>NC_081376.1:26530017-27175017 GCF_030684315.1 Stegostoma tigrinum
TGAATTATAGGACGAAACCGTGCTTCAGAAGAAAATTAAACAGCATGATTAGTTTAGAATTGCTCCAGTTCAGAACCAGTGCAGGCACAGTCATGATATGGCCTTCCTCATTACTTACAAATCTGTGGCTTTGTGATCACAAAACACCTTGAAACATCAAGCAGCACTGAAGTTGCACAGTGCTAGTCTAAAAGAATTTTCAGGGTTAAACCCAATTGCTTAGTTTTAATAAAACAATGCTGTACACTGGGGTCCACATTGGACTTTCTAAAGGGGGAGAACATTTGGGAATTACATCTTTTGGGAAACTTAGAAAGGGTATGGCCAAAGGTCAGGAATCGAGCAGTTTAAAAATAGGTGGCAACTGGGGATGGGAACTCAAAATTCCAAAGGCTGCTGATGTTTTACATAGACTTTTCAAAGGCAATATGTGGTAAAATAATCATGTCAAGAAAAGGTAATGTGAGCAAGTATGCAGAAAGGAACATTCTTGCAAAAGATTCCCTACTGTGCATGCCCATTGTCAAATGAGACACACAGGCAATAAACTGCAGCTGAGTCGTGTTAAATGCTCGATGTTGTAAAAGTTAACAGGAGGCTGTCTTGTAGTCCAGAAGGTGCCTCCCTACCCCTGACCTAGGGTTCAAATCCCACCTGCTCCAGAAGTGTGTACTAACTTCTCTGAATGGAGGAAAAATGAAAGGAAAAATAATCCAATAGTCTACAGGTCCTCATGGTACAATGGGAGTGTCCCTACCACTGAACCAGGAGGCCAGGATTCAAGTCTCACCTACTCCAGAGGTGTGCACTAACATCCCTGAAGAGGTTGATTACAAAACAGTTTTGTTTTAAATATCCAAATGTGTACAACAGGCTCTTGTGGCACAGTGGTAATGTCCATACTTCTGAACCAGCAAGTTTGGATCAAGTCCCATCTGCCATGTAAACAGTGTGACTGAACAGGTTGATTTTAAGAAAACAGCAAAAAGTGGACATTGGCTGCAGTGCTAGTGTTCCTATCTCTGAGCCAAATGTTCAAGGTTCAAATCCTACCTCCTCCTGAGGTGTGTAGTGATATGTTTGAACAGGGTGATTAGAGAATATGCAAAATTGAATTTGACCAATCTACTGTAAGAACTCAATATCCTCAGAGTAGGTATTTTCTGAAGATGACCCACTGAATCCAAACACTGACCCTACTTTCTCTCCACAGATTATGCCACATCTGCTGATTTTCTCCAACACGTTATGTTTTAGATTTCAAACTTCCACAGTTCTTTGTCTTTTGTTTCCACCGTTACTGCTCGTTAACATCACAATTGCCATCAACATCTCAGGGCTTCACATTGACCAGAAACTTAGCTGGAGCAGTCACACAAATACTGTGACTATGAGAGTGGGTCAGAGTCTGGGATTTTGTGCAAATGTCTTAACTTCTACTCCTCATAGCCTGTCTAGTATCTGCTAAGTTAAGTCATGAATGTAATGGAATCCTCTCCATTTATCTCATTGAATGCAGCTTCATCAAGGAGCTTGACCACATCCAGGAAAACGCAGTCCACTCTTGGCACCTTAGCAACCACTTTAAATATTCACTCCCTGCACTACCAGTGCCCAGAGGAAGCAGACACATTGAAGAAACTTATCAACACTCTACTACATAGAAAGACAAGGCCAGCAGCCACATTTGATGAGTACAAGTACCTGCACGATCCCCTCCAAGATACATACCTTCCTGTCTTGAAATAATGTTACTGTTCCTTCAATGTCATGAGCTCAACATTCTGGATCACCCTTCGTAACAGCACAGTGGGGCTACCGACATCAGATGGAGTGGTTCAATGAGGTCAATCTTTACCAGCATCTCAAGGGCAAGTAGGGCTGGTTGATAAATGTTTGCCTAACCAGCAATAATTACATCCTATGAAAAAAATGCTAAAGAGAAAATTAAGATGCTCCTTAAATTATCTTGCAGGAGGTCGAGGCAATAAATTTGAGGGAGGTAGTGAATTTGTCTGCTCTTGGTCATTGGACTTTATTTGTGATGGAGGTGAGTCGCAGGAACCCTTGCAACTGGAATTATGGTTACTATTGTCAATTGGCCCTATGCATCTGAACCACGTAGTGTTAATTTGTACTGGTCATTGCTGAATACAAGCACCAGTGCCTGCTGATCTGAGTGGTAGCATCGTGGGTGCTTACAAGTAGGCTTATTCCAATACCTGTTGATATCCTTGGCATCTGGACGAGAATCTTCACTCCTTTTCACTAAAGTCCAGGTCTTATCTAAATGGTAATGCATTGAAAAAATCCTCAGCTTCCGAATTGTTATTCCCCATCCGGCCCCATTAATCAACGTGCTCAGGCTTATGTCTGGGATGGATGGGGCTTGGATACAGTCCTTCTGGCCTAGAGGTAGGGACTTTACCATTTCACCACAATAGCCCCTTCCTTTTTGTCTGTTCTATCTTTTTGGGAAGCACTGTTTAAGTCCCTGTATTAATCTAAACCATCTGGCAGCATCCAGTGCGATGCATATTTAAACTGTACTGCCATCACACAAAGGGTTAAAGTTTAATAAATCTATTTTAATTTCTCACCATTGGAATATGATAGCTGGACAACCAGCAGCATAATCGGAACAGTAAAAGAAACTCAACAGGAATTTGGGAATGAATTCTGCACTGTTGAGATTTGTTCCTGTGTATTTTCATTTTGGAACAGAATGCAACAAAGGAAATGCAACAAATTTCGGTCTCATGGAAAGCTAAAAACAGACATTGCACCTGAACAACCCACACCAATACAATTTATCCTAAAGCATGGATTAGCAATTGAGTCAATTATCCCGAATGAAATTAAAAAGATGGAAGTTGTATTTTGTTGCAACAGCCTGAATTATTGATCGTATTATGTACTCAAATGTAAGCCCTGTAATCATACATTTCTGTGATATAATGTCAGCAATTCTGAACTAAAACTTGTACACACCAGGTTTATATGCAAATTCCCTGATCTAGCAATGAATCTTTTGAATTCTTTGCGTGATCCATGCACTCCGCCCTCCTTGTGTTATTGTTTTCTATTTGTTGCATTTTCTGCCTGATCCAGACTAGTCACTAATTCGTAAGAATTAATGCAGTTATTTGCTGAGTCTTTTGCTTGACTTACACCTACTGTACCTTTCATTTCCTTCCATGTGACCATTGAAATATCTTTAAAAACGTATACATTTTAGTTTCCAAATCTTGTACATGCTGATACAGGACTGTACTTGAATTGCAGCTTTAAGATGGTTATTGTAGGGTAGTAAAGGGTGACGTGGTGGCTCAGTGATTAGCACTGTTGTCTCCTAGCATCAGGGACCCAGGTTTCATTCCAGCCTCAGCTGATTGTGCAGAGCTTACACATTCTCCTTGTGTCTGCATTGGGCGTGCTCTGGTTTCCTGTGCAGGCGAGGTGGATTAGCCTTGAGAAATGCAGGGTTACAGGGATGAGGTGGGTCTGGGTAGAGGGGTGGCGTGGACTCAATAGGCTGAATGGCCTGCTTCCATATTGTAGCGATTCTGTGATTTTAAATGAAATAGCAGTGTGCTTTTACTGAAGCACATGCTCTCACATGCTGCCTTCATTCAGGTTGTGTTAATGATATTGTCCATTTTTATGTACGTGTGGCGGCGTGTGTATATTCCTTGATTGAATATACTAAATAAATCATGATTAATTTCAATTCACAATATTATTCACAGAAAACATGAAGTTCATGATCTATCTTAACCAGTCGATGAGCCATTGTATGGAACTTAGAAGCTGTGGTGGCACACAGAAGTAGTGTTAACTGTCTAAACAGGGAAGGTCTTCTGCCATCAGATTTGGTCAATAAATTCAAGCTAAGTACACAACAGGAAAATTGCAGAATCGCACTCGGCTGATATGACACCAGCTTCTTGCTTCCTGAGGGCAAGGCTTCATATCTGTACTATTAACTTCTTCAATACACTGCAACCAAGCCCGGTGATGAAATGTGCAAAAGGGATGAATGATTGATGGACCAAGGTTCCCCTAGAGTGGAACAGGCAGTGTGGAAGCTTTCTTTAATATCATACTTTATGTACAACCCAGGGTCAATCCCAGCTTGGAATATACAGTGCATAACCCGCACACTGCAGAAGTATTGATTGTGTTCAAACTGCCAGCAACGAGAATGATTTATTTATGCAGCACTACAGCTTTCTGGTGTTGTGGAGAGCACTTCAGCTGTGATAGCTGTGTATCTTTACAAACTTACACCTTAGGGTACTTTTTTAAGAAAAGGACTTAATTAAACCCTGTGAGGTTTAGTTAATGAAGCAATTCCTTTCATTGGACATCCGCATCAAAAGGCAAAACTAAGTTTTTAATCTCCAAACAGCGTACACCAGTAAAGGAACCATTGTTTTACAGGGTAGTGCTCTTTCACTGGACGTTGAAGTATAAATCCTGTGAATGGGTCAATGTTTCATACTCTATCCTGTTTGCCACCATGTGGGTTGGTTCATCAAATAGCTAAGTCATTTGTACCTTGCTTTACTATTTTGTTTCTAATCAGTTAAATGTGAGGTTTATTATTAGCCATGGCTTGTCAGTTTTTCCCTTCGGTTCATCTGAAGGCTGTCTTAGAGTCATACAGTGTGGAAACCCTTCTGTCCAATGAGCCCATGCCAAACATAATTCCAAACTAAACTAGTCCACCTTCCTGCTCCTGGCCCGTATCCCTCTAAACCTTTTCAACTCATGTACTTAACCAAGTGCGTTTTAAACGTTTTAGTTGTGCCCACATCCACCACTTACTCAGGAAGTTCATTCCACACACAAACCACCCTCTGTGTAAAAAAAATTGCTCCTCATGTCTTTTTGAAACCTCTCTCCTTTCACCTTAGCAATGCATCCCCTCATTTTGAAATCCCCCATCCAAGGGAAAAGACACATACCATTAACCCTACCTATATCCCTCATGATTTTACAAACTTTTATAAGGTCGCCTCTCAACATCCTACACTCCAGTGAAAAAAGCCCCAGTATATCCAGTCTTCTAGAACATCTGAAGTGCTTTGACTCTCCTATGTGAAGCACAATTAGGATGAAGTTGTACAACATCCATTGGAGATTATAGTCTCTGGATTTGTTGTCTCACTGTTGCTGATTATTAGTCTCTGATCTTTTATGCTGTCTCTCTTTGTCTGCTTTCCTGCTTCTGTTTTGCTAATTCTTTTTGCTGCTCCTTTCTTTGTTACTATGTTGTTGTTCTTTTGTTTGAGCAATGATAACATTTTCAGATATTACAAGTTTACTTTGGAGAATCACAACTCCGGGCAAGAGGATTACGTTTAATTGCAGCCTTAGGGAGAGATTGAGATTTTCAAAACACATCCCAGAATGTAAATACACAAAGTGATTTTCAAACATATACGCGTTCATTAACTTTAGACCTTGACTTCAGTTGTCGAAAATTCCAGTTACTGACGATAAATGGGCAGAGTAAAAACCTTCAGAATAAATTTGTTTGAGCAGTATGCAAGGGGAAAGAAAGGTTGTGCAATGACAGCGCAACAACGTTTAAACAAATAGTTTCCTATTCAAATGTGACAGTACAAATAATTTTCACAAAATAGTCTGGCAAAGAATGTCAACAGTATGCAAGATGTTGTAGGCAAGAAATGTACATTGACATATATGTTTTAATATGATGTTTTGTTATAGTTTGGACTCTTCACGAAAGGAATAATAAAGTTTTTTCTAACAAACAAGTGGTTGATAGCTGAATATTGGAACCGTAGCATGGAAGGAAACCATTCAGTGCATCATACCCCTGAAAACTCTTTTAAAGAACTGTATCCTCAGATGAGTCTGTGAGACACTCCTTCAAGTGGTCAGATATTCATATTACTTCATCAATAGCATCATTCATATCAGAAAAAAAATGATCAGAACCGCGCTTTTCTCATGCAAACACAAAAGGCAGGAAAAGGTCACTTAGTTCATCATGCCTCTGTTGTGGAGAAGCTTACACATTACCATTATCCCCTCAGTTTCATTTCTCTGTCCACCTGTCTTCCTTTCATGTCTCCAGATCTGCCAATCTCCTCCTAGAGGCAAACAAAGTGGGAAAAACTCTGTCAATTCAGATGGAAAAATTCTCACAATTTTGTCGGTGATCGTGTAATTCAGTGAACAACTGATGATGACTTATGATAATTCATGAGGAATAGTCATTCCTGTGATGAGCAATGTCCAAAGTTGTGGTGATTTAAGAAATCACTGGGTTTTCTTTCCATGATGTTATTTTGATATCATTGTGTGATTTTTCTGCTGCGAATTTGATGCTGTCTGTGCAGCTTAACTTTGTATAATACCCTTCCTTATCCTAATCCCGAGCTCATCTTGTTCCCTAGTTTTCCGAACACCTTGATGCTCTTTCTGAGCTCATCTTGTATGTGGTACTGATCTCCTGTTCCCTCAATCCTATTTCCTTTAAACTTCTGATGGCCCAAGGCGGCTAACACTATTAACTTTCCCACTCTACATGTGTTGCCCCCCCTCCTTTAAAATCTACTGCCATCAACCTGTTCCTTTGAAAAAAAAACTTGACCCTGTGTCCTGGCAAGTTACTACCCCATCTCCGACCTCCTTTTCCTCTCCAGGAACTTTGAACATGTTGGCCCCAAATTTGTCTTGAGGTTTGCCAGCACTGCACATGAGAATCCCTCTAATGAGGTTTCTCTCTCTCCACAGTCCTTAAACAGCTTTTAGTAATGTACCAAATGAAAGAAACTAAGGTATTCTCTTCCTCCTCATCTTTTAAACCTGTCTGCAGCCATTGGCAGAGCTAACCATGTCATTCTCCCCCAGTGCTTCTCCACAGTCTTCTGGGGATTGGTTAGCTCAGTTATCTGGTATCCAATACAGAGTGATGTCAACCATGTGGGGTTCAATTTTCACACTGACTGAGATTACCGTGAAGGCAGGCCAAGCAGCAGCAGAGGAGCAGGAAGGCTGATGTTTCGGGCCTATACCCTTCTTCAGGCCCAAAACATCAGCTTTCCTGCTCCTCTGATGCTGCTTGGCCTGCTGTGTTCATCCATCTCTACACCTTGTTATCTCAGATTCTCCAGCATCTGCAGTTCCTGCTATCTCTTACCATGAAGGTCCTTCGTTCTTAACCTCTCCCTAATGAGACAACAGCCCTATGGTCTAGTGGGGCCATTACTTTTACTGTTTCCAACCATGTAGGACTTCTCTCACCTTATTCTACTCTTATCTATGTAATTGCATTTTAGTTGACCACTCCTAGCTCACCATGTCTTTATTATTCCTAAATTATCAAATAGCTTATTTGGCATCCAGTACTAGATGAACAGAAATAAATTGGAAAGACTGAAGCCATTGTTTAAGGTCACTACTCTAAACCGCCATATTGTGATTTAAAAATTCTTGTCCTTGTTTCCAAGTACATCCAAGCTTGCCCCTCCCTATCTCTGGAATCTCCTCCCAGCTCTATGATCCTCTACAATATGCTGTAATTTTGATCATTTGGCATTCCAAAGTTTAATCACTGCAGTGGTAGTGGCCATGCCTTCAGATGCCAAGGCCAAAACCTTTAGAAAACCCTATGTATATCTCTCGGGCTTCCTACTTTGTCTTCTTCCTTCAAGGCGTGAATTAAAACCTACTTCTTTGAGCAAGAATTTGGTCATTTGACCTAATATCTCTGTACATGGCTCCATGTTAGACATTATTCAATAATGTTCCAATATGGTAGCTTTCTTTTTATGTGCAAAGTACAATATAAATACAAATTCTTGCTTCAATACTCAAAAATGTACCCATTGAGAAAACACCATGGGAGCTGACAACCTGGCATCTTTCTGTGTTGTGAATCTAATCTCATCATTTCCCTTCAAGACCATGTGTTTCACAAATTCAGCCAATTATTGTTATTGGTATTTCTGGCTTACAAAATCCTTCCAATGATAACTGAGTCATTTTTTTTCTAATCCACATTGTGAGATCTGAGCACACTTTATGAATTAGTATTGTGCTATTCCCATTTACTATGTACATTTATCAAAGTTGATGATAATAGACTTGACAAAGGGAACTTTTTCTCACATCAGATGTGCTTCTAAGATTGATCAATCTTGCTCAATCATTGCATTTACTTTTATTCTTTATCCTTGTGGTTTGCTTTAATAAAATTGTTGAATGGCTGTAAGAACAAAACGAGTTGAGATCATTGAAGTTCATTTTCCTTATGACTCTGACCAGATAGAACATAAAGGAGACATTAATTTTGTCTCCAGGGACTTAGTTCAAATTCAAATCACAAGAGGTGAAGTATAATAGTTTTTCCTAATATAAAATCAAATAATATACAGTAGCCGCTGAGAGCATCATTGTACTCCGTTATTACTTTTCAGTGAAAGGTGTTTTCATATTGAACATATTGCACAATTTGATTTCAGTATGCCTCTGTGGGTAGCAATGTGAAATCCAGTCAAGGTGTCCACAAGATACACTTTTTGATGCCTTGTATATTACTGGGTTAATACACTGCAAAAGACATCTATAGCTAAAGATGTTAAGTCAGCAATTTCTAGCTACGGTTTCCTTTCTAAAAGTGAAATTGCACTAATTCTTTTCAGTATGGTGGGAGATAAGATTCTCCTAAAATCAATTGCTTTCATGATGTGACAGTATTTTCTAGGATGTAATTCAAAATGTTCAGAATTAGCATGTTCTGCCAATTCCATGCTCATAACTATTGGTTTTGATCCATGGGAACACTTAGGTTAAAGGTGACTGAGTAGAGTGAAATAATAGTTTATGTATCCTTTTTTTATCCATTTTGTGTTTACAATTCATCTCCTTCAAGAAGAGCTTGCTTCTATAAAAACTACATTAAAAGAGTTTTCACCCTGATTAGTGAAATATATAAGGTAGCTTCTATTCCTTCCTTCTGTATTTCATGTGAAGGTACCAAGAAATCTAATATTTGAACATATCTTTGTCTTACCATTTCCATATTTTATTACATTAAAGGCAAAACACAAATACCAGCTGTTGCTGCAAAGCGATTAATGAAACAATTTTCAATAAAGAAAGCGTTATAATGAGGCTGCTGAATTTGAAGGAACACTGCCCAAATATGCGTGATTCTTATGTTTTGTATCAGAGTTACATTAAGGGAACGATGGGATGCAATATAGTGAGTTTGTCAAAATAACCTGTAAAAAAACAATCAAAAGTGTGCAGTTAAAATTCAGCCTGGGTATTTGTACACTTCATAATAAAAAAAATCAACTCAGAGACAAAAATAGCACTAAATTTATTGACTATTTTTACTTGTTTTTAAACGGCTGTTGTGACGATAGAGAAGTCATTGTACCTTTGCTTTCTTGTAGAATGCACAAGAACAACTCATTATAGAGTAAAATTTGTGGTACAAGTGTGCACAGTGTGGGCTGTATCTCCTGTTCCCCTTGTCATCCAATGATTTGCTTTCTCGGAATGGGAATAAAAGTAATTAAGAACCATTTTGAGGATGACAATGTTTGACAAGTTTACGCTCTGTATATTAGGGAGAAGAAGAAAACAGGAAACAGTAAAATAGTAAGTGGAGCATCCAACAATATTTTCATAGCATTTAATTTTAGTTGATGTTTAATTGATTGCAAAATGTATTTGGTTATAAATCTAATAAAGAGGCATGATAAGTTTGTTTTTACATTTGTTATTAGAATTCATTGCAAGTTTCACATAGCCGTGCAATTTCACAGACTGAAGGCTAATAACCTCCATTCTTAATAGCTAATTTGGTGCTCTTTTTTCCGTGGCTTTATGTATTTGTGTTAAATTGACTGCAATAACAGTCACAGCACTCATTGCCACACTAAAAGCGGCATTGTATCACAGTAATCACTGCACTCATTGTAAAATATTAAACAGAAGTACTATACAGTTTAGAAACAACAGAGGAGCTCTTTAGAAATGGGCGTAGAATGGACAATAAAACTATATTTGAAAATTATGGAAATAATGAGTAACAAAAAGGATTGAGTCACATTTGTTTTAACATATAATTTAGGTCTAAAATCTCTCCCAGTTCTGCTGGGAATATTGAGAAAAGATCAATTATTTTATATGTACCCCAAATTATAACATATGGTAACTGTTTTGAGATATGTAAAATTGGGTTTTGCATTTAGATATTTATTTGCAGATTCAGCAAAGTCCAAGTGTTTTGTAGAAGGCTCAAAAGCTCCTAAACAAATGAGTTACACAATAGTAGGAATAGCCGATGCTAGGGAACCTGAGATAACAAGGTGTAGAGCTGGATGAACACAGCAGGCCAAGCAGTGTCCGAGGAGCAGGAAAGCTGACGTTTCAGGTCAAGACCCTTTCTCACAAATGGGGGAGAGGAAGGGGATTCTAAAACAAACAGGGAGAGAGGGGAAGGCGGATTGAAGATGGATAAAGGAGAAGATAGGTGGAGAGGAGACAAACACGTCAAAGAGGCAGAGTTGGTGAATGTAGGTACGGAGTTAGGGAGGGGATAGGTCGGTCCAGGGAGGACGGACAGGTCAAGGAGGCGCGGTGAGGTTAGTGGGTAGGAGATGGGGGTGAGGCTTGAGGTGGGAGGAATGGTTAGGGAGGCAGGGACGAGCTGGGCTGGTTTTGGGATGCGGTCGGGGGAGGAGAGATTTTGGAGCTTGTGAAGTCCACATTGATACCATTGGGCTGCAGGGTTCCCAAGCTAAATGCGAGATGCTGTTCCTGAGGCTTTCGGGTGGAGTCATTGTGGCACTGCAGGAGGCCCAGGATGGACATGTTGTCTAAGGAATCGCAGGAGGAGTTGAAATGGTTCGCGACTGGGAGGTGTAATTACTTGTTGCGAATCGACCGTAGGTGTTCCGCAAAGCAGTCCTCAAGCCTCTGCTTGAGTAACATTTTAAAAAGTGTACGTAGGTAATAATTCACTAGAGTACAATATGTATCATTTTGTTTTTTTTTTCTGGGGATCAATCTACCTTAAAGTGTGTAGAAATGTGAAAGTCTTCCTTTCATCTATGAGGTGACTCTTCCCTGGACTTGATGAAAGTATATCTTGTACTTGTTTGTGGTTGGAATGGGTGCGATGCCACTGTCAAAAATGATTTTTATCTCATGCTGCAAAAGCCATGACTTTTAAGCTTAATAAATGTATTTTTTGCAGTCTTTCAGTTTCCTTACATTCTGTACTCAGGAGCTTTAACTAAGAATAAATAAATACAATTCAATTTTAAACTGCTTGCCTAAGACCATAAAATATAGGAACAGAATTCTGCCATTTGGCCCATCAGATCCACTCCACTATTTGATCATGGCTGATATGTTTCTCAACCCTCTTCTCCTGTCTTCGCCCATAACCCTTGATCAACTTATTAATCAAGAACCTACTTCTGTCTCAATGACACTCAATGACTTGGCCTCTGCAGCCTTCTGTGGCAATGAGTTCCACAGATTCACCACTCTCTGGCCGAAGAAATTCCTCGTCATTTCAATTCTAAAGGGTTGTGCCTTCACTCTAAGGCTGTGCCCTTGTGTCTTAGTCTCTCCTACTAGTCTCTTCACCTCAAAAGTATTTCCCTGCTCTTGTATTCAGGCGCTCTTGAAATGAATGCTAACATTGTATTTGCCTTCATAACTACCAGCTGAACCTGCATGTTAACTTGAAGAGAACCCCGAACCAGGACTCCTAAGTCCCTTTGTGCTTCATATTTCCAAAGCCTTTCCCCATTTAGGAAACAGTTTCTGCCTCTACTCTTACTGCCAAAGTGCATAACCACATGTTTTCCCACTTTTTTATGTCATCCGCTATTTCTTTGCACGCTGTACTAACATGCCCAAGACTTTTGTAGACCCCCTGCTTCATCAATACTACCTGCCCTCCCCAACTATCTTTGTGTCACCAGCAGACAACGATGCCCTCAGTTCCTGCATTCAATTTGTTAATATATATATGAATAGTTGTGGTCCCAACACTCATGCCTGTGGAACTCCACTGGCTGCCCTCCTGAAAAAGACTCCTCTATCCCCACTCTTTACCTTCTGCCAGTCAACCAATCTTCCATCTGTAGCAGTACCTTTCCCCCAGTGTCATGGGCACTGATGTTATTTAGCAGCCTCCTGTGTGTCACCTTGTCAAAAGCCTTCTGGAAATAGAAATAAATCACATCCACTGACTCACCTTTGTTAAAGTTGCTTGTTAGGTCCCCAAAGAATTCTAACATTTGCCAGGCATGACTTGCCGATGAAGCCGTGCTGGCACAGCCCTACTTTACTAATCACTTCCAAGAACTGCAATCTCATCCCTAACAACGGACTCTAAAATCTCACCAACTGTAGGCTAACCAGCCTACAGTTTCCTGTCTTTTGCCTCTGTCCCTTCTTAAACAACAGTGTTACTTCAGCAATTTTCCAGCTCTTTGGGTCTGTCCCTGAATCCAGTGATTTCTGAAAGATCACCACAATTCTTCTGCAATCTCCTCAGCTACCATCTCCTCAATCTCCTCTTTCCACCAAACAACAAACAGTGCTCCAGCCTCCATTAGGTGATTGCTGCTATAATGGTCACAGAGCCATTATGGGCCAGAAGGATGTCATTCAGCCCATGGAGTCCATGTTGCCATACAAGTACTAGAGAAACTCAGCAGGTAAGACAGGATCTGTTGAGAGAAAATCAGAATCAATATTTTGTGTCTGAAATGACTCTTGTGCATCCATAGCACTTAGTTTTATTTAAATCCATGTTGGCTCTCTGTAGACCGACCTGATTAGTATTTCTGATTTGACAAGATTTTAACCTCAGATATAGGAATTAGAAAATGCAATAATGTATCTGTGGATACATTATTTAGAGACTGCTTTGACTTTTTAACATGTTCCTATTGAAACTTCCATCCCATTCTTCATCCATCATGTGAATCTACCATGTTACCTCCTTTTCAATTGGTTTACCTTTGGTTTGTTCTGGTTTTAGAAAGCATCTTATTGGTTTCTGGGATTTTCTGTTTGTAATTCCACCCTCTTGCGTCCATTTGTCTATACTGGATAAAACTGGTTTTGTTTGGTATTGACAATCCCTGTGCTGCACATGGTTTCATTCTGTGGTGCAGAAATATCATGTTTGGCAATGATGTAGGCTCATGAATGTTCCCATTTGAGCAAATGTAAAATGGATAAGCTTCCAGTAAAGCAGTAGAAAAATTGTGATGTTCAACTTGCTGAGAAAAGGTTTTAAAAATCTGGTCTTTGTGGGAAGGCCGGTTGTTGGTTGACCGAGGGAGCTAGCTACATCAAAACAGGTGTTATTGGGAGACTGGGAAAGTCCAGTCATGGACTTCAGTGTATATGTGGAGTGTCTCAAAACGTTTTTCTCTGCTAATAATATCCTGGATGTTTTCGATAATCCAGTTGTTAATCAGGCTGTGGGCGAAAGGAACAGTGTGATATTTTGATTGAAGCAGGCCCAGAAGTATCTGAAATACTCAGGGATTTGTTTGCTCATTCTGAAGCGAAGAACCAGCTACTGCCAGAAATTTTTTGTCAGCTTGAGCAGCACTCAAGCCCATTCCCAAGCCATTGGAGATTGCAGGAAGCTTATCATTTTGGCAAAGGATCAGTTACCCATTGAGAGATTGGAGAATTTAATGCGGCTTTGAAAAAGCCTTCCATCCATCATAATTTTAAAGAATTTTAAGAGAGAGCAGTATGGGACTGGTTTGTGTGAGGCTTAAGAAATAAAGCATTCACATTAGATTGCTGACATTGCTATCGTAAACCTTTAACATTGGCAAACAGCATTTTTCATGGAAATGGTGGAACATGAGTTAACAACAGCCAATCATTTACTGACATTGAGTAGGCTGAAGGCAACAGCAAAGAAAGTTACAAAGGCCTTCTCTTGTGCTTAGGCCAACATTGGACACAGAATTGTCCACTTGTGAATACAGAGTGCTACAGCTACAAGAAGAAGGGTCATCTCGCTAACGTACATGGAGAAATCACTGACAACCACTGCAAATGCAGTCAAGAACAGCAGGCCAACGAGAGTTCGGTTGACATCCGTGCCATAAAAATACAAGGATGTCCACCGAAAGTTCACAGGTCATCATAATCCAGTGGCACCTCAGTGGACACGGGTGTTGACAGATGGGCGTCAGCCTTCATGATTCCTGAATTGCCATACCACCCAAAATTGTGTCAGCCCCATTTCCCCCTAAGTCACTCCTTGAATTAAGAAGTCATGGAGGAAAGGAAATCCCCATCACCTTCAATGTGCAACAGGAAAATTACCCATTACTGTAGTCACTGATCAAAAACCAGCCTTGCTAAGGAGGTTAAACATTGGAATAAAACTGAAGCAAGCTTTTCTTCACATAGACGTAAACCTCACAATGCGAGATGGAGTATGATCCCCATGTGATTAGTGAAACTGGTTACCCAATTCAAGCAGACAAAGCCAACATAAGGGTTAAGAGGAACATTAGTCCAATTTACTGGCACCCCATCTATTACTTATGCTCATTGTGAAAATAGAGCACAAGCTGAAAAGACTGATGATGGAGAGCAATATTGCAGAAGTTGAACAGAGTAGTTGGGCTACTCCCATAGTGGCAGTACCAAGGCAAATGACAGTGTAAGACAATGTGGGGATTATACAGCACCTGTAAAACAGACACTAGAATGTATTCACTTGATAATTTGCCGAACTTCAGGGATATCATTCATACGGTACAGAAGAGGCCATAAGTCTGTAAAGCTAAATGTATACTATAACTTACTGGTCCTACTTCCCTGCACTAAGCCTTGAATGTTATGGCACTTCAGCTATTCACCCAAATACTTTTTAAAGGTGGTGAGGTTTCTTGCCTGAACCACACTCCCAGGCAGTGCATCTAGACCCCACCAAACTCTGGACGAAAATGTTTTTCCTCTAAATCCCTCTAAACTTCCTGACTTTCACTTTATAACTATTGACCCTTCAACACAGGGGAACAGCTCCTTTCTATCGTCCCTGTCTATCCCCCTCATAATCTTGCACACATCTATCAGGTTCCCACTTAACCACTCTGCTCCAAAGAAAACAACCTGAGCTTATCTAGTCTGTCTTGATAGCCGAAACGTTCCATCCCATGCAATGCCCTGGTGAAACTCCTTCGCATCCCTAGGCACTCCTGGATCCTTTGGATCTGTTCACAATGTTGTCAGGAGGCCACATTATTTCTATATGATATCTGACAAATCCTAATAGCTTATTGTAATGTGAATAAATGGAGTCAAAGTCATATTTAACTGTTAATGCCCAAATGGATTTATTTCAGTTTCATAGGCTGCCATTTGGTTTTACTCCAGTGCCTGGAATTTTTCAAGTGCTACTGAATGGATTGCAAGGAATTCAGTGTGCTATATTATTTGGATGCCTTACTTATTTCAGCTCCATATTGGCAGATCCATAATGGTTGACTGAAGAAAGTGCTCCAATGTTTGTAAAATTACAGAGGTTAGGCAAAAGCAGTCAAGTGTGAAATATTTTAGAATTCTGTAGATTATATGAGTCACAAGATATACAAAAATGGGTTACGTCCAACACAGAATGAGGTTCAAGCTATAAGAAATGTGCTACATCCTCAGAGTATTTCCAAATTCAGATCTGTTTTTGATTCAGTGAATCATTATGGTAAATGAATTCGACATTTGACACCCCTTTGTATCCATCAAACAAATTTTTGAGATGGGTACTCCTTGGTTTTGGACAAAGAAGTGTGACAAAGTATCCTAGTTGCTTTGAAATAATTTGGAAGATGTTAGAATGGCTGTACATTTCAGTGTGTTGAAAAAGGTTAGGTTAGCATGTCTTGCCTGTCAATACAAAATGGGTGCTGAGATCTCGCATGTGTTGGATAATGGTAAGGACAGACTGCATGTGTTTGCATCATGCACCCTTAGTGGCAGTGTGTGAAGTTATGTTCAGATAGTGTGAAGTATTGCCTTTGATCGTTGGAATAAGAAGATTTCACAATTACTTATATCACAGATGTTACATAATCAGACCTAGTCTTAAGACACTGATGGCTATTTTGGATCTAAAAGGTCTAATATGCAATTTAACTGAAGCCTGAATGTAGAGATGCATTTTGATTTTGTCTGTTTATAAATATGACAAACAAAGAAACAAAGAAACCTACAGCACAGGAACAGGCCTTCGGCCCTCCAAGCCTGCGTTAATCAAGATCCTGTCTATGACGTGAAGTACAGATGATCAGAAGATCACTAAAATGACAATGCACTGTCTAGATTATCTTGCCTTCCAAGGAAGAACATAACAGGAATGATGTATTTTTCTTTCCACATACAGATGAGTTGCTGGTCAGAGCAGATGACATTAGTAGAACAACTTGAAGAACACCCATATTGACAAGGGTAGACAACTAAAATGAAAATGGGCAGCCAATACAGATACTGGGTTTAGAAATCAGGCCATTATTTTTCCATTAGATTGAGTTGCTGTTCAATGAAAGTTGTGCTACTGGGGAGCCAGAGTTGTAATTCTGCGATGGTATGGATCACAGTTGCTATGTGATCTTCATGGTCAACATTTAGGGATGAGTTTGACAAAAAAGGAAATCCAGTGAGAAACTGTCTATGCTGGCTAGGGTCAGATAAGGACATGGACACTTTGTGAAACAATGTAGGGTATAAACAACCTCTTTCAGTAACTTTGCAACCAATGAAATGAGTGTGGCAATAGCTGCATGTTGGTAATATTCATTGTGCCTAATAGTCCTTTGAAGTGTGTTGGGGTGTTTCTGATGAATTGAACTACCTGCAAAACTAGAGATTTTGTGTTATTTCGTTGCAGTTTATAGGTTTTGAGAAGAAATTGTATGTGGCAATGAACCTCTGTTTTTATTAGGAGGGTTTTCAAATTTGTGAGAACAAACTATCACCCTGGTTTGAGTGCAGGAGCAGAGTGCATATTACAGGTTGTTAATTGTACTCTCGTTGAATAATATTTTATGCAATCAGGAGCACACATCAAATGTCATTGCATCACAACTTGGTAATTTTATTTACTTATTTATAACAGACTTCATATTACTCCTGGTAGAACATCAGCTAAATTGTTTTTTGGAAGACACCGTCAAACAATGTTTTCATTGCAGATTATACATTTAATGTAGTCTGTAGAAGAGAAATTGTCTGATAGAAAGAGCCGTGATACAGAGAGAGTGGAAGAAAGATGTCTGATGTTGAATTGGTGGATTAAGATGAAAAAATGTCTTTAAAATGTTTAATGTGGTTACCAGGGAGCATTGTCAAAATATATGGTCCTCACAAATGTTTAGTTAGGTTGTTTGGTCATAGAAAGATAGATTGTTCCCCTCTGCATGCTTGTTACTTCTCTCTTACATGAACGTGCATGCGCGCACGTATACACACACACACACACACACACACACACACACACACACACACACACACACACACACACACACACACACACACAGTATCAGACCACACATGTGGCTTCCCATACCAACTGTGCTTGGGCTTTCAGATGATCTTATCAAAAGGTCAGGAGCATCAGGTTGCATATCTTTGTTTATTGCCCCCACCCAATTACTACCAATGTGCCAGATGGTGGTCAGGCTGTCAAGTAGAGTTTCTGTATTGTTCCATGTAGGTAAGAATACTAACACCTCCAAAAAAGCTATCAATTCACTGTGCTTTACTGACTTTCAAATGCATGTTCATTTGTACCACATTGATATAACTTGACAAATTGCACCCAAAAGATTTAATGTAATTTACATAAGCTTTAATTTTCTCATTTCTATCTTATACCCTCAATCACTTCCATTCATTCAATTTTACACGGTAATTACCACTTCATCTGATCCATGAATTGTTGAGGAATGTTATGGTTCAATAAAATATTCCCATATTGACCTCTGAAAGACAGGTCAAAACACCCTTGGTTCAAGTTGTTGACAGATTTTGTTTTCATATTCTTTATTTATGAAGTCCCATTATTTATGAAAAATTAAACCATTAGAGTATTTCAAGTCTATTTTACCAATCAAAATTATCACAAATTCAAAATGCATTTCTGGTTTTTATTTACTTGTAGGATATGGGCTAGGTCACCATTTATTACCCATCCTTAATTGCCCAGGAAGCAGTAAAGAGTCAACCACATTGCTGTGGGTCTGGAGTCACATGTAGGCCAGACCAGGTAAGGATGGCAGTTTCCTTCCCTAAAGGACATTAGGGAACCAAATGGGATTTCCCCAACAGCAATGGTTTCATGATCATCATGAGACAATTAAACTCAGATTTCTTTTTTAATTAAATTCAAACTCTATAATCTGCCAAGATGGGCTTCAAACCTGTGTCCCCAGAACATTTCCTGGGTCTCTGGATTAATCGCCCGGTGATAATACCCCAAGGCTATCACCTCCCCTCCTACCGAACTAACAGGTCTAAGCATGAGCACTTCTTTCTCCACCCAGAACAAATGTTCTTCCTTGCTACACAGATATAAGTCAGACAATTTTACTCTCTTTTCATGAAAATATGGACAGCACCTTATCTTTTAGGTTTGTTTTACCTTCTCAAGTGCTTGAAACAACAACTTGTACTGATTTATTGCATGTCGGCCAAATTTCAGAAGGGAATGATGGCAAAATGTGGTGGTTTTATGATAGATACAGAAGTGTTAGCATTTAATTGGAGGTAACTTCCTTATTTCTCTCTCCAAAGCACCATGTCTCAGCTGATAACCAAATGATCCTGAATGGGTTGAGTTTAAGCCTATGAAAGGTAAAACCTTGAATTTGATTCTTTGCCACACTGTGAGATCTGATGTCTGCAAATAAATTCTTAAAATTGCTCAATGTTTTTCCTGCATCGTCAACATTCACGCCGTCTGGAAAACCATGGTGACCTATTTAAATGAACACAGAAACAGGATCACCCTCATCAGGTGAAGTGCTCTGGTAGCTGGTGATTTTAAATAAACCTATTGGACTGTAACCTTTTATTGTGTGACTTCTAACTTTGTCCATCACAATCAAACACTGGCATCACCACACCAGAATCAATTGTAACTCAGCTTAAGGAGTTAAATGTGCTAATTCATAAGCTTCTGTGTCGTCTAAGTAAAATAACCAGTTGTTGAAAACCTTCAATTGAATAAAGCTCAATGTTGAAAATTTGTATACAGCAATGCAAAATTGTTGCTTGGTGAATAAATTTAAAAACACAACTGTCAACAGAAAGCGTTAGCTTCTTTGTAGATTTATAAGGTGGAAGGAAACATAATCAGACACCATTATGCCACTTAATACAAACAGTACAAAGGATTCCAAGTCAAAAAAATCAAACAACACCCTACAATATTTTCCTTCATCTTGATATTTTTTAATCCTGATGTAAAACTGCCTAATAGTTAACAGTGAAGATTGCAACTTTCACTGCCCATTTTTCAAAACTTAAAGCACATAAGAGCACAAAAAAGTTACCTATCTTTCATCTACCTACAGGAATGAAAACATAGTTTAAAAGCAGCAAAAATGATTAGCAACACTTCAACCAAACTGTCAAACTACCCTGCAATGCAAATCAACATTAAGAAGTCTTCATGTTGTTATTACATTTCTCAATAACAGGAGTACTCACTTTTCCCTCCTTTGTCACCCATTCCAGTGTTGTCAAGCTGTTTAACAATAAGAATCCATTCTCTATCACTGATCAGAAGTTCAAAAATGTCAATTATTTATGTGATTGTCACACTTAATGATAGGAAGAAACAGACAAAATCTGTTGATTTTCTATTTTTTAATTCAATCAAAGATTATTGTGGTGCTTTTTTTTATTCTCTAAGCCAACCCAAACATAATTTCTGATTATATTGCCAAAAATTTAGGAGGTAGGGAGAGAACAATCACAATAAACACTTGTAGACTTGCTGAAATACCGTTTTGTAAAACTCCAAACTTATTTAAATTGAGGCTGTGCATTTTTAATTTAGAATTCATAGAAGCCCAACAGTGTGGAAACAGGCCTTTTGGCCCAACAAGTCCAAACTGACTCTCTGAAGGGCATCCCACCCAGACCCATTCCCCTACCCTATAGCCCTGCATTTCACATGGCTAGTCCACCTCACCTACACATCCCTGGATGATATGGGAAATTTAATGTGGCCAATCCACCTAACCTGCACATCTTTGGACTGTGGGAAGAGACCAGAGCACTTGGAGGAAACCCACGCAGACATGGGGAGAATGTGCAAACTCCACAGAGACAGTCTCCCAAGGGTGGAATTGAACCCGGGTCCCTGGCACTGTGAGGCAGCAGTGCTAACCATTGAACCCCAGTGGAATGGAACAGCAAGTAATGCTGATGCTGAAAGCAATCGTCACATGGATGCCCTGTCCCAATTTTTGTTCCTGCAATAGTGCACAAAGACTGGAGAAATCCTGACTCGCAGCGCCAGACCTGTAACAATGCTCGCCCACTTATTTGATTTTTGTTCTGGGACTAGTATGGGTGAAAAGGGGTGAAGAGGGAATGGATGCAGTGGGTACAGGCTGCATTTGATGTTGGCCTAAGATGCTTCGAGTTCCTGAAGCAGATTTAGTAGAAAGTCTGCCTTTGGGCTTCAGTACTGTGGTCAAAGCTTAAACATCAATATTAAAACAGAAACATAACTTTCTTCTCACCCCTTCATTCTTCTCACTCTCCATGACCCATCTATGCCAACCCATTTTCTTGCATCAGCTGCCATTCGGCCTTCATGCCAACCTATCTCCTTATGCCCCAATGTCACCTATGTATTCCCCGTAGCCTCTGATATTCCTATGCCAATTCATCCATCTTCCACGACGCCTCATGTCTCTAACGCCCTCACTCATTCCCACGGCCTTTTATAACTTCCATGCCAACTCTGTGCCAACTTATGTACCCCACTGACACCCTCCTCTCTCCATGCCACCTCATGTACCCTACCACCAGCCTCCCCTCTGCATGCCCACTCACCAAATTTCCAGTGTTGGTCTAAAAGCAGATGTCCTGAGAGAAAGCAGAGCTCACTAATGGAAAAAAAATCATTAATAGAAAAAATTGCCAATACATTGAAATTGCTTTAACTGATTCCTTATGAAAACAGAGTTCCCTTAGGTGTTCTTTGACTTAGATGAACAAAAATTTCACTTCAGTGCATAATTTTTTATATCAGTAAAAATGTCTATTCAATAAGCAGTTGAAGCTGAATATGAATAAACAAGCCATTCTGAAAATCATAGTTTAGGAATTCAGTCACACAGCACAAATTCTGTGATAGCTTTGTGAACAGCTAGCACTTTCATTCCAACCATTTTAACTATTAAGCCCATCCGTTCTGAGCTTCCACATGTTCCCATCCAACTCACTGCTAATGCTGGCAATGTCCCAGCATTACCCCCTGAGCCTGAACCCTACAGTGAAGCCATGCTAGTCATCATGGATGTCCTCCCTCAACACTACCATCTCTCGCCTTTATATGTTGAAATTCCCCAACGCCCTCCATAATTATTGTCCTAACTGCAGCCCAGCATGCCTTCTCCAATCTGTGCAATTGACTTCCTCAATATCTGTACCACAGGCATGTCTCCTGATAACCCTGTTTGGACTGAGCATGGCATGACCTCCTGACCAACTCTGAACGACAGTTACAACTGACAAGTGATCGGTCCCCTGATTGATCTCTGTGTAGCTCCTTCACTGACTTACTCTAGACCTGCAGTATTAACCATGTGCACCCCCTGCATTGTGCAATAACTCACTCCGAGCATGACTGTTCCAAGCAGCTGAACATCTGTGTACAAGTTCTTGGCCTGAGATCACATACTGGCCTTGACTGACTGTGGTGGAATCCCTTGTCCGTAAACAGTACCCTTTGCATTAACCAGAGACTACTCCCCTCAGTTCTTTAGACCTGGCCACTTGGCTGAAGCACGTGCAGTGCACAAGTAGCTGTAGATATGACATTGAGATAGGATGGTGTCATTCAGCAGCATGTCCACCACTTGACTGGTCACTGCTAACAGCCATAATGAGCTGCCTAGCTTTGTGGTTGCACTAAAACGTAAGGCATGACTGAAGAGTGTAAATTCTGACTAAGTGCAAAATGGCAAAAAAAACAGTCAAGGCCAAGATGCTGTAAAAACATCCAAGTAGGGGTGAAATGAATAAGCACCAAGAAAGCAAGTAAGGAGCCCTAAGGTGCACTGTGGTGTAACATATGAGCTGGCAGCAGCTTTACAATGGAAAGTGTTGATGCGCTCCAAAAAGGTAGTATTGAAGTTGACAACTGAATTCTAAGTGGGTCAGAGATGTGCATAAGAATGTGGTAAGACTGGAGCATATCTGATGCCTACCTCCATGCAAGTGATCACTGCTCAGGTAGTGTGCCCTGAGATATCGGGGACTGCTGCCAAGATGGAGGCTTGATGAGCAAATGTCAACCTAGAGTCACCAGATACTCCTCTGGCTGTCCTAAACTGTCACCATTTTGTTCCTTTCTGCTGCATGAGAGAATACGCAATTGCATATCAATGAGAAGTAAATAGGTAATAATCAAATGTAAATCATGCAAATAGATCTGTTGCTGCTCAGAAGCGAGATTCTCATCTTGCTGTTCAAATCTGAATTTTTGTTTGAATTTGATGTGGAGATTTTCATTTTAATGATCTTGCTATATTTTCCCAATTGACATGCAACTGCCCACTTCATTTAAGAGTTGGGAAATTTCAGCACAACAATACACATTTTGATGCTTGTTGACACTTGTAGAGCTAGTGATAGAGTCATACAACACTTTCGGTCCAATTGTCCATGCTGACAATGATCCCAAACAAAACTTCACAGCTAACAGTCCCAAGGGGCTGTTGACTTCTTCCCACTCAAGGATTCCAGATTACCCTGTCCTCTCCCAAAGGATTCCTGACTCCCACCCCCAATGCATCCTGGGAACATTTCCATTGGAGTATTTTACTTCTACAAAAGGACATCCTGGCTGTCTAAAACATTGAGAACAGGTGTGCTTTTATCTGGTCTAATTTCTATAGTCTGGGAACCAGGCACCAGAGACTGTAAAATCCTATTCCAGCTAGTCATAACAGTGGGAATCACATACACATTCCCGACAAATACGAGAAATTCCAGATCCAGAAGTTCTGCAATCTCAGAATCCTCATGGCATTTTCACTGTAGTGGAAACACAATCCATTATGGTGAAAACCTAACAAGTACTTTGCATCGGTATTCACCAAGGAGAGGGACATGACAGATGTTGAGGCTAGGGACAGATGTTTGCTTACTCTAGGTCAAGTTGACATGAGGGAGGAAGTGTTGGGTATCCTAAAAGACATTAAGGTGGACAAGTCCCCAGGTCCGGATGGGATCTATCCCAGGTTACTGAGGGATGCGAGAGAGGAAAGAGCCAGGGCCCTAACAGATATCTTTGCAGTGTCCTTAGACACGGATGAGGTCCCGGAGGACTGGAGACTTGCTAATGTTGTCCCCTTGTTTAAGAAGGGCAGCAAGGATAATCCAGGTAATTATCGACTGGTGAGCCTGACGTCAGTGGTAGGGAAGCTACTGGAGAAGATACTGAGGGATAGGATCTATGCCCATTTGGAAGAAAATGGGCTTATCAGTGATAGGCAACATGGTTTTGTGCAGGGAAGGTCATGTCTTACCAACTTAATAGAATTCTTTGAGGACGTGACAAAGTTGATTGATGAGGGAAAGGCTGTAGATGTCATATACATGGACTTCAGTAAGGCGCTTGATAAGGTTCTCCATGGCAGGCTGATGGAGAAATTGAAGTCACATCGGGTCCAGGGTGTGCTAGCTAGATGGATAAAAAACTGGTTAGGCAACAGGAGATAGAGGGTAGTAGTAGAAGGGAGTTTCTCAAATTGGAGACCTGTGACCAGCGGTGTTCCACAGGGATCTGTGCTGGGACCACTGTTGTTTATGATATATGTAAATGATCTGCAGGAAAGTTTAGGTGGTCTGATCAGCAAGTTTGCAGATGACACTAAGATTGGTAGAGTAGCTGATAGTGAAGGGGACTGTCAGAAATTACAGCAGAATATAGATAGACTTGAGAGTTGGGCAGATAAATGGCAGATGGAGTTCAATATGGGCAAATGTGAGGTGATGCATTTTGGAAGATCAAATTCAAGGGCGAACTATACAGTAAATGGAAAAGTCCTAGGGAAAAATTGATGAACAGAGAGATCTGGGTGTTCAGGTCCATTGTTCCCTGAAGGTGACAATGCAGGTCAATAGGATGGTCAAGAAGGCATATGGCATGCTTTCCTTCATTGGGCGGGGTATTGAGTACAAGAGTTGGCAGGTCATGTTGCAGTTGTATAGGACATTGGTTCGGCCACATTTGGAGTACTGTGTGCAGTTCTGGTCACCACATTATCAAAAGGACATGGATGCTTTGGAGAGGGTGCAGAGGTGGTTCACCAGGATGTTGCCTGGTATGGAGGGTGCTAGCTACGAAGAGAGGTTGAGTAGAGTAGGATTATTTTCATTAGAAAGACAGAGATTGAGGGGGGACCTGATTGAGGTCTACAAAACCATGAGGGGTAGAGACAGGGTGGATAGCAAAAAGCTTTTTTCCAGAGTGGGGGACTCAATTACTAAGGGCCATGAGTTCAAAGTAAGAGGAGGATTTATTTTGTGTAACTGTTGTCCCCAACTCTAAATTTCAACATAAAATGTTTGTGAAGGGAATAGTTTGATGGATAGTTCTAACTGCTGTTGAGTGGAAATGTCTGTTGACCTAAAGGATTAAGCACATGTGAAATGTTTGATTTCATATGCAATTAGTTGAAGTAATGTGGTTTCTCATTTCTACTATTTCTGCTGTTTTACAAATATTGACATAATCAATTAATATTATCAGCATCATCCTGCTCTTTATCTGTTGGAGATCCAAGGTGAGTTGGCATGAAGAGGGAAGGACAAGGTGTGGTGTGTAGAGCATATAATTTGGCACAGTGGGTATCAGGAGCCTAGGGATAAATGGTGCAGAGGATGCCTAGTAATAAGGGGTAGGAAGGGGTCATGGAAGATGGGTAGATTTGCTTAAGGTGAAATAGGGGCAAAAAAAGATTGTGGGAGAAGAGTTAAAAGGGCATAGGTCTTAGAAAGGGCCAAGTGGAGGATAGATGGGCATAAGATGGATCAAGAGGTACGGGAGGCCATGTGAGACGTGTAGATGGGCTTTAGATGCGACAGAGAACAGGAGAGGCCGTAGGGAAGGTGGAGGTGCATACATTGATGTGCATGGAGCTTGAGGAACATGTGGGGCAGAGGATGTTTTATGTGTTCCTCTGTATTTTTAAACTTTGACCATAATAGGACCCTCGAGGTAGGATTTTACCCAGTCCATCTTGGGAAATGGTGGCCCGTTTGGCTCTTCAGTGGTCACAAAGCCTGACTACCAATCCAGTCAGCTGCCTCCACCCACAACTGAACACTGGAAACATAGGCAGTTGCCTTTAATGTTGGGTCCATAGAGCTAAGATTTCTCTGCCTTTGTGCACCTAAGCCTGGATTGAAAATGGGACCGCTGTCTCATCGTACCTGGGGTGATGTGCCTTGCATAGAGAAACGGCCGTAGGTTTTGTGGAGAGGTAAGTGCTGCTGACATAACTGGAAGGTGTATAATGATGAGATATCATGTAACAATGTTCAGGATGAGTCCTGAGTTGTCAGTATGTGCTGTACAGAGATTGATAGAGACGCAGTACATTGAACAGTGAGGGTACATTCAAACAGTTTGACCGTCCAAGTAATACCATTGAGGTCATACCACAGGGCCTTATTCTTGGTTTAACTGTCCACGCATTAACAGGTCTTGTCACCTGCTTCCATTACTTTCTAAAGGAATCCTACTGAAGTATGCCTTGCTTCCTGGCCTCCACTTGTGTCACCAGAGGCCCCAAGAGAGTGTCACCCAAGTGAGGAAGCCTCATCCAGGCCATGTATTATGAAATCTTGCTAGGAGTAGAACAATGATTATCCAGCAGCTGACCCTCCTTCAGCAACATTTCCCTTTTATAGGGGAAGCTGCCTGGTTTGTGTTCAGACCTCACTGGCAGCACCAAGGAGATCAGAGCAGCATGGATCTACTTTCAGAATGCTGAAATCATCTCACTCTCGTGCGAACAGCAGATAGTTGAGTCGGGAGAAGGAGGGCAGATGGGCTGGGGATCTGGGAAGGGTACAGGTAATCAGGAGCTGACTAGCTACTTACACCCCTTTTAAGCAAGAGGTGACTACAAACTTTCATTTGGTGTTCGAGAGCCGTAACCCCCTTTCTCTGAGGTCTGAGCCCCCATTGGTGAAGATGAATGGTTCAAAGCAAATAAATACATTTAAATTCATGAATACTTCAGGTAAATATTTGTAATACTGATTAAGATTGTTGATTAGAAATGACCACTAAGGGGCAGTGTAGTTTTGAGATAAAATGCATCCTCGGTGATAACGTCCCATATGCAGAGAACAATAGAAATTTATAACATTAGAAATACATTATGGAATTCTCAGAAATTCTTAATCTCAGCGATAAAAACCTTCTTATGCTGACTGCTCTTACATGCAAGTCAGATCAATATTGGACATGCTTTTTCATCAATTTGCACTTCTATTCACTATCTGTGTGGAGTTCCCATGTTCTCCCTGTGTCTGTGTGGGTTTCCTCCGGGTGCTCCGGTTTCAGCCCACAGTCCAAAGATGTGCAGGCTAGGTGGATTGGCCATGCTAAATTATCCATTGTGTCCGCGGAGACGCAGGCTAGGTGGATTAGCCTGGAAATACAGGATTACAGGGATGGGGTAATGGGTGGGTCCTGTGTGGGATGGTATTCGGAGTGTCAGCATAGACTTGATGGGCCAAATGGCCTGCTTCTGCATTATAGGGTTTCTAGGATCCTATAGTTCTGTAATTTCCATGTCCCCTTTCCAATTACTTGAGTACGGTGTAATTCTATTTCTGGAAAAGTTGCTGAGGAAGATCACAAAATATCCATTTCAAAGCTTTAACATTTGAGGAGAAGTTGAGAATAAGATAAGACTGGAAAGCAAATCATTCCTTGAGCTGAATTGACATGTGTGCACAATGATTTTCTGGGTTGTATTTTACTTCACTAATGGTTAGTAGTTGAGGGACTGAAAAGGAAAGAAAAACTACTCATTATCGGGAACAGTGCCTTCCAAACAATGAGATGCGACACTCATTAGGGTCATGGTAATTGGAGATAGGGTGACAAACTTCCTTTCCTCGGAGACTCTCCCGATATGCAACCAGCCCTGTCATGCTGTTTTCTTGGTGACTCTACTAGATGTGAAGGAAAGTGATGAACCATCCAAGTGCTCAGGCTGCAAACCCTAAATAAAAATCTACTGATCCTGTTTTGGTACCCAGCAAGGCAGTAATTACCAGGCTTTTTCTGGCACTAGACCAATGTTAGTAAGTCCCAATTTTATAGGGAGAAATGTACAGCAGGGTGAACCTGCAACTATCCTGGGCCAGGAAGCAGAAAGGAAGTATCTTCACTGAGTTTTCTGTCCTGGGAAACATGGAGGATTTGTCGGAAACCAAACAACAATACATACAATTTCATAAAGTACCTGAAAACACAGATTTTTATATGATGATGTACAATCTGTCTGAATATTCTTTCGCCTGCATTTTTGAGAGTTGGGCCATGGATTTCCATTGGATCAGCCCATGCTTACGGGCAAAGCATAGCATTGGTTTACCATTGCTTCCAGCAGGTTGGCTGACGAGGAAGTTGTCCCACTCTTACCATTTACCACAGACTATTGCAAGGATTTGGCCATGTTATAGATGTAATGCCAGCAAGTCCCAGTTTGGGCATCGAGCCCAAACCTTCTAGCCCAGACATAGGGACACAACCACCATGCCTCAAGGCTTCTTACATTAAATGGTAGTACGCAGACTTTAATGATTATGTCAAGTTACATGCTGTTTTATTGCCCTTTCATTTGCTGGCATTGCATTAATTTTCCAGTATTAAAGTGAGTCACATTGGTAAATAGTTTATGAAACACTGATCTAGAAGGTTGAGGTTTGTAAATATTAAGTCTGGTGTAAAACCTAGTGAACTATCTATCTGGCTTGAAATAGGCTGCTATAAGCAGACTTGTTTTTAGCTTTACGATGAAGGCTCGGTAAAAAGCCAATTACTTATTTGGTCATCAATCTGACCACGGGTAAACATTTTAACTGGTCAAGTTGACTGCAGTTTTAGGAAACTGATTACTCATAACTAACAAATTGCATGATTTTGGAATGCCTTGGGATAATTGTTTGCCTTTGTACAAACAACATCAGATTTCAGGAATTTTCCCTTTTATGTTTGAACATGCATATTGTTAATTTAAGTGCACTTATTATTCCTTGTTTGAGCTTGGCATGTTAATACACAAGAGACATACACACCTGCTGTCTTTGGTCATTTCATGTGGGTCCTGGCAAATTAAAGAAACTACAATAAAGTTAATTCTTTCTTCCTAGAGGACTGACCCCGAGAGGTTTGGTTCAACATAGCAGTAAAATCCAGTCTAGAGCTAGTGAAACAGGAGACTTTGGTACACGACCATGTAAGCTTTTAGATATGCACACTGATGTCTTTTTGTCTGAACAATAATGCCTTAATATGCTGTACTCCAGACGTTATTAATAATTCAACCTTTGTCTGAAAGACAAGATGGACACTTTGAAATGTGGTGTGAAATAGGAAACGGTTTCAATTGTGCTACATCTTCAGAGGACATTGTTTCATGAAATCCAGAATAGTGATAAACCGTGGTTTTCTAACATTAGATTGTCGACTGCTATATGGGTACATGACCAAGGTCAAGCAATAGATGAGGAGTGAACCACGCTGTGGAGCTTTGCTGGTCAATATTGATCATCTTCTGTGAGTGGAGTTTTAACCATATTTGGAGGTGCTTTCAATTCAATAGCATAATCCATAAATGAGCACTTACATAGCAAGTGCCATCTTCAGCACCAGTGAGCCACAACATAGAATTCTCATCAACTTAACATTTTCCTGTTGATTTTCAGCTAGAATTCATTGTCAGTTTCAATAAATTCTTTTAATCAATTCTCCAAATGCTGGTGTCAACACTCGTTGTTTTAAAAAATCCAGATCAAGAATAATGATAATGTTTTAAATTTAAAGATTGGTCAATACTGCTTCCATTTTTCATAATGACACAGTGGGAACATTAGGGAGTTCTGTAAAGGTGAGGTTGACAGTGGTTAGTGTGTCCATTCTGTTACAAGATGGCCTCTTGCTTTTGCTTGAACATTCTGTTGGTGGTGTTGTGGTTTAATAAAGGCATTTGGACTCAAAAATAGAAAGTCTGCAGGAGAAATGGGAAGCCCATGTCGGGACAGCATCAAGACAGTCTGACTTTTCTGATGCTCCTCCAACAAGCCGTCCATGCAAGTTAGGTGTTAAAGGTCACCTGAAGATTGGTTACCCCAAGGGAGACATGTCAGCAGGGAGGTATGGTACAGTTTGCAGGGTTGATGGGTTTTTGGAAAGAATTTGTTGAAGGCAAGAGCTGGCAAGTGCCCCAGAAACTTCAACCACATGTTTGACTATTCACATTTTACTGATACATTTTTAGAACACATTACATTTTTAAAAATGGAATAATAGTTGTTATATTAAGCCATGTTTGCGATTCTGACTCAGTTTGAATTCCACCTGTTTAACAAAAACCATGGAAACCAGACACATAGAATGGCCATTTAACATGCTTTGCTGAAATTCTATTTTCTATGACCTGCTGAATTGTGCTGGGGACAAGGATTCTTGCACAAACCTGGGATCGTCCCCTTCACAGTTGGAGCTTGACATTGTGGGCACCAAATTACAATGTTAACTGATGCTTTACTGCATGTGTTGCTGAAACAGGCCAATTTGTACTGAACAGATTGCGTGCTCTTCATTTGCTTTTTGGGGCTGAGAATGAGAACGGAACCTGTTAGCAGCTAAAATGAAGGTCTATCATGGTGTCGCAACATCAAGGCTGCACAGTTTCAATTTCTCCTACCCTTCCAACCGCGCACATAGTGGAACAATACCTTGCCTGAAAGAAGTCTACATGTACATAAGGATGTATTTACTTTAGCTTGTTTAATGAAGCCATTATCTTCCTCATTTGCCACTGGGTTCTCATGAACATGGAAGACTCCATCCATGCAGCTTGCTCCTGACCATTTACACAGAGATTCCCTTTTGCACCAGGCAGGGGACTCTGTCATTTAGGTTATGCTTGAGATATCCTTAGGAAAGGCACGTATTTACATGCAATAAGCAAGCTCTCCCTGTCAAGTTGTAGTGTCCCTACCTTTGGGGCAAGAAGCTTAGATTCAAGTCCCACCTGCTCCAAAGCTGTATTATAACATGTCTGAACAGGTTGGTGAAAAATATATATTAATATATTTTTAAATCTGTTCCTCTTTTCAGTAGAGAAATGAGAGGAAGTCCCTTTAAGAGCTTTTAGTCTTCCTTTCTTCTCACAGACAACTAGCTAACTTTCAAGGCTGACCTTCTTCACAGACTTTTGTCTATGCACTAGGGATTTAGTCCTATGAAGGGAGAACTCGGGATTTTTAGAATCCATCAGTGTTTATGCGGATATGCCTACCTTTCAGGCAAACATAATTCCAATTATGCTAGAATCTAAGAATTGAAGCTCACTTACAGCTCAGCTTCTTATTTTTATCATTGCAAATTTCTGAATGCTTGTGGAGTGATATCTGCATGAGCAGGTTTAAAAATAAATGTATGTGGAACCACTCGAATGATTGGAAGGAAAGAAATTCATTCTTTGCTAATTTTCCTGCATCTTTAAAGCACAAGCTTATTTCTTAGCTTGAATTTGTTACAAAGATCTGTGATTTCCACATGTGGTCAGTGGTAGAGATTGCTGCAAGTATCCCCATACTCCCTGAGCACAGATTACACCGAATCCTGCTGCTATACCATTTATCAGTCTGCTTTTGGATGTCACTGTGTGGTCCATTCACAACAATACGTAATTTATCATTTAACAGTTTCATTGTATTGTCTGATCTAACAACAAAATATCAGTTTTATTTGTAATAAGCATTCTGACACATAGAGCTTGCCTCCATTTTCAAAACCGGTGCATGTGCTTGCAACACAAGGTACAATTCACACTAATTAATCGAATGAATTGGCTCTGCAAAAGCATTAATAAAGCTATTGGCTGGAAAGCTGACACACAAAGATTGTGGATGAATTGGCCTTGTTCTCTGAGATGAAGACAAAGGAGGAAAATCATTCAAAATTGCAAGATAATTAAGCTCTGAATAATGTTTCAACATACAAGATGTTTTGTGTTGCAAAAGTAAACCCTGTTTCATTAGAAAGCAGAAATTATTTGTTATGTTTCTAAAGGTGGTACTAATCAATTTGGAGAAAGAAAATTAGGAGTTCAGTGTCACGCTCATACAGCATCTGCCATTGCCCAAGAATAAAGCCTCGACCACAACTACAATTTGCATTGTTGTAGTGCCTCAACATAGCAAAATGTCTCACTGCATTCACTGGAGCGATTACCAAACAAAATTTGATTCGGCCAAGTAAGGATTTTTTTGGAAGATGTGGGCAATGATAAAGCTTGTGAAGAACATTTTAAAGCAAAAGAGAGGGGTAGTAAGGCTCAGAGAGGGAATTCCAGGGCTTAGGGCTTCGCAGGTGAAGGTAAAGCTCCCAATGATGAAGCAATTAAAATCAGAGATATGCTACTTGTCAGAATCAGAAGCAGGCAGAGATCTCAACCTTATTGAACATTTTATTTCTTGAGGGTGGAGTATCTTATTTGTGAAATAATTCTTCATTTTTAGCTATTTTTATTTTCAAAAATTTACATTGCAGTATACGATGGTTAATGGTCTCAGACAGCCAGTTGATTTTGTTCCTGTACAATATGTAAATCAGTAAACAGTACATTTTCATACTTATTTGAAAACACCAGCCACCTTAACTGCTTTGATTGTAATCTCCACACTTTTAGTTACCTACATAACCTTATACTCAAAATAAATATTTAAAAAAATGCTCCAAACACCACTTTTCCAAAGCATATTTCAGATATCCAAGGAATCATTTCTATAAAGATACCAATTGCGTACATTTATATTTGCTCTCCCATTCCCATTTAACTTAGATAGACTCAAATTCTGAATTGGCAGTGTTTAGGACCCATAAAGTCGGCCAAATTTTCCGATGAGCAGCAATTCCATTCAGATTGAAATTATTTTCACGAAAGGAGGGAGCTCTGTTTTACTGAGGCAGTCAGGTCGATCAGGCGCTGGAAGGATAGGTGTTAGGTCAAGCTACAGGGACGTTTTAGATCCAGGAGTGGGAGTTTAGATCTCGGGGTGGCACAACGGATCACAGTGGATCGGTAATGCTGCCTCACCGCACCAGGGATCAAATTCAATTCCACCCTCGGGCAACTACCAGTGTGGGGTTTGTACATTCTCCCTGTGTCTGTGTGGGTTTCCTCCGAGTGCTCTGGTTTCCTCCCACAGCCCAAAGATGTGGGGGTAGGGTGGATAGGCCATGCTAAATTGCCCATAGTGTCCATGAATATGTAGGTGAGGTGGGTTAGCCATGAGAAATGCAATGTGACAGGGTTAGAGTGAGGGTGGGGTTGGAACTATGTGGGATGTTCTTCAGAGGGCTGGTGTGAATTCGATGGGCTGAATGGCCGGCTCCTATACCGTAGGGATTCAATGATTCTATGAACTGGGAGAGATCGATTTGTGACTGCTGACAGAGGTCGATGGAGTATTGCTCTGATCCTGTGGTAACTTGGTGCAGGAGTTTGGGGTTTGGTATTCCCCTTTGGAGGTTGGGGCTGTTGGGTTAGTCTGGCTGTGGAATGAAGGAGTCCGGTACATTTTGGAGATGGGGCAAGGGTGCCAGGGTCCTGGGAGGATGTCAGATCAGGACCTGGCCTTGGAAGAGATCTGAGTGTACTGAGGATGTGTGAGGTCAGTTGGGCTTATTGGAACCTTCTGAATTCTTCTATTCAATGGAGGAATTGTCCAGTGGAAAAGTCAGTGCCCTGAGCACTTCCTTTGGAGTCTGCTATAATGGAGATTTACATGTCCAACTTTGATCTATCCTGAAGAAAAGACTGTCTGGCCATCAGATAATTTGTGCCATTGTGTATAATGGCCATTCCTTACTCCCTTACAATCTGGTCAAACTTTTGATTTCACTTTGGAATGGATCATTCAGTCTATCATCCCCATTCTTCCACAGGAATATCTATTCCCAACATCAGGGCCAGATATTGCTTCTCTAATTAGAGGAAATAGTGATAAATTAAGTAGAGAGATGGACCTGTTTGAACATAGGAATGTAACCAGGTTTCTGCAGTTTGGAGTAGTTGACTTGTGTGTTCTTGGTAATTGGCATTGTGAAGTCATGATGATCAATTAGGAGAGGATGGATCCTGTTCTGCATTTGTTTGGATATTAGTAGGTCAGATAATACAGTTTAAAACCAAACTTTAACCATGTTTGTTGTTGATAATAGACCATTCTGGGAAGGATTGTTTGAGACAGTTCTTCACAGCTCCTCCCCAGTGGGGTCTATTTGACAGTTAAATTAATTCCTAAACACACGTTATAAATGTCTAGGCTGGCTGAATTATTTTGTTCTGGAACCCAGCATCCTCAGTTGAAAACTATAAAAGCTTTGAAACAACCAGTCTACAAAAGCACAATATATTATATGTTGAAGTTAAAAGATAAGGACTTTATTGTTGGTATGCTTCCTTTAGTAGCTGTGTTATTTATTTTCAAATAGAAAGTGACAGTTGCTTCAACAGTTTTAGTGAGGGGCAGCTTGAACACTTAGCTGTATAGTTCACACATTGTACTGTACTTACATTTTGCATCGGAGACGTTTTGACATTGAGATGTCACTTTCCATTTACGCTTTGAAATTTTGTTTTAGGTTTCCTGTTATTCCCACTCCTGCCATCGTGTCCGATTTGGATTTTTGCAGATTTTGCAAATGGGAGCAGTTAAAAAAAGGCTGGAGTTAAGAGTGAAAGAGAGGATGAGACAATTTTCATGATGCTGCCAACATTAACATCACTGAATGTAGCTCTGGTGCTCGATACAAAGAAAGAAGATTGAAAAATTGGGATAAATTTCTGCTGCACTTAATTCCGGCAATTTGGGCACATTTGACCTTTCACTTGTCCTGAACAGATCTGTTTGGCTTCCTGTACTATCTTGTGGAAGGCAGTATCTCTGGCAGTTTGATGTTAAATTTCAGGTTTCCATCATACGTCACAGTTGTCAAGTGTTTAAAAAAACTGTATGCCATATCCTTTTGACATGGCTCAATCTTTACATGTCACAATCACCTTGTGAACCCTGCAGCATATTTAATGACCATCACTGGCCATGTACATATATTCTGTACTAAAAGCTGTTGAGAATTAGTGGGCCATGTGAAGTTGTGATAGTTGGTGATTTATCTGATTTTAGGGAATCCACAAAATATCTCGACATCGCAGCTTGTTGATGGGTATAAACCAGTTTTGCATCATATGGGTTTCAATGTTTCTAAGCAGTTGCACAGAGAGATGTTTGTGGAATGGGAGAACTGTTTGTCAATTGTTCCCCAAGATTCATTCCTTTGTCACGTCGGGAGAGAGTTGAGGTCAATGTAAGGAAGCTAAATTTCCGGCAAAAGCAGCTTTACTTTTTGGAAATTGACACTTTGGCATTTCCACTGACTCAACAGAATTTTTGATGTGCAGATAAATTAGTTGTTTGTATTGACAGGTTCTAACCTTGTGACTTTTACCAAGGAGCCTTGTGGTTTCTGCCAGCATGCATCTGACCATAGCCCTTGGAGTTAAATCAGATTTCTACCAAATGAAAAAGTTCTGTGCAAACGCAGCTGATGAAAGAGTGTTGCATATCAGAAGAATGAGATATGTTTACCAGAGTGCCTTATTCCCCATTGATATAAGTCAGTTCAGCTTCTTTTCCTCAAGTCTGCCACCGATGGCAGTTTGATGTATTATGAATTGGTCCAAGTGGATGGTGCCTGCCTGGTGCTATTCCCTTTCCAGCCACAAAACTACTGCAGACCGGTGTTATTCAAACTTACTGCAGCACTGGGGAGCAAAACTCTATTTTCTTTATGTCAGTCAAATGGGCATTTTTTTGTTAGGTTTAAATTGAAAAACCAGACTAAAGTAAATTAGAGTTTCCCAAATCAGCTGTATAATTCAAGAAGGCTGGCTATTTTATCCGTTTACATAGGTTTCTAAAAGTTGATTTTTCTGTTTATCAGGAAGACCTGCCTTAACTTTGTGCTGACATGTTGCTTTCTTGCAACAATGCGACCAACATTAATGGATTATTTTATTAATGTTATTACATTTGTAGGACTAAATGCAGGATAGTGCAGAAGTGAGTTACAATTGAGTTTATATATGATATAGAGGGTTATTATTGACCAGAAAATTTCTAGCTCAGCATAATACTATGACTACAAGAGCTGGTCAAAAGCCAAGAATCCGGCTGTGAGTGATTCACTTCCTGTCTCCCGAGCATCTGTCCATGATCTACAAGATGCAAGTCAGGAATGTGATGAAATAACCTTCACTACTAAGGATCTGTGTGGCTCCAACAACACTCAGGGAGTTTGATGATATCCAGGGCAAATTAGCCCACTTGATTGGCACTCCATCCGAAACCCACAACGTTCATTCTCTTCACCACTGATGTAGAATGGCAACAGTATGTATGATATACAGGACACTCGAACCTCCAACACCATGCCTCCTCCAACACCACCTTTCAAACTTGCAACTCCTACCATCTAGAAGGAAAAGGTCAGCAGATGCATGGGCACACTGGTATCTGCAAGTTTCCCTCCAACACATACCATTTGGAACTATATTGCTGTTCCCTCTATGGCTGGGTCAAAATCCTGGAACTTTTTCTCTAACAGCATTGTGGGTGTACCATCCACAGAACAGCAATATCATTCTGTCCCACTTTGCTTTCTTTTACTCAGGTTGAGTCAAAGAGCTCTCTTATAGACTCAATAATGCAGAGTCTGTTTTATTAAGATCAAAGGTCATTTTAGGAAAAATATCAATAGATAATTTTCTTGAATAGATAGAAAAGAATCCAATTGAGAATTAATAAAATCAAGTAAAATCACTTCATGCAAACAAAACAAAAGATGGGAACTTATTGTTCAAATCTGATTGATTTGCCTTTGAGGGAGAACATTTCCTTATCATCACAAACGTTTTTTCCTTAAGGATTTTCAAGTTCTATCCACCTGGTCTGCAAAGTGAAATGTTCACAAGATTATTCTTCCTGTTATTTTAGTTTAACATGAGCAGCACTTCCTTGCGGCCACCTTTTTCATCTTCAAGGTAATGGTGTGGCTGTAGCATATACGTGAACTGGGAAAGTCAAGACCTGAGATTAGCAGATGAGTGTGGGGCCTCATCTAAATATTCTGGGTGAGCTCTCAGCACTTGCTGTACCTCCACAGGCTGGTTACCTTCCCTTTGAGACATGCATGAATTTCTGGTAGGGGGCTCAGAGGAGGCAGGTGGAGGATAGCTTTGCAGCAACCATCCAGCGTACTCTGACGATCATTCGATATGAAATTCTAAACCAGCGCTACAGTTAGTCTAGTTGCAAGAGTAAATGCAGCTGACAATTTACGTCCAATAAGGTACCACAAAGAACAGTTGGAGGAAATGGCCAACTGATGATGTTGCCCAAGGATATGATCAAGGTGCCAATAGAATCCTGTCCGACAGGTGACTCTTCCAACGATACAATGTTCTGGCTTCAGGTCTGTTTCGTGATTGTTTAAAAGCAATGCAGCATTTTTTTTTTACAGATGGTGTTCTGTTCCTGGTGGAATCCATCAATTTCATCAACGGGAAATTCACCCAAAAATAGAAATATCCTGATTGAATCAGTAAACACTTAAGAGCTGTTTTGTTATGCATGACATTATGTAAAATTAGTTTGCTCACAGTTCAACATCTCGACTATATTTTTTGATATATTTACCATAATCCTTCTGCAGCCTGAAATTTTGTCCATTTCTGAAACACCACAAGCTAAAGGAGTGATGGGACTGACACAAGATGAGAATGTTGGTCATTTGACTGATATTGAAAGATGTAGGATTTGTGTAGGGCAGATCAATGGGGTACAACTGAATAGCACCAACCTATCGGCATGAATTAAACCCTATTGGTTTCCTGGCCTTGTACAACTGAGACTGCAAGAAATATTGATATCTGCATGCAGCCTCCCAACAAACTGACATAAGATCATCTACCTCTATATTGCTGGAGGGAGGTGCTCAGTGGAAAGAGCGTGGCAATGAGGGAGGAGGGATAAGCAATTAGGAAAGAGGGGAAATGATCAGGATGTGGCCAAGACTAGGCCTGCAGTAATATTCAAGATTGCTATAGAGTTGGCTGGAGCTCTCTCACTTCTCTCAGCTCCACATTCAGATGAGACTTTTAACTTACATTTTTACTTGTCGCTTCCAGTTCCTTTTAAAAACTTAAATAGAAGCAAACTACTGTGGATGTTGGAATCTGAAACAAACACAGAGAGTGCTGGAGAAACTTAGCAGGTCTGGCAGCCGCTGGGTGAGCAGGAAAAGCTTCATGTGAGCAGTTAACCACTCTGATTTAAACATCAGGAATGTGCACTGTCAGGTTTTTCAGAGAAGGAGTGTAGCGTTAGAAGCAGTGTATAAATAGGGTAAGTTGAGGCTTCAGTGAGACGTAAATGCATGGAAATAATGTCACTATTGAAAGGCAAAATTCATAACCTGAGTTTAAGTTTGATTTATTGTAGTCACATGTACTGTGATTCAGTGAAAAGTATTGTTTTTCGTGGTCTACAGGTAGATTGCATCACACAAAGTGCATCAGAGTAGTAGAACAGAGAGTAAATTACAATGTTACAGCCACAGAGATGGTACGGAGAGGGAAATCAACATTGATATTTGAGAGGACCATTCAAAAGTATGATAGCAGCGAGGAAGAAGCTAATCTTGAATCTGTTCATATATGTATTCAAATTATTATCTTTTGTCCGACAGAAGAGGGTGGAAGAAAGTATAACCGGGGTGGGAGGAGACTTTCATTATGGCGATTGCTTTCCCAAGGCAGCAGGAACTGTAGGTAGAGTCATTGGATGGAAGGTTGGGTTGAGTGATGGACTGGGCTGTGATCAGTACTCTGTAATTTCTGCTGGTCTTAGGAAGTGCATTGCCATACCGCACTGTGATGTATCCAAATGGGATGTTTTCTATGGTCCATCTATAAAAATTGTTAAGAGTCCATAATTGTACACAGTACTCCAAAAGTGGCCTCACCAATGTCAACATGACATCCCAACTCCTATACTCAGTGGTCTGAAAAATGAAGGCAAGTGTGCTAAATGCCTTCTTAACCACCCTGTCTAACTGTGATGCGACTTTCAAAGAATTATGTACCTGAATCCCTCGGTCTCTCTGTTCTACAAAACGACTCTATGAATTAATTGAATAAGTCCGCCCTTTATTGTTTTACCAAAATGCAATATCTCACATTTATCCAAATTAAAATCCATCTGCCCCTCCTCTCCCATTGATCCAATTGATCAAGATCCCTTTACAATCTTAGGTAGCCTTCTTCACTGCCCACTACACCACCAATTTTGATGTCATCCACAAACTTACTAACCATGCTTCCTGAATTCTTATCTGAGTATGTTTTTTTCAAACACTCAGCAGATGTTTGAATAGCACAGTAGTGTTAAAACCAAGGCACATGGTGCAAATGACACGCCAGCTGATTCTTTAAAATAGTTGAATGCATAAAAGGCCCTTTGTCTGCTGGAGAAACTGCCCTAATGCATCGGAACACTTACCCAATATTGATCAAAATAGTAAACAATTCGCTTTTAAGGGCAGAGCCCTATGATAGGTTACTGCATTAAATATATACATGTCATACAACACCTAACCATGCCATTTGAAGCTGGAACACTTCTTAAGGTTTTCTCTCAAACGGCTTATGACTCCACAAAGGGCTTTCCTCAAAATTTGTGAAATGATTGACTTTAGGTATTTCACAAAGACTTTGGAAACTCAGTCACCTTGATGTAGATTTCAGACTCAAGGAAATTCAAAAGTGAAGCAGGCATTTAAAAGTGTTTAAAGACATTTAAATTCATTTAAAGCGTGTGTCAGATTGTAACCTGTGATGTTTCCTATGCCAATCAAAATTAAATTTTTGCTGCGCCACCTCCATTTTACGTTGGCCAATACACATTTTCTCAGCACCAGAAAGTCACGACCAGATAGCTATTTTAAAAAAAATTCATTCACATGAGTTTACCTTAGAACAGTGAAGGTTGAGGTGGGAACTGATGGGGGTGCACACATTATTAGGGATTTGGATAGGAAGACACTTCCTCCATTTGTGGAGAGCTCAATAACCAGGAGGCATAGATTTAAGGTTAAAGGTAGAAGGCCAAAGGAAAAGTTGAGGAGAAATTGTTTTCACTCAAAGGGTCATGGTAGTCTGGGACTCACTATCTGAAAGTGTTCTTGACTCAGAAACTCTCATAACATTTAAGCAGAATTTAGATATTTACTTGCATTGCCATAGGCTCTAGAACCATGAGCTAAAATTTGGAAAAATGAGAATACTGTCGTCAGATCTCAGTTGACCAGCATAGACACTTTGGACTAAATGGCAACCTTTTTATGCAGTAAATATCTCTGAGCAGACATTCACTGCATTGAGCGGCATTTATTGATCCACTGATATATAGCTGCATGTCAGGATGGCGTGTGGTGTGGAGACAAACCTGCAGGTATTGGTGCCATCATACATCTGCTGCCTTGTCTTTTTGATTGTAGATATTAAAGATTTCTTTCTTTATCCAATCTTCCTTTCTTGTCACCCAAAAATCTGCCTTTTGTTTTCTCAGTCAGTTATAAATTGGAAGACACAAATTCTCCTGTCAATTTCCACAGGGAACTTGCAGCAGTCGGAGCAGTTGTCATTCGCACACCATCGCACAGGTGTTTCCTTTTCACCATTCCGAGAAACCAACGTCCAGGTAGACGGCCATTCAGGAAGTTCTTGATTGACTGCAACTACAATGTCAGAGATCGGCATCAAAGTGCCTCATAAATCCCCTTTAGGCTCGAGTGTGTTCATCAGCCCTTCTCCTGGACACAAAATAACTTCTCACATCAAATAAACACTTTCAACACTGAAGTTTTGTTTAATGTAGAGAATGTATTTTTGATGTCACTTTCTCCACTGTTTGTGCCACACTGCTGTTTGTAATTGTTGTTGATCTAGGTGACAAAATGCTCTCTAGATGTTGTGATTTTAAGAAGCAGGGTGAAAGTTGTCACTCCCATGGTGCCTCTCTCTTCTTGCACATATACAAATTGTCTATAGCGGCTCAAAATTCCAACCTCCCACCCCCACCCCCACCCTAAAAGCCCAGGTGATATTTCCAAATCAAGCCTCAGGTCTTAGATGGTAGGGCTGGTCTATGTGAGCAGGACTCGTTACAAGCATTTTCAACATTAAATGTCAATCTTATCACCCAGTTCATTTTTCTTTTATGTTTGTTACATTACAAATAGTATTTTTGAAATGTCAACATTTCCCTGAGTAAAGGAAGAAAATGAACATGAAAACAGTTTGAAGAAGCTATTTGAGTTTTAATAATTGACTTATTTGTGGCACTTACCAGTTCAATAATGGCAAATATTAAGAAAGAAAATAGCTTTCTGATAGATACTTGATCCTCAAGTATTTATTTATTACTATGCTTGATCTGTTCATGTTGAATCAATTAGGTAATTGGATTGATAAATATGGAGATAATTGATTAGTGAAATAATATCACAATTTCTTGCCCAAAAGCCTAGACTTCTTTCTCTAATCAGTCTGCTTATTTCTTCTCATTTAAGATATTCTTTGAACTGTACCCCTGTCTGATATTGCTTTGTGTGGCTTGCTGCCAAATCTTATTTGACAAACATGCATGCGATGCACCTAAGGATGCTTTATTATGGTTCACTCTATCAAAGGCACTATACAAATACAAGTTCTTTTTGTCATTGCATTAATGTATTTATAATTAAGTTCCTGAGAAGAATTATCCTGAAAAGCCAATTTGCTGATAATGATCAACTCCTGTATCATGTTATTACTGGCAGATCTCTCTCTTAGTCACATCTTCTTTCCTGCATCTCCTCACAAGTTTTGGGAACATAATTGTTACCATCATAAGAAGGATATATTGGCACTGAAGAGGGTTGCAGTGTAAATTTACCAGACTGATACCGGGACCCTGAGGGTCATGTTATAATTACACAATTTATTACAATTAAATTAGATGATAATTATACAAATTAGGTATGCATTCCTAGTAATTTAAAAGGATAAAATAAAGCTATTCAGGGAAGCAGATCGATAAGTGACATGATTTCTTGGGTCAAACACACTGTCTGCATGTTAGTCCATATGATATATACCACCTTCTTTTTGAGACAGATGTCTTGAAATTTGTTGTCAGCAATAACTGTTTACATTGCTGTAATATCAAAGACTTGCACGTAGCTCGGGTTCTGTGCCCACTGATCTTAATGTACATTACATACACATAACTGACTGATTGAACACACTCCACCCATTTCATTGCATTGAGAGCCTAACTGAAGGTGATGAAGGTACCTTATTGCCAGAATGTCACAGGTTGTGATGTCATTTAGCTATTTTAAAGGTGCGCTGCCTGACTGATCTTAAATCTATGCAATAACACATCAGAAAGTAGACAGAAATTATTTCCACTGGTTAGAGGATTAGGGATGCAATCTAAACATTAGACCCTGACTTCTCAGGAGTGAAATTAAATTTATGCATATACAACGTAAAATGTGCGATTGATACATATTTTGATATCAGTTTAAGATTGGATTTTTGAATAAGAACTTCTAGTGTATGGATTTTCTGAGCGTCTGAAGAGTTTTAGTAATCAACTTGTAAGTACTCCTGTAGCCATGGTGATTTCTTTTCATACAGAGTGTGAGAGATGTGACAATACTTCTTGGAGAGCTTACATTAGGAGGATTTTACAAGAGAATGAAGTAAACTGTTGACATTAGGCTCCACTTTTGAAAATCAGGTGTTGATTTTTTTTCTTTTGGCTAATGGAAACACCCACAGCTTGGAAGAAAATGTCTTTTTAGCTTTAATTTGGGTAGCTTTTCAGGAGTTATGCTTATGGCTGGGTGAGTAAAGCCATTGCTCTTGAGAAACAGAAAAGACAGTTTAGAATTATTAGCCTTAGGACAAGGCATTTAGGAAACATTCCAGACCAGACATGTTTGCTTAAAACCCTGAAGGGGCTCTTTGAAAGTTAGAACGTTTAAGCTTGGGTATATCAAGACTGCAGGAGGAAACTATCAGATTTTCAAATCTGGGAATTGAAGCCGTGGTTAAATTAAGCCGCTATAGGTTTGGTAGAGAACAGAATTCTCAGTGGTATGAGTCCTGTAAAGGTGTGCTTTGGGGTTCTACTTTTATCCAGTGTTTTGAAATGTGTAAACATGTGTTATGAGTAAATATTTTGGTTTACTGTGTTATATCTTCACTCCTTTTGCTAATAACCTTCTGTTTTATGGTTCAATCTGAATCTGCATAAATGTGAGCTTTAGAGAAAGACCACCTCAATAAAGCCCAAAAAAAATGTTCGGTCAAACTAGCTTTCTGTCTTGGATCTGACTTGTGCAGTATTAGCACCAACTGGAGTCAAAACACATACAGGGGTTGGAAATCCCAAGCCAATTCAAGCTCTTATATTGACAAATGGAGGAACTTAAAGCAAAAGTTCAGTTTCTTCACTGCCAGTTAAATTTTTGCTATTAAGTTCTTGGAACCTATCAGACACGTTGACTTGAACCTCATTTGCATTCATTAGTTTGCTATGAATACAAACAATGTGACAGGAAGGGCACTTATGAATCAACAACTGTGCTGATGATGCTGGGGCTGATGGCAAGCAGCATCACAAAAATGCCAAGGCGTCACAAAAACCATCGCTAAACAGACAGTTAGTCTCCTAAAGATGTGTTTTGTTGCCTGGACTTCTCAGAATTGGCAGGGTCTCCGGAATAGTGATTGTTTGATGAGCCCTGCATACCTGGTACAATGACAAATTGAGCATATGGAAGAGTGGGAGATCGAACAGCCACTTGTCTCCTTAGAAGACGAAGAAGGGGAATCTGACGGACATGCTGACAGAGGTGACACTGATGAGGATAGTCAGAAAACCAGGGCAGCAGTGGGATGAAGAAGACAGGCCCAAGAGAAAACTTGATTACAGCTATATTTGAGGGTGAGTGACTGGATTAACAATAGTGAACATTCGGAACCATGAGCCAGTGCAAAGGCATTCTGCACTCAAGGGAATGTTTTATATACAATGTCAAATATTAAGTTACCTCATTTAGCATAAATTGCAAGTTAATTTCTTGCCTTCTCACCAATAATCTCTTGTTCACTTTTCAGGCCAGGATATCATCACAGAATTATACCGGATTACATGGGGCTGTGTTGTTAGAACTCAAACCTTTATTTGCAAGGAACATTCATCTATAACTGAGGTGCTCCAGCATTTTCTGTGTTTGTTTCAGATATCCAGCATCTGCTGTTTTATTTTAACAAGACAATAGTGAGATGTTAATGCATGCAAATAAACTAATTGTTAATCATTAATTGGATTTTTGTCTCACTTTAAAACTTTGGATGGAAAATCAAACTCATTTTCTTGTTGTCAAGAATCTTGGTGCTTCACCAATTTGCCCTGTTTTCCCAACAGACCTGCCACTGCCCACACTGTTCAGGGGCTGGGAGGATTCTTCCCAATGGATCCAAATTATGTTGAAGGCAATGCCACAATGAAGGAGACGCTTCTGATTCTTTTCCATCCTCAAAACAAAAGTAAAAGATTTGACAAACACCTTATTTGACAAAGATTGCCTCGGAAACTAATTTACACTGAAACCAAAATGACACAAAAGACCCCTTCATTAAATGCCGGCAAATTTGTTTCGAATGTAATTGTGGCTGACTCTTTGAAGCTTCAGGCTTTGCAAGTCTTTTAAATTCTATTCCTAAACATGTACTTTGATCACAGCAGGTTTATATTCTGCAGCATCATTAAACCCATTGACTTCCAGTGCTATGAAAGGCCAATCCTGCACTTCATGACAATATTACTATACAAGCTTTGACAATTTTAAAAATATGGGTTTCAACACGTTCCTATCTTTTGCCTTGTGCTCATTACAGGCATTACTTATTTATCAGAAAATGACAATGCCCAATGAATATTCAATGTTACTTATTTTAGTCCATCTTTCTCTGCAAAAGAAAAGGAGATAAAATTGTCATAGTCCTACAGGACCATAAGGCTGCTGGCTCATTAGAGAGAGACAACTGGTGGTGGTTTGACCTGAGGGTCAGCATCCCTCAGGTGAGGGATGAGGTTGAGGAGAGTTCTTCATGGTGACCTCAGCTGGTGCAGGAATTGAACCCATGCTGTTGGTGTCATTCTGCATTGCAAACCTCTAAGTACTTCATTTAAAAACTTATGGAAATTGTTTTGAGGTGTAATTGTGGTCAACTGTTTTTTTTAATGAAGGCAGAATTCTGTATCTTAAGTCTGTGTTTTATGAAGCTTATTGGTTTTCTAAAGTCGGTGTATTGACTTAGAAATTGCTTGGGTGCCTAAGCCTCCATTGGCAGATAAGGTGTGTATTTGTTTATTGCGAGCAAGGTCCCCTGTGAGGACTTAGAAATTGACTCCTAAATATGCATCATATTCAAACTGTATGCATGATTTTCTTCTGAATAAATCTCAATATGTTCTTTGATCTAACTTTGATCAACTGGCTGAAAACACAAGGCACATTATTCAATTTAAAGCCTAGGCAGGTATTCACTGCTTTAGTGAGGCAATGGATTAATGGTTCCATTAATTTATTCTGCTGTTCTGCAGTTCAATGACATGGTTAGTTAAGTGAAAATAGTTCTGAATAACCTTTGAAATTAAATCATAGCTCCTTTATTTACATCTATTGTGTAATGAAACAGTGGTTACATGATCCATTTCAAATCTCCACAGAACAGAGATCATGTAAAATTGGCAGATTTACTGAAATTGACACTGCAATGAGTTTGGAAAGGGCTGCAAAATTCAGAGCACTAACTGATTACATGTTCTAATTCAGTTGCCCATTGATAGCAAATGTATCACTGTAGATTTCAAGGACATTTATTTTGGCCAGCCCAGTACATGCATTGCTGGGGCCACCAGAAGCCCAACTTGGATACCCAAAGTGAAGTCTAGTCACAGTCTTCTAGAATGATGAGTTGTGTTAATGTCAGCTGACATAATTGAAGAAAAAAATGGACTGTTTTCTCCTGAACAGTTAAAGAAAAACAACAAATAAGGGAACAGAGTGCACGTTATGGCCCAGATTCTGTGGTCAGAATAGAGCACATTCACCAGCATTGTTACTATGAACCTGGCAGTAAATCCTGGTGTCTGCACATGCACAATTCAATGTTGAGATTTGGATATAGTTGTAAATGATTCCCTGCCTCTCATAGATGGATATATGTAAAGATCACTTCAGTTGGCATGAGCTTCCACTTTTCTGGCACTATCCTTGTTCTAAAACCATTTAAAAGGAAATTATGTTTTGTTGAATGAGGTATAAATAGGATTTAAACAGCATGCTAAGTTCATCATTATTGCTGAAGGACTTCTCTGGCCCTGAAAGACTGATTTTATTATTTGTGGAATGTATTTTTTATGATTGGAAAAGCACATTTTCAATTTGAAATAAACAGCTTTCTTAAAAAAAACTGATATTTCAGTGTTACCTTAACCACATGTGTATGCCCCAAACTTTATTTCACCACCTCTCAAATAATTAAAGACAGAAGATTTATCATTGGTTTATACACTGAAATAAAAATAGCAGTTGGTGGAGAAACTCAGCAGGTATGACAGCATGTGTGGAGGGACAAACAGAGTTAAAACTGAAAATAATGAATAATGTATTTTGTAACCTGGATCTAAATTATGGAAGCCTGTCTCTGGGATCTTTGGGAACATACACTTTTATAGCGCTTGCATCCTCGGTAAGATGGTTAATTAATTTAATCCAAAGAGTGTCATAAATTTATGAGATTTTTATCATTTATATCAATTTATATCAATTTTGTAAAAACTCACTACTGTCCTTGTGGGAAGGAAATCTATCATCCTTGATAACAAAGTGTGGAGCTGGATGATCACAGCAGGCCAAGCAGCATCTTAGGAGCACAAAAGCTGATGTTTCAGGATGAAGGGTCTTGGCCTGAAACATCAGCTTTTGTGCTCCTAAGATGCTGCTTTGCCTGCTGTGTTCATTCAGCTCCACACTTTGTAATCTGTCATTCTTGCCTAGTCTGGCCTACATGTGACTCCTTACTGCTGTCTGACATAGTTTAGCCTGCCAAACAGTTCAAGGACCATCAGAGATAGGCATCAAATGCTGGCCTTTCCAACAATGCCACGCCTCATGTAAAGATATTTTTAAAAAAACCCAATCACTGTTGCTGAAGGCTTTGAGTTGATGCTAAAATCAAAGTAACATCGTTGTGCCTGCTTTTTGCGAGGTTAGTAGTAAATGCTGACACTTGATTGTTGATGGCAAAATCCATTGGTTGTCCAAATTGAAAAACGCGAGGGAACTCTCAATGGTTTTGCGAAGAGTAGGTCATGCCTCACAAACCTTATTGAGTTCTTTGAGAAGGTGACCAAACAGGTGGATGAGGGTAAAGCTGTTGATGTGGTCTATATGGATTTCAGTAAAGCATTTGATAAGGTTCCCCACGGTAGGCTATTGCATAAAATATGGAGTAATGGGATTGAGGGTGATTTAGTGGTTTGGATCAGAAATTGGCTAGTTGGAAGAAGACAGAGGGTGGTGGTTGATGGGAAATGTTCATCCTGGAGTTCAGTTACTCGTGGTGTACCTCTACTAGGGTCACTGCTGTTTGTCATTTTTACAAATGACCTGGATGAGGGCGTAGGAGGATGGGTTAGTAAATTTGCGGATGACACTGAAGTTGGTGGAATTGTAGATGGTGCGGAAGGATGTTGCAGGTTACAGAGAGACATAGATAAGCTGCAGAGAGGTGGCAAATGGAGTTTAATGCAGAAAAGTGTGAGGTGATTCACTTTGGAAGGAGTAACAGGAATACAGAATACTGGCCTAATGGTAAGATTCTTGGTAGTGTGGATGAGCAGAGCGATCTTGGTGACCATGTGCATAGATCCCTGTAAGTTGCCACCCAGGTTTACAGGGTTGTTAAGAAGGCGTACGGTGTGTTAGGTTTTATTGGTAGAGGGTTGAGTTTCAGAGCCATGAGGTCATGTTGCAGCTGTACAAAACTCTGCTGCGGCCACTCATGGAGTATTGCGTACAGTTCTGGTGGGTGCATTACTGGAAGGATGTGGAAGCATTGGAAAGGGTGCAGAGGAGTTTACCAGGATGTTGCCTGTTATGGAGGGAGAGGCTGAGGGACTTGAGGCTGCTTTTGTTCGAGAGAAGAAGGTTAAGAGGTGACCTAATAGAGACATACAAGACGATCAGAGGATTAGATAGGGTGGACAGTGAGAGCCTTTTTCCATGAATGGAGATGGCTAGCACGAGGGGACATAGCTTTAAATTAAGGGGCAATAGATATAGGGCAGATATCAGAGGTAGGTTCTTTACTCAGAGAGTAGTAAGGGCGTGGAATGCCCTGCCTGCAATAGTTGTAGACTCGCCAAGTTTAAGGGCATTCAAATGGTATTTGGATTCACATACGGATAATAATGGAATAGTGTAAGTTAGATGGGCTTCAATTTGGTTTCACAGGTCGACGCAACATCGAGGGCCGAAGGGTTACTGTGCTGTAGTGTTCTATGTTCTATGGTCGAATTGAAATGCTAAGGTTTCCAGTTTTAAGGTGTAATTCATTTGGAAATGTACCTTCCTCCCAACATCATTGTTACATTACTCTGAATTTTATTTCTGAATAATCTTGCCTTGGATATAAATGGAGGAATACTATGAAAGTACCTGTTGCAAAAAAAATCCCCAAGTGTAGACTTCAGTGATTTAATCCCAGGTTACAAAATGCATTGTTCCTTATTTTCAGTTTTCGCCTGTATGAAATACCTCAAGGGTGTCATTCTAGTTTACTATCTATGAGGTAATCAAGTGAATCAATTCTTTAGGTTCTTCTATTCTCTGGTAAATTGTGGGGAGATAGAGAAAGCAGTGAAACACAAATTCTAGGCTGTCAGCAGTTTTTCAGATTGCAGCTCAGCCATTGCTCATTAAGGTAATTCATTACTAAACGTTCCACTACTCCTCATTTTGATTTAGCATTTAGCACCCTGTCACATTCTAATAAAGCAGCCTGATCAGGCCCCTTTTTTCAAACAAATAGGTGGCAGTTCCTGAGTCACAGCCTCTTAGACATCGTTCTGGAGAGGTGTCAATGATTCTGGGGACCAGAGGTTGCTTAGATTTTCAAAGGTTTTCCAGCTCATTTTCATCGTCCTCCTTACTGAACTTGACCAATGAGAATGATTACATCAGTATGTGTATAGCCAGGCTGTTACAGCCTTAAGGCCATTGCGAAACATAAATTACACAACTGCTAATTCACAGCCTGGCTGTCTAGGTGAAGCCCAGAGCAATTGATAATTAGTCCTCTTCTTACCCATAAAAGAAACGATCCTTCCTATCGTGTAAAATCAGAGCTTATCTGGCTTCAACAGAAGCAGCTTTCTAACTTCAAAGATGTTGAATTAGAGGGTGATGAAATTGAGTCGCAGGGATATCCTGAGAAATCAATATCGGAGATCAAGAACCATAAATGATTAAATGGGCAATCAGTTACTTTTTCTTTCTTTATGTAAGGAGGAGCCAATACCCTCTGGCAAAGTATTTAATGAACATATGGATTCATCTAAAAATGCTTTTGGTCTGGGTTTATTAAAAGAAGAAAAAAATTTTTCGTATGTTTTGAAATGGGAATTAGTTGCTTTGTATTAATTGACGTATGTGCTTCCTTTACTTGTTGATGAATTATAGCAAAAGATCCAAGCTTAAAAAATGAGCAGTAGAAAGGAATTCTAAATATTGATTATTATCACTGGTTCTACTCGTAGCAAATATGTGAGAAGTTTCTTTTTAAATCAGGAGAATACAGCATTTCCTCGTAGCTGTAGCCATTTCAGTTTTCAGAACAGACCGAATTCGATGAAAGTTGATTTTGATTAGAAGGACTCCAAAAACTATTGATTTTTTGGTAGCCTTCGATAAGGGTTTTACCTCTGATGTACTGGTATTACTGTATGGACAATTGACATTAGAATTTGAAAGCACCGATTTTACATGAGCCTCCATGCTGGGCTGAAAAACTCAAGTCTTTTGCATCCATTCCGTCAGTTTCATGTTTTATTTTGCATCTAGCCAGAGCCGATACTTTTATTGCTTTCTTGTGTGTGTGTGTGTGTGTGTGTGTGTGTGTGCGTGTGTGTGTGAGAGAGATTGTGCGTGCACGTTATATATCTCATCATTTAGTTCCAGAACCATGCCAACAAATTGCAGTGTCAATTTCCCTAGGTTGCCATGACCAAAGCTAATGTCTGCCAACATGCAGGGTGGCTGTGGGAGTAATGAATTTCTTCAAATATTAATTAATATCTTTCTTTTATTAGTTTTATATTTAAATTCCATTTCTGGTATTTCAACCTATTCTCTTTATGGTCGTGAACTTCTAAGCACAGGCTGGGCCTGTGACCTGAATGGTAGAGCATTGCATTCCTGGCCAGAAGATTGTGGATTCAATCTTATGATTTTTGGCCAAGTGTGAGCCATGTCTACTTTGTGATTCTCACCATGAGGCTGAGTGGATTTTCTCACTGTATTTTACCAGACCTGCCACATGTCTTGGTGGTTTAGCCCTTCTCAGTGAGTATCACATTCAGATTCTACCCCATTTTACTACCGTGTGTTTGCAGAGTAACTCACTACTCAGTGGATATCCCAGAATTTACCTTTGCACCAGCGCCATTTTTAAAAGCCTATTGTGCACCCACACAAGCACTGTCGGTCCACAGCCACCCTGCATGTTGGCAGACATTAGCTTTGGTCATGGCAACCTTGGGAAATTGACACTGCACTTTGCTGGCATGGTTCTGGAGCTCCTGCTGAAAGTGGTGGTGTGTGGGTGGGACATGGTCTTCCCCCAGGACCAGCAGTGGAGGCCATAACACTGACTATGCCAGCCTAGACCGAGGTTGCCGCTTGGATTCGAGCAGTCTCAGTCATCTGCAGGAATGTCCAACAATGGAGGAAGAAAGTCAACTGTCCTTCTCCACTCTGCTGGTGTACATGTTGCTATCTTCTCTCCAATCCCTTACACTCACTCTCTGCGAATGCACACACCTCCCACCAGGGCTCATGCTCTACCATTCTCAATAATGCAACATCTTCACTCACTTGCTCTCAGCCCTAACACTGCATGTCTTCTGCACCGTCTACTCACTCACTTGGGACATTTCTCCATCTACACCTACAGTAAAAGTTGTTCTACCCACTTTTAGCTTCTGTAATTCCAGCAGCAAAATTGCCCACAATTGGGAAGAAAAAGATGAGATGGGTGGTAATCTGCCATTCATTCAGCTTCCACCCATTATGAGGTGAGGATCCTGACTCTGATCATTCAAACAGGGCCTGGACTTGTATCAGACTCTGCTCCTTGATTGACAACAGCGGAATCCCCTGAGTGAAACCTGCAGCCCTTGATTGGACCAGGACTGCTGACAACTGTGACAAGTTTCCTGGCTTTGTGTCTACCATTAATAGCACAGCAAGAGCCTCATATCTGAAGCTGAGGGGACAATGTCAAAAAAGACAGACAAGGCAAGGATGCTATCAGGACCCAGTTGACTAAGAGTGAGTGAGCACCACGACCTAGAACAGAGAGTTCAAAGATGCAGCCTAGTCCAGTCCAAGAGCTGAGTGTGTGTTGCTGAGCACACAGTGTCCTTGCTGCAACATTGCAATGATAGCCACTGACACAGTCCAAGGTATAGCACTGAGGTGCAGAATTGAACTGAAAGTGGATCAGAGATGTGGCATGAGTGTTGTTACAGGCTGGCACATGATGCCAATGTCCATGTATGTGGAGTGCATTAGGCTAGTGACCATGGAGATGTTGGTTTCTGACCTCTAACTTGGAGTTATTTTAGAACAAGTGGCAAATTGAACCCACCAAGAACCCATTCTGGTTTCCACGCCAAGTTGTTCTGATGGCTAGCTTTAATGTCGGGTTTGATAAGATCACAGCCTGTGCCAAGTTGGGCTGTTGTACTATAAGAGCCTAGATGGCAGAACAGCTAGTTTAGGTGCATAAACATTTAAACTCTGGCTGGAATGATCTGACTGCCCAACAGCCTTTGTTCAGAGCATTGGATTTCAACACTTCTGTCACCTCCAAAAAAACAGTAGTATTAGAAGGGAAACACATAAGACAAGGTGAAGGGGATAAATGTTGTGGCAAAAGAAAGTGAGAAACCATTTCCAGAATTTAGTTTCCCAGTGCAAAAAGTAAATCCTATTTTTGAGACTCTTTTAAACATTTAATATTTGTTATGCTCGAGGGCAAGAACTTGCATTGCACATTGTCAAGATGCCCCAAAGTGTGTTATATCCAAACAACAACTGCTCCTTGTGAATATGCTGATAGTTACCATTGACCAGAAACAGAACAAGACTAACATGTAAATACTGTTGCTACATTAGTAGGTTAGAGGCTAAGAATCCTGTAGAAACCAATTCACTTCCTAGTAACCCAAAGCCTGTTCACGATCTGCTGTGCACAAGTCATGTTTGATAGGTACTCCCTGCTTGCCTGGATGGACGACTCCAGCTCCAGGAACACTCACGAAGCTTGACACAAACCAGGCCAAGGCAACCTATTTAATTGGCACTACATTCACATACATTTATTCCCTCTACCCCGATGCTCAGCAGCAGCAGTGTGCACTATCGACAAGATGCATCGTAGGTAATCGTGAAAAGATCCTTTAGACAGCACCTTTCCAACTCACAAACTCAACCATCTAGAAGGACAGGGGCAGCGGATATGTGCAAATGCTAAAACTTGCAATTTACCCTCCAAGCCACTCACCATCCTGCCTTAGAAATACAATATCATTCCTTCTATGTTGCTGAGTTAAAATCCTGGAACTCACTCAACAGAATTGAGGCTGCACCGACACCAAATTGACAACAGTAAATGAAGCAGCTCACTACCACCTTAAGATAAATTAGAGTGTGGCAATATATGCTGGGTAGCCAGCAATGCCATTCCATTAATGATTTTTTATAAAAGAGCTACTTTTGGAACACCGCCCACGTAATCACGCAGAAAATGTTGCTGCCGCATGCCCTTAGCAAATTCTCAGCACTTGAGCATATAATTCAGGATGATGTATGGATGCAGTTAACAAAGACTGTTGGAAATATCAGCTTTCGGTTGGCTGTATATGATCCTATGTCTAATACTAACCTCTCAATTATCACCACTGAAAAGAAATTGCATGATCATTGTTGAATGATATTCCCTTTTTTCCCCCTGCGGGATAGTGCAGCACTTTCAGATGTTCTCAGAATGTGCAAAGTAATCTTTAAATGCAACAGCTTTCTTCCTCTCAATTATTGTCTAAGGATTTGACCAAAAGACATAAGTGCAGAATTACGCCTTTCATCCAATGGACTCTGCTTTGCCATTCGCACATGGTTAAAATGTTTCTCAACACCATTCTCCCAGCTTCTCCATCTAACTTTTGATTCTGTTGCCAATCAAGAACATATCTATGTCAATCTTAATTACATTCAATGTCTTGGCCTCTACAGCCTTCTGATGCAATAGGTTCCCATGCAATGAGTCCTCAACTGCTCCTCATATGACAAGCCCTTCATTCTAGGAGCATTCTTGTAAACTTCATCTGGATCCCCTCCAAGACCAACACATCCTTACTTAAATACAGGGGTCAAAACTGCTCACAATATTCCAAATGCGGTCTGGCCAGAACCTCATATAGCCTCAGAAGTACATCCCTGCTGTTGTGTTCTCGCTGTGTTGAAATGAATGCTAACATTACATTTGCTTTCATAATTATCCACTGAACCTGCATGTTAAGAGAATCCTGAACTAGGACTTCCAATTCCCTTTGTGCTTCAGATCTCCCAAGCCTTTCTCCATTTAGAAAATAGCTTACTCCTCTGTTGTTTCTACCAATGTGCGTAATCTGACGCTTGCCCACATTGTAGTCCATCTGCCACTTCTTCACCCACTCTCCTAATCTGTCTAAATTCTTCTGCTGCCTCCTTGCTTCCTTAGCACTACCTGCGTTTCCTCTGATCTTTGTGTCATCTGTAAACTTAGCAACAATGCCCTCAGCTCCTTCATCTATATTGTTAATGTATAATGTGAATAATTGTGGTCCGAACACAGACCCCTGTGGAACATCACTAGTCACTGACTGCCATCCTGAAATAGACCCCTTTATCCCTCCTCTCTACCTTCTGGCAGTCAGCCAATTCTCTACCCACGCCAATCCCTTGTCCCCTACTGCCATGGGCTCTTATCTTACTTTGCAGCCTCCTATGTGGCAACTTGTCAAAATATGTCTGGAATGCCAAATCATTCCACTGGCTCTCCTTTATCTAACTTGCTTGTTACCTTCTCAAATACTCAAACAATTTTGTCAGGTATGACCCCCTCCCACTTGAGAAAGTCACGCTGACCAAGCCCTGTTCATCTGCAATTGTGTATGGAATCATTTGAACATGTGACTATTGTCCAAATAGGGTTTGATATCAAAAGGAGAGCTTTGCCTTTTAACATAATTAGTGCTACAATATTCTGTTTCAGAATATAACTCTGTGATGGCTAACACTGTAATGTTTGAAATTAGTCAGTAACAAGAACCATCCAAGTTTGACAATAAGACCAGAATGGACAATGAATTGTGATTCCATGTATAACCTGCTTTATGAATTGATGTAGACCAGTCCATCCTTGGTACAATACTTTTCATCTTCTATCTCAATAGTAAAAGCCAGTTATTCACTGTTCTCAGATTTCTGTCAGTTCTCACAGAATGTGAGATGTTTACGTCTTAGGTCTGAAACCTTCACTGCAGAGCAAATATTAGTACAACAGATAGAACTCTCTCGCATTTGCCCACCCCAACCCCTAATCTAACCTACAAACTCAATTCTGAGTGACAGCTAAATCAACATAAGTAGAATTGTGCAGTATCCTGTGGGTAAGTATATTTCTAAATTAAAATACTGCAATACCGTTAATATTACAGGTCTTTTTTTTTAAAAGAATTTTTTTTAAAACTTATTTATCTCTTGAATTGATCCAAGTTTCTCTAGCTCAGTTCTGGACTCCTTTACAATTTTAAAAGTGATCCTTCACTGGCTTTGAGACAGCCTTTATTCCTAATGGCAAAAATAAATGAAAGGTAATGGCATTCAGTCACAGGTACAACAAAATCTCTCAGCAAAATGCCTTTTGGCAAAAGTGCGTGCACTAATTGGTGTGTTGAGGGCAAATAGATAAAGAAGTGGACTGCAAGGCAAGTACTGAGGTTCAGGTTGGTAGCTGTTGCTGCAATGATTGTTAAGAATGATATGTAGATATCTAGTTTCTTCAGGTTAGTTGGCCAATGACTGTACTATTATACAAAACCTTTGTCCACTTTGTATTCACACGAGCTGTTATGATCTTTGAACTTAACATCCTAATTATCTATTTCCCAACTGGCATCTAATTCTCCTCCATTACACTTGTTAATTTTGATAGATAGATATTCGGTGGGTTCATTCCACATCCACTCAGTGGCTCTGATGTCCTTCAGCCCCGAAACAACATTCCTGTTCTCATTCATTTTCATTACTTTACTGCCTGATGTTGAATCATAAAGAAAATAAAATCTCAACTTCTTCAGCATGTAAGTAGGTGGTTGATCTGTAGTTAGAAAATCAGTTACCTACAATCAGCCTTGCCTCGTGATGTGCTTTATAAAGTTAAAGTAATAGCCTTGTAATAGAATAACAGATTTTAAGCTGAAGTGATCAAAATTAATGATTGAATCGATTATTATTTTTGGCTAATAAATAATTCACTTGTCACAGCCTTAATTAGCAAGTAAGCAAAATGGCATTAAAACTCACTGAACAAACAACAGTCCTTAGCTAATGAGTCCTTCGATATTATAATAGAATTGTAAAATGGTTGGTTTTGAAATTTCAGACCCTGTAAAATGTTATTTCATGAACTAGAGAGGCATTGCAGCTGATATTTGATGTAAAATAATTTCCTGGTTGTGTAATGCTCTAAGATATATCTTTCAGAAGAAAAGTATGCCCATTTTTAATGCTCCTAGTTGAATCAAACAATGAATCGGAAGTAAAAACTGAAAGAACTGCGGATGCTGTAAATGAGGCACAAAATCAAAGTTGCTGGAAAAGCTCCGCAGGTCTGGCAGCATCTGTGCAGGAGAAAAACAGAGTTAACGTTTCTGGTCCGGTGACCCTTCCTCAGAACTGATCAGCTGTAGTTAGCTGTCTTCTGTTGTACAAGCTCATTGATAACACATGCATTTCTACAGTAAGTAGATGCACATAGTTTCTCTCTTCCCATCAGTTTTTCTAACACTACAAATTTCAAAGACCAGGACATTCCAGAAAAAGATATTCTGATTTGCTTAATGCCCATATGCCATAACGGCTCCTATGTCTTATGGTCTTATGGTAATATTTTGAGAGGAAAAGTATAGCAATTTCAATTTGCTTTGAAAAATAAGATGCTTACAAATTGAAAACTCAAATTATTTCAAGATTTTCAAGAAATTGAACTTGAAGTGATACTTAAATTTGCAATGTATGTTGCATGAACCAAATGTATAACTTAGTTAACTCAAATTTGCTCCTATTAAAGAAAAAAAACAGTAACTATTATACCATTTCACAAAATATTAACATTCCTACTTAGCAAACTCATACTCTGATTGTAGAGTGAGTGGAGGTGGAATATTCAAAATGTCTCAGTGCTGTAAGTGGAATAGAGCACTCTGCTTTTCACACCATTCTACCTATGACTCATAGTCTGATATGTAAACTTTGTTTAGTTGAGTGAATTCATCCAGAACTTGGACAGGCTATAAGACCTGTTCTATCACTGGATTCCACAATGACTAGGAGAAAAATAAAGGTAATCATGAAGTAGTCAGTGACTCAACCTTATATTCCATAGCATAAAAGTAAATGATGTCTCACAGAGTATTGCAAAGAAACACAACTTCCAAAAAGCTTATGTGGACTTGTCGAATGCACAAACCAGCATCATTCACAAATTTCAGTCTCATGTCACAGGCAGACAGTGTAAGGTGGTGGCGGGCAAAATATAATTTAAACCACAATAATAAACAGCATTCCTCAATTATTAAATTATTTTAAACGCAATTAGAATGTGAAAAAGCTATGTTTCTGGAGATGATTATTTGAAAGGGGAATTGAACTTTAATTAGAGTTGAATTCCATTTTTAATTTTTAAAACTTATATATCTGTATACACTCTGGATACCACCACATTGCAAAGCACATATCTGCATACAATATCGTTTACTGCAGTGGGGAAATACATTAATTCTCCTTTCTTGTAACATTTTTATAGTCTCCCACATAATGATGCAGGCTTCACAGACTTCTGATAAATGCTGCTTTCAGTGTGAGCAATACAAAGACATGATTTATTTGCTTATTAGTAGCTACGCAGAGTAAACATTGGTGTTAGATTTTTCAGTAAATGCACTCATGTGAGAAACCTTTCCCCTTTGCCTTTTTCTAACTGGCCCTGTTGATAAAAGCATTGTTTAAATGATATGAAAGAAAGAAAAACCTAAATGAAGCTGTAGTCTATAAATTACATTATCATATATACAGAAGATTCCAGTAATAAGATTATTTTTATTTGACTGTCATTCTTTGGTGCTCTGTCACAAAGCAGAGAGCAGTGTCAATTCATTAGCCGTGAGTCCCACTTGGCCACAGGCACGCATGCTGGTCAAAGACTGCATAATATTAAGCCATGTCATGTCAAGGTAGTGCTGTACATTAATTTATAATAAAACACAAGAGGAAATGGCCTCTGACGTGCTGTTTGTTCTACCCATCACAATGTAGAGAGATATATGCAAAGACTGAGTTTCGCTCCTCCTTCAAGCTTCAAAAGGAGCATACTTGATGATCTGGGAATCAATAAAATGTGCACTGTTTTGACTGTAGGCAGAAAAATAATTCTTCTGCCTTTTCCAAATTAAGTGCATTTATGAAGGTAAAATGGTTGTTAAAAACAATTTTACACGCATGGCAAAACATTGCTAAAGCCTTCCCTATATTTAACTAAAAAACAAATGAATATTATAAGACATTTTACCTCTGACTTGTTCATTATAATTGAAAATGTAAATTCAAGTGCTGAGAAAGTATCTTTGTGATTTCAAGAAAGAAAGCAAATTGTTTCAGCAAGGGTTCAGTTCTCTGGGAGATTCAGTGATGCCAAGTATACAGAAGCACGGTGCTGCAGTAGGTACAGTTGGGGTGAAAATACTCTGATTTTCTCCATTGATTGAGATTCCATGTAGCAGGCATCAGAGATAACTTAACTGTTGATGTTACTATCATTGTGGGGTCAGAGAGAGGCCTCCTCGTTTACATACAGCAGCCGGTGCTAGCATCACTGAGGAAGAGGAGCACTGGTCAAGTAGTTTTTTTTACAAGGACTATTCAGCAACTTCTCATAAGAAGTACTGGAGACACTTCCTGGTGGGATTATCCTGGCATCCAGATAGCTGGCATAATGGAAGCATGGACCAAAGAAATAGCCTGTTTGGTTATTCCTCCCCTTTTGGTGCCAGACACAAACATATAGCATGAAAGTCAAAAGACTCTCCCTCTCCTTTATTCCTTTACAACTGAAGAGAACCTCCTCCTGTGACGTTTCAATGTGGAAGCTGTTTCTCAGCCCAAGGAGGGTCATGGTTTGTCTGCACATGTGCCTTTGATATTTTCAATTTTACTGAGATAAGTGCAGCGCAGACCACATTGTGCAAATTCAGCGGGAGATTGTAAGTGTGCTGAAGATAGTAACCTCCCCTTTCTCCAACTCTCTCACATTACCCTGTCAGTGCTCTCCCATAATCCACCATCTCTTACCTTTCCATGTTGGGTTCGTTTCCTTCCCTCAGCATCCTAGCATGCTGCCTCCACAATCAACTTCCCCAACCTTCCGACCACAGCAATGACTAGCGCTTGCACCAACCAAGGACCCGCTCAGACTTTCATGTTGAGAATTGTCGCTATCTAATTTCACTTTACCGCCTGGGAAAATAGAAAACTACATTTCAATGACATAAGATTAGGTCATAGTCAGGCATGAATGCGCACAAAACTAAAAACAAAAACCCTTTGCTGCTCATTATTGAGATTCTTATCTACCTGTGAAATGTGAGCATGGAAAATCAGCCTTATTTTGTTCTTGATATCGAGGCTCTCATGTATTCATTCTTATCCTATTTCCCCATCTTCCACAACATTGCTTGTGTTGTTCAAGAGCTCAGAAATTTAGCCTTATATTTTGTTCCAGATGCACAGTCATGTATACTTCTAACATACACCTGGACTTGTCCTATGTAGGCCTCAGAAGTTTTACCTGTAGTTGCACTGCACTTCTGGCTAACTTTGCTATGAGTTTGCTGCTGACACTGCAGAATTTGCAGACCTCAGCAACTGAAAAGCTGTCCAGGCTTTGTTTTCTAATCTTGCATTCTTTTCTGAAGTATTCTTTTATGATCACTGTAATATTATATCTTCCCTTGAACAATGCTTAACTATAAACAAAATACAACCTTATACAGTTTCCTGCATTGTTTTTTCTTCCATTAACATTCCCTGTCCAGTCCTTAGAGAAGACTGAGCATTTTACCATGCTACAAGTGTAAGATGTATCAACTGGATACTGAGGAAAAAAAAATTCACTGATCATTAAATGGGAAATGATAATTACCTTACAAAATACTATAGATCTGTCTTTAATCTCTCTAATTTTAAAGAATCTCCAAACTATGAAGCATTTTCTGCTAGTGTGGCTTCCTGTTACTATTGCCAACCCAAGAAAGGTACTTAATCTGTCATCGAGCAGCATCCCAACTCAATACTCATTACTAAGCACCATCCATTTCCTTTTTCTAATTACAGGGAAGGGGTACAATTTTCACTTTTGTAAAATCAGGCAGCATGTATTGCAGCCATTTACCCCATTAAGAGTGAAAATTGTTCTCACTGACTTTTATAAGTTTCATTTCAGGTCAAAGCCACACATTTTGATATCAAAATTTAAAAGAACATTGTTAAGACTGCCCCCATTTTTTTTCTGGTTTATTATCTTTCATGCTCCGAACAGCACTCATTGTCAGAGCAGGAATTGTATTTCCATGGCCCTGATGCACTTCGGAATTACCTTCCAACAGATGCGTAATGAGTCTCCAGATGAATTGGAGAATGGAGAGCACATTTTCGAGCCACCATACAACTTCCTGAAGGGAGGACATGAGGCACATTCTTTAACTTGATATGCACTGCACTGCCCACCATATTAGACACAGGCAAATAAGGGGCATTCTTTACTGATGCCTGAGTCAGGTGTTGTATCCTTTTCACATGCGATAAAGACTAAATACCAGCTTCAGATCCCTAATCCAAAATTGTCATCTTCTGAGGAGTAACAACAAAAGCACACCGACCCTAAACATTACCGACATCACCGACAAGAAGCTGTTTGCTATATTCACTCAATTCACCAGGCATTGACCCAACATCCAACATTCCCTCTCCTTCTGGCCCTTATCTCCAAGATTGTGACACCCAACCTCCCTCCTTTTGGATTTGGGATCTGCTGCAGTTTCAACATCACTGTTTCATAGATTGTATCAGATTAAAGTATCAATTTCAATTTTAAATGAATATGTGGATGCTTTTATGTGTTTCCACCAAGCCTGGAAATAAATAAATTTGAACAATAGCCTAATAATACATCACATACGGGTCGTGGATATTGAGTTAATCTCTTGATTAATTTAAAGCAGTATTACAATTGTGCACGCTTACCTATCTTCTAATGGCACAATTATCTTTCACTTTATTTATTTAATTTTTAGTCTGATTATTTCACACATAGTTGTTCTCCCACTGTGTGTCAGTTGCTTGGTAACACTTCTGCATTTAGCAGATTAGTGTCCCCGCTGCAATGTGTGTTCTAACATACTGGGGAGTGATTTCAGGGCTGTAGAAGTGATGTGTATGTTGTTGTTATTCAGTGCCATTTCTGAAGCCGTACAAATGCTTGCTACGATACCACATATGGTGAAAATGTTAAATTAAAACAGGAAAATAATAAGGGCAAGTGCTGGGAGACTCCTTATGTATTTGTACAATAATCAAAATATACTGGTAAGCAGCTTCTAAATAGTGAAGTGATTGAGACAAAAAGCTTTTTTCACTCTGTTAGCATTTATTGAATTGAGTACGTTCTGGTCAGAATGCCATCCATTCCCTTCAGGCTTTGGTATAGAGGTTTTGCACTTGCCTTAAAAATAGGTACATTAATTTTCAATTTATATATCTTTGTAAAATATTTGTTGATTACAATGTTGCAACTTATTAAAGAGACTGAGAGCAAAATATTGCTTTTAGATGGGATTGCAATCAGGGTCAAGACGTCTTCTTGTAAAGCTCAACTCCCTTTTGAAGTAGAAATGAATAACTGTCATCACCATGTAACTTGAAAGAGAATTGAATTTACAGAAATGTGTTACACCCTGTTCACTGTTCACCAGAAAAGGATTACTGGATTATGTTCACTGGTTTTTAGGAGCTGTAAGTGCTACCCTTCAGTCAATTTTCAATTGCATTGGCTCCAGGGTGATTACAGAGTGTTGCCTACAGACTATTGAAAACATTGCAAATTAAAAAACATCTCTTCTGAGGCAGAAATCATTGAGTAAACAAAAACAGTAATGGTGTAACATTTAGCTGCTGGAAAAGTATTATTCCAGCGCATGTGAGATATGATTAATGTCAAAGACAAAGATATTAAAACTCTAGCTTTCCCATCAAGCATGCTGCAGCATTCTGCACCAAACGCTAGTTAAATTAAAGCTTGCTAGGCTCAGGCAATCAGGCTGGGGAGAGGAGAATATCCTGTTGTTTTTCATCAGGTTTGCGGGTAGATGGGGGTCTTAAGGAATAGGAGACCAGAGGTGATGTTGGCAATGCAGGTATTGAGATTAACAGTCAGAGGTAGGGGTTAGGGGAGACAATGGCCTCGTGGTATTATCACTTGTCTGTTCTGGGGACCCAGGTTCAAATCCTACCATGGGAGATGGTGGAATTTGGATTCAATAACCCTCTGGAATGAAGAATCTACTGATGACCAGGAATCAATTGTCAGGAAAAATCCAACTAGTTCACTGATATCCTTTAGGGAAGGAAAATGCCATTTTTACCTGGTCTGGCCTAAATGTGACTCCAGGCCCACAGCAATGTGGTTGATTCTAAACTGCCTTCTGGGCAATTAGGGATAGGCAATAAATGTTGCCGAACCAGCAAAGCCCTCACCCCATAACTGAATAAAGAGAAAAAAGGTGGATTGGAGATCTGAGGGATTTCAAGTTTCACTGGAGGCCTAAAATTGAAAGTCTCAGAAGAAAATTTTGGATGTGGTGAATTGGGGTTATCAATGGCTCTGGATGGAGCTTGAGTGGGGGGAGGGGGTTGTTGGTGATTGGAGAACTTGTGAGGAGGATGTGGCAGTGACTTGAAGGGTCCAGGATATTGCTTGTGGGAGTAGACAAGGCAAACTCACAGGATCCAGGAGGCATGTGTTTCCTGTATTCAGCACTTATCACCCGACCCTCCTTTAATTTGCAGGTCTCCCTATGCCAGAAAATACTGGCCCAACCAGAGGCAAATTTGAGTTGGGAAATAAATGATGTGCAATGTCCTCATTATGTTTATTTAGCAGATTTTGCTTCAGAAAGATTCTTGTTATGAATCTGACTCCTATTGATAGCATACTGGGATGAAACTTCCTGAAAATTTGTGGCACAACAGTAGTGGGACGTCTGTTATTGGGAAAACCTTATGCCGGTTGTAGATGATACGAGATGATAGCATTTAGAAATACATAATATGAGTCATCATGGCATTATGAAGGGAAAATCATGCCTGACAAATTTATTGGAATTCTTTGAGGAAGCAGCAAGCAGGATAGATAAAGAGGAAGCAGCGACTGTAATAGATTAGGATTTTGAGGAGGTATTTAATAAGGTGGCATGTTTTAAGTCACTTAGTAAGATAATTGGCTATGGTGTTGGAGGTTGTATATTAGCATGGATAGAGGAAGTGCTAACAAATAGAATACAAAGAGTTGAGATAAGAGGGGCATATTCAGGATGGCAGCCTGTAACTAATGGACTGCCACAGGAATCAGTGTTGGGGCCAACAATTATTCAGGCCATAAGGTATAGGAGCAGGTTTAGGCGATTTGGCACAAGAGTTTGCTCCACCATTCAATGATAGTTGTTTATCAATTCCATTCTTTTGCCTTCTCCACGTAACCCTTTACCCCCTATCTATCTCTGTTTTAAAAATGATTTGGCCTCTACAGCCTTCTGTGGCAATGAGTTCCACAGATTCACCACTCACTGGCTGAATAAATTCTTCCTCATCTCAGTTCCAAAGGGCCATCCCTTCACTCTCAGGCTTTTGGTTCCTAGACTCTCCTACTTTGGAAACATCTTCTCCATTTCCACCCTATCTAGGCATCTCAGTACTCTATAAGGTTCAATGAGATCCCATCCTCATTCTTCCAAACTCCATCAAATACAGACACAGAGTCCTCACCCACTTCCCATTTGTCAAGTCTTTCATCTCTGGATCATTCATGTAAACCTTATCTGGAATCCTTCCAATGTCAGCATATCCTTCCTTACTTACAGGGCCCAAAATTGCTCTCAATGTTCTGAATGCGGTATGACCAAAGCCCAATACAGCATCAGCAGTACATGTCTGCTCTCCTAACCTTGTTGAAATGAGTGCTCACGTTACTTTTGCCTTCCTAACTGCCAAGTGATCCTGCATGCTAACTCTCAGAGACCTGAGCTCGGGTTCCCAATTCCCTCAGTGCTTCTGGTTTCCAAAACCTTTCTTCATTTATAAAATAGCCTACACCTGTAACTACGTGACTACAGAGGCCATCACAGCTGCTGAATTCTGATGTCAAGTTTTCAACCCTTTTTCTTTCTAAAGAGAATCAAGCAAACAATCTCTCTGCAATGATCTTATAAGTTTTCTCTATCTATGCGTATTTACAATCTTTATCATTAACTATTAATTTTCTCACTGTAACTCAAAGAACGACAGCAATAGTTTTGCAGTGAACTTAGCTTCATCTTATTTAAGTATAGAGCTGTGTTGCTCTTTACTTTTAAATACTGAAGTATTCCAATCCTAAAAGACTACTGTGAGCAAACAAGGGGAATAATGAAATAAAACAAAGAACTGCAGATGCTGGAAATCTGAAACAAAAACAGGAACAGCTGGAGAAACTCAGCACATCTGGCAGCATTTGTGGAGAGAAAAGCCGAGTTAACATTTTGAGCCCATCGGCACGTCTTCAGGGCAACAATGAACTTGGGCACTGTAGCCAAAGATGATCCTGAATATCAATGAACTTCCTCACATAATAACTCCCATAAAGTTCAATGGATAGTAATCAGGATTGTGGCCTTCAATTCTCCCCTCTCAAGCTCAGCAACGCAGAGATGAATTGTGTGAGCTTGCCTCCGGCATTGTTGATATTGACTAGCTCAGTACAGACCATGATATCCATGATCTATGATTTGCCAGGTCTATATACTTCTGTTACTCAGTGCCTCAACGAGCTGAGGAGAGTTAGAGGTTTGAATGCAACTTTTTGGAGTTGGCCCATTAACAGAGCCTTTCACACATTAGGCAATTTGTCAGGAATAAGTACTCATGACATTTTAGTAAGTTGTTCACCATGTGAGACTCAGACCATGTCAGAGACTTAGAAGATCCTGCTCATTACTAACACTTCCTTCTTCCATATTTCTAAGATTCTAAATTTAATTAAATTATAGCTCAAGTAATTTGAATATTGTTAAGTGCTTTATCTTAAGTGTCAACTGTAAAATGGTGCTTAATGTTTAACAGAGCTACAATAACATAACTATAAAATATTAACTGGCAAACGAAAGTAACAAAAATGCTTGTTACGATGCTTAATTCTCTAAAATAGTCTATTTTTCAGTTTTGTTACAAAGAAACATAATCAGTTCATAAATATGTTGTAATGGTACACAATATTTGAATATATAATGCTTATATCAAATAATGAGTTGTTCTGTACTCTGTTGTGAAGATCCCATGCTATTTAATTACTGAATGTACTCGTCATGAACATGTGTAAATTTGAGACCATCCAAAACCCTGTTGTGAGTGTTGTAACATGCACAAAGCCCCATTCACCCATCACCGATGTGCTCACCGACCTTATTTAACTCCCAGACCAACAATCTTTAAATTTTGAAATTCCCATTCATGTTTGACGATCCCTTTCGGACCTAACCTCTCCCTATCTCTGTATTCCAGTCCAGGAAATAACCCTCTGACATACGTGTGTTCATCTCATTCTCGACTCCTAAGCACCCCCAGTATATCACTGGCATCTACCTGACAATGTGGAAAATTGCATCTGTTCCATGCACAAAACAAATCAGGATAGATCCATCATAGACAATTACTGCCTATTGGTTTACTTTGCATTATCATCACAGTGATGGAAGGGGTCATTGACGAGACTGTCAAGTGACACAAACAAAGAAATAATCTTTTCCCTGATCCCTGCTCGCTTGCATTTTGTCCTCGTTACTCAGCTCCTAGCCTCAATACAACTTTGTTCCAAACTGAGACAGATAATCCGAACTCCAGGGGGAAGTGAGAGTGACTGCCCTTGATATCAAGGCAGCACTCGACAGGTATGACACTGAGCAATAGTACAAAACTGGAGCCAATGGGAGTCGGGGGAAGACCAAAGAAAAATTTGGATTCATAGAGTTGTAGAGCATGGAAACAGACCCTTTCGTCCAAATCGGCTATGCCGATCAGATATCCTAAATTAATCTAGTCCCCATTTGTCAGCATTTGGCCCATATCCCTCTTAAACCCCTCCTATTCATATACCCATCCAGATGCCTTTTAGATGTTGTAATTGGATCAGCCTCCACCATTGCCTTTGACAGCTCATTCCATACATGCACCACTCAGCATGAAAAAGTTACTTCTTAGGCCCCTTTTAAATCTCCTACCCTCACCTTAAATCTATGCCCTCTCGGTTTGTACTCTCCTACCCTATGGGAAAGACCTTGTCTATTCACCCTATCTGTGCTCCTTGTGATTTAATACACCTTTATAGCTTCTGGCGCTTCAGGGAAAATAGCCCCTGCCTATTCAATCTCTCCCTATAGCTCAATTCCTTCATCCCCAGCAACATCCCTGTAAATCGTTTTTGAACTCTTTCAAGTTTAACAACATCTTTCCTGAAACAGGGAGAATTGTACACAGTATTCTAAAAGAGACCTAATCAATATCCTGTACATCCACAGCATGGCAACCCTTATACTCAATGTCAGTATTCCATCTACCTGTGACTACATCTTCAAATAATTATGAACCGATATCCCAAAGTCTCTTGGGAGACGCCCCAGGTCCCTACCATTTAGTGTAAAAGTCCAGCTCCGGTTTGCATTTGCAAAATGCAACACTACATTTATCTAAATTAAGCAACATCTGCCACTCCTCAGCCCATCTGCTCAAGGTCCTGTTGTACTCTGAGATAACCTTCTTCACTGTCAACCACACCACCTGTTTTGATGTCATCTGCAAACTTACTCACCATGCCTCCTATAGACACATCCCAACCATTTATATAAATGACGAAAAGCGGTGGAGTCAGCACCGATCCATGCAGCACACTGCTGGCCACAGGCCTGCAGTTGGGTTACCATTCACCAGAAACTGAAATGGACCAGTCTACAAGGCGCCAGTCAGGAGTGTGATGGAATACTCCCCATTGATCCACCATTGGAGGGTGAATCTCCATTGTCTTTGCCCTAAACTCTGAAATCACCTTGCTGCAGCTCTCCACTTCTCTACTTCACTTTCCTCCGATTAGACACTTATTGAAGTCTACCTCTGTGACCCTGACCTAATGTCTCCTTAAGAAAATGAAATACTGCAGATTCTGAAAATTTGAAATAAACCTGAAAATCCTGGGTATGCAAATCAGACAGCATGTGTGAAGACAGCAACCGGATCAATGTGCTGAACTTAATGGCTGCTGCTGTTAGCTCATCCACCAAACTGTTGGCAATCTCCCCCAGGAAGCTCAAACCCCATTCACACACTGATCTGCCTGTCTATCAGAATTTCTGGGGACTTTCGATGTGAAAATCAGACTGGTTCAGTCAGAAAGTCGAGTAACTGTTCAATTCCTGCATTCCCAATGGGAGCTGAGACCATTGCTGGGATTGCAGAAGGCCTGGGATGCACAGCGGCTAAAAAGGCTGGAAAGAGACATTAGTAGACAATTCAGAGGGAGTCAGTTTGGAGGACATGGTCTTCCCAGTGGAGTTTGTTGCTAGCCTTGAGCACAGGATTCAAAAATATGAGGACCCCAACCTCGTGCTCACCACTCACTTGATGTGGGCCCCTCTTCACTACTTTTAGAACAGACAGGGTCATGATGTGCCATCATTAAATAGTCCTTAATCAGCCATTTAATAGTGTCACTTGGCCTGGGTCTGGGAAAGACATCCTGACTCAGGGACTCCCATGTCTTGCTGCTCAATTAAACCGAAACCGACTGCCTCGGAGCTTCCTACTAAGTTCTGCCCCAGTTGTTTTTAAGGCCAATGGCTTTTCATCAGAAGTAATGCAAAACCTTTAATGATAATTAGTTTGGCTGAAAACTGCTTAAAACTTTCTTCTCTGAACACCTTATTTGGTCATCCGACCTTATGGCTCACTGTCTCTCTTTTATTCTAAAGCTCCTGCGAGGGGGTTTGAGAAGTTTTATTAAATTAAAGAAGCTACATTAATTTAGAAAGAAAAGTATTGTTGTTACTGTATTAAAAAGATTTTGTTTTGCACAACATTATGCAATATTACACTTCACAAAATAAACAAGAACAAACTTGGAAAATAAACTCCCAAGGTTTGGTGGGTTGGATCCTATTGAACATAAAAGAAGAAAAACCTGGAAAAGCAGCAAACTTTTAAGCAGCACCTCCCAACCTACAGACATGGACAAGAGAATAACTTTGATCTTTTTTGAGGGGAAATCAGACCTATCTTGGTCCTTCGTGTTTGATCATGATGGTCATTAACCAAGCTGTACCTATACTGTGTCTGATCAGACCTTGATACTAAGGAAGGCACAGCACTGGAAAATTTGGAAATTGCTTTAAGATGAAATAGTCCTGAATTAGTGAAAAGATGGAATGAGCTTTATGAGCTATCAAAACATTTCAAATACCAAGGAATGATTTCAGGGCTTAATTTACTTTTCACGATAGTTACAAGCCAGTCTGTGCTGTCTTCTGAATTTAATTTCTTTCTCATTCCCATATAGATGTACATTGTTTTCTACGGAGGAAAAGCATTGGTTGGTGACGCCTTTTCAAATTCATGGCACAAGATCATAGCATATTGATTTCAAATTGATTATTCAGTGCTTGTGGAGAGAATATAGCCGCATGTGGGATAATTCAAAACTAGGGGCGTAAAATAAAAGACACTTAAGAGGGAAATATGGAAAAATAACTTCCATACTTGGAGATTGCTACAAGAAATGGTTAAAGCAAATAGTTTTGATGATTTCACCGGGAAAATAGTTAGGTATGTGAGAAAGGGAGTTAGAAAGATGCACAGAAAGGCTGAAATAAGGTAGGTGCAATGGGAGGAGATTCGTATTGATCATAAGCAGCGGCACAAAATATTTTAGGTTGAATAAGCCTGTTCCGGTGCAGAATATTGTGTGTACTCTACTTAACACGTTTCATTACTGGCCAATAAGTGCCCTGGACCATCAAAGGACAGGACATAAGTCAAGAAAAGAAAATTGTCTGCACTCGGAGTACAATCAATGTCAGTACGGTATACAATAATAGAAATTCAAAATACACAACTTATTCTTGGTCAGCCTCTTATTAAAGGAGGATTCACATTGTCATAAGATGGCCTTTCATCAGATATTGACCACTCAACCAGTCAAACCTGCATTCTGCTCCTGCTTTGTTCCCAAGAGCAACAATCTTAGCCAATTGGGTCACTGTTATCTTTGAATTCTATGCGAATAGAATTGTTTAATTAAGAGATTATGGATTTTGGTTTGGACACATTACAGATTAAATATGACAATTTATAAGGCACTCAATAATTATGAATTGTCATCATAGAATAATTCAAGCAAAGTTCATGTGAATACTTAATTGTTACCTGATGTTAAATCTTAAAATGTTCTAAACGAGAGCTGTATGTGATCCATAGAAACAATCTGTGATGGGTTGGAGCCAGATGTAATGTAAAAATGTTTTTAATATTTTATACCCAGTATATACAAATTAATAATACATGTTTGAGAGTGGATATTTCCCAGCAAGTAGCTTGATCGAGTTTTCATTTTATAGGCAACTTGTACTGATCATCCTAATGTGGAGCAAACCATATCAAACTATTTCCCATGCAGTTATAGATAAACATTGTGACTGTCTTACTTTCAAATAATTTCTTACATTTTCTCTGTGTTAAGGAAGTATTACAGATACTATTGCAAGGGAAGATTCAATGGAATCTACAGTGAAACGATAGCTATATGTTATATATATGTCACATATTCAATATTAACTTAAAAAACATAAACCTCTCACTTCATTTTAAATTACAATACATAGCAACTGTTTCAATCTAGGAATATCATAGTTTTAAGTGACACCTCCCTCACCCCCTTGACCGAAATAGTATGTACTATGTCTTTCCCAGCTCAAAGTGTGCAGTTAGTCTGATCCAAGGGCTGCTTTGAATAACTCTGTGACTGTTCACAGGGATGCAGATAGTTATTGAAAATTCCAACATTTTATTCAACCACGTACTGAAAATATTTGACGCTATTATCAAATGTAGCTGAAACCATAAGATTGGTGCATGGGAAGTGATTACAGAAGCCAACACCGAAGTAAAACATTTATCTCTATAGTTCAATACAGCACATTTGAACTATGGGCTACTTATTTTATCTCTGTTCTTTTTGCTGGTCATAAGCAAGAACTCTGAATTTTATCATCCACCATTTTACATTCCTGCCCCTCAGGACGTGATGAATTTGTAACATTACAGGGAGGTTGCTGAGGAAAGTGAATCACATGTTGTGCCAGCACTAGAATGTGAATGGAGAGTGATTTTAATGTATGATTTGAAGCAAGCAAAGGCTGAAATGAGTTGGTTTGGAATGAAAAAGAAAGTATTATTCTCCACCCTTGCATTGAAATGGAAGGAAGATACATTTTGAGATTAGCATGACAACATTCTTGAGATGACAGCTGCTGGATGGCACTATCTGGAAGACTGGAATAAGATTATGGATTTATTGCTGTATGGCTTAGTGCACTGAAAAGTTATTGTTGCTGACACAACTCCAATCTATTTTTGCTATTGTATGATATATCTCCATGCTGTGGTCATTGGTTGGCAACAATAGTAACAAATTGCAGTTTACTATTCGCAGTTACTCATGAGGCATCTGTTGTCTGCTCAAATAGTGCTAAATACACTGTATGCTGCAAAGACCAAGATATGTCCACAAAAGGAAGGACAAATGCAAATCTTAGCAATAACTACACGATCAGTCTACTCTCCATCATCAGCAAAGTGATGGAAAGAATCTTCAATAGCGTTTTCAAGCATCACTTTCTTTTTCTTCGCTCATGGAACATGGGCATTGTTAGCTGGTCCAACATTTACTACTTGTCAAGGCATTTGTCATGGAAAATAGCATTTGCACCACACAAGTCCAGGCAATGACCACCTCCAACAACAGAGAATCCAACCATTGCCCCTTGACATTTAATGTCATTAGCATCACTTAATCCCCCACCAGCAATATTCTATGGGTTACTGTTAACCAGAAACTGACCACATGATGGGCTCAAGAGCAGTGCAGGGGCTTGGAATTATGAGGTGAGTAATTCATCTCCTCTGCACCATCCATCAGGATCAAGTGTATAGTTAGATCATATATTCTCCACTTTTTTGATGAATGCAGTTCCAATAACACTCGAACTCCTCAACACAGTTAAGGACAAAGCGACCTGCTTGGTTGGCACTCTGTCCAGAAAATTCAACATTCAATCCCTCTACCATTGATGGTTAGTGCCGTCAGTGTGTACAAGATGCACTGCAACAACTCAAGAAAGCTTGGTAGACAGCACCTTTCAAATCTGCTACCTCCACCACATATAAGGATACGAGCAGAAGATTAACAGGAATGCCACCACCTAGAAGTTCCCTTCTAAGCCACATGCCATGCTGATTTGGAACTACATTGTTGACCCTTTGTTACTACAGGGCCAAAATCCTGGAACTCCTCTCCCAATGGCATTGTACCTGTACCTTTACATCACATTGAATGCAGTGGTTCAATGCAGCTCCCCTCCACCTTCTCCATGGCAGTTAAGGATGGGCATTAAACAGTAAGCTAACCAGCGATGCCCACATTCAGTGAATGCAAATAAACAAAATTGTGATGAAATATGCATTCGCCAAATGATAGATTGATGACTTGCTTTTATTTGGGAGTTCAGGTCGGTAGAATCTGTTTGTTCCGATATGCTGTGCAGAGTGATCGAAATTAGAATGAAGTCAACTTGCAGTGGCAAATACAGAAATTCAATATCTGAGATGGGCAGATCTATTATAATCTTGGACACTGTTTGTGGGAAAGGCCATGGTCTAAAGGTATTCTCACTAGATTGTTATTTCCAGAGACCAAGGTAATGTTTTGGGAACCCAGGTTTGAATCCTGCAACAGCAGATGATGGAATTTGCATTTAATAAATATCTGGAATTAAGAGTCAAACGATGACCATTGCTGATTGTCGGAAAATCCCATCTGGTTCACTGATGTCCTTTAGGAAAGCAAACTGCCATCCTTATCTGATCTGGCCTACGTGTGACTCCAGACCCACAGCAAGGTGATTGACTCTTAACTCCCCTCTAGGCAATTAGGGATGGGCAATAAATGCTGGTGCAGCCAGTGATAACTTCTTCCTGTGAATGAATTTCAAAAAATGCTTGATAATTGACCAACTAGTCTGAGTTAGCAACAGTGGTGGACCTATCACTTGGGGCTGATACTCATCTTACTTGGTTCCATTATGACCCTGCAAGCAACATTTTGTTTAAATAGGATAAATCAGTGAGACAAGAAGCTGAAGCCTTACAGCTGGTTAAGGTTTTAAGCTTCTGCCTTGCTCCCTCGATATTTAAGAACCCCAAACTTTATCTCTGTTAAAAGAACCTCAACTCATTGGATTTAGGATGTGAAGCAATCAGACACTCTGTGTAGATTTACTAACTATGGTTGGAGATATTCATGCATAATGTTGTATTTCTATGCGAACCAGTCAGCTGGCTAATCAAAATAAGGAATATAACATCCTGTAATTTGGGTTTCCATTAATTTAGTTTTACTGGCAGCACTGAAATTAAATATTATAAGCAATAGTTGTTTCTGGAATGCTTAAAATTCTCTTTTTTCTGGCAGACTTATGATTTTAAAGTATGCCTGAAGTATCTGATTGAATGTGATTTCAAAAAAAATGTACTTTTTTCAAGCTATTTTCCATTCTCCAGAAAAGAGGAAAAAATACGAATGCTGCCAGGATAATTTAATTTCAATGCATAAAAGGGTATAAAATTAGATTTTCATACATTAAAATGATGCTCTGTCTTGGAGTCAAAGATAATTATTTAAAACTTTAATTGGTTTTCAGTAGGACGCAAAAGGAGGCAGAAGCGATGGATTTACAACTACACTCATTATATGGAATTATCATGTATCATTCTTCTGCAAAAGCCCTTGTAATTAAGATGATTTGCCTTCGCACGCAAGAAATTGCTAACCAAATGCATTTGTTTCTTTTTTTTTGGCCTGTAACCTGAACATTACACATTGTCTGGATTGTTTGGTACCAAATCAAATGGAAACGTATGCTTCTTATCATGGGATTGACCTTTGTATTTCCTGAATTTCCACCATCATCTTCCAAATCCTACTATAGAAGTGAAGCAATCTGTATCTTACTTACTTTAAACTTCATTTTATTTTCTGATTGGCTTTATTTACCAGTTGCTTAAAGGAGTTATAAGATGAATTTAACAAAACCTAGATGCCTAACACTGAAAGGACTTAATGGATCATTTCAATGGCTGAGTGGGTTTATACAGTAAGGTCATAAACCTTGTACGCTAAGCTGGTCCCAGTTCAAGCATTCAGGTCAAATGATCCCTATCCCTATGGATTATAGTAGTAGAGGGGGATCGGGGTGGTGGGTGGGAATTATTTGGGCACCTTACTTCTTAAAAGTAGCCAATGATGAATCTGTTTTTGATGCAACACTCTGTGAATACAGCCCCTGTGGATGAGTGTGTGATGTAATTATAAGTACGTATATGATGTGGCTAATATACCCCTTTTGGCGACTAGACACTTAGTCTTGATGTTTGCACATGATTAATGGTGATGGGAAGTCAATCTGTGTCAATGGTATTGCATTTGAGAGAAGAAAATACATACAACTGACTATCTGATTAATGTCAGACAACTTCTTGTATTTGGAGATATCCAAGCTTTCGAAGTTTGAATTGTATTGCACGAAACAGCTTAGTTTCTTTCCTTAACTAATAATAATCGTGACAGATGTTGATAGGAGGATAACTCGGGAATACAAGTGATTTTGAAATAAACTGGGTTTCCCTTGTGCCCCGATCTGCAGAAAGTTAAGAGCTTCAGCTTCTTATGATCTTCAAAGAGAAGTCATTTTTCTCTTGTTTTCCTTTGAATAGCATTGAATTGCCTATTTTATAAACCTTGTACATAATTTGTGCCTTGGGGACAAGATATGTAATTTTAAAAAGTGCAGTTAAGACAAGTTGAAAGAAAAGCTGGTTAACTGTTTCTCATTTTTTAGTGGAAATTTACTGATGAAATCAATTGATGTCCAATATGTTTGAGTTTGTAGTGATGGATTTCTATAAGGGGGAACCATCTGATAACTGTAACAAATTATTTTCAACCAGGGAATTACAATTAATGTGCTATAATATATTTTATCTATAATTTATTGCAGTGAGCTGAAAATTCCACATTCAGTGATTCTGAAGATATGTTGGTAATTGTAGGTTCACCTTGTAACTGTGCTGCGATGCAGCATCTGACATTGTGAAAAAAGTGAGTTCAAAGTTTTTCGCCAAAACATCAATGTATTTATTCCTGGCATAGCTTTCGCAGGGTTAGTGCAATGAAACTGATTTCCCAGACATCTGTGGATCTCAAGATACATTGAGACAAGGCAATTGAGACAATTGTGCAGATAATTCAGTCCATTGTAGTTTTAAAAACATGTCATAACTGTAGCCACAGTTTACCACCTTGGAGTAAGAGACCCATTCAAGTTAGTTGCTCATTGACATTGATGAAGAATCAAAGATAGCATGCAAGCCAAAAGTCAGTTGGAACTCAGAGTTTCCATTCAAGGGTTCAATTAAAATTGATTTTAGTTCTGGGACACCATGGAAATGTTTTATTATGTTAGAAACTTTGGTTAATAATGTACAGGTATATGGTTAGGGAGAAAAGCCATGAATGAAACTATGACTGGGTGTTGAAGCTATAATAGGAGCAGTGAGGTCAGAGGGGCCAGTCGTGCCTAGGTCTATGATTGGTGGATGTTTGGGAGGAAAGCTATAAATGAAATTATGAAAGAGTGGTGAGTTCCGACTGGAGATGCGATTGTTGAGAGGCTGTAAGGGACTTACGATAAGGGGATGGCTGCAATGGAAACATATTTGGCGCTAGGAATGTTCTGTCAGCAGTCAGGAGCTTCAGTCAAGGCAAACTTAAAGTGTTTCTGCCAACACAAGGAAACTAAAGACACCCTCCTTAAAATCACATTTGGGCCTTGGACACAGGATTTGACTTTGCCAGGTTTTGCCTAATTCACATCTTGGGTTGATATTGCAGATCACCGTTAGATCCAACCAGCATATTTTAGACAAAATGCTGTTCCTTATATCCTGTACTACAATTCAAAGGAGCAGAATGGAGAATTTCACGAAGACATGGGCAAACAGTAGCAGCAATTGGAGGTCAGGGACCCCATGATTTGTAACTTCCTATTCACCTGTTAGGGAAGGTGGGGTGAGGGTTTTGAGGGGGTGGGGGGGCTGCATTTGAAATCATGTTCTCAAACATTTGACGCTGGTGACTGGAAATCTCAACAATTCTAGTTATTACTCATTCTAACTGTGAATTGATGTATATGGGAACCAAGTTCCGGATGGATAGGCCAGATCTCCAGAAGAACAATAACCATTGTTGTCATTTAATAGGGATGCAGTGCTGAATGGTGACGTGTTCCTTCAGCATTCTTTTTTTGAGCACAAGAATAAAGTAAAGTTCCCAAACTGATTTTCAGTAAGTTAACACTAGAAATTCAGGCTGATGCCTGAGAGCTGTGCAGGCCCCTTTTGTAATTCTCACCGTTTCTTTCCCACTGGAGGCCTCCACCACTGCTCACTGAAGCCTGATATCCATCATGTGATAGCATATGTGAAAAGGTAAGTGTTCATTCGGTCCCTCTTTTCATCATGAAATCCGTACAGTGTGGAATCAGGCCATTCTGCCCGTCGTGTCCACAGACCAACGCCATCCTTGCATATCCCATGACTAACCCATCTAACCTGCACAGCCCTAGACATTATTGGCAAGATAGCATGGTCAATCCACCTAACCTGCACGTCTTGTGGACTGAGGGAGGAAACTGGATGGCCCAGAGGAAACCCAAGCAGTTCATAGGGAGAATGTGTACAGCCACCTAATGGTGGAATTGAACTCTGGTCCCTAGCACTGTGAGACAGCAGCGCTAACCACTCATCCACTGCCTCATGAGAGAGGTGGGGAGAGGAATTGAGTAAAAACCCCCAAATGGCACACACTGGTCTGACTCATAATCCTCAAAATGGAAGTGCAGTACATCATTACCAATAATAGATGGAATTTTGCTGTTTTTTTTCTTTTTGAGGCTGGGGAGGTTGAAGGATATGGGTTGGGGTTGTGAAGAGACAAGGAGGATGTTGGTAAAGGAACAAGATGGGACGGTTGGTAAACAGAGGGTGAGATGAAGTGTTCGCTGATGAAGGATTGGTGAAGGGTGGGACACATGGTTGGGTGGTTTACTGAAGGGTTGGGTCAGAGGTGTTGTTGAAGGGAAGGGTGATGAAAAGATTTAGTGAAGGTTAGGGAAGATGATGGTTTTGCTGAAGACTGGAGAATAAAGTGGAATTTTGGTGAGAGGAAAGGGGTTATTTGGTGAAAAGAGCAGGAGATGGAGATTTTGGTGAAAGGCAAGATGGGGTATTTGGTGAAAGGAGCAGGAAATGGGGAGCACACCTTTGAGCCCCACTGCTACAACTCATTCACCCCATTCTGTTCAACAGCTGACTGGCTAACAATATCCGCTATGAAATGGTGTGTTCAACTTCGTGCTTCATCAGATATTCCAGAAGAATTTGTTTTCCAGCTCTGTAATGCTGCTGTGCCAGTTTTAGGCTTGGTATTTGGGCAACTGATCCAGTGGATGTTGGAAATGTAGAAGAGAGACAGAAAGTGTTGGAAATACTCAGTGGCTGAGGTGAGAGATGTAGAGTTATTGGGCTGAGTCAGATGGAGACCCACTGAGAAACCCCTTTTCAGGAAGGCCCCTCTAATCATATGTCCATGACCCAGAGGTACCAAGACCTCCAGAATGGAAATCCTGCCTAGCAACAGTGACCACCCATCCAGGGCCTGGCATCTCCAGAGCGCACTGTGCCCCAGAAGGAAACTCTCATGGATCATGGAGGATCCCAGACACGGAGGATAGTTGGTTTGAGGAGGTGACAGTCAAGGGGATGATAAGTAAGAGTGGGTGTGCCCTACTGTCTAATTGCATCCCACCACATCCTGTTCTTTGATCAGCCACTGACTGCCTTCTATTGATGGACCACCTTTCAGCCTCCAGGTTGAGAGCCTGTTCCTCAGGGTGCTACAGAATGGCCTTACTGGGAGGCTGGGTGAGAAAGCTGATCATGGACCAGAACTTCATTCTGGCCAAGGCAGAACGAAAACAGGGTTAGGTTATGACACTGATAATAAAATGTGAGGCTGGATGAACACAGCAGGCCAAGCAGCATCTCAGGAGCACAAAAGCTGACGTTTCGGGCCTAGACCCTTCATCAGAGAGGGGGATGGGGGGAGGGAACTGGAATAAATAGGGAGAGAGGGGGAGGCGGACCGAAGATGGAGAGTAAAGAAGATAGGTGGAGAGAGTGTAGGTGGGGAGGTAGGGAGGGGATAGGTCAGTCCAGGGAAGACGGACAGGTCAAGGAGGTGGGATGAGGTTAGTAGGTAGCTGGGGGTGCGGCTTGGGGTGGGAGGAAGGGATGGGTGAGAGGAAGAACCGGTTAGGGAGAAAGAGACAGGTTGGACTGGTTTTGGGATGCAGTGGGTGGGGGGGAAGAGCTGGGTTGGTTGTGTGGTGCAGTGGGGGGAGGGGATGAACTGGGCTGGTTTAGGGATGCAGTAGGGGAAGGGGAGATTTTGAAACTGGTGAAGTCCACATTGATACCATATGGCTGCAGGGTTCCCAGGCGGAATATGAGTTGCTGTTCCTGCAACCTTCGGGTGGCATCATTGTGGCAGTGCAGGAGGCCCATGATGGACATGTCATCAAGAGAATGGGAGGGGGAGTGGAAATGGTTTGCGACTGGGAGGTGCAGTTGTTTGTTGCGAACTGAGCGGAGGTGTTCTGCAAAGCGGTCCCCAAGCCTCCGCTTGGTGACCGCTTTGCAGAACACCTCCGCTCAGTCCGCAACAAACAACTGCACCTCCCAGTCGCAAACCATTTCCACTCCCCCTCCCATTCTCTAGATGACATGTCCATCATGGGCCTCCTGCAGTGCCACAATGATGCCACCCGAAGGTTGCAGGAACAGCAACTCATATTCCGCCTGGGAACCCTGCAGCCATATGGTATCAATGTGGACTTCACCAGTTTCAAAATCTCCCCTTCTCCTACTGCATCCCTAAACCAGCCCAGTTCGTCCCCTCCCCCCACTGCACCACACAACCAACCCAGCTCTTCCCCCCCACCCACTGCATCCCAAAACCAGTCCAACCTGTCTCTGCCTCCCTAACCGGTTCTTCCTCTCACCCATCCCTTCCTCCCACCCCAAGCCGCACCCCCAGCCACCTACTAACCTCATCCCACCTCCTTGACCTGTCCGTCTTCCCTGGACTGACCTATCCCCTCCCTACATCCCCACCTACACTCTCTCCACCTATCTTCTTTACTCTCCATCTTCGGTCTGCCTCCCCCTCTTTCCCTATTTATTCCAGTTCCCTCCCCCCATCCCCCTCTCTGATGAAGGGTCTAGGCCCGAAACATCAGCTTTTGTGCTCCTGAGATGCTGCTTGGCCTGCTGTGTTCATCCAGCCTCACATTTTATTATCTTGGAATTCTCCAGCATCTGCAGTTCCCATTATCTCTGATACTAGGTTATGACACTGCTTCATTTAATGCCTTACCTGCCTCCAAACTCACCACCTGAGGGAGTAGGACATACCACCAAATATATGACCCTATCATATGGCAGATGGTGTTTGAAATGTAACAGGTATAAAACTAGGGCAGACACAGAAAAAGAGTGATGGAACTGAAAGTAAGACTTGATGAGGAAGAAATCAAGCAAAATAAAATAAAAGAAGGGATAATGGTATTGAAAGAGGAAGTAGTAAGGGATAAGTGAAGAAAACAAAAGAATGAGCCAAACAGAGGTGCAAATTGGAATAGAAGAATTACCAACCGCTCTGTTATTCAAAACAATGGGAGCACAGTTTGTGATCTGAATTTGTTGAACTCTTCATTGAGTCTGGAAGACTGCAAAGTATCAAATTGATTTTTGTTGCTGTGAGGTTGAGCATTTTTTTTTATTCATTGATATTGATCACTAACTAACTAATTTTGGCTCAGCCGAGGTGGACACAGGTGCTGTGTTTACACAGCATATGGAACAGATAACAACCATCGTTCAATATCAATTTCAGCACCACTCCGACTATATACAACACATCTGCAGGGTTCCTCTGATCAGAACAGGCTGGATTTTATGATCATGCCCATACATGAGTGTCAGGGTACAATCATATGGGTGGTCTTCCTGTCTTCCTACACATTTACTCCCAATCTTTCTGAGGTGGTCAAGGTCAAGGAACAGCAGGCAGACCGTCTTTCCTTGAAACAAGGGCCTCATCCACTCAGGGTGGGGGTGAGGCCCATGCCATATGGGAAGTCTGCCTTCTTTACCCTTACAGATCAATGTCAGGAAAGGTGAAGGAGGAACATCCTTTCTAGGTCCCTTGGGCCCATCATAGGTAGCACCAAGTTAATCCCCACTTCAATCTCTCTCCAGCTTCTTGAACTTGGCCCCTAACTCCCAGACCAGCAGACTCATCTGGGTACTACAGTGTGGTGGTGGGGGGCGGTGCCAGTACTGCCACTAGAGACAACCATTGCTGGCAGGCACTGCTGGGACTAAAGAGCTGCCGGCCATCCAATGGACTGGGCATTCCTCTCAGGTGGAACACCCTCTTGAGTTCAGAGCAACTGTCTCTCTTAAATCAGTTAATATCACTGTCAGAGTAGCATTGCTTAGGAATAGCCATTGAGAATCATGGACAGGCTTGGCCTGCCCTTCAATGCCTCAATCCCTAGCCACCCTACACCCAGGTGGAGGGCACCGTGGCATCCTATAAAATTCAGCCCAATATAATATTGGATGGGACGAGCCAATCGTGTTTAACTTTTGATTTACGGAAGTAACTTTCTCAGTTAAGCACTTCTCAGTTGCAATCCTTTTGATTCCCCAGCACAGCTTGTGCATAAGATCATGATAAAGTACTCCTTCAAATGAAGAATGAAAACACCCCAGTGTTCGACACAATATTGCTGTGTCAATTTGTGGCTGCAGACATTTCCAAGTGTATCTTCAGGGATTGTCAACAATAAAGCTGGCATCCATCTTATGTATTCAATACATTAATTTTGCATAGACAGGCAAGAAAGCTGTCGATTCTGGCAATACTGCAGGGAACTTGTAATGTAATTATGTACAGTAGCATGTATTAAAGGGTCAAATAGACCTCCTTTGTAATTAATTTAGGAAGGTGAAGATTAAATCTTGAATTTGCACGCTCCTGGATTCCTGTTAAGTTCAGGGTTGTTGTATTTGCACTGGGAATGGCATTCTGTCAGCCACTTTAGTTTTGCAATGTTTCTCCAAAGTCCTATCTTTTCACTGTGATTGCATTTTAAATATTACCAATGCAATTCCTCTTCAGGACAACCAAGCATATTCATATCAGTAAACAGTAGCAGGAAAACAAATTGCTCGAACTGTGTCTGCTCTTGCTGTTTCATCAGAAAATCCAGGCCTGGCAGGAAAACTGAAGAAAAACTTTTCACATTTTTCACTTAATTGTATTGTTTATTTTTATGATTCTACAAAGTTTATTTTTTGATATTACTTTGCTTTCAAGATCTTAGTGAAATTTAGAGAGTGTTCAGTGGAAAGTGGAGTGAATGAAGTTAGAAGTGCCCTGCTGCCTAGGATTCTATGACGTCTCAGAAATCATGCTGGAAGGTGAGGGGAATATAAAAAGTTGAACAAGACAAGGACACATTGTGTCCCCATTGCTTTCCTGCTTCTGACAGCATTCTTCCAGAAGTAGGGAAAGTGGGGGGGGATGACCTTCTCACCCCTCTGCCGCTTGAAGCCTTTAATTATTTTATCAAAAGCAAGGAAGAGAGGTTGCCTTTTACCATGTCAGGAGACTACCAGATGTACCTTACTGCACTCCATGCAGCCTCAAGGGCCTCTACTGTTCATATTCCCTGTCGCTAGTAGAGGTATCCACCCCTAAACTCAGCGACAAGGGCTGCCCCCTAAGAAAAATCCCTCTGTCTTTACAGATGAGCCACCCATTTCTCTGGAGCTTGCCAGACTGCCCCAGCAATTTCAGCGTTTTCCTCTCACCTCACCACTCCTACCTTCACTTGTATTCCAGGGGAGCTCCTCCACTGATCCTACCTGATTGTCGTTCCCGGCAATGACCACTATTCCCAGTGTTGGCCAGCAGCTCTTAAACATAAGACATTATCTCACAGAAAGGCCAGAAGCTCTAACGGGAGGCAGTTATCGATTTGCTGCATGTAAAATTGGATTGGGCTCTCAAACCCAGTTGAGTGCAGTTCCATAACTTTCCAGCCGGTGGATGGAGCATCTGATGCCTCATATATAGCAGCTGTTGAGTTTAAGGTGCTTTGATAATTAAGGGAGAACAACAATTGAGAGAGTACTTCTGATCCAGGAATGAGGAAGAGACTAGATCATGAAAGAGAAGTGATACGGAATATCTAGGTAATAGTGATCACAACATAATAAAGTTTAAAATTAAGGCTGAAATGGATTTAGTATACAAAAACTAAAGTAATAAATTGGAATCATGTGGATTTTCAGAGATGGGAATAGGATTATATCAAAGAAACTGGAACATTTTATTTAAAACAAGAAGTTGGAAGAGCACTGGGAACTGTTGAAAACAGTATGCAAGAGAATTGTGTCCATTTAATAGCAAAACAAAAGCCACCTAGCCAGTAAAGATGCATGTAGATTACTGAAAATAAGGCCAAACTTTAAACTAAAGCAAAGGTACACAACCATATCAACAGCAAAAGAAAATATGACAAAATTGAATTTGAGAAAGGAAAGAAGAAAAGAAGAGCAAAATAATCAATTAAAATAGCAACACTTATCAAGAAAGATAAAAATAAACTGTATGATATCCTCCTGATACATAAATAATAAAAGTAAACAAGGCTAGGAATATGCAGGGACACTGAGAGATACACATGATAATGATGGCGAAATGACTAATATTTTAAAGAATTACTTTGGCACAGTAATAACCAGGAGACGAAAGCAGAACAGGCGAAGAGAACCAAAACTAACGATCTTTAATTAGGATGGGGAAAGATAAATAATAATCGAAATGAAGTTAGAGAATAAAACCTCATGTCCAAATGGATTGTATCTGTGCGCATTAAAAGAATGTACGTATGAAAAGGGTGGCACGGTGGCACAGTGGTTAGCACTGCTGCCTCACAGTGCCAGGTATCTTCGCTCAATTCCACCCTCGGGCAATTGTCTGTGTGGAGTTTGCACATTCTCCCTGTCTCTGTGCGTTTCCTCCGGGAACCCCCGTTTCATCCCACAGTCCAAAGATATGCAGGCTTGGGTAGATTGGCCATGCTTAATTGCCTGTCATGTTCATGGTTGTGTAGATTAGGTGGGTTGAGAGTGGGTTGTGTCTGGGGTGGGATGCTCTGAGGTTCAGTGTGGACTAAGCTGGGCCAAAGGGCCAATTTCCACACAGTAGGGATTCTATAAAAAATAAATACAGAATCAAAGAATAGTTACAGCACAGGAGGATGGACTTCAGCCCATTAAATCCATGCAGACAGCCTGTAAGAGCAACTTCACTCAAGAGGATTGGAATATAAAAGCAGCGATGTGCTTCTGAGGCTTTACAAGGCTCTAGTTAGGCCCCATTTAGAATACTGTGTCCAATTTTGGGCCCCACACCTCATGAAGGACATACTAGCCCTGGAGCGCAGATTCACACAGATGATCCCTGGAATGGTAGGTTTAACGTATGATGAACGGCTAAGGATCCTGGGATTGTACTCATTAGAGTTTATAAGGTTGAGGGGAGATCTAATGGAAACTTGCAAGATAACGTATGGTTTAGAAGGGATTGACGCTAGGAAGTTGTTTCCGTTAGGCGGGGAGACTAGGACCCGTGGGCACAGCCTTAAAATTAGTGGGGGTAAATTTAAAACTGAAATGAGATGACATTTCTTCAGCCAGAGAGTGGTGGGCTTGTGGAATTCATTGCCGCAGAGTGCAGTGGAGGCCGGGACGTTGAATGCCTTCAAGGCAGAGATCGACAAATTCTTGATCTCCGAAGGAATCAAGGGCTACGGGGAGAGTGCAGGGAAGTGGAGTTGAAATGCCCATCAGCCATGATTTAAATGGCGGAGAGGACTTGATGGGCCGAATGGCCTTACTTCCACTCCTATGTCTTATGGCCTTATGGTCTAACTGCTTCCAACCTTTCCCTGTTACCTGCAACTTTGCTCCATTCAGATACGTGGGAATCATAGAATGATTATATCTTATTTATTTTATTTCTTAGCCGGGGCAGCACAGTCCTCAATGGTTAGCCCTGCTACCTCACAGTGCCAAGGACCTGGACTTGATTTCAGCCTCAGGTGACTATCTGTGTGGTGTCTGCACATTCTTCCTGTGCAAGCATGAGCTTCCTCCCACAGTCCAAAGACCTGCAGGTTAGGTGGATTGTCCCGTAGTGTCCAGGGATGTGTAGGCTACGTGGATTAGCCAGGGTAAATGCAAGGTTACAGTAATAACGTGGGGGTCCTCGGTCTGCGTGGTATGTTCTTCAGAGAGCCGGTATGGACCCAATGGACTGAGCAGCCTCTTCCTCGACTTCACGGATTTTATGCTTCTTGTGAGGGTGAACAGTGTCTGAGAATTGGTAGATAGCTCAGGAGATTCCTATATTTAAAAATGGGGATAAACAATTCCAGGGAACTACTGACCAAGTTGGGCGGACATCAATGATAGAAAAGTTAATTGAGCATTTACTCCAAAGATAAAAAAGAAGATATCTAGTCAGTAAAGTACAGTCATGTGTGATCACATGGTCAAAGGGAAGTTCATGCTTGAACAATCTCAATAGATCCTTTAAAGACAGAGCAAAAAGGCCACAATCTTAGAGTAATAAAATACTTCATTTTTCAAAAGAAATTGAAACAAGTCATAATAGGCTCCTGACAAAGGTTAGAACATTTGTTGTCAAGGATAAATTGAATGAATAGTAAGCTAGTTATGCAACAAAGTACAAGGAATGTGTAGGCTTGTGTATTTTTTCCCTTTTCTTTAAATTTCGACTTTACTTCTTTAGTCATCCACAATGTCAGTTGGCAAGTTTTTCTTTTATTTCTTAAAGGGACATGATTGCCTTGCACAAATGTATCATTGTTTCCCATGGTCCCCAGTGCTCGTACACTTCAGGCTGGCAGAAGTTTGAAAGTGATGTTCCACAAGAATTGATGATGGAATCTCTGTTGTTGACCATTTAGGCAAGTGACATGCGCTCTGCAATTGGAAGTACGATTCCAAAATTTGCAACACCAAATTGATGGGTACAGTTAATATAGAAGAGGGCAGGTCACACTACACAACAGTATTTATAAAGTTTACAGGCTGAACAGATAATTGGCAAATGCATGTCTCTGCAGGTCAGTGTGAGTTTTTGATTGAAGAACAGAAGACGGCATACTTTTTGGAAATAAGTATATTAGTAAGGTAAGAGGAACAGAGGTTCTGAAGTTAACAATAATATGTAGTAAAATTCTTGTTACTTGGTATGTTCCATTGTATAAAAAATGCTGATATTTGGGAATTACTCCAACAGTAGGAAAAGTGGATTGATACGCACATTGATTACTATAATAATGTTTTCAGCGATTCAGAAAGAAGGTGTTGCTGGTTGTACACAATAGGCATCCGTCATAAAGTTTTGTGGAGAACACAAAACGAAAGGGATGGCTGACAAAACAATTACTGCTCCACACTAGTCACGTTGACTTGCTGCTATGTGCCACTCTCTGGCTGATAATAGAAATATATTGTTGCGTTTTCTGAATAGTTCCACCATTCGCTCAGCTGGCTAAAGAAGAGAAAATAAGCACAAATGAGGAAATGATAAATAAAGAGTTTTAAATCAGGAAAGGGAAGGCCAAAATGTTAAAATTATGTATGGTATATAGTCATTAGGAAGATACCAGAGACTCAAGTGCTAAATCATGCAAATTTTACCGTATTACCAAAAATAGTGCTACAGCTTACTTTGACTATTTGAAACACAAAGCAAAAAGCATTTATTTCTGTAGGAATAGCATTAAAAACAGAAACATTATGCTCAATTTGCCCAAAACCTTAATTACACTACACTTAATATACTATCAATAGATCTGATATGAAAGGATAGAGAGGCGCTAGACAATGTGTTTAACAAAAACTAACATGATACTATAACTGTGAAATTATATTGGTCAGGAAGGATAGTACAGCCTAAAGGTGTTTTCTTGAGAGAAGGGAAGGATGGAGGAGGTGACGTGGTAGAGTTCTTCAAGACTTTGGGTAAACTTCGAGAAAATCTTACTATTTATAGGAAGACTGGAATTAAAAGCCATTAAAATTAGACAGCCAGTAATATATCTTTGTCATCTTTGTGTAGAACCTCTGGGACATGGGAGAGATATTAAATGAATATTTCACGTCAGTCTTTACTGTGAAGAAAAAAAAAGAGGCTTGAGAATGCAGGGAAATAAATATTATTGTTTTGAAAACTGTTTGCATTAAGGAACGGAATTGCTGGAGTTCTACAAAAACACAAAGCTGGATAGATCTGCAGGTCCTGATCAAGTGTATCCCAGGACATTGTGGGAAGCTAGGGAGAAAATTGCGGGGCCCAGCAGAAATATTTGTATCATCTATAACCAGGCTGAGTTGTTGGAAGACTGGGGAATGGCTAAAGTTGTGCCTTAATATGAGAAAGGCTGTAAGGAGAAACCTGGCAACCAGAGACTTGTGAGTTTGCCATCAGCAGTGGGTAATCTATTGGAGGTGATTCTGAAAGATAGAGTTTATATGAATTTGGAGAGGTAAAGAACGATTATTGGATAATTAGCATGGTTATGTATGAGGGAAGTTGTGTCTCACAAATTTGATTGAGTTTTTTGAGGAAGTAACCAGAAAGATTGATGAAGGCAGAGTGGTAGACATTACTTATTTGGACTTTAGTAAAGTCTTTGATAAAGTTCCACATGGTAGACTAATTAGTAAAGTTAGATCACATGGGATTTAGGGTGAGCTTGTTAGTTGGACACAAAATTAACTTTCCAATAGATGATGGTGGAGGGTTGTCATTCAGACTGGAGCTTATGACTAATGGTGTTCCACAGGGATCGGTACTGGGTTCACTTTAGTTTGTCATTAACATAAATTATTTGGATGAGAATATATGAAACATAGTTCCTAACTTTGTGGAAGACAACAAAATTGGTGGTATGGCGGACAGCGAAAAAGAATATCCAAGATTACAAAGAGATCTTGATCAATTGGGTCCATGGGCTGAAAAGTGGCAGATGGAATTAAGTTTGAATAAATGCGAGGTATTGCATTTTGATAAAACAAACAAGGGCAGGACTTGTTTCAGAGACAGTAGGAGCTGCAGCTGCTGGAGAATCTGAGGTAACAAGGTGTAGAGCTGGATGAACGCAGCAGGCCAAGCAGCATCAAAGGAGCAGGAAAGTTGACGTTTTGGGCCTAGACCTTCCTTCAAAAATGGGGGAGGGGAAGGGGGTTCTGAAATAAGTAGGGAGAGAAGGGGAGGTGGATAGAAGATGGATAAAGGAGAAGATAGATAGAGCAGAGACAGACAGGTCAAAGAGGTGGGGGTGGAGCCAGCATGGGCCCAAGCTATGCCTGCCTCTTTGTAGGTTATGTGGAACAATCCCTCTTCCGTAGCTGCACTTGCCCTAAACCCCACCTCTTCCTCCGCTACATTGATGACTGTATCGGTGTCGCCTCATGCTCCCACGAGAAGCTCGAACAGTTCATCCACCTCACCCACACCTCCACCCCCAAACTTAAGTTCACCTGGACCATCTCTGATACCTCTATCTCCTTCTTGGACCTCTCTGTTGCCATCTCTGGCAACCACCTGGAAACCGAAATCCATTTCAAGCCCACTGACATCCACAGCTACCTAGAATACACCTCCTCCCACCCACCTTCCTGCAAAAGTGCCATCCCCTATTCCCAATTCCTTTACCTCCGCCACATATGCTCCCAGGATGAGGCATTCCACTCCCAAACATCTCATATGCCCTCATTTCAAGGACCGCAACATCCCTCCTGCAGTGGTTGAGAACACCCTTGTGCGTGTCTCCCGTATTTCCCACAACTCATCCCTCACACCCCCTGCTCACAATAACAACCAAAACAGAATCCCCCTCATCTTCACGTACCACCCCACCAACCTCTGGATCCAACGCATCATCCTCCGACACTTCTACCATCTGCAATTCGACCCCACCACCAAAGACATTTTTTCCTCCCCACCCTCATTTGCTTTTTGGAGGGACCACTCTCTCAGTGATTCCCTTGTCCACTCCACACTCCCCTCCAGCCCCACCATACCTGGCACTTTTCTCTGAATCTGCAGAAAGTGTTACACCTGCCCCTCTTCCTCCCCCCTCACCCCAATCCCAAGCCCCAAGAAGACCTTCCACATCAAGCAGATGTTTTCCTGCACATCTGCCAATGTGGTATACTGCATCCGCTGTTCCCGTTGTGGCCTACTCTACATCGGGGAAACCAAGCGGAGACTTGGGGACTGATTTGCAGAACACCTCCTCTCAGTTCACAACAAACAACTGCACCTCCCAGTCGCGAACCATTTCAACTCCCCCTCCCATTCCTCAGACAACATGTCCATCCTGGGCCTCCTGCAGTGCCACAATGATGTCACCCAAAGGTTGCAGGAATAGCACCTCATATTCTGCTTGGGAACCCTGCAGCCCAATGATATCAATATAGAACATAGAACATAGAACATTACAGCACAGTAATGTTCGGCCCTCGATGTTGTGCCGACCTGTCATACTGATATCAAGCCCATCTAACCTACACTATTCCATGTACGCCCATATGCTTATCCAATGATGACTTAAATGTACCTAAAGTTGGCGAATCTACTACTGTTGCCGGCAAAGCGTTCCATTCCCTTACTACTCTCTGAGTAAAGAAACTACCTCTGACATCTGTCCTATATCTTTCACCCCTCAATTTAAAGCTATGCCCCCTCGTGCTCGCCGTCACCATCCTAGGAAAAAGGATCTCCCTATCCACCCTATCTAACCCTCTGATTATTTTATATGTTTCAATTAAGTCATCTCTCAACTTTCTTCTCTATAATGAAAACAGCCTCAAGTCCCTCAGCCTTTCTTCATAAGACCTTCCCTCCATACCAGGCAACATCCTAGTAAATCTCCTCTGCACCCTTTCCAAAGCTTCCACATCCTAATGGACTTCACAAGCTTCAAAATCTCCCCTCCGCCGACCGCAATCCCAAAACCAGCCCAGCTTGTCTCCACCTCCCTAATATGTTCTTCTTCCCACCTATCCCCTCCTCCTACCTCAAGTCCTATCTACAAGCCTCATCCTGCCCCCTTGACCTGTCCGTCCTCCCTGGACTGACCTATCTCCTCCCTATCTCCCCACCTACACTCACCTTTACTGGCTCCATCCCAGCCTCTTTGACCGGTCTGTCTCCTCTCCACCTATCTTCTCCTTTATCCATCTTCTACCTGTCTTCCCCCCTTTCCCTATTTATTTCAGAACCATCTTCCCCTCCCCCATTTCTGAACAAGGGTCTAGGCCCAAAACATCAGCCTTCCTGCTCCCCTGATGCTGCTTGGCCTGCTGGGTTCATCCAGCTCTACACCTTGTTGTCTAGGGGCAGGGCTTGTGCATTTATTGGTCGGGCCCTGGGTTGTGTTGTAGAACAGAAAGACCAAGGGATTTCTGTACACAATTCTTGGAAGTTTCCATCATAAGTGAATAGGGTGGTTAAGAAGGCATTTAGCACACTTGCCTTCATCACTTAGACCTTTGAGTATAGGAGTGGAATGTTATGTTGAGATTATATTGGATATTGATGAAGCCTCTTCTGGATTATTAAACTGAAGGGGTTTCAAAAAGATTTGCCAGAATGTTGCCGGGACTGGTGGGTTTGTGTTATAAGGATAGGCTGGGACCTCTTTCACTGGAGCAAAGGAGGTTGAGGGGTGACCTTACAGAGGTTTATAAAATCGCGAGTGGCATGGACGAGGTGAATAGCAAAGGCCATAAAGTGGGGTAGTTCAAGACTATTGGTCATATTTTTAAGGTGAGAGGAGAAAGATTTAAAAAGGACATGAAGGCACCTTTTTTTTACACAGAGAGTATGTGGAAGAGGAAGTGGTGGAAGCAAGTACAATTACAGCGTTTAAAAGACATTTGTTCATGAATTGGAAAGATTTGGAGGGATATGGGCCAAATGCAGGCAAGTGGTTCTAGTTTAGTTTGGAAACATAGTCTGTCTGCATTGGTTAGACCTAAGAGTCTATATCCAATCTTTCTTATTTTCTCTAACTCTATCTGAGATGGATTTCCGGAGAAATGTATTTTCCCCACAAGCCAGTTAGAATTTGCACTCACTCCCACAATGATTAACTGTACTGAGGTTGAGACAAATGGCGTTAAATGCATTTAAGCGATGTGGGAGAAAGGCCACATCAAGCATAAACAGGGACATCGACCAGTTTGCTACATGACATCTTTCTGTATTGTAAATGTGTATTTTTATTTTTGTTATTTTTAAAATTGTGGACTGAAATGAGAAAGAACTGTTTTTGAAAGGCTGCGGCATGTTTTAGATTATTTTTCTAATCAATCTGTTCAGAGATGTTGTTACATACCTGTGGGGCAGGTGCAGCTTGGACATGGGTCCCTCAGTCCAGTGGTACAGACACTACCACTATGCCACAAGAGAACCTTCAATTCCACACAGGGCAGTCGCTCAAGTGTGGAATTGAACCCAGATACCCAATGTTGTGAGATAGTAGTGCGAACAATCGTGCTATTGTAAAAAGCAAGTAATCTAATACTCATTGCGATATTTTAAACAGATGCTTGAACAAACAGTAGTTTGAAGTAACTGCAGACGAATTGAATCTGAGGGGCTCTATGCACAGATACGCTGGGTGGCAATGGAAGTTGATTAGTCGGTGTACTAGTAACCAATTATCAATAATAAGAGCCCTTTGCCTGCCAACAACTGTGTGAATGGCAGTTAGGTAAATGAACAGCTTGGACTAGGAACGAGTCAGGGAGAATTGCTTTGATGTCTGTCAGCAAAGGAGTTGGCTCTCTGCTCTTTGTCACCAAAACCCTCTTAAAACCTGAAGAAAGCCATTTCATCTAATCTTTGGCAGCTGTTGGAAGCTGTGACATTTAAGTGATGTCAGAGACCTTTCATAAGTGAACCATTTTAGATGCATCTAAAGAGAGACAATTGAACAGTAATGTGATGATCAGCATAAGAAGCATAAGGATTATCTCAGCAACCTATGAATAAAAACCAGTGAGCTGCCTCCCAATTTTCTTTTATCTGTAAAATATGTGTGTGTGTGTCAGTGGGATGGGATGGAGGAGGAAGAGTCAATTTATAAAGGGGCTTAGAGTTTTAATTTGTCGTGTTGCTTGCTGATGACTTCTAACTGTTTATTTGTAACCAGATTTTAATTATTTGTAATAAATCATGGTTCTTGTGAAGTACTCAAGCCAATTTGTTGTTTCTTTTGACCTGGGTCTGAACATCAGGTAAATTTGGGAATTTTGGATAGTTATTTTAAAATCCTTAACAAGTATGATAAACTATGGGAAGAATAGGGCTCTATTTTCAGCATACTAGCCTAGTCAGTTTTAGAACCAGAATGCCCACAGTGTAGAAGCAGGACATTTGGCCCATCAAGTCCACACTGACCCTCCGAAGAGTTTCCCACCCAGACCCATACCCCTACCCCATCCCTATGATTCTGCATTTACCCTGGCTAATCCACCTAGCCTGCACATCCCTGGACACTATGGGCAATTTTGCATGGCCAACTCACATAACATGCACAATCTTTGGACTGTGTGGGGGAAACCCACTCAGACACGGAGAGAATGTGCAAACTCCACATAGATAATCACCCAAGGCTGGTATTAAACTCAGGCCCTGGTGCAGTGGGGCAGCAGTGCGAATCACTGAGCTACCGTGCAGCCCCACGGTATGAGTTGTGACAATAATATGGAAAACTTTGTAATGCTTGAAGTCTTTAACTTTCTGAAAAAAATTCATGATAAAAGTATAATCAAGTTTTTTTTTTAGTATGTATGTTGTGAATGCAAAAAACACTGAAAACTGAGTGAAGGATAAGATTAGGAAACCCACCATCCCGTTCACCATTGTCAAGTGGGCATACAAAACAGAAATGCTGAGCACCCTCAAAAAAGGCCATAATAAATTGTGTTTGGGAATGGAATTTATTGTGATGGAGTTTGTGTAGATTCAGATGATCAGATATATCACACCGCATTCTTGTTGGAAAATGATGGTGTGTGAAAGACTGCAAGTCAGCAATAAAAATAATTACGTGAGAATGGGTGGTTTTCTAGTATTTTTGTTCATTACTTTTTGAAAGCAATGTAATTTTATGTATAGCTTTCTCTTCAGGAATTGGATGAGTTAGTAAAGTTCGTCATAGTTTATATTTTATCTGTACAAGCAGTGGACCTGAGAAACTATGATGCTGCTATGATGCTGCCTGGCCTGCAATGTTCATCCAGTTCTACATCTTGTTATCTTGGATTCTCCAGCATCTGCACTTTCTATTATCCCTGACCTGAGAAACTTAATGCCGTTTTGTTACTCCCAGCATATCGATGAACTTAACATATGGATGCATTTTATTGCCATGACATTAACGTATTATATACTTCAACAGTGAGGTTATATGCCTCTTTTAAGTTTATTGGCATCACATCGCTGTCTGTTAATTAATAAATGCTATTTACTGTCTGTTTTCAGCTTTTGCTGATGCCTTCTGATGCTAATCATTTTACCTTTGCTGGAAGGATGGTTTATGGTTTTGTTGACTGCTTTCTCCAATACCCCCATCTATATCAATAGTATATCAAGGCACTGGTTTGCCCCAGGGATGGCAATCTGTCACCATCTCGATGATATGTTAAACCAATGCTCCCTTTTTCCAATGATGTTGTACTTCACTGATACACCCAGCTTCAGAAACCAGCTGAGCTAAGACCTGCAAAGTTTTGACTTGAAGGCAAAGAGATTTGAACATTTAGGCTCGGAATTAAATTTGGTGCCTTCTGAGCGCAATGATCACTGATCACATATGTCTAAGAATATTGCATATTTTTAGATAAGCTAGGTATCCTTTTTTGTTACATGTATGAAATGCCGTATGAGTAATTAGTACTGTAGCTCATCATGTTGTATCAACTCTCTGTCCTATTGCTCGCTATATGGTAGATTTGCTCACACTATCCTTTTTCAGTGTCAGAATCTATAGGGCCCTGCTTTGATCTTATCTGGTAGAGAAAAACACTTGGTGGCCACTCATCATGAAGTTAGGCTAAGTGGTCTAAATTACTGGCTCAGGGCTCCCATCTCTTTGTGCTTGATGGAGTTTCGAAGGATGGGGGGGACCCTCATTAAAATGAGCAGACTACTGAGAGGCCTGGAGAGACTGGATATGGAGAGACTGAGGCCCGAGGGCACAGCCTTGAAGTGAAGGGAACGAGCCTACAGAACTGAGATGAGGAAGAATTTCATCAGCTAGTGAGTGGTGAATCTGTGGAACTCATTGCTGCAGAAGGCTACGGAGGCCAAGTAATAGACTGTATTTAAGACAGAGATAGCTAGGTTCTTGATTAAGACCATAAGACATAGGAGTGGAAATAAGGCCATTTGGCCCATCAAGTCCACTCAGCCATTTAAATCATGGCTGATGGGCATTTCAACTCCACTTCCCTGCTCTCTCCCCGTAGCCCTTGATTCCATCTGAGATCAAGAATTTGTCGATCTCTGCCTTGAAGGCATTCAACGCCCCGGCCTCCACTGCACTCCGTGGCAATGAATTCCACAAGCCCACCACTCTCTGGCTGAAGAAATGTCGTCTCATTTCAGTTTTAAATTTACCCCCTCTAATTTTAAGGCTGTGCCCATGGGTCCTAGTCTCCCTGCCTAACGGAAACAACTTCCTAGCATCCACCCCTTCTAAACCATACATTATGTTGTAAATATCTTGATTGGTAAGGCCTCCAAGGGTGACAGGGAAAAAGTGGGAGAATGGGGTCGAGAAACATATCTGCCATGATCGTATTGTGGAACAGACTCGATGGGCTGAAAGGCCTAATTCTGGTCCAACAAGAAGAGTGTCATTTTTCAAACAAGATGTGGTTGGTTTATTGTATGCTAGAAACTATGCACAAGTTCACTAATGTAGCAGATACAGTCTCTGTTAACAATGAGTAAGATCCATTGGTAGGCCTTAATCCTTTGAGACCCTGACCTTTTCTTCCAAACTCATATGACATCATTATGATTCCAGGCGCACTTCGATATTAACCCTTTCGTAGCTTTACAGCCTTCTGCAACATCAAAGAATAAAATTATTCTTGTTTCGAGACAAATAAACTGCAGATGCTGGAATCCAAGGGAGACAAACAGGAAGCTGAAAGAACACAGCAGGCCAGGCATAATCTGGAGGTAAGGAGCAGCCAACATTTTGAGTATAACCCTTCTTCAGGACTGGATGTGAGGTAGGGGGAGCTCTAGAGGGCGCTGGGCGGAGGGGTGGAGGCGCAATGGTGGTGATAGGTACAACCTGCTTGGTCAATGGGAGGGATGAATCTGGTTGGTGCCTGGACTGGAGGGTTAGAAAGTGGAATGGAAAAGAGGAGCTTGGGCCGGAAGAGGAGGCAAGCGATGATGTAAGGTTATTTGAAATTGGAGAACTCAATGTCTGGGCTAGAAGTTGCCCAGGCTGAAGATAAGGTGTTATTTTTCAAATTTGTGTTGCAAGTCGCTGCGACACTGGAAGAAGCTGGGGACAGACATGCCAGAGAGGGAGTGGGACGGGGAGTAGAAATGGGCGGTGACCAGGAGGTTAGGCTGGCCTTCACAGGCCAGGAGAGGATGCTTGGCAAAACGTTCACCTTGTCTACATTTGGTTTCACTGATGTAGAGCAGACCACATTGGGAGCACCAGATGCAGTAGGCTATGTTGGAGGAGATGCAGGTGAAGCTCTGTCTCATCTGGAAGGACTGTTTGTGGCCTTGGATGGAGGTGAGGGAGGTGGGATGTGGGCAGGTGTTACGTCTTTGACAGTTACAGGGGAAGGTACTGGGCGGGTTGGAGTGGTTGGTGGGGATTGTGGTGTGAACTAAGGGGTGGCGAAGGGAATGGTCCTTGCGGAAGGCAGAGAGGAGTGGAGAGTGGAAGATGTTCTGGGTGGTGGGGTCTAATTGGAAATGGCGGATGACATGTTTGAGGATGATATGTTGGTTGCGGAGGCTGATGGGTGGAAAGTGAGGGCAAAGGAAGACCGTATTTTTGTTATGTTTTGGGAGGGCGGGGAGGTGGTGGTGGTGGTTAAGAGAATGGTACATTTTATGTGTAAATGAATATTCTCGACCTAATAAAACCAACAGTCTGTTTATTTTTTCCACAATATAGCAATTGAGAATAAGGAACCTCATTACTAATTACAGTTTGTTAAAAATTACAATTTTAAGTCTGATGAAGGGTCTAGGCCCGAAACGTCAGCTTTTGTGCTCCTCAGATGCTGCTGGGCCTGCTGTGTTCATCCAGCCTCACATTTTATTATCTTTGTTATTTGAAAATTGTGTTAGCATTTCAATATCCTCACAATTAGTTAGGATTTTCTTAATGTATATTTTCACAGGTACGAATTACATGGTAGTTGCTAAAGCAGCCTCAGTCTGCAAACTGACTTTGTTAAATATTTCCAATATGTGCAAGACATTGTGGTATATACTATGTTTCTTTTTAATTTTTAATGCATCTCTTATTTTGTACAATAGAGATAGATAATCTCTTAAATATTTCATTGTTTTTCAATTTGGAACCATTACACTCTTTGCAAGGTGACTTGTTAAAGATGGGACCTTAGAGATAACCACAGCTCTTAGCAGTGTGAAGTTAATCCACGTGACTTCTATCTTCTCAGCCACACTTTACTTCTGATCTTCTCCTGACCTTACAGAGGCAGATCATTGGGGAGATCCAAATCCAGATTAGGTTTCCACAGGGGAGAAACTATCTTCAAGTTATATTGTTGGTTAATGCCATATAAAGATTTTATATTGTACCATAATGCTGTAGGGATTTGAGATTATAATCGTATTATTGTGTTAAAGGAGCTGTGTCAACAAGCAGCTGAGGTTTGATCAATTATACAACATTATTACTTTATCTGCTATTTCTGCTCCAATGGACTTTTCCATTTTAATTGAAAATGCACCAGCTGGAATCCCAAGAAACAAATTTTGCAAAGATTTGTATCAGATGCCCAGAAATTTGATGACTTTGAGAACATTATTTGGCAGCTAGCAAGTTTGTGCACACGTTCTAAGTTCACAATCGGCTGCTGGCCATCAGAAAAATCCTGGGAATACGCTCGAAATAAGCATTAAACCCAATGTGCAAAGAGGATGTCTCCCATTGAAACAAAAGCAGAGTACTGTAGATTCAGTGGTTCTGATATGAAATCATAAAATGCTGCAGAATGTCAAATTGTTTTGCAGCACTTGTGGAGAGAAGAACAGAATTAATGTCACAAGGACAGAATGGCTGTTCTTTGGAACTAAAGGTGACTGAAAAAGTGATGGGCTTTATGAAGTAGAAAATGTAGGGAGGACAGGTTAGTGGAACCGATGGTAAAAGCTGTACCAGAGCAAAGGGAGTACTAATGGCAGGAGAGAAATTATACAGATGACGATTAGGTATTACAACAGTGTGTTTGACCTGAAGGCAACTGATGGTTGGTTGACTGTATCCAGAAAAAAATAGCTCTTGGAAGTTGACCATCTTCCCAAACAGGGGCAGAAGACATCACCCCAGGGAGTGACCTGCTTAACAACTTTGCCATTCAGTCATAGCTTCCTAGGCAGGTGGAGGAGGGCTTGCTAACTTCACCCCCTTAACCAGTGAGCAGAACCATCTCACAAAACACCCCAGCGTAAGAATAGACACTTAAATGCTAAATTACACTGTTTAATTTCTGCTTCATTTTAGAAGTCATAGAGATCATAGAAAGGCATTAAAGCTCATAAATTTTAGACTCACAGGGATCCACAGTATAGAGTAGTTGCCACAAGGATCAGTGCGGATCCACTGTTTTTTGTCATTTATATAAACGTTTGGGATGTGAACATAGGAGGTATGGATAGTAAGTTTGCAGAAGACACCAAAACTGGAGGTGTATTGGACAGCAGAGAAATTCTCAAGAGTCCAACGGGACTTTGATCAGATGGGCCAATGGGCTGAAGAGTGGCAGATGGAGTTTAATTTAGACAATTGTGAGGTGCTGCACTTTGGAAATGCAAATCAGGGCAGGATTTATACACTGCTCCTGGGGAGTGTTGCCGAACAAAGAGACCTTGTAGTGCAGGTTCATAGATCCTTGAAAGTGGAGATAGGGCAGTGGAGACGATGTTGCAGCTGTAGAGGATATTGGTGCGGCCATTTTTGGAATACTGCATGTAATTCTGGTCACCCTGCTATAGGAAGGATGTTGTGAAACTTGAAAGAGTTCAGAACAGATTTACAAGGATATTGCCAGGGTTGGAGGGATTGAGCTATAGGGAGAGGCTATTTTCCCTGGAGTTTCAGAGACTGAGAGGTGACCTTATAGAGGTTTATAAAATCATGAGGGGTATGGATGGGGTGAATAGACAAGGTCTTTTCCCCGCGGTGGGTGAGTCCAAAACCAGAGGGTGAAGGTTGAATGTGAAAGGGGAATGCTTTAAAAGGGACCTAAGGGGCATCATTTTCACACTGAGGATAGTGCATATATGGAATGAGCTGCTGAAGGAAGTGATGGTGACCATTAGAACAATTAAAAGGAATCTCAATAGTATACGAATAGGAGGGGTTTAGACTAATATGGGCCAAATGCTGGCAAATGGGACTGTATTATTTTAGGATGTCTGGTCAGCATGGATGAGTTGGACTGAAGGGCCTGTTTCCAAGCTGTACAGATCTCTGAGTCAATGATCAGCAAGGCCTTATATGAATACACATGCCATGCATAAATATACTAGGTTTTACATGGCAGTCTCTCACCTTTTGAAATAAACCAAGAAGGTTTTAATGAAGTTGAACTCACACAAAGGAAAACTTTTCTGATGTGGATACGAGTGTATGAATAGGAGGAAATGAGTGAAAATCAGGTCAATGGTGGTGATGTACCTAATGCTGATGAAACATTTCACCCAAGAGACAAGATGCATGTGAAATTCCGTATCCTTATGCTGGAAGCATAATTCTTCAAATTGAAGAAAAGAGAAATCATTCACAAAAATGAAGCAAATATTTTTTTTTCATTTTTCATGATTCAGGTGCCATGGAAATGAACCTGAGTGCAGGTGGAAAGCTTCTGATGAAATATTATCCTGATGATGTTGATGATAACTTTAGAGAGTTAAGAGAACTCCCTTGTTGGAAAAATCTAGCACTTTCAGCTTATATCAAAGAAAATTATTCTGACAAAGGGCATTTGTGTCACCAGGACTGGTATCAGGTTCCAAGATAAGATTTAGTTGACTTTCCCTAATGCAAAAGCAATACTGTGGTAGTTTTGGATCTAAAGGCATCAAGCTGCTCAGGAGAAAGGTCATTTTTGCAGCTGTTAAGTATCACAAATGAACTGTGGACAACAATGCTGTTGGAAAAGTTGTCTGTGCTGAGCGTAACGAGCAGAAGAAGTGGTAAACTTCATAGCTTATCTTTTGTGGACATGATCAGTGACTTTACTGTTGACAAATCACGAAAGAATGTATTTCAAATCTGATTCAGGTTGTATTGCTGCTTCTACTTCATAAGCACTGATCTGTGTAATTGCTCTTTGCGTCTGAAGATTAAAAGTTTTCCTAAACGTTAATTAGGAAATTATAAATTATTTTCGTATGCTGTAATGAAAATGCATTTATGACAAGATATAAGTTTCACTTTGAATATTAGATTTTAATTGTGCCTTATATATACACAAATATTTTTATTTTTATTGTCCTTTCTGTTAGAATAATACACTTTCTTTCAGCATGCTATTGGGTTTCTTAAACTTGACATAGCCTAGGACTTCAGCATTTCACAACCAGGCCTCCCTACGTGCAAGTATTTATGAATTGTGAATGTAGAGGTTTGATTTGTGATCTGGTGGGAATCTTTTGAAATGTCAATTTTATGTTTTTCATATCCAGGACATGTCACCGTGACTGAAAGCAAGTGCCAGTGCAAAATAATGAAGAAAACAGAAACCATAAAAATGCACTAAAAGAAAGAAATATATAGTGCACCTCCCACTGAGGATACATCTCAAAAAAAGACTAAAAAGGAGATCAGGAATTGGAGGAATGTTTTTGTTTCATGCAGTGTCTGAAAATTTGAGTTGAAAATTGCAGTTGCAAGGATCTCACACGCAATGGGTCCCCAATTTATGAACTTCAGATTTATGAACACGATCCCACAAGGGGTGTAATTTGAAAACCCAAGAATTTCCTGTGCTTAAGAATGGCTGTTTTATATTGTTCTGCATTGTGTTCTGACTTGCATACAAAACAACTTGTGAGTGAAACCTGTTCGCAATCCAGGGGCTGCCTGTATAAGGCTCTGTACCTTAGGGTGAGACCATTTATTTAGCAGAACATGTATTTGGACAGAAAGATCAATGGACAGTCATTAAAGAAAATGCTCAGACTCAATGTAAAGAATGATAGCATTCATTTACCTACAACATATATGAGACAACATTTTGATTTGTGTCCTGATAAGCATGTTTGTGCATAGAAATGGTTAATTCCAGTCCAGAATGTTTGAAATCTAAACAGTATAACATTTCCAAGAAGTTTTAAAATCGCCAATGATTGTTGTGAGCAGTGGTTATAAATGTGTGAACTTAACACTGTATCTTGGATTCTGCTACCAGAAAGATGGCAGGTTTCATATGCACAGCATGATTAAATGTTAAGGAGTTAGATTTTACTTCTTTTGTCAAGATGAGAAAAGTGGAATGGAAAGTGAGTGGTCCGCTCACTCTGTCCCTATTTCATCTCAGCAGATCACGTGTTAGACATCAGTTTGTGGCTCTCTGTTGGGACAATTCCCATTTCATGTCTTTTATTTCAGAAATGTACTTTACTCATAAAATATCTTTATATTCATGCATAGTCACTAAAGCAGTTTGGTTCTATACAGTAGCGAACGAAGAAACAAAATCCTTTGGAATTTGATTCCATCCAACAAACAAACCAAAAGCATGTCTGACTTGTACAAGACTGTAGTGAGATACATTTGAGGCACCGAGAGTCTAACAACTGAATGGACTCCCATTTAACGTCAACAGAAAGACATTAGGCTTTTCCCACTGTGCCTTGGTGACAGCTGCCACAAGCTTTAGTGCATCTCTCAGTACGTAGTCCTGGATCTTGGAATGTGCCAGTCTGCAACACTCAGTCAACTCCTTGCTCTTGAAGACCAACAAATTTTGGGCACTGGTGTGAACCTGGTCTTTGCACACAATTGGGAAGACATCCTGCAGCAGAGGGGTTATGGCCTGAACTGAATATCAGTCATGCTTATATACTTAAGTGGCTCTTCATCTCTGATTTTTTATTGGCTACGGTGGGCCATCAATAAATAAAGTAAAATATCATGCAGATGCTCCCACCTTGATCAGAAGAAGTCAAGCGACTTTCAAAGATAATGGGAACTGCAGATGCTGGAGAATTCCAAGATAATAAAATGTGAGGCTGGATGAACACAGCAGGCCAAGCAGCATCTCAGGAGCACAAAAGCTGACGTTTCGGGCCTACACCCTTCATCAGAGAGGGGGATGGGGAGAGGGAACTGGAATAAATAGGGAGCGAGGGGGAGGCGGACCGAAGATGGAGACTAAAGAAGGTAGGTGGAGAGAGTATAGGTGGGGAGGTAGGGAGGGGATAGGTCAGTCCAGGGAAGACGGACAGGTCAAGGAGGTGGGATGAGGTTAGTAGGTAGATGGGGGTGCGGCTTGGGGTGGGAGGAAGGGATGGGTGAGAGGAAGAACCGGTTAGGGAGGCAGAGACAGGTTGGACTGGTTTTGGAATGCAGTGGGTGGGGGGGGAAGAGCTGGGCTGGTTGTGTGGTGCAGTAGGGGGAGGGGACGAACTGGGCTGGCTTAGGGATGCAGTAGGGGAAGGGGAGATTTTGAAACTGGTGAAGTCCACATTGATACCATTAGGCTGCAGGGTTCCCAGGCGGAATATGAGTTGCTGTTCCTGCAACCTTCGGGTGGCATCATTGTGGCAGTGCAGGAGGCCCATGATGGACATGTCAGCTAGAGAATGGGAGGGGGAGTGGAAATGTTTTGCGACTGGGAGGTGCAGTTGTGACTTTCAGGCTTGCTCCTGATGGTGGGTCTTAGCTCTGCCAAGGATTTCCCTGTCTAATGCCTAAAAGGTGCAGTAGCCAAAGGAGAGTTGTGTCCAAATAGTTCTTCCATGAGCTCAATAGCTTTTTAAAAGGCAGGCAAGCAGGCTTGCAAGTTCTGTGCCCAATTGTCTTCTGTACTCTTGGGAATGGGTATTATGATGACATATTGACCACCTGATCGCATCAAATCGCTGATTTACGTCAGCATTGGCAGGATTTGTGGCTGTAATATCCAGTCCAAAATCATCCAGCAACTTGTGACAAGAGAGACTCTCCTGCAAAGTGTGAAAAGCATCTGGGTGAACAGCACCGTGCTGCTCTTACCCTCATAAAGTATGACTTGTCATCCTCAACCTTCCTATCAGTTTCAGGAAATTACTGCTTTTGCATGTTAGCTGTCCATTGAATCGTTGCATAAAGTCAACTTTCACACCTAATGGTGTAAGTACTGTTTCCTTTCTTAGTCCTTCAGCTTGATATGTCAAGGAAATTGATTGCTTACTCCAGAGTTGACCAAGTTCACAGATATCCATTTCCCAGCTCACAATTCCAGCAACGTTGAGGAATAAATATCTTCAAGTTGAAGGAAGAATTCTAACTAATACAATGATATGCCCAGGCCCTCTCCTAAAGAAACCTGAGCCTACACAGGCTGATTTGGTACATTATTATTTGACATGAATTTGCTGACAGTATTATGAAGTTGGTAGGTGTTGAAGCAGGAGATCTAGTTTGAAGATTCTTTATCTTATTCAGCTGAAGTTAAATATTCAGTTCTGATGAAAGGTCATTGGCCTAAACGATGATTTTTTGTCTGAATTTGTGAGGGATAGGGATGGTGATGAAATGTGTCCTGTTTGTTCACTGGTCGTGAGGGATAGGGATGGTGATGAGATGTGTCCTGTTTGTTCACTGGTCGAAAGTTTGGTAGCAAGCAAATCAGTTTTGGAAAAGACTGGCCTGCAATGAGCCTTGATCTTCAGAGACAGCAGATTTACAACAGAGAGGGGAAGAAATTACTTTTCAGAAAGAGTCATGAATCTCTGTAACTCACAAGCCTGGAGTGTGGACGATGTTGAGACATTGAGTACAGTTAAGGAGGAAGTAGAGGGATTTTTAATGAGTAAGGGGTTAAACAATTCTGGAGAGTAGGCCAGAAAGTGAAGTTGAGGCCATGATGAGATCATGCATGATCGTATTAAATGGCAGACCAGACTCAAGTGACTACATTGCTTAGTCCCCCTCCCAATTGTTAATGTTCTTATGTTTAGAACTCAAATAAAAGATTACAGATAACTGATTAAGTAATAAGTTAACTTGGGAACAAATTAGAGAAAATTACAAGAGGGAAACATGGTACTTATGGTACAAAAAGCAAAATAAAGAAACTTGCATTTTTACAGAGACAGTAGGAACTGCAGATGCTGGAGAATCTGAGATAACAAAGTGTAGAGCTGGACAAACACGGCAGGCCAAGCAGCATCAAAGGAGCAAGAAAGCTGATGCTTCAGGTCAGACCCTTCTTCAAACCCTTTTTCTGAAGAGGTGTCCAGACCCAAAACGTCAGATTTCTTGCTCCTCTGATGCTGCTTGGCCTGCTGTGTTTGTCCAGCTCTACGTTTTGTTATCTCTTGCATTTTTACAGTTTTTTTTTGACCTCCGGTGCTCCAAAGAGTTTCCAGCCAATTAGCTACCTTTGAAGCTTAGAGAACATAGCAGGTAATTTTTATTCAAGAATCTACCACAGATTTCAAAATGAGAATGACCAATAAAGGTTGTGCAATAAATATTAGCCTGGGGTCAAATCCTGTGCTGTTTATTGGAATATTGTCATGGGATCCTACGGTACCACCTGAGAGACCAGATAGAGCCTTGGTTTAACAGGAGGATAGTTTAAGGGCATGGGGAAAGATGTCATAATGGTGGTATCACTGAGCTATTAATCCAGAGGCCCAGGCTGGTGATCTGGACCAAAGGGTTCAAATCCATGATAATAATGAATACATCTGGAATGTAAAGTAATGGTGAGTCCAGCATTTTTTTTTCACTAAAATACTTCAGGGAAGGAAATCTGCAGTCCTTATCTGCTCTGGCCTACACTTGGGTCAACAGCAACGGAGTTGACTCTTAACTGTCCTCTAATTTAGCCAAGTAACACGAATTCAAAGGCAATTTGGGATGAGCAACAAATGTTGCCCTTGACAGTGATACTCACATGCCGTTGAAGAATGAATAGTGCATACAACCTAATCAAAAACCAAAAGAACTGTGAATGCTGTAAATCAGGAACAAAAACAATGTTGCTGGAAAAGCCCAGCAGGTCTGGCAGCATCTGTGAAGGAAAGATCAGAGTTAATGTTTCGCGTCCGGTGACCTTCCTCAGAACTACCCTAAACAACCTGAACACCTGGTCTTATGATCAGATGCAATATCTAACAAAGCATTTAGTTTTGGAGAGAAATAAGATTTTAAAATTGAAACATATAATGTTCAATTAAAGTTACTGTACAGTAGATTTCTTTTGGTGCCTTGCTAATGACTTGCCTTCATTTAGCAGGGCCAAATACAGATCAACTACTCATTTATCAATTTCTCCTATTGGGATTTTGCAACATAGTCATCAAAGTAACATCACCATTTCATTGGAGAGTAACTTCCAAGATCATTTGCTCAGAGAGTTCAAAGCTAATATGTTGCAGATCAAACAGCTAGGATTCACAATATTGTGAAATCACATATTTCTGAAGCAACTTGTGATATTTTTGAGAGAAGGTATAATGTAGTGTTATTTAAATGTATATCTTTCATTTTGCTTCAGTCATTTATACCATGATGAAACTAAATGAAGGCATCCTATAAATAAATATTACAGGTGAAATCAGGCCCTAAAATTGTTATGCCAGTACATTGTATGTCAATTCCATCTCAGTGCCTTCTCAAGGTGGTATTATGTTTATAAACCATGTATGATGAAAGACATTAATGCTATCCATCACTGGAGGTATCTTGGTTCATAAAGTATTGAATCCAAACAAATGGAAGTCAGAATTTCAAGATTTCTTTAAAGAACACTTAATAGATGGACTTACAAAAAAAAAAATTCTATGCAGCGTTACTCTGGTGGCATGTTGTATGTCATTCCCACGATTTAAGGAAGGCCAGATTTGTCTAACCTGATTCTATTGAACTCCTGAGATAACAAGATGTGCAGCTGGATGAACAGAGTAAGCAAAGCAGCATCAGAGGAGCAGGAAAGCTGACATTTTAAGTCTCGACTCTTTTTTTCTGAAGAAGTGTCTAAACATCAGCTTTCCTGTTCCTCTGATGCTGCCTGGCCTGCTGTGTTCATCCAGCTGTACACCTTGTTATCACAGATTCTCCAACATTGGCAGTCCCCACTATCTCTATTGAACTCTCTTTCTGATTCCAAATGGGAGGACAAAACTATGCTTCTGGATTTTACTCCATCAGTTAATGAAGTATTGTTTCTTGAAACAGCACAACCAATCATTTCAACTTCCTAAATCACCCTGTTCTGTCCATCAAGTTGGTGATTTTCTAACTGAATGGTTGTCCTTCTAATTTTATGATGACTGGCAGGTAATATAACATTACCTATGAGTATTGTAAGCTACTTTTACTGCTCCATTGTAAACAAGGCCTGCATCACCTTTAACCTCCAGCAAACATCACATAAAGAGATCTATTTGTGAGAGTCTCTGAAGAAGCATGTCAGTCTGTCTTTGGGTTTTACTGAAGGACTAAGCTGAGAATTCCTGCCAATGTATTCTTCTTCTTGTTGATTTATGACAATCAGGATATTAATCACCAATAACTTGTGGTTGGCTAGTTTTGCTGCAAACAAATCCTCCTTTCAACTCTTTTAAACCAAAATTTCTATCAGATTACCCAGCCCCAGTGAGTGTACTGTAACAAAACTAAAATTGAATGATTAACAGAAATTTATCGAGCTGAAATGGAAACTTATCAAATTCAAATCAAAATAATTCTCTGTGGTACCCCAGCCCTTATGGTGCTTGCTGCTTAATCTTCTTTTCCATGCTGTGTTATCCCTGGTATTAAGGGATATGGGCCAAAGGCAAGTACATAGAGTTAGGCCACAGAGCAGCTATGATCTCATTGAATGGCAGAATAGGCTCAAGGGCCTGAATGGCCACCTGCTGTTCCTGTGTTCCTATGCTGAGTCTAAGTACTTCTCTTGTTATCAGTGATAATGGGAAAGAGAAGCATTTGAAAACTTTAATGTGAAGAGGTAGTTGTATTGCATAACAATGTGTAGTTTATTGCTTGATAGCATTTGATACAATTAATGTTAACTAAGTGATGAAAGGTCTGGATCCACTGGGACCTCATGTTATGCTGCCTGATTCATCAGCCAAAGACTATCTTACATCATCAGCTTGGGTACAACTTCGCCTTTAATTTTTCAGAACCATCACATTATACAACACTCACAACTCCTCCAAGATAAGGATGATTGAAGGTACATTCAGGAATTTGTTGTTTGTCAAACAATACACCATTTTCAAGTTATATATTACCTACACAAATGTTCACAGTAAATCTTTGCTAAGGTCTTGTGACAAAATGTGTCCATATAACATGGACATGGACTAGATACCTTTACAGTTGAAAATTATTGGAATATGAATGAGAAAAATTAAGACATGTTTCCAGCTGGTAAAATATTGTAGTAATGTCACAAGAACTGATAAGTGAACTTTTCTGTCCAGTTATTTAAATTGGAGGTGATGGGCTCAATCCTGTTGCATCTGCTTATTTTTTGTGATAAATCTATTTTTCAACTCCATTAAAAAAACTGAACTAGTTCATCACTGAATTTATGAAGGATTTATTAATGCAGATTTATTTGAAAGAAATTATATTACAGAATGCTATCAGATTGCACCAGTTCATGGTATTTTCTTTGTTTGTATGTGGCCCTAATTAAAAAAAATCCTGTATCAATGACATGAGTCAGTTTATGCATGATAAATGATGTAGAACAAAGTAGTTCATTTCATTGTTTCTCTGCACATTTTACACACCACTTGCATATTTTATTTAATAAGTGAATGTGAGATTGTAAAACAACAGCCCCTTGTAAAACACTAATTGCTTTTTATGAATATAAGCAATCTATAAACAAAGATGATACATAACCAGAAGAGAGTCAAAAATGTTGATTCAAGCAGATAGTCAGATTGTTCTTATGCAACTAGGTTTGAACAAAAGCTTGAACTTTAAATGAATTTGGATTCCCGAAATGTGTCCAAAGCAGAATATGGTTCAGCACAGGAGTAATTTTATCTGAGGTCTGCAAGCAAAACAAGATAACTATTTTCAGCAGGCTAGTTGTAAACATTGTTTTTTCTCTCATACATGTAGTACACCATTTGTAAAACCAAATACTTGTTTTTATTTAGCACCTCTTAGACCACTTTACAGATAATGGTGTACCTCTTGAAGTGCCATGTCTGACACAATGAGGACTTCTGTGTAAGATATTACAATTTAGATTGTGCAATAAGCATAAACTTGATAGCCATCAAAACTGGCCACAGTTTCGGTCAGTGGTCGCATTTTGCCTTGGTTTGCTAAGAAACAAATTGTTGGCTTAAATTTTGTAAGAATGTACATAAACAGAGGAATGTTCAAACAAGTTTCTTTTCACTGTGCCCTCTCAACTCCACCACCAAGTGGAAAGTTGTTTGTTCAGCCTAGTGCTGGACATTTCAAAGCAGTATTATGACTACACTGTTGGTGTCCATGTCAGCCTGACAAAGATGTCAGATTGTTTGTTTTTTTTAGCATTGTGTCTAATATGACATTGTGTCAACCATGCATCCATCATTAAAACCATTTACATTGTAGAAGGTAGTCTCAATGCACATTAAAATTTCATCACAAGGGTGTGCTGTGGGAACTCGGCTGATCTGGTATATATTAGTCTTCTTATTTCACAAACATTTGCTGTCACAATGTATACTGCTCATCTTGAGTGGAATTGCTCTATGGAAAATCTGGTTGTCTTCCTTTTTTATTTGTGAACTTTTGTTTCCTTACCTTCAGTTTACAAAGGTTTTACTTCTTTAAAAAAATTACTTTCAACAAAATGTGGAGAAAGTAATGCTGCAAGCAATTTTTCCAGTAAACTTGGCACTCTCTGCTGACTTTTGCAGTATCTGGCCATTAGCAAGGCTGGTCAATTCATTACTTTATGAGGCAATTATTTCACCACACTCAATTCAAACTACACATTAGAGCTTAACCTTCTGAATCCTGAAGTAGCATTTCTGCACCCAACCTTACAATCTGCCAGAATCAGCAGTTTTTGTGTTTTTTATGGTCAAATATCATTAATAAGCCAACATTTTGTGTATGGAGCCCTTACATTCATAAAATGTAATTTGTACTTTGTAAGGTGCTGCTGTTTTACAATCTGCTATTCACTTATTGAATAAAATGCACAAGTGTTGTGGAAGATATTAGCAAAGGAGAGAAACAATTAAAATAAAACTACTTTGTTCTTCATTATTTGTCATGCATAAGCAGATTTGTGTTGATGTGGAATTTTTAATTAGGGTCACATGCAAGTAAAAAAGCCGATCAAGTTCCTTTTTTTGCTGCTCCAGAAATTTTTTAAACATATGCTTCAAAGTTTATGAGAAACATTAGCAAAAATAAGGTTGAGACTCAATGCTGTGACATTGTCAAGTAGAGTACCATGTGACAAATAAGACTTTTTTCTCCTGGTACTTATGTCACCGAGCAGAATTTTAAAATTGATGATTATTTTTTAAAGCTGGTTTGATAAAAGATGGGGCATTTCAGCTTGGTTTTAAAGATACTGAAATTGTGGATCATTTTATTTTACTGCCTGGCCAAACACTCCCAACCCCCAAACACATTTTGACATATTATTTGCTCTTCCGACTATTTATCAGTTTCCAAATCAGTTTCCTGTTCTCTACCTATCCTGGCTTCTGTAGAGTTATGAGGCCATGTGAATGAACATCCATGAAGACCGGATTATAGTCTGTGGAGATGGTCTTTTTGATTCATTCACCCAGAATCAAGGCCAAGGCCAGGTAACCACAGCAGGGATATATTTGTGTCTTACTCCTCACTGGCCTATCATTGTTGGAGCACTGTTGTATGGATGTGATTTCAATACACAGTCACATATAATTCTGCCTGAAAACTGCAGGAGTGCTAAGAAATCAGAGAGAAGTGATGGAGAAGTGTGATTGGTGATAATATAAGTGGTTCCATTTATGTAACATTATCTGTTCTACTGACTACATCAGAACCACTTGTTGCTATTCAGTGTACAGAGGGTCAATGAACTCTTGAACTACTTTATTCTCAAATTCCAAAACTATCTGAAGTGATCATCCTTCTTGGTCCAAGTGGTTACACTTTATTCATTAAAGGTAAGACTTGACACATTCTAATGTTTGAACAGTGATATTAAAGCTCACCAGCATTGTGATTACATCATGAACAAAGGCCTGGTCTCCACATGATCACTCCCTGGTTGCACTCATCAATGTGGCATACACATGTGCCATCTGTCTGCCAGCTCCATGCATCTGTAAGAGACATATGTGGAATGGTCTTAATTCACCTGTGGCTGGATACAATTTCCCTTGTCTTACTTTACCCCCTTCCTTTTTATTACAGGGATTCATAATGTGTTTTTTTCACAGCAAAGTCTATATCAAAAGCCTGGCATTTATTTGTAGGTCAACAGTTAAAGATGTCAAATGTCATCTGTCCACACGGACAAGATCAAGCTCCTAAAGTCCTTTAGTTTTCCCACATTAGTCCCTATCAGCTCCTAAGCATTCTGGGGATAGAGGTCTAGGTGCTAAATTATATTGGTTGCACTCAGCTTTCTGTACTTGACATATGTTTTACCTGCCTGTTCCCACACATCAAGCTCACAGTTCACATGATAGCTGCTAAATTGTTTTACTGTCTGACCAGTTAATTTATTTTGCACCTTCGAGGCCAACAAAATGATTGGTTACTGTCACAGATCTAAATCATAATTTCCCATCTTGTGACCTGTTAATGATCCTTATCCAAAGGCCAATCATAGCTGGAAAAAAATAGGGTAAGTTTATCAATTAAATAAAAGTTCTTTTTTACCTTTATTCATTCACTGGTTGAGGGCACCTCTGGCTAGGCAACATTTATTGCCCATCTCTCATTGTCCAGAAGACAGTGAAGAGTCACATGTGGAACAGACCAGACCAGGTAAGGATGGTAGTTTCCTTCCCTGAAGGACACTAGTGAAACAGATGGTTTTTTCCAACAATTACCAATGGATTCACAGTCAACATTAGACTCTGAATTCCACACATTTATTGAATTCAAATTCTACCATCTGCCGCATTGGGATTTGAGCCTGGGTCCCCGGAACATTATCTGGGTCTCGGGACTTAGTCACTAGGCCATCACCTCACCCAGACTCAACCGTAACATTTAAGTTTATGTTCACTAACTAGAAAGAAGCCTGAAGTAGAGATTTCCTAGGATTCTTTCACATTCTTCGAAAGAAGCCATCTTTCATATGTACGCACCTTGAGCATAAAGTATAATCCTTACCATTGCAACACACTGTCAATAAATTACAGTAACTAAATTCAGGTGCCGAATACGGAATTTAGTCTCTGTGGCTTTGCAATGAAGATGAGCTTGCTTAGTTCAGGATTCTTCAGTAGCCACTGTGGCCACAAGCAAAAGGTAGTTTTTTTTTCTGAAAGAAGTATAAATGTTTCTCTGGAGTCAGAAGGAACAGGACTTCACAGAATTGAAATTGGTCCATTCTACATTTGGTGAAATCTTCTCAGCCAATTGTCGTAGTGCCATTGACGACAAGGTCAGTGACACTATATTCAAAATACTGAAGTGAAAGTGTTTCTGATGGAGGTGCAACAGGAGCCAGCAGCTTGTCAAGCCTATTGCGATGAGGCCAAAAGCCCAATTTCAAACTGCCCTCAAATCATGTCTCCCATCACTGCTACTTGCACTATGTGGGCACTGAGCCCAGTGAATTCCCACTCATTTTGTACAATGCTCATAGTTACAGTTTAGCAGGCCATTGTGAGGGTGGCAAAATGGGTAAATCTGCCTGAAAATTATACACATTGTGTATTAGGATTCTTGAATCATGTGAAATATGGAAGATTGTTCATGCATTGAGCTATGTCAGGATAAACCTGAAATGTTCAAGGCATATGGGGAATCTGACAGACCATTCATATTAAATATTGAGACTAGAATGAGTCTATTCATGCAAATTGTTGGGTTGGTGGGACATAGTATAAAGTAGTTACATTTGGTATCATCATTTCCTGAAAACATATTTGTTTCATTCTACACGTTCAAGATTAACTTTAATTTGGAACATTTGGTGTGGTTGCATATTGCTCATGCACATGTGCGGAAAAATGTGTATATGAAGTTAAAAATAACATTTAAGTGTAATTTTGGTGCTGAGTAGTTCTAACAGACTATTTCAAGGGCTTCAAATGCCAACAAATATCTTCAAACCCTATCTACCAGTTGGACACATAGTTGCAATGTAGTAACTAGAAAACAAAAGTGCTGACTACCACTATTGAGACAGGTGGCTCAAATCAGGACATTTGCAAACTCAGTTTAAAGTGTCCTGCTACATGCAATTTTGGTTCAGGGAGGTGGGGATGGATAGAATGGGTCCACCAACACTGGAATGCCACAAGCAAGGGTGAGTATTGAGGCTGGGTAGTCACAAGGCTAGTCTCAGTTCTTCGGGATCTAATCCCCAGTTGTTTTATATGCTGTTAAGCTCTTTAAACCCTCAGCACTGACACTATGCCCACTCTATTCTGACAATGACCCCTTCATGCTGCCTTATACACTTATACCTCATGAGTAGCTATCCAGCAGGGACACACTGTCAGCGCATCTCAGTACCTATATGTATGGAGATGATTAAAAATAAATTGACAATCAAGTATACTTAAGAAGCTCGTTCATGAAACCTAATTAAGTATTTTAAATCCCCTCAAGTTTTCAGTCAGGTATGATAACAAGCTTATGTTCAACAAGTATATGAGTTAACTCAACCTTTAATAGTGTCTGTAATTTGTCCATCAGAATGTGAACTCAACACCTCTGTTCCCTGTCCCTGCTGAAATTAATGATCTAATTGTTTTTGAAACTTCAGAATGACCTCAAATATTACAACAGAGCATAGGAAACTGTCAATAAAGAATTCTACTGAGACTGCACAACCAGATGGTATGCTTTTGTCCAATAAACACCATGGCTTATAATCGAAGCAGTAGAGTAGCAGATGTTTCCTTAACTCTAACTGATAGCGTTGGCCTGTTTAAAAGGGTTGGAGATTTAAATAAGCTGAGGTCATGACAATTAAACTGACCTTATCAGTATTTACTTCTATTTCATAAATGTATTACTCATAAAAGGATGGTTAAGGTCCATACAACAGCTAAAATATGGTCTGTTTGAATAGAGCATGAATAGCCCTGCTGACTTTTGATTTTCACTTGTGTGATTGACCACCTCCCCTGAATTCCCCAATATCGTCTGTAGGCACAAGTGGGATCTGTCAGAAAGAGCGTTGGTTTTCCATCTCTGGGTCATATTCACCATTTTTGAAGACTTCTGGAATTGGTCTGACACTGTGGAAGTTTGGTTGAAAGTCTTTCTGCAGCTTTTAAAGTTGTAATGCTTTTTCTGAAGAAAGTTGTCAATTATACTGGAGCAATTGGATGTTTGGGTTGCAGTCTATCCATTGTTAGCACTATTTTTGCAGTGTGAAGATGCACTTGTATTCTCTGACTGAAGCATTAAGCAGAATCGGTTGGTAACTAGATACGTCAGTACAGTTTTATTACCTATGGATAATCAACAGTTGTTTTCTCATAAGAGACAATTCTCTAGCTGATAATGTTTAGTACATCAGTCCCAGTGCTTGATAACAATCTCTTCAGCACCAAACTATCAAAATGGTTCTGACAATTACATACTGTACACTAGTCCAGTTATTTTTCCATGTAAGTCCTTATGTTACGCACCCAACAAAACCTGGCAACTTCTGAATATCCTTTTGTGGAAAACAAGAAGAAAGCTTTCATCAATAAAGTGTCTTTCATAGTGGCTGGACATTCCCAAATGCTGTATAAGCAACAAAGGACTTTTATAAGTGACAGCGACAATTGCATTAAAAGAATTCAGCAGCTAAAATTGCACACAGCTAGTTCCCACTTACAGCAATGTGATGATGAACAGACATCCTGTTTGTGTGATGTTGATTTAACTTTTTTTCAAATTATTGATTAGGACACTGGAGATAAATCCCCAGCTTTTCTTAATGGTTTCACCATGGAAGCTTTTTTCACATCAGCCTAAGAGTTCAGACAGGGCTTTGATTCAATGGGTCCCCGGCACCCTCTGACACTGCAACACACACTCAGTTTTTTGTATGTATGCATTTGCCTTGAATACTGTGCTCACGTCCTGATGTGGAAATGTAAACCCTACAAGCTTATGACATGCAGCAGGAGCGCTCCCAACTGAGCCATAAGTGGAGAATCTGTTTTGTCAAAGTGTTCAACAAAGATTATAGTGAAAGATGCAACAGTGCCAATCTTTTCATAATAATGAATCACTAAACCATGCAACAAAGAAAATATCAAAATGTATTCATAAATTACATTTCTAAACTTTGAGAATGTTCAAATTTATTTCATAGCTCATGAACTATTTTTGAACTCTAGCTATTATCATAATGTAGGGAACATAATTTTACTGAAGTGCATTGCTGCATCTCTCGTATGTTGTGATTATGTCCCAATAAATTTGTAAACACAGAAGAAATTGTTTCTCATAAAGTACTGCTCCTTTAATTTGTGTTTCTTTCTTCTTGCATGCAATTGCTACATAACTATTCAAAAATAATATTGGACCTGCCATTATTCAGTGAACAAAAGCATTGTGATATACTTACATAACAAAAGTGTTTAGACTTATTCAAGTAAGTTATTTTTATTCATGCAAGCAAAGTATTGAGTTTTGCCAAACAAAATTGAGAAAAAAGGTTGATATGTGTGGGAAATGTCAGTTTTAATTCTATGCCTTCTTTTTTCCATCTAGTGTAGTTTATTTGCAAACTTTGAAGATTATTTTCAACTCCACCTAATGTCATGTTGTCAGCATGTCCATCAATGGGTTACTGAGGTCCTCAGGAGCTGAAAGCTACCAGTGTGCAGGCCATCGCTGCTTTCTGACCTATGTCTGTGGAAGTTCTGCAACTAATTTTAATTATGGTGTTTTGAGAATGTGCTGAACACGGTAACAGAGTTTGTATATTGTGCAAAATTGGGAGGTGTGAGGACGTGAGAGTTACAAGAGTGGTGTGAGTAGGAAGGAAAGAATTTTTAATGATGAGATGTATGTTGCAATGATTGCAGGGCAGCATGGAGAAGAGTGTTGTGATTATGAGACAGCAGTGAGATAGATGTGGGAATTCTGTAATTGTGGTGAGGCGCCTTGACAAATTTAGTGAGGTAATCGATCTTTTCCTTTTGTGCTGCAGCAAAGCCCCGGAAGCTAAACTCCTTGCATTGGCCTCTTCAGAGGCCTCACTCAGAGAAAAAGAATTGCCTGGAGGCATCTGGCAGACAAAATCTTCCCTCTCCTGTTGATAGCTTGGGTCAGAGCCTCCAAAGCTGTAACCAAGAATGCAAACACTTTCCCTGTTTCCCTTACATCATCTTTTGCTTTTCCCACCATCTAATGCCATTACAATATCTCCTCGACAAAAGGAGTTACCTGCTTAAAAGGAGATGACAGATCTCCCGTTTCTTCAAAGAAGCACATAGCTCTTGACTGATTCTGAGCTGGCCGGTCCATGTTACCAGGAGAACAAAAGCATGCAGCCTCATTTTCAAGCATGATCAAATTTCTAGGCCTCTGGTTCCAAACCAGTGGCATTTATAATGAAGGACCTCAACGCTAAATGGTTTTAATTCACCCTCACAGTTTGTTCATATTGAGAAATTTAGATTTAAAAGTCAATACTGATCAGCATCACTTTGCTTGAAAATTTAAGAAAAAGAAATATACATTAGGCAAAGCAAGTAGTTCTGATTATGTGCTAGTTTGGATTTTGGATGTCTGTAGATTTTACTGTGGAAGGAATATTGTGACAGGTATAGATTGTCATAGATTTGAGGACCTGGCAAAGAGTTAATTAGTGCAGAAAGACTGCGATAATCCTTTATGTCAGCCCTACGAGGATGTACAGAGATGTGAAACAACAGACAGAATGTGCACATCCATTCTCTCATATATCAAACAGAATATTATATAAGGCTGAATTCAACAAGCCTGTAAAGAAGAAACCTCGATGGACAAAGTAATTAATTTATAGCATTGCAACTGAGAGATCTCACATTGCAGACAACGAACTAAACATTGTTGATACCTTCATTCTATTTTTTTTTGCTGATGATTCAAAAATCGATGGAATGTAGTGGGATGCATTTTCTCAATACTGTAAGAAGAACAAGTGTAGTTTCACTAGCATAAACCATATTTCCCGAATGTTCAATGTCTTTACAGTTCAGTATTAACTTCTTCCTGCTCTCCTCTGGTGCCATGATTTTGTCTCCAAATAAAATAGTAATGAGGCAGGTCAGTCCAAAGCTTGCTCTCGTTGCTCTTTTCCATCTTTGCTTGCAGCAAACAATGAGTGTTAATAACTGTTGTCAAAGGATGGTCATAATGCAAAGACAATATTGACAAAACAAGCTCTCTCCTACAGGAACTAGAAGAATGGCAGTTCTGAAGCCCAGAAAATTGTTCACCACACTATTACTGTTATCGTACCTTTATGAACATATTGCGTAGACTTTAATCTTATTTATTTCAGAGTTTGGATTTTGAAATAGTGGCATCTGAGGTTTTGTTTGTGAGTTTAATTATTAACTCGTCAGTATTTCTGGAGCCTCGATTGTTTTTGAACCAGAATGAGAGAGGGTCCTTGGAGGGATAATGGGAATTTGTTCGTTTTGCGAGAGCTTTAAGATAAGAAAGAGTAAACATTGAAAAACATTACCTTATTTCCAATTTAGAAGAATACATTTCTTTTGCTGATTGGTAAAACATATGGGGAAAGCTTTTGCTGGGAGTTTGAAGAAGTCCTGATTGATTTAAGGTGTAAATGCCAGCAGTCGTTTCTTATAATAAGAGGAACATTTAAAAATAGTTAGGAAATAATTTTAGTCAGTATATGGATTTTAATTTAATGTATATGGATTTTAATTTAACAGTGTTTGGTCCAGTCCCTGAAGGAGTTATTTGAAGCTGATAATGTCAAAATTCGCTGTGTGAATAATTAAGGAAAAGGCTTTCAAAGTCTTAAGACCAGGAATTGAAAAAAAAACGTCCGTTAAAACATACCTACAGATGAAATAGTGAAGGAAATTCTCACTGGACTTTGAGTCCTCTAAAGTGATAATGATGAGATAGATGGAATTGTATTTTAGTTGCATTTTATGTTTCAAAATCTTTTGAACTGTGTTTCATCTGAATAGTTAGCTTTATTTTTTGTTTTGTGAGCTTCTGTTTTATTCTGAAAGCCAAACTGCAGGATTAGGAGCTTGTTTTGTGTGCTTTGGACACTTTACCCAGTTTATGTATTAAAAATACTTGACCCAAATGCACTTGTCAGTGAGCTTGGTAAAGGAACACAGAATTTGGTTCGTAGTTTCACTCCATTTTATTAACAAAATACTCCTCATTACAAAAACACCATTAGAGCATTTCACACATTTCCACAATACTTACTCTCTATTTAGTTCTAGCTGTTTGAGAAAGGATATTATCCTCAGCAATCCATATGTTTGAGTTGGGGCCTTTGCAATCTTCTTCTTCAATGTAGGGTTGGCTCTCTTCCATAAAGCTGGGTCTCTGGTCAATATGGATCTTCTCCTGGGTCTTCCTAAGTTGCTGCAAAGATTTCTGCCAGGAGTCTTGCTGTGAATCATTGCTGAGGGGGTGGCTTACAGTCAATTTAGACTGTCCAATTTTGGCGCCGTGGTTACTTGGTACAAGCGTCTTTCAGAGAAAAGCCTTCTCATTAAATTAAAAGAAGCTATCAAACCAGATTTCAGCCTCAAATCCAATTTGTCCAGCAAAAACATAAGCTGGGATCATAACAAGTGGGGCTCTTGTGGGATGTACATTCACTGGATTTAAGAGTGATCGTAACATAAACAGTGGATGGGATAACAGGTCCAAATTGTTTTGCCTTAAGAGCCAACTTGTTGTAAAGCCCTACTGTTGAAATAATGACATGAAAAGAAGAACACAGCTAGACATTTGGCTCTTTGAGGTTAGATCATGGCCAACATTCTCTCTAATTATTTATTCTGCTTCATGGACCTCCAAGTTCTGTGCACAGCATCAGCTTCCAAAAATGCAGGCAAAAATCTTCAGCATGGCGAGCAATGTGCCTGGAACTTCTGAGTGAGAGTAGAATGTTGACCATGGCTGATCTACTTGGCCTTATCCCCACTATGTATTCCCATCCATCTTGCTTCTGCTATTGTTCAAAAATTTGCTGATCTCTTGACTTGGATATGTTGATTGGCTCAGCGTTTAATGAATTCTAAAGATCAAAAACCCTGTCAGAAAATGAAGAAATTCATCCCAATCTCAGTTTTAAATGTGAAGCATCTTATTCTGAAATTATATCCCATAAAGCTTCCTCAAAGTCTTATGCCTGAGCAAGATCACTTCTCATTCTTCTAAACTCCCATGGATATGAGTCCAATAAGTTCAAATGTTCATGAAGTGGTAGTTCCTCATTCCAGGAATCAAACTAATGAATAGTCTGTGAACTGCCTCTGATGCAAGTATTTCCGTCCCTGTTTCATTATGAATTATTCAAAGGATGTGTTGTAACAACTGGAAAACTCATTTCATCCCCCCAGATCATAATTTCAGTCCAGAAGCTGACAAACCTGACGGGTCATGACATTACTGAACCCAAGAAAGCAAATGTGTCCCCGTATTGAATCAGCCTGTAAACAGTGGGCAGCCTCAGGCCTCCATCTGCCTACTTATATTGGTCATGCAATATTGTGATAGACCATAAAACAGTCCTCATTCAATCAGATGATTGCTTGTACTAAGGCCAAGTAATTTTGAAATTCTTAATTGGAAATTAAGACTTGTATCCATACAGCTCCTTCTCAAGTCACTCAGAACCAATTAAATTCACAACAAATTGCTGTGGATGGCATTTAAAATCCCTTCCTCCCACACAGAATGGTGGACCTCTGCAACAAGCCAATCAAGACCATTGATTTTTTAAATCCTTTGACACATAAACAAAGAAGCTATTCGTGTGAGCTTTTGAGAGAACTGTATTAGGAATTTGGGAAATCAAAACATATGAAAAAAATACCTAATTGCTGATATGAGCTATTAAACTTAACATACATGCTTGAATCCATTTCTTTACACCTGTCTTTGAACCCTTATCATCCAATTCCCAGTATTGTTCCAATGAATCTTAGTTGTATGCTGTTCTTGATTTTCATACTTCTGCCCAATGCACAGAAGTATATAAAATGCTCTGGTCATAAACGAATGAATGTTTCATACAATTCCCTGCTGTCAGGATCCTTTTTGCTATTCTACCAGCAATACTTTGATTAAGAAGTCTCTGGGATGGATTTTTGCCCCCCGGGTAGATACGTTGAGTAGGGAGATTTGCCAGCTCAGATAATAAAGTGTGAAGCTGGATGAACACAGCAGGCCAAGCAGCATCTCAGGAGCACAAAAGCATCCAGCTTCACACTTTATTATCTTGGATTCTCCAGCACCTGCAGTTCCCATTATCTCTGATAAGATTTCCCAGCTCAATGCCCTTGCCTCAGAAGCAATTGTTCCAAATGGCAAAACCTTCCATCTGAGGTGGACTGCATGTTTGAGGGGGGCACAACAAGCAGTCTGGGACTGTGTCCATGTTGCTTCATTAAATAGTAGACCCTGTAGCGCTTGCTCTTAGATCTCACTGCACCTTACCTACTCTTAGTGGCATCTTGGAGCTTCATGAAAAGTTAATGCCGACTAATGCTAACACGTATTAACCAGTCACTGCAGTCACACCCTATTGTCACCTACTATTAAAAATCTGAGTAAATTTTCAGCACTTTTTCACATTTTATAGTTGGATTGCAAACTTAAGTCAAAGAACAAGGTCAAGGTATATGACAGTTCTACTCATGATAACATGTTGAAATCACTAAAAAGTGCAGTAACTAAGAAAGCAGGGGTAAATCGCCGTGGAAGTACCATTGTCACAGCAAATAAAATACCTTTGCCTTCAAGTAAGCCTTTTATTAAGGAGAAAAGACCAAATGAAGACAAGTATGGAAAGTAATAAAACATGTAACTTTGGAAGATTTGTAAGTCTGTGATCTACGCAGTCAGAATGTTATTACATTCCCTTAACATCATTGTCTCGATGCAGAATGTGAGAGATATGAAAAGCATACAGGATCAGGATTTAAAAGCAAAGAAGTAAATAATTTTGAAGATAAATCAACATTTTGCACACCCATCTTGTCATAAGTTGAAGATTCTGTTAAAGATTGCAGACGTGCGAGTGAGGAACTGACAAAACATTAACAAGGGTAAAAATGAAAATGTGATATTTGTAAAAAGCACAGGAGAATACTCTTGCAACCCACAGTAAATCATCCATCAGCAAGAGACATTGATAATCCATAGTGATGGACTTCCTGCTCCAGATGTGGGTCATTACATGTTTGAAAAAGTTGATTTTTTTTTGACTTGGCAAGACATCACAAGTATGGTCCATACCTGTGTGACCTTCAAGAGTGAGTATGTGGTATACACTGGTACACTTGAAAATTTTCATGACAGACGTGCAACACATTTTGAATTAACATCCTAAAATCATCATAAATTACTGTGTCTCTATTGGGATGCTTCATTTTTGATTGGTTAAATTTGTTTTTGTTTTGCAAAAGAGTATATAAATGTACAGCACTTGGGCATGAGGGAGGGGTGTAGGAGGGAGTAGAATGGGAGGGTGTGATCATTCTGTGTGGTAAGTAATAAACAGTCTAATCTTGGCCTAATCTTCACAAATTCTTTAATGTCTCCTGACATTCCAGACTACCCAGATCCCAATGTTCAGCAACATTTTTGGAAAACCTGGAACCCAATATCACAGTTGGGTTCCTTTGAATCCTTCCCACCTCGAATCATACCGAAGCCACGACAATAAAATAGGTTTTGCATTCAAAAAATGATGTGAACAGCTACCCTTGAGATTATATCAATTATCTTAAAAGCATATTGAATTTTTAATTGAACATTAGTTTAGTATAACGTTTTATCAGGTAAAAGTCTGGAGTTGAGGATTGTTCGTTTAGCAGTTGCTATCAACATGACAAATTGTAGTAATTTTTTGGGATGTCTGCAGTTAGTCTGGGCATTTTGAAAATAAAATCTAGATTCTTCAGTAAAAAGGTGCTTCTATGCATTGCAACAAAATAGGGTTTTTCCCACCACCGTTTTTTTGTTCTTTAGTATTTTCATTGCCTATGCTATAGAGTCCATAATGTCTGCCTATCAATGGAATTGCAGGTCTGAAATTTGTATCGGACTGAAAATGACCTTAGAGGAATTTGAATTGCTGAAAATAAGGAAAAATACTATTTATGGGGGTAAAACAAAAAACACAGCGCTATTTATTGGCTATTTCAACAGATAATCAGACCAATGTTTAATTCATCTACGGTTTAAATGATGAAATACCATTTAACAACATCTGTTCTTGCTTTACAAAGTCACCAGAATGTTACACCATGGACTGCCTGCCCTCTTCCCTTTTTGCTATGCCCCAGCACTTTGTCATATAATAACTAATAAGCAGTTTTAGGAACATTTACATGTAGGAGATATAATGGCTGCTAAAACACCATCTGCCTTTTACAGGTCTTCAGGGTACTATTGATGTACCAATTTCAGCATTGGCAATAAGTAAATTAGCAATATAATTACATTAAATGCAACATATTAATAGAGATCTGGAACCATTCAGTGCAGAGGTTGAGAATCATACAGCAGGAACAGAAGCTCTCCTCTTTCTCCACCCAGAGTAACTTGGCAGAGTGATACATATTTTATTCATGTCATTGATGCTGTTTGCATGGTACCAACTCTTAAAGATAGAACATGACACATGGACGGTAAAAGAGACAGCTGAATGCTGGAATTTAATGATCAACAAGTGTGACATTATTGAAATATATAATATATTAAAATACAAACTTTATGCCATGGATTTTGGCTGTTCAGAATTAAAGCCTTTGATTTGCTTTTCCAGTTTGAATTGAAATAACTCTGTTCTTGCACTCTTACTATAACCTGAGACCAATGTGTGGAGACAAATTATAGGTGCGTATCTGACTTTAAGTATTTTGAATCGTAATATTTTCTTGTTTTTCAGAGAGAGGTGCAGAGGCCAGCACTATTCAGTGAAAGTTTGCAGTGAGGTTCTCTGGAACTAGGAACAACCATTGTACAGCATTGGCACAGAACTGCTGAAGAGTGCAAGCAATAGAGTTATTTCAAAAGGACACCTTTGATGAAAAGATAAAAATAATATTTAACCTGGCAAAGAGATCGTGATATATTATTTGAATGCAAATAGTGTAAAATCATACAGCAAACTGAAAAACATATATTGTATTTGATTTCTCAATGGGGCAAACTATGCTGTGCACTTAGGATAGCTGAGGGAAACAAGAATTATCTCCTTGAATTCTTTCAGCTGTTCGGAGATGATAAGTATGGAGTTATAAAGGGGAGGTCATCTCTAGTGAAACTAACTGAATTTGTAAAGGTGACTAAAATAGTGGACAGCGAAATGCCAATGAATGTTATTTATATAGATTTCCAGAAAGAATTTGACAAAGTCCCTCATACAAGACTATTAGTTACAATTAATGCCAAATTAATGACCTAGTCAGGAAATCAGCTGAGTGGTAAGTGCAGAGATAATGGACAGGTATTCTCATTTCCAGTATGTGACTAATTATGTCTCACCAGGAGCTGGGTTAGATCTTCACCTACTCATTGCATTTATTAATGGGATAGAAAGCCACATACCCATGTTTGCTGACATCACTAAGATAGATGATAAAGTAAGTCATGCAGATGGAAGTAAAACAATTGCAGAGATGTTGATAAAATAATGTAACTGACAAAACTGTTCCAAATGAAATTCAATTTGAACTGATCCTTGATATGAATGTGACATTTGAATATTCATATGAATTAGGACCAGGAGTAGATTATTTGGCCCCTGGTGCCTGCCCTGCCATTTGATAAGATAATTAAATGATTGTGATCTCGATTCCAATGTCTTGATTATCTTGAAACCTCCTAGACTCCCTTGTTTGTAACAATGACTGAGCCTCCACTGCACTCTGTGGTGAATGAGTTCCACAGATTCACAACTCTCTGAGAGAAAATATTCCTCCACATTATAATCTTAAATTGTAGACCTGTAATTTTCATAACATTACCCTAGTTCCAGCCTCTCCAATCGGAGAAGCTTTCTTTCAACACCCAGCCTTTGAAGACCCCTCAGGATCTTGTATGTTTCAATGAGATCATCTCTCACTCTCCTCCACAGCAATGGATATAACCCAGCCTGCCAAGCTTCACTTGTAACATTACCTGTTCACCCCAATAATTATTTGGCCAAATATTTTCTGAGCTGCTTCTGTTATAATTATATCCTTTCTTGAGTAATGAGACCAATAGTTTGTACAGTACAATGCCCTGTAAAACCGTAACTAAACATCCCTATTTTTATATTCCATTCCTCTTGCAGTAAACCACAGCATTCTATTTGCCTTGCTAATCATTTACCACACTTGCGTAGTACATTTTGTGAATGAAATATCAGAACCCCAGGGCCCCTCAATATCACCACATCCTGCAGTATTTCTCCATTTAAATAAGTTACTGCTTTCCTCTTCCTCTTCTCAAAGTTGACAAGTTCACATTTTCCAACAGTATACATTATCTGCCAAATTGTCACTTCCTCACTTTCCCTATCTAGCCCTTTGCAGCCTCCTTCTAACTTCTTGAAAACTTATTTTCCCATTTACTTCTGTGTCAGCAGCAAATTTAGTAACCATGTCTTTGATCCATTCATCCATGTCATTCATACAGTTTGTAATATCTGTGGCCCTAACAATGACCCCCGTGGCATTCCACACATTGTATCTTGCCAACCAGAATATTAACCTACATGCTTAATCTCCACTTTCTGTTAGAAAACCAATTGTCTGTCCATGCTAATATGTTGGTGACTATGCAATGAGCTCCTGTTTTGTGTAGTGATCTTTGATCTGTCACCCTGTCAAATACCATCTGGAAATCCAAGTACACCAGGTTTCTCTTTATACTAAAGGACAAAAAGACTGGGCCACCCTATCAGGCATGCATGAATACTCATCTCCTTTGGAATTGGTTTAATTTGCATTTTGGAGATGAAAAGACAACACCTGAAATTATCAAGGTTTAACACATGAAGATGGACATTGAAATACACAAAGCACCTTGTACTTCAGGATACAGCTTTTGGCAGAAGCGAGGAGATGGATTTGTGACTGTAGAACTGGAGAAAACCATCTCTGCCTCTCAAAGATCAAATCACTGAGTAACAAGTGGGAAAGACATGCCCGGACACCATGAACCTTAAAGACACAGTAAATATTCACAATGGCCGAGAATACAAGACATTAATTAACCATCCTTGGTCTCAAGTTAAATTGTTTCCATCTATAATTCAATATCATACTTTACTTCGTTAGTTAGGTACAATCTTTCCGTACAGTTTTGTTTTCTAACTGCAATGTATCTTTTCTCTCTGGAGAGAAGGAGGAAGAGAGCTGACCTGATCGAGGTGTACAAGGTAATGAGAGGCATGGATAGGGTCGATAGCCAGAGACTTTTCCCCAGGGCAGGATTGACTGCCACGAGAGGTCATAGTTTTAAAGTGTTAGGAGGAAGGTATAGAGGAGACATCAGAGGGAGGATCTTCACCCAGAGAGTTGTGAGCGCATGGGATAGTTTGCCAGTGGTAGTCATGGAAGCGGAGTCATTAGTGACATTTAAGCGACTACTGGACATGCACATGGACAGCAGTGAATTGAGGGGAATGTGGGTTAGGTTATTTTATTTTTGGATTAGGATTATTCCACTGCACAACATTGTGGTTCGAAGGGCCTGTACTGTGCTGTACTTTTCTATGTATCTTTTCCTGCATGTTATGAAATATTTCCTTAAGTGTTTGCAACTGTGTCTCCACTGAGCTCTCCCTTCATTTAATCTCCCAGTGTACATTAATCAGCTCTGACCTTATACTCCATAATTGTCAGTATTTAAGAGTAAAACAACAACAGGCTGCCAGCCAGGGTGTCTGACATATAAAATTCCAATGAGCCTTGGAATTAAAAGACGCAGACTTCTGGGTTACCTGACCTTAATTTCACCATCTGTCAAGACAGAAACTTTGCTTCAGTGACTATCAGGCCTGTGATAACTCAGAGCAGCTATGGGTGTGGTCAACGTGTGGTCAGTTAGCCAGTTAATAGTTCTACTGAGAGTAAAGCAATGTTTGTGATGAGCATTTCTCCACATTTTATTGAAGTATTTGCTGAAGATGTGCATCAGTGGCAAGCGTACCTGGGGACATCTGCTGGTAAAGATTTTCATATCAGAAAACTGGCATAACATCTGTACAGGAGGAAGGTGTTCTGATGGCAGTTTAATTAAAGCAAATGAATGATTACTTTTGAAAAGCGGTCATTACCAAGTAGTGTCAAGCCCTTAGCAGTGTTGATCTCAGACAAAATTACAGACAGAGTCACTGACTGAAACTTGCAACGCCAACTTCCCATGGTAATAGTAGTAGTATCACATGTGAAAAAAGAGAATTAAGAAGCTCGGTACAAAGATGGAATACCATGCAGATAGCAATAATCAATGTACAATTTTGCAACTGTTAAATAGACTGTGTTCTTAGCTTGTGCTTCTCAATTTAACCTTTTAGTTAATAGATGGCTTTTTAAAAATTGTGGTGGAGATAGGCTAACCAAACAACATTAAAAATGGTGAGTGGCTCTAGACGAGAAAGCTGTGCGCTGTTCAAAGAAAAGAATGTTTAAACAGAATGTTTGTTTTCACCAAAAATTTCAATGGCCTGAACAAAATGCTTAGATAATCAACATGTTAGCAATAGAGGGATTATTGACAACGTGGGCTGCTATTGGTTTTCCTTACACGTTAGGAATGTCATGAATATATAACATCACTTTGTTAATTACACTTCGTTAATTAGCCAAATATAAAACAAATTTATGTGTAATATGTTGTTATACAGATGATATTGGCAGTCATGCTGATGATTAGTAGAAGAGAGAAATCAATTCCCAAGGTTATTTGTTGCAACACTGAGATTTGCATCGAGTTCTTTTTAAAATTAGCAATTTAGTTATATTTCTTACACAAATGCGTAACTTCATATTAATTCCACCATCTGTCTTGTGTTTGAGCTTTGTGATAAACTCTAATCATCAATTGCTGTTTTCTGTGTTGTATTTGTTCAAACTTTTGTGCGCTCCATGGTGTTATCCAGACCATATCTCATCAGGATTTTCTTGTTGACAAGTAAAAAATTGTTCAGAGACATTCCAACCTCCAGCAGTTCCATTGAAGGATATTTGAAATTAATTGGGAGGATTTCTGTTTCCCCTTAAGTGACACTTCAGTGTGTTGGAGCACATGTTAATATTGACCAAATGCTATGGATGACTGCTGAACTGAATCTTGAAATCAAAAGTGACACAAATTTCATCCAATTTTGATATCATGGATTTATCTGTGCTTGACTCTTTAAAGAAATGTTCCTTCATAGCAAGCAAATATTCCCTAAGCCTATCTTTAGTTTGCTTGTGTGATAGCAGCTGACAGTCTGTGTATTGTCAGTACCAGACATGAATCATCTTGGCTACATATTGCAGTAATTCTCCAAATGAGCTGATGTATTGGGCGGAATCCTGGTGCAGTGGTGAGTATTCCTAAGGCAGGCCTACAATTCAGCAGGACCTCCACGTAGAGCTAGAGAATCACATGATCATACAACAGCTGGCCAGTTAGATATATGCACATTGAAAGGGTCCAACCAATCACACACTAGGATTAGGAAAGAAGTCACCAGCCCTGTTGTTACGTCATACTGACTGACGGTCTTGGCACCATGTATTTAAATGACATCTGGATAAGCATCCACTCCCTATAAGTTAACAACACCATTCAGGGATCGTGGAGGCAGATATAAGCTTGACATGTTGTCTTCACGCAATACTGAACCACCATCTGGATCCCTAGAACCACTAACAATCAGCTACACCTTTTCACAGCTGCATTTGTTGTTCCCTTATCACCCTCAACCCTTCCTCCAGCATCTGTAACACTTAATTCACTCACCAACAACTTTGGGTAACTATTTGTCAAATTGTGGCTGCTTGCATCATCTTTGAGCTTCCTTGTGCTAACATGAATTTACTCCCCCATCCTTAACCTGCCAGCCATCACCCTCGTCTCTATTCCTATTACCCTTGAGACTCCCTCAGAAACCCTCATTTCTCCCAGCCTCCCAATGGACGTGCCCTGAAACGTCCTTGATCTCTCCTCTATCATGCTTGACCTGTTTTTAGTGGAGACTGACTTTTCCTCCATCGTCCAGCTTGTTGTCTCTGCCCTCCCTGTGCCCTGGCATCTGTGGACAGCCAGCATCTGAGCTCAGTACAACATTGTAGCCTCCTCTCTACTGGTCCAAAGGTTCCCATACAAGCAAAGCAGCTTCAAATCATTCCAGGAACATTGTGTCACTTTCTGCACATCACTGAAGACACATATATGAAGGCATGTGTTCCTTGTTTGCTGATTTAATTGCAGTGGTCCAATTTACTCTGGAAATCATGTGCTTTGATAAGTCTGTACATGACACGTATTAAAAAAAGGGGTCCCACCTTTTGCTGCCTAGAAGCATGATCTGCCTTTAATTCATTGCCGACTTAATTCCAAACCGTCATCCCACCATTACAAAGCTGATATTCTGCTTGCTACACGATTAAGCGCCCTTGCCTATCTTGTTTCCTAGTGCCAGCAGATTCTCTGGATTTACCCATTAAGTGTATTTATGCTTTTTACAAACAATATTGATCATAATGGGTTTCAAATAGCTGCAGTCACTTGGTGTAGGGAAAAAATTGGTGAAAATGTGCTGAAGTATAAAAATGTAAAATTTCACAAAACTGTTTCTTTTGTTCAACATATTGTCACGAATACCCAAGGTGTGTTTCTAAAGGGTCTGTGAACTGTGACCTTGTATTGATTGTTTCAACCTCTTTTGTTTTTTGAGGTGCTCCAATTTAAAGATAACCAACAGCCAAGGCTTAGTCTTAAACAAGATTGGTTCATTATGCAGCTGTTACTGAAAGTTACTGTAAGTGATTTAGTTATTATCTAAATTACAAATACAAATGTTAAATTAGGCTACAAGACACTTGCAAAGATCAAAATAAGATCTCTACTGTTGTTGTAATCCTCATGCCTTTTTGCAGATTTTCTTTTTGAAGGTGAAAGAGTTGAATTGTTGAAGTGGGAATTGAGTAGCTGTGATGACTTTTATCATCAAATTGTTGGTGTTTGCTTTTAGAAGTAGACTCAGTAGATACCATAAGCTGTGGAAGAGCAAGGGAAGGCTTTGTGTTCCTCACTTGTTCTGTTGTGATGTCGTTTGGGAATTTCAAGGACACTTTAGCTAAAATTTTTATTAATTTCTGAAACCCCTTTAATTGAGTTGTATTTTTCTGAGAACATTCTCCCTGAGGAACTTTCAGAGTGTTTTGATTAACACAGTGTTTCATTCGCAATCTCATGCAGACCAAGACTTAAGATGACTGCAATTTTAATTTTTGCTACGTCATTGTTCCACAAAAGAGGCAATAAACCTGGAATTCCTTGTAGGAATCATTTTAGTCTCCTCAGTCAGAAATTACATCAGAAACTTTGAGTTTTCATACCTTCAGAAGCACCAAATATGCAAGTGTTAACAGAATTCTAAACCTCTCCCTTTATGATTAATCCTAAAATAATATTCCAGTGGGCCTGCCTTTTGATTGAATTAAACAAGAATAGTCATGTGACTTATGAGAGCTATCTTGTAAAATGTTATATCATTTTAAAGTCAGATTAGACTTCTTATAAACAAAAAAATTATAGCTACCCAATCTTGACAACATTTTCTGTATTATTCTTAATACGGAAATTATTGGACAAATATTCTGCTTCTGATCATTTGATCTTGTTTTGCATGAATTTCAGTGGCAAGTTATTCACTACATAGACATACATATCTCACAGCCAATGAATTGTCAGTGTAATATTTTATAACATGAAATATTTTATCATATGTGACTTTTGCAATAGCTCTTCAAAAAAAAGGAAATTGAAGACTATTCAGATTCACAAAAGGCCTTAACTCCCTTACCTTTCTCTTAACTCTAAGCAATTCTATGGCTTCCATCTTGAAGGTTTTCATAGCAGACAATCAACTAAAACAACATAGGATATTCAAGGCCAAGTATGATATTGATTTTGGATCAGTGTTGGAGCTACTGAAAACCTTTATCTCCATGCCAGGAGAGTACTTAAAATGTTTAAAATTGTCATTGAAAATCAATACTGTAAATAGTACCATTGAAAGCAATGATATCATTTACAGGATTAGCATTTAGAAAGAAAATATAATAATGATTTTCATTAATTTTGTCACTTCTGAATTATGTAGTCTCACTTGCTGACAGAGAAAAGAAAATGATATTTGTTTCATTTTGTGAATCTGTTTGTAATGAATTCTTGTTTTTTTCTTTCATTTATTTTCCATAGTAATTTTCCATATTCCAAGGTCATTAGGAACACAAAGATATTCATGAATGTCCTCTTTTTAAAAGACATGCAAACATACAGTATTTTGACGTATGATATAGAACCACTAAAAGTTTAATAATTTGACTCTATGTATTTATAACGTGGTCCTAGTGCAACTTCATATACAATGGTGCAGAACAGAATTGTTTGAGATCTTCACCTTCAATCTTAGAGGCGACATGTTCTGGAATAATCTAAGGAAGTGGATGAAGATACTATTCTAAATGGGAGCGAGAGAGATTATTTAAGTAGTAAAGCCATATGTAAGAAGGAACTGCACCCATGAAGAAAGGTCCAGTGATTTACTAGAGACATTGGATTATTTACCACAATAAAAGTTTTTTTAAAAAAAGAAAGAACTGCGAATGCTGGAAATCAGAAACTAATTGCTATAAAAGCTCAGCAGGTCTGGTACGATATGTGGAGAGAAAATGGAGTTAACGTTTCAGGTCCAGTGACCCCTCTTCAGAACCACAATTATACACCACAATTTTGCGAGTGCAAAATCCACCTACATATTCACCTGTGACTATTTGGGCTTGCACTGTATCATTCAGTCACAGCTTTATATTGACAGTTTAGTAGAATTTCTTTCCCTAGGTTATAGGTCTCCGTTGTTTGCACAGAATTTTTCTTTTCAGAATGAGTAACAAGAATTTGATAATGGACATACCACTCCCTATCCCTAACTTCTTGCAGCCCAATGAGATTTCTGCCCTCCAATCCTGATTTCTTGCACATCCCTGCTTTTCATTACAACACCACCACCAACAGCCCTCAAGCTATCATCTACTTTTGTTCTGGAATTCCTCCCCTAAGCCTTTTCATCTTATTACCTCTCTCCAGTTTTTTAGCCACCCTTTAAAAGCTACTCCTGTCTTCACGCTTTTAGTCAGCTATTTTAAGATCTCCATTTTTGCACCCATTGTCAAATTCTGTTCGATAATCCTCAAATGAAGCACATTTTTTTGGGGGAGGCCTGTGAGGTGAAGATTTATTATGCTAAAGGTAATATGTAAATACAACTTGCTCTTGTTACAGACAAGATACACATATATTGCTCATTGAGTTATTCGTATTTTTCAGTAAAATTATGGAACCAACCTGTATATTTTATTGTCGTGTGTATATGTATGTTTTTGTATGTGTGTATACAATTATTCTTTCTGTACTCTGTTAGGTGAATTCTCATATCTGATAAGATCCTTTCTGAATGTGGCAATCTGAAAAGGCCCATTCTTTCTTCATGCTGTAGATGTGTAAGCTGCCTCAGTCCAACATTTTAACCAATTAATCTTTTTTCATTATTGAATTGTAGTGTAAAACTGCACATCAATCTTCCAATATCTTGTTTCAGTCTAAAGTATGCTGGAAGTTTCCTTGCTACAGACAAATTTGTTGATTCCTTTTCAAGGATGTGGATAACATATAAAACAATTATAGTTCAATGCAACGATCACTTTATTTTGGTCAGACAATGCTCAATTTTTGTTACATTTTGCATCACCTTATTCACGAGAATCTGTGTAGTCAGCCTTGATAAATAACTGTCGTAACAATTCATTTCCAGGTCTTGTGGTTGGATGCAATTTACATATTAACTAGAGAGTTGTTCAATTTGGCGAAAATTATACTTGAATGGTAGGCTTTATAAAACTGCAATTTCCTTGCTGGGGTCGGAATTCTGCATTCTTTTGGCATGGAATGCAATGTTTCAGCGTATCTGTTAATTGATCTTTTTGTGCTGAGGTTGACCTGTACACAGTAATATCCAGAAGTTAGGAACAGTATAAAATTAAGTAAAATCCTAATAAGATTAAAAATTTTACATTGAACTATCTCCTTTATTTCCCCCATAAGGGAAGAAAATTCAATCTTTTAAATGATGTGTATTTGTTGTGGTTTACTGAACATGGACAACAATTTGTTATGATTGATCTAAATCAATAATATTGATATGGACATGCAAGCTATTTTAAAATGGTGAGACTCAGCACACAGAGTAAATTCAGTTACCTTAGTTAAAATGCATTGTCAGTGGGTCATCTTATTGTTGGCACAGTTCGTTACATGTTTTAGAGTTATAGATTCGTACAGTTTTGATTATATAAAGTCTGCCTTGTGCATTTGTGCACATTAACTGGGATTTAACACAAAGTTAACAATGAACATTGAATTTACTTTCAATATTTGAAATGAGACGCAATTATTTGGGCAACTGTATCAAACTATAATCACACGTTAACTCATTGGAACATGAACAAATCATTCGCTAATAAATTAAAAATGCAGAAATGTATGAGGCATACCATTGTAGTAAGAAGAATATGGTCTTCACATCTTATCTGGAAAATAAGAATCTAAATGGGGTCAAGCCGTATAGGCATCAGGGAAAACAAATCATGAAATGTTATGATACTGGTTAATATGCAGGATAGAAATCAAGCACTAGGATTTATTTCTGGAAGGATAGAATTGAAAAGGAGGGAAGTTATGTTAAACATATACCAAACTCCTGGTTAGATCATGCTTAGAGTTCTAATTGTGATGCTACAAATGTTATAAGAGGTGTATTTTATCCTTTTTTTAATGAAAAGAGGTTGAGACAGAAGTGATGAGCAGTCTGTTCCAAGCCAGTAAAGTAACTTCTTGTGAGGCCTTGGGGTTTTATTTTAAAGTTGGAACAGTAGAAGCAGATTGAATGGGTGGGGTCATGCTCCCACAGAGCCAAGATTTTTGTTTAGCTTTCATTGGCTGTTGGGGTTTAGAAGTTGTTATATATCTTTCTCTGCTGCAGCAAGACTCTTGAGTTCTCTCCCTCTCAGAGATTTCTCTTGTTATTATTTCTTCCTTAATTGGAGAATTGCATGTGAGACAAACTGTTTTACTGAATTTGCCTTTACCGGGGTGTGTTTATGGGATGTTACTATATTGGAACAGCTGCTGTTTAGTAGTTAAATAACCTGTTTTTCTGTTCAGTTTTCCAATAGAGTTATTCCAATTCTTCCTTCTTTTGTTTACATTTTAACTATAGGGTAAGTATAAAGTGCTTTGCTTCAAGCCTGGTTGTTTGACCAATTAAATTGCATCCAGAACTCATTTTTACACTTAGCTTTAAAAATAAGAAAAAGTTGGGGTCTATACTATATTCGTAATATATTTTGAGGGATTTGGTGCAATAATAATAATATATGTATTGTTTTAGGATTGAATCTTAGCCTTGGTACAGCGCTGTGTTTCAGTTTGTGGATGGCAATATTTAGGGTTTTTGGAGGAAATCCAATTTTCCTTTGCATTCCTGGTTCTGGATCATTTTCCTCTGGCTATGTTGTCGACAAGGAATATTGATGCGCAAAACATACAAAGCAGAGGCTAGGCTTCCTATTTTAAATATGGATGAAGCTTAGAGCTCCTCCCAGAAAACATTTCCACCTTTTAGTGCAGAGTTTGCGAGCCCATTGAACATACAGCAGGCTTGAGAGCTTGTTACAAAGATGGAAAGCAAGCTGAGAAGTCAGAAACATTCACAAAAGTAAATTTAATATGTTTTCACATATTTAGATGTTACTTTTAGATGCAATCTTGTAAAGTAGATGTGTTTTAAACTGAGTGATTTATCTTAGGGATCCTAATTGTGCTTTGCTCAGCCTTCAATGTTTGTCTTCATGCATTATAGCTTTTTTCCCAATAGAATGGGAACCATAATGCAGTGAAATTACATGATGTGCTGATGACCTTTGCGATCATATTTTCTACTGTAATTTAAGTACTTATGGCTGAAGGAAATAGCTGGTTTTGCCGACATGTGCACCTGAAAGAAATCTAACCACCTGCTCTCTTACATTGATTGTCAAGCAGTCTGTTTGAAATTGAAATAAATCTCTTGAAATTTTTGTTTCTGGAGAATAGACTTTTTTTCTGGTTAGCCAAGGTTGTCATCAATGCTTGGCAGAATTGCAAATGCTAATAGGGCTTAGCACAGTAGGTGTTCCATTCACCTGAGCATGAATGACAGTTTCAAGAATCTGTAATAACAGATTGTCTTTTAAATCCACTTTCTGCATTACAATAAAAACTATTAGGATTACAAGTTTTTTTTTAAGTGGCAGAATGCATTTTTCTCAGTATGAACGGTATGGAGACCTTCTTTAGATGGTGAAAGTTTTTTTTAATGAAAGGATGTAAAACGTTTTCCATTGACATTGTGTGGAATCTGAGAACTGTGCCTAATTCATGCTAGGTCAATGCCAATGAAGATTACATGGAGGGGGCTGTGGAGCTGGAGGTGACACACATAATCTGAGGAGCCATGGGATGACATGAGAGTCAATGATGATGAGGTGTAGGGAACCCTCGAGCATCATGGAAGTATGCTTGTTGGCCAACCAAAGACAACCTTGTAACTGGCTCGCCTTTGCACCCAGAATTTCACTCATTCCAAGGTAGCTTATACACTGTGCCAGGATCCTAAACCCCAGGTCAAAAGCCAAAGATGCACATGAAGTCACAGCTGGTAACATTTTCCAGAATCCAGAGGAAGATTTAGTCCCTGGTCTTCACATTTTGTGGAAGTGTTATTGAGACACAGAAGAAAATGTACACATGACACTACAATTGTGATGTTATGCCTATTAGAAAGTTAAACCATCTGGATCCTTTCTGAAAAGAGGAACCCGATAACTGACCTAACAAAGAACTTTTAAGATTATCGCAGATTTTGTTGGAGTGGATCAAAAGACAATGTTTTTCCTTGTGGGAAGGAGCAGAACGAGAGGCATCAATTGAGATAACCACAAAGAAATCGAACTTGGAATATAGGAGGAACTTTCTTAACCAAGATACTGATTAAAGTGAATGTTAAAGATGCATTGGACAAAGGGCTAGATTTGGATTTAGATTTAGGTTTCAGACAGACATGAGGGAGGAATTGGATTTTTGGTGTTTGTTTAATGTTTGTAATATTCAGAAACAATATGCCTTTTGAGTTAAATTGAGGGCATTAAATCTATATGACAAAGTATTTGCGGTAAACAATGAAGATTTGGTGCAATAGCATAAGCTATTCAAATTCATTGTCCTGCTAGAGTAATTTTGGGGCTTTATTACTTTGAAAAAAAGTTATGACAATGACACAAAGTGATAAATTCCGTGTTTACAAGTCACTGTTCATTTTATTTCCTACCTTTCTTTTCTATTTCTGTACCACTCCTCTTATTGGGTTTGCAATTGTTCTGCTTATTTGTCCAATAATTACATGTAAATTAACTTCTCCAAATAGTTTTCAATGTAAAATGAAGTTCTGAAGGATATTAGATTCTGAGAGTTCCTGGAGTTAATCTCTGAGGTGATTCTGAATCTTCCAGACAATCCTCTTGTTACCATTGTTTGTAAATTTAACATTATTGAGAATCCTGAATGTTAATTCATTGTCTGTAATGTATTCTGTATATGTCAACGGAAGCAACACAGCTCCACAGAGGAAATAGGTTTATGAAAAAAATATTAGCAGTCTCCTTTAAGACACTTCGTGAAGAGGAGGAAGTAAAAGCAGAACTGTTAACCATTATTAACACCTTCCCAAGTAACATCATCTCATCCTCATCAATATATGGAGGGGAACTCCATCTAAAGAATCTACTGCTCATTTTTAGGGATAAGCAGTAATGTGACATTTTATAGACTTGAATAAAATGATAATCCTACTCTCAGTCAAATAAATTTATACTGGGAACCAGATCTGAGGTGAGAACATTGTTAATGATGTATGGAGTATGAGTATGCTAATTAACATCTCTGAATATCTAGAAGTGATGTTTAGACTGACCTCCAAGGGGTGTGTCATTGTGCTGGGATGTATGACCTGTGGGTTTTCAGAGCTAAGACACAGATTACTGCAACCTGTTGGCTCATAGATAAAGTGCATTGAAGGCTTGAAGGATTCATTGATTCCATATTGTGGTCGCTCAAAATTTATGACACATGGATAACTCAAGTATACTTGTATTCAGAACTCAGGAGAAAATGACAGATCAAAACTGCTGTGAATGCAAACGTTATCATGTGATTAGCTCTGTGCAGGACAACTCCCTTTATGGATAAGTTCCTGTCAAATTTGCAATTCTAACTCAGAATCCCTACAGTGCGGAAATAGGCAATTCAGCCCATTAAATCTGTGCTGACCCCCTGAACAGTATCCCACCCACACCCCCAACTCGATAACCCATATTTATCATGGATAATCCACCTGAACTGCACAGCCTTAGATACTATGGGCAATCCACCTGACCTGCACGTCTTTGGAGTCTGGGAGAAAACTGAATCCCCTGGAGGAAACCCACGCAGACATGGGGAGAATGTGCAAACTCCATGCAGGCTGAAATCAAACTCAGGTCCCTGATGCTGTGAGGCAACAGTGCAAACCACTGAGCTACCGTCCTGTCCTTTCAGTGCGTTCAATTTACATTAGGCTTGTAATTCTCAAGAGAGAAAGCTGTAAAACTTTTTTTTAATTGTTCTGTTTCTTGAAAAATCTCAAAAGGTTGAGCAGTTTGTATCAAAGTACTGAAGATCTTTTGAGAATCAGTATTTGACAGCGTAACCTGCATGTACACTTAATCTCCACTAGATGGTGCACGTTTTTCTTTTCACAAGATGGTGCCACGTTTTGTACGAACCTCAAACAACACATTTTACGATGTTGCACTCTAATAAATTGAGCTAAGATACATAAGAGATATTATTTATGTTAAAGCTTCTGCTCACCACAGTAGTAGCTGTCTTGGCGCAGGATCAGCCATTCTCCCAGTGCATGTTCTCTGCTGGTATTTCAGTGCAGTGCTGAAGGAGCGCTCCAGGAGTTGTCCAAAATGGAAAGATCAGACACCTTACCTCCCAGGTGTAGTCCATGCAAAAGCCTAGGACTGGAGTATTGGCATATTAACAAGATGGCATATTGAAATGGCAAGCAAATAGAAAAATCAATGCTCCAGCAAAGCCAAATGTCACCTGTAGGAACAGCATTTCATTTTCTATTTCAACACTTTGAGGCCTTTTGGATTCAACATTGAGTTCATCATCTTCAGAGCACGAGCGCTGTCCCTCATTTTGACTGCAGCTCCTTTCCCCACCCTTTCCTTTGTCTTATTTGCAAAGGTTTTGCTCTTATCAAAGCTGACATTTTTTTACTTTTCATATCTTGTATTAACACCTATTTTCATCCATATCATTCCTCTGCTACCATTAATACTTCCTTTGTGTTTTTCTTCAGATATCCTCATCATCCGTTCCACACGCACGTTCTTCCCTTTTGTCAGCAGCATGAAAAAACATATTTTCCCAAACCCCGTCTTCACTCAGTGTTAATTGCAGGGGGTGGAGGAAGGGGTTGGGAATCCATTTTAGCAGGTGTCCTCTCCACAGCACCTCTGAGATTTGAGATATAAAATGGCAACAGCAACCGTGACATTATCGTGGAGCAAAACTCTTCCATAGGAAGGTCAGTAGCATCAGCTGTGGCCTGACAGGTAGACCGAGTCTCACAGGCTACCTGGAGCCTTGCTGTGGTCTCCTGGTCAGCTGCTGGGATACAGTCAGATAGCCTTGGTCCTGAAATCTCTGGGGGCCATGGGCTATTGTCAAATTTCAGCCTGCTGGAGTTGATTGGTCCTAAATGGTCACATGACTTGATCAGCCTTCATTTTTGGTCAGCTTTTGCCATTGATCTCACATCCAGTCAAATGGCCACTGGCGTGCCAGCCCTCTTTCATACTCACTGTCATATAAGAGCAAAAATCCTGCCAATGTTTCAGTTAATCATCTTTTATCAGGACCTCTTGTGTAATGTTGAGTGCTTAATGAGTGCTGTGGAAGGGGAAGGTCAAAAGATTAAAATTGCTGAAGACAGTTATTAGTCATAGAGACTTAGAGTTTGACAGCACAGAAAGATGCCCTTCAGCCTTTTGAGACTGAGTCAAAAACAGCCACCTAACTATACTAATGATAATGGGAACTGCAGATGCTGGAGAAACCAAGATAATAAAGTGTGAAGCTGGATGAACACAGCAGGCCAAGCAGCATCTCAGGAGCACAAAAGCTGACGTTTCGGGCCTAGACCCTTCATCAGAGAGCTCTCTGATGAAGGGTCTAGGCCCGAAACATCAGCTTTTGTGCTCCTGAGATGCTGCTTGGCCTGCTGTGTTCATCCAGCTCCACACTTTGTTACCTAACTATACTAATCCCATTTTCCATCACTTGGCCTATAGCCTAGTATCCCTTGGCATTTCAAGTACACATCTAAATATCTCATGTTTTTGAGGATTTCTGCGTCTACCACCCTTACAGGCAGATTCTCAGATTCCGTGACTGCTCCACACTGCCCTCGAACCCCACCACACCCGGCACCTTCCCCTGCAACCGCAGGAAGTGCTACACTTGCCCCCACACCTCCTCCCTCACCCCTATCCCAGGCCCCAAGATGACTTTCCATATTAAGCAGAGGTTCATCTGCACATCTGCCAATGTGGTATACTGTATCCATTGTACCCGGTGTGGCTTCCTCTACATTGGGGAAACCAAGCGGAGGCTTGGGGACCGCTTTGCAGAACACCTCCGCTCAGTTCGCAACAAACAACTGCATCTCCCAGTCACGAACCATTTCCACTCTCCCTCCCATTCTTTAGATGACACGTCCATCATGGGCCTCCTGCAGTGCCACAATGATGCCACCCAAAGGTTGCAGGAACAGCAACTCATATTCTGCTTGGAAACTCTGCAGCCCAATGGTATCAATGTGGACTTCACCAGCTTCAAAATCTCCACTTCCCCCACCACATCCCAAAACCAGCCCAGTTCGACCCCTCCCCCACTGCACCCCAAAACCAGCCCAGCCTGTCTCTGCCTTCCTAACCTGTTCTTCCTCTCACCCATCCCTTCCTCCCACCCTAAGCCGCACCTCCATTTCCTACCTACTAACCTCATCACACCTCCTTGACCTGTCCATCTTCCCTGGACTGACCTATCCCCTCCCTACCTCCCCACCTATACTCTCCTCTCCACCTATCTTCTTTCTCTCCATCTTCAGTCCGCCTCCCCCTCTCTCCCTATTTATTCCAGAACCCTCACCCCATCCCCCTCTCTGATGAAGGGTCTAGGCCCAAAACGTCAGCTTTTGTGCTCCTGAGATGCTGCTTGGCCTGGTGTGTTCATCCAGCTTCACACTTCATTATCTTATTTTCTCAGATTCCCACCATCCTCTGGGTGAAAAAATCTTTTCCTCATACCCCCTCTAAGTCTTGGTCATTGTTCTCACCTATCCACGCCATTCATAATTTTATACATTTCAATAATGTGCCCCCAGTCTCCTCTTTTCTGAAGAAACCTATCCCAGTATGTCTAACCTCACTTCAGCCCAGGCAACATCCTGCTAAATCTCCTCAATGGTGCATGCACATCCCATAGGAGACTACAGGCAATTTAGCATGGCCAATCCACCTAACTTGCACACCTTTGGATGTGGGAGGAAACCAGAGCACCCAAGCGCAGAGAGAATGTGCGGTGGAATTGAACCCAGGTCCCAGAACTGTGAGTCAGCAGTGCTAACTACTGAACCACCATGTCACTCTTAACTGCACACAATACTCCAGCTGTTATTTCATTAATATTTTATACGTAATGTTGCAGCCCTTAAACTCTCTGCCTTGGCTAATAAAGGCAAGCACCCATATACTTTCTTAAACACTCAATCTTCCTGCCCTAAAATCTTTAGAAAAACATTTGGGCAGAGATTGAATGTTGAAATTGATAAACAAACTTTGTTGTCTGTATTGTAGAGACCTGTGAGGTTGTTACAACAAGCAACAATGGAGTTCCCAGCTATCCTCCGACAAGCTCCTCAAGAAAATATATTAATTTCCATAGATGGAGCTGTTGGCCTCATTAATGTTTCCACATTGATTGAACCTCACCAGTTTCCCCTGTTAGAGTTTTGCTTTTGTTTTTCTTTGGAGATTAAAAGAATGATTATTTTTATTTGATTGGTTTGTTGACTGTGACATCTTTTGGGTAGCAATAAAGAAAAAGAAAAATATATTGATCCAGTGATACTAGTGCAGCACCATTTAGTGTTCGTTTGTGTTTTAATTTGGTTTTCGGTTATTTACAGTGGATTGTACCAGTTATAATAGGAAATAAATGACACTACAGATGATTGACTGTAAATCTATGTACATTTTCTCAAAGAATATAATCACTGTGTACCTGGAGCAGTAAATAATTTGCATTGGTTGTGTCAAAAGATTTTAAAAAGTGCTTGCATAACATGCTATATGTTTGATTTAACAGTGCTTGCATTGTATGATATATTCAGCAGATGCAGGCTTCATTTATCAATATTTTGTAAGTATAGTCTCAATTCAACAAACCAAAAGTCATTTAGCTTTCCAGTCTATTACAACTAGCATCTGAATCAATTGTAACCTAATTACATTTACCGGAGGCAGCTGCACGCATTTAGTTTTGTAAATCAGCACTTAATCTATAAAAGAAAATTATGAGGAACTCCAATAACAATTTAAGTATCAGACAAGATAACTCAAAAAGATGGGTGTGTTATAATCATCTCCTTGCAACAACTGCATCAGCAGTTTTTTGCTGAGATTTAATAAGATCCTAGAAACAAAGAGAGAACAATGGTCGCGCTATTCTTTGAAAAAATGTGAGTTAAAAGATATTATCATGATCTTAAGGGATTTGAAAAAAGTACTAAAATAAAACTATGTAGGTGTGAGATATATTGAAGCAAAATTTGCATTAAAATAATGTTTCAATTGGATTAGTTTTTATTTGTGAAAAGTGGGCAATAATGTTAAGAAAGGCTCAAACACTTGTGAAAGCCTACAAGGAGATGTTGTGCCAGAATATGCATTGGCGAACAGTTAAAATTGCAGAAAGTGCATTTCCTGAAGCAAGTCAATTATTAATTTTTTTATGGTATTTTAATTGTTTTTTGAAAGATTTTCAAATCTATCAGGGAATGTATGAGCAGTGGTGTCACTTGTCTTTTTTTACGAAACAGTTTTTCTCAAAGAAACAATGGGATTTATATGTATAGTTGAAATACATGGTATGACTCGACAGAATATTATGTTTACTGTAAATCTGTTTTGTGATTATAATAACTGCAACCATTGTTTGCAAACTAATCATATTCACTTACAGAAGTTTAATTGACAAAAAATGTCTTTGTAGTTGATTGTATTCACTCTTAAAATGCTGCATTGCTATTGTGCATTTAATCATAGTTTACATTGTTTGGACAGTTTAAGGTATGATTGAAAAAATTGGACATAATCAACATTAATTTATGTGCCACTATAGAACATTTCTATTAGGTTCAAAGCAGAAGGTTGAAACTAAAAATGAATGCTCTAAGTAATAAATGGTCGAAACTGACTGATCCTTATTTATGCCATGCATTTTTAGTTTGCCTAGCCTATTTGAACTGAAGCCACTTGTGTTTTGTCAGTGACATCACTGTCTAGCTCCTCAGTACCAACTCATTAAGTTTCATGTTCCTGTGATAGCAGTTTCCTTGTTAATAAGGTTTATTTAGTCCGAATCTGAGTTCCAGACTGTACCATTCTCTTTGGAAGCGTGTGAAATGAATTTTAGTTTTGATAGCTTATTCTAGAATTACTTTTGGGCAAGCAAATTTAACAATAAATGGATATGGAGATGCTGGTGTTGGACGGGGGTACACTGAGTCAGAAATCACACAACACCAGGTTATAGTCCAATGGATTTATTTGAAATCACAAGCTTTTGGAGCACTGTTCCTTTGCTGGAAGAAGTTACCATTCGATGATGGAGCAGCGCTCTGAAAGCTTGTATGTTTAAATCAACCTTTCAGATGAGAACCTGGTGCCTATAACGTCATAAGATGGAGAAGCAGAAATTAAGCCATTTGGCCCATCAAGTCTGCTCTGCTGTTCAACCATGGCTGATATGTTCCTCAGCCGCATTCTCTCCCCTTCTCCCCGTAACACTTGCTCCCCTTGACAATCAAGAACCTACCTATCTCTGTCTTAAATAAACTCAGTGACCTGGCCGCCTCAGCCATGAATTCCATAGATCCACCCCCACTCTCTGGCTGAAGAAGTTTCTTCTCAGCTCTGTTCTGAAGGGTATTCACTTCACTCTTAGGCTGCGCCCTCAAACCCTGCTTATGGAAACATCTTCCCAGCATTCTCTGTTCTGTAAGTTTCAGTTAGTTCCCCCGCATCCTTTTAAACTCCATCGAGTATAAATCCAGAGGCCTCAGACATTCCTCATATGTTAAGGCTTTTGTTGCTACGATCATTCTCTTGAACCTCCTCTGGACCCACTCCTGGGTCAGCCATCCTTCCTAGGGTGTGGGGCCCAAAATTGCTCACAACGTTCTAAATGCCATCCGTCCAGAGCCTTTTAAAGCCTCAGAAGTGTACATCCCTGCTTTTAAGTTCGAGTCCTTTCAAAATAAATGCCAACATTGTATTTGCATTCCGAACTACTGACTCAACCTGCAAGTTTACCTTGAGGGAATCCTGGACTAGAATTCCCAAGTCCCTTTGCACTTCAGTCTTCTGAATTTTCTCCCCATTTAGAAAATAGTCCTACCAAGGTGCACGATCTCACACTTTCCCATGTTGTTATCCCATCTGCTCTTTCCCCACTCTCCTAATCTGTCGAAATCCTTCTGTAGCCTCCCTGCCTCCTCAATACCACATGTCCCTCCACCTATCTTTGTATCGTCTGCAAACTTAGCCAGAATGCCCACAGTTCCTTCATCCAGATCATTAATATTCAAAGTGAAAAGCTGTGGCCTGACACTTGTAGAACATCACTTGTCACCAGCTGCCATCCTGAGAAAGACCCTTTTATCCCCACTCTCTGCTTTCTGCCAGACAGCCCATCTTCTATCCATGCTAGCACCTTGCCTCTAACACCATGGGCCCTTCTCTTACTCTGCAGCCTCCTGTGTGGCACCTTATGATAGGCTTTCTTGAAGTCCAGGTAGAAAGCATCCATTGGCTCTCCTTGGCCTAAAAAACTCATTATATCCTCAAAGATTTCGAGCAGATTTATCAGGCATGAACTCCCATTGATGAAACCATGATGATTTCACCGATTTTACCATGCACTTCCAAGCATTCAGAAATCTTATCCATCACAATGGGCTCCAAAATCTTACCAATGAATAAAGTCAGTCTAATAGACCTATAATTTCCCATCTTTTGCCTTCATCCCTTTTTAAATGGGAGAGTAGGGGCTGGGGGACAGTTATATTAGCAATTTTGCAGTCTTCTGGGACGCTCCCTGACTCCAGTGATTCCTGAAAGATCACTACTAATGCCTCCAATATCTCTTCAGCTATTTCCTTCAGAATAGGTATAGTCCACCTAGTCCAGGTGGTTTATTCACCTTCAGACCTCTCAGATTTTCTAGCACCTTCTCCTTGGTGATGTTCACCATACTTATTTCTGCCCCCTGACTCTCTTGAATTTTTGGGATGTTCCTTATGTGTTCCACTGTGAAGACTGGCACAACGTACTTAATCAGTTCCTCTGCCATTTCTTGGCTCCCCAATACTGCTTCTCCAGCTTTAGTTATCGCTGGCCCTATGTCCACTTTTGCCTCTCTTTGTATATCTAAAGAAACTCTTGCAATCTTCTTTTATATTATTGGCTAGCTTATCCTCATAATTAATCTTCCCCCTCCTTATTTCTTTTTTAGTTGCCCTCTGTTGGCCTTTGTAGGTTCCTAATTCTCTGACCTCACAGTGCCCTCTGCCACATATTATGTTTTCTCTTTTGCTTTTACACTGTTCTTGACTTAGCTTGTCAGCCATGGCTGCCTCATCCTCCCTTTAGTATGCTTCTTTTTCCTCGGGATGAATTTTTGTTGTGTCTTCCAAATAACTCCCAGAAACTCCTGCCATCACAGCTCCACTGTCTTTCCTGCTAGACTTCTCCCCAGTCAGGTCAGCTTCTCCCTCATGCTTCTGTTGTTGCCTTTGTTCAACTATAATACAGCTACATCTGATTCCACCTTCTCCCTTTCAAATTGTAGAGTAAGTTCCATCATATTATGGTCACTGCCTCCCAAAGGTTCCTTCACGTTAAACTCTCAAATCAAGGCTGCATCAAGACAAATCACTAAATCTGGAATTGCCTGTTCCCTTGCCGGCTGCACCACAAGCTGCTCCAAAAAGCCATTTCATTAGCAATCTGCAAATTCTTTTTCTTGCGATCCATTACCAAACTGACTTGCTGAATCTAGCTGCACATTGAAATCCCCCATAATTACTGTAGCCTTGTCTTTCTGAGATGCCTTTTCTATGTCCTATGTGTCTTGTACCCCACATCCTGACTACTGTTTGGAGCCCTGTACATAACTCTGATTATGGTTTTTTACCTTTGTGGTTCCTCAACTCTGCGCACACAGATTCTATATCATTTGACTCTATGTTGTTTCTTCCTATTGATTTAATTTCATTTCTTACTAGTAAGGCAACCCCACTCCCTCTGCCTACCTGCCTGGCTTATCGATAGGATGTATATCATTGGATATTTAGCGCCCCGTCCTGATCTCCTTGTAGCCATGTCTCCGTGATACCCAACACATCATACCAGCCAATTTTTGTTCTGTGCCACAAGCTCGCTGACTTTATTTCATACACCGTGTGTATTCAGGTACAACACCCATCAGTGCTGAATTTATTGTCCCTCGTCTCATTATCATCCCTTTATTTGATGTGCTTGAAGTTTGATCCCTAACCCTTTCAAACCACTCTGTCCTATTTTGTGTTCTGGAGACCCTAATAACCTCTCCTGAGTTCTCCTTTCTTTTCATTCTTTTCCACGCAGTGAATCCACCCCCACAGATGTTAACCTGCTGCTTTGTTTCCCATTGGCCATTACACTCAGTGGAATTTTTCCCTTCTGTCCCCCTCCACTTTCTAGTTTAAAGTGCTGTTGACCACCTCATTTACGCTTTACTCTAGCACATTGGTCCCAGCTCTGTTCAAGTGGAGGCCGTCCCAGCAGGTACAGATCCCTCCTGTTCCAATACTGATGCCAGTGCCCCGTAAAAAGGATCCCTCTTTCCCACACCACTCTTCTAGCCATGTGTTTACTTCCTTTATTCTCGCATCCCTGTGCTAATTTGCGTGTGGCTCAGGTAGTAATCTGGCGATAATAACCCTTGAGGACCTGTTCTTTAATTTAGTTCCTAGTTCCTAATAACCCCCAAAACAGGTCCTCTTTCCTTGTCTTGCCTAACTTGTTTATCCCGACATGGACCATAACAACTGGATCTTCCCCCTCCTTCTCCACTATCCTTTCAAGCCGGTCAGAGATGCCCCCCGCCCTGGCACCGGGCAGGCAACCTACCGTGTTCGACTCTCAATCCTGCTTACAAAGGATGCTATCTATTCCCCTTATTATATAGTCCTCGACAACTACCACTGGTCGTCTTGCTCCCCTCTTGAATGGCCTCCTGTACCATGATTACTTGGTCAGTTGGCTCATCCCTCCTGCAGCTCTGCTCCTCATTCACACAGGGAGCAACTACCTTGCACCTGTTGGACAAGGCCAAGAGCTGAGGCTCCGCTGTTCCCGAATACAGTCGTGTCACCTCTGACTTTAAAAATAAATTGACTTTGTAAACGTTATTTTCCACTCATTCGCTTATGTTTTATTTGCAGTGCACGAAGATGCCATTGTTGATTTAATGCTTTGGCTATATTTTTCATATAGGTTGTTACTTTTTAAATCCCATCTGACAAACTTTCTTCTGTGTTCACAACACAGTCAACTAAGATACACCAGATTTAGACTTGTTAAAATTATGATAAATTTTTAAAAGTATTTACAGCATATAAACAAACCATTTGACTCAATCACTCCATGATGTTATTTTTGCTTTCTGAGAGACTCCGACTGCCTTACTTCCCTCATCATAGGATATAGGAACAGGAGTAGGCCATTCAGCCCATTGCCCCACAATCATAACTGATCAAACACTTCCCTTGCCTATTATCCACCTCTCCAAATAAATCTGTACAACATAGTTAATGTGAAATCTACTAACCTCTACCTTAAAACATACAAATGACTGAGGTTCCACAGCCCAAAGTGACAGACAATTCCAAAGGTTCACAATCCTTGGAGTAAAAAAGAAACATGTAGTTGAATTTCTGCTTTGACCCACATTTCCAGATATTCTCTCTGTCTCTCTTTCTCTCTCTGTCTGTATCTCTCTCTCTCTTTCTCTCTGATTAGGTAAAGTCTGCCATACTCTGAGGAAATTGCTTACTTGGCATTTTATTCCTTTCTCCACAATGTGTTCATCTGATTCCCTCAAGTGTATTTATTCTGTCCATCCCATCAACCTCTTGAGATCATAAATTCTAGACCTTAACTACCCTTCATAAAGCATGACTGAATTTTCCTAGCCATGAGCAATGTGGGCACTGATGGGATGTTTAGGAAAATATGGAGAGATTGGGAAAATCAGGTTCTTGATGTTGAGAAAGCAGTCCCATTGTAAACCCACGGTTTGGACAGAGAGAAGAGAATCTCATTAATGAGCAATAAAAGGCCCTTTGCATATATTTGCATCTCATAATTGCCTATTCCCTTGATTAGATGCAGTTTGGAAATCTCCCACCGAGCAGAGAAACTAGACATGAAAGGTAGAGCGGATGGCTCCCTGCTTCTGTGGTGCTGCCCATCTTGGCCAGCGGTCCCCAACACAACAGGCAGACTCCATATGTAGCTGCCACCTTTAGCCCACATTCATGAGGTTTGGCATCAGATCTACACCAGTCTTACCACATTACCATGGCACCTCTCTGACTCGCTTAGAATGCAACAATTTGTTTCAACGTTGCACTTTGGAGCACACTGCCTCTTTGCATTGCAATACTGCTGCCAGGACACTTTGCATACACAGGCAGGCACCCATCTCATGGATTGTAGCAGGGTGTATCTCAGGACAGTTCACTTGGTGCCACAGCACTCAATCAATTTGTACCTACTTCGATACCCACAGCATCCTACTCTGCCTTGCTTTGCCTTTCTTCATGTTGCTGCCTCATTCAAACCTTCGAAGCTGACAATATTTCTGTACTGCCTTGCCTCATAGCATGGACACAAAGCCAGGCAGCCTGCCATGTTTGCCAATACTGATCAGTCGAGAGGGTGAACTTGTGGCTTTACAGCACTGTAAAACATCAGTCCTACACCGACAGCATGCGCCAGCAGCTTATGTGGCAAGCACACTGCATGTGTGTCAACTAAATAGTCTAACTTGGTGCATGCTGGGCATGAAATATGGTGCTGGCAACAAGAAAGCCCAGAAGCTCCCAGCAGTGGCGTGTACGGTTTTGCTGAGTGCCTGATAGCATGATTGCAGTGCCCTGGAGACGTGGTACATACACAAAGAAGGGAATGACAGAGAATTGCATGAGACAACTCGATCAAGCTCAGAGAGAAACCCTCCATGAACCTCACTGAACTCAAAACTTAGCTGATATTTGGTCAAATTTAGCCTGAGATTTCCCCCTGAATTGCCAATTGATATTATTGCTGTTTTTTTATACTTCTTCAGAGCTTCTGCATCATTTTTGTTTTCAAAACAGAGAGCAGAATTATTCATGATACTATAAGCCTGGTCTAAGTAAAGTTCTACTCAAGTTTAGCACAGGTACATAATATTTCAACTATATTTTATCTGGAAATAAATTTCAGTGCTTTATTTGAATGTTTATGGTTTAATAGCCGGAGTGTTGTGTACAGTTCTGGGTGCCACACTATAGGAAGGATCTGAGCACTTTGTAGAATGTGCAGAACTGGTTAACAGGAATGGTTCCAGGGATGAGAAATTTCACTTAAGAGGATAGCTTGAAAAGGTGAGAATTGTTCTCCTTGGAGAGCAGAAGGCTAAAAGGAGATCTGATAGAGGTTTTCAAAATCATGAGGAGGTTGGAAAAGTAGACAGGGAGAAACTATTACTGTTTGAAAATGGATTGATCACAAGGTAACACAGTTTTATAGTGATCTGCAAAAGAAGAAAATGTGATGTCAGGGAAAAACTTTTTTCACACAGCGAGTAGTTAGGGTATAGAATGCCTGGAGATGGGGTGGAGGCAGGTTCAGTTCAGACATTCAAGGTGATCTTTGTATTTTCTGCACTAATATGTACAACTTACACTTACCGTATCTATGTTGAAGTATGTTAGACAATCACACATGTATTTTGCAAGCTTATGGTTGCAACTCTCATCTTCATATTAGCTATACCCAGCAATTTCTTGTTAACTGCAAATTACTTAAAATGAGCTATCATGTCTCAAGTTACACATCTTGAATGTTCAGAAATTGTTGCATTTGTACTTCTTGTAATCTCAAGTAATGTTCGATACCAGATGACTTGAAGTGAAAACAGATTCCGATGTGTGCATCGTTATATTGTTCGGTTAACATCAGCGTCCGAGCTTCTCAATTTCAGAGTGAAAGAACTAGTAGCAATTCATCTCTGTGACAATGTAAAAATCATCAGATTGTGCAACAGCACAATCAACAACAGCATGTTTGTACATGTTACTAACTGCTCTGTTAATTATAGGCCAATATGTATGTTTACAAAGACTTGTGTAACCCATTAAACAGTGCAGTGCCTCAGGTTAGAAGGGTATGGATATATGCCAGGAATTCTTCTCAATCGTATTATGCAGTAAATGGGTTTATTTGTCACTTACCTGAATACTTATTTGCTGAAGAAATGGGCTTTAGACAAAGCTTTATGTTTTAGTGCATTTATGAAGTGTAGCAGAGTTATGGCACACACAATATTCGTTTGGAGATAGCAAGAATGGCAGATGCTGGAGTCAGAATGAACACAGTGTGGAGTTGGAGGAACACTATAGGTCAGGCACCATTCGAGGAATGGGAAAGTCAACGTTTCTGGTCGGGACAGTCCTGATGAAGGGTCCTGTCCTGAATCATCGACTTTCCTGTTCCTCTGATGCTACCTGACCTACTGTGTTCCTCCAGCTCCACACTTTGTTGACTACAATATTCCTTTGATTTCTGAAGTGATTAATTCTGAAACTTCAATTTGGCCAACTGGCAAAGCACCATCTCAAGGAGAACTGGAAGAATTTGAGCTTGTAACCTGTATTGTGCTTAATGCTCTTCCTGATTCAAGAAGCAAATCCACTGGTTTGAAAACAGATTGTGTTTAAGCAGATCAAAATAGAGGAGAGCATTTCACATGAAAAGGACAGCAAATCAGTCGGTAGATGTGTTAGAAAATTCTATTTATGTATCGAAATATTAATTATATTGAGCTGCTAAAACAGAAGCTGAAGCTCAAGTTGGCAATAGGATTATAAAATGGAGAACATTAAACAGAAACATGTAAACAGAAATTGCATAATATATTAATAGTAAGTTAATATTTATTCAGTACGGTTTGAATTAAGGCAGTTCTCTCTCACCTAATGCATTGCCATAGGGGTTGTAAAATACAACATCAGAAATCTAAGACTAATATGTAAAGCTGCTATAGTCAGCCACCTCTGCTTTTTGCATAGAAGTTGAACAAAGACTAAGGGTTGAGCACATGGACGGGCTATATCTTAATTCACAAGCCTCTAGATAGTAATTTCATCCCCTCTGATTCATTTGCATTATTTAGCTTTTATCTGCATTAGGTAATAGAGTTAATGTTTGCCTCTTTCAAGACAATTTATGTGCATTTGGCACAATCCCAGGTTAAAGGGATGGTGGACATGGCACCCACAATATATGTCAGTCATAAATCTGTTTGAGGTCCAACTTGCTGCCTCAGGTTTGCATAGAATGAATAGCGATCAAAGTAGGATGTTAAAAGTTTAATAAAGGTAAAAGAAATTAGTTTTCATGAGTTAGCACACGTCTACATCAGAATGCTAAAACTGAAAATTGAAACTACTTTTTCCACTGTAAAATGCTATTTTCATCATCATTAGTATCCATCGGAAATTTTTTAAAGAGGCAAGAAATCTTGTAAGACAGTAATGCACAGACCTAACTCACAACATTGGCAACATATAAGAGGTGAATCCACATGACTGGAGTAATATTCAAAGGCTTGATGGAAAGAATAGACAGGCAGAATCTTTCCAACCCCTCAGCAATGTGGGCATCGATGTTTTAGTCAAAACAAAATGGTGAGAGCTGCAGAAATGGGATTCCCAATGTCGAAAAAAGAAAATCTGATTCTGTAACCAACGTTTAAATGGCAAGATGAGAATCTCGCTAGAGAGCAGTGAGCGGCCATACTGCAGCATTAGCATGCCAGAAGTACCTAATTCTACCTTGTTGATATATATTTTCCTATTCTCCCACATTACAGAGAGAAACTAGATAGCTACAATTTCCAACATGAAAGTCAGTGAGTGTACCTGGCAACTCCAACTCATCACTTGCTGCTGTGGGCTTCTATCTTGGACAGGAGTCACTAATCTCTCAGGTTACACATGCCATCTGCATGCCCATATCCACAGAGTTTGGCATTAGATGTGTGTCAGCCTCACCACATTCTCATGACACATCTCTGCACCATTTTTAACAATGTTTTCTCCTTTGAAGACACATTTTGGAGCAGGTGAGCACCTTTTATTACAATGACACCTTGTACACAGGGAAAGATACCCATCTCATGAGTAAGGCCAGGGTATATCTCAGGGCCTTTCACTTGCCCTCTGGGTGTTCATTCATTTTTTGGCTAATTGAATACTCTTAACATCTTTGCCTTATGCAGATGGCCTTGTTTTGCCGTTTTATGTTTTGCCCTGCATTCAGAGCTTAAAGGCTCACAGTACTTCACAGCGTCCCTGTCTTTTAGCGCAGGCACAAAGCCAGGCAGCTCGTAATGGTTGCCAACAGCCAAGGAGTTAGACATGTTACTGTAAGGCACTATGCTCTGGCTAGGGTACTCCAAGTACATAGAACAATCACACTGCATATGCTCCAAGTAAATGGCTGTGTCTCCAAGCCTAAGGGAAGTAGATCTCACTCAAGTCCAGGGAAGCAGCCTTCAGTCATGGTCCCACCACAGTCAGTCAAAGGCAGCATCTGACTTAATTGTGGGTCTTGAAAATGTGTGTCAGTTGTTTGGGCTGGCTAGGTTCAGGGAATGTCTGTCTCTACAGCCCAGGGACTGTCGGGCATGGTCAGTCTGTGGGCCCAGTGTAAACCAGTCTGGGGATTCATGGCCAGTCTGTTGGAGAGCTGCACGAGGATCAGTCAGGGACCCAGTTACTGATCAGTCTGGTTATCCATCCAACTGAGTCGGGGTTAGCCCACAGTTGGTGGTGGGGTGGGGGGTGGTGGTGTGGTCAGATCAGTTCAAATCAAGGGGGAGTTATCTGACCAGAGCTGTGATAGGGAAATTAGTGAATTCCGTTGTGGGGATTGGAGGCAATTTGCTGGGATGCAGAGAGAGCAATAGTTGTAAAATGGGGAACTCAACAGGTAAATGGGTAGACAGTAGTGCATTGGAGGGCTTACTGCACGAGAGGTGTCATTGATGGTCACAACTATTGTGCCTTCATTGGGAGGGCAATGCAACATTTATGTTGGCATGACTAAGCTATAGAGCAAGGGCTCAGTGGGTAATGCTGGGGAATGAAGCCATAATTCCAAGAGATGTGTGGGAGCTCAGTGCTAACAGTATTGACAAGAGATACAAGAAAGAAACTGACATGGAGGTTCAGGGTGGATCCCACCTGCCATTCACCGTGCCAAGCTGTTGTCTATCATACTCATGTGACCCATAAAAATGCGATAGAAATGAAAATGGCCACGACCATGCCCAACAAAGATTTCTGTCTGACCACAAGGGCTCTATTTGTGTGATGTGAGGTCACTTGGAGGGCAATTGCATTAATCAGACACGTACACACTGCAGGTTGAAAACATCTGTAATCATAGGTCCCCATGAGAAATATCTGCAGGGTCCAGCTGTGCAGGATACAAATTCTAGCATCTCTGTGGAGCAAAAGTAATCGCAGGAACATTGAAAGTGTTGTCTGTTGGCTGCAATTCACAAAGTCAGTCAAAGATCTCATGAGTGATATCTTCTCATCTTGAACTGCAAGTAGTCGCCAACAGGATCCTCAATGCCTTTCTTGGATGTTGTAGGGAGTGGGGTGTGGGCGACAAGGCATTCCATTGTTTTCTTTGTCGGAGTCCTTCATATTATTCTGTATGCAGGACAATGCTAAGCCTGCCTTTGTGAGAGATGCAAATTCTGACTGCTCAGATTATTCAGGGCATGTTCAGTTGCTGACATTCATACCATTTCATTGGAAATGTGACGAATGGATCCAGCCAGAACAGGGGTCATGTTCCCAAAGCCACAGTACTTGAAGAAACACAGAGAAAATTAGGCTGGTCCCCGGAGTAGCAACTCCTGAACAGCCTCCATATGAAGAAGTTGTAGATGAAAAACTTCTCAGACAGGCACATAAAGGAGGCCCAGAATCTATCTTCCTCAATGCCACTTCCTCTGGAAGAGCAAGACGCAATGTCTCCACAGACTACAAATATCCCAAGATGCTGTCAGAGTAAGATGTCAACTGCTGGAGTGAGACACACGGCCTGAAAGAGTCCATTGCCATCCTCTCCCAGTGGCCACCAAGGTGAAAGCTGCCCTGACTGCTTTGAAGGATCCACTAGGGACCGCTTTGAGATCTCACAACCCTCAATTCACAATGTGTTACAAAGGCAACCTTTGCCCGATCACACCGTGTGTTCTCACTTCCCTGCGCTGAGATCAGTGCTGTAGACCAGACAGTAGGCTCAACAGTAGTGAATACTTCCACCATTGCTAATGAAAAGACAGCATAACCAAGCCAGCATACAAATATTATTTATTTAATTATTAATTATTATATATAATTATTATTATAATATAATTAACTATTATTAAATTAAATATTAATTATTTAAATATCTATATAAATAAATAGCTAATGTGGCAAGCTACAGAGAATCGCATGAAAATGCCCACTAAAGCCAAATGCAACAGCCAAGACAGCAATATCAACAGAAGCATTTTAGCAATGCATATAGTTTACTTTTTTAATGTTTCACCAATGAACAGCCTTCAAGATGTTAGGCATATGATGAAATTTATGACGATTAGAAATATATGTTTTCTGTCATTTGTTATAAAGATGCTACATTTAATATTGCTGGGAGGATTTACATTTTAAAGGACTGTGGAAAATTGATTTTGAAGTTTTGTGGAAATAAGTGAAGTGTTTCTGTAAAATAGGTCATTAAAAGTCAATTGTGGCATTGGAGATTTTCAAGCAAGTTTTCCTGTAAATTCCATGACAGGTTGTGGCTTGTTACGTTGTAAATCCTTCAGGGGCTGTTTTTTGAACAGTGATTGGTTCGAAGTGGTGTGTGTTTTATCTGCTTTGTTTAGACGGAATTCTGCTCATAACAAGCTGAATTGAAAGAAAGCTTTGCCAGGACAAGTAGCTTGCTGATGGCACTCATTTCTGAAAATAAAGCCATCTTGTTGGGTTCAGCGTGATACATAGTTGCTCCTTTGAAAGAGTGATTGGTATGTGTCTGCAAAACTCCAGTGACAGTTGTGCATGATTAATAAGGTGCTTCCATCAGTTAGAACATCTCAGCACAGACTCTGGAACTCTCTACAGTTTATTCGTTTGCTTTCAGAGTAACCCACTGGCAAAAGTGCCTGCCCTTTGTCAGACAGCCAATTTCTGCAGGAAATTTGTTTTTTTAAAATTTCTTTTCCTGAAGACAGCATGTGGATGTGTGTTTGTGTATTTTGGCAACATTTAGAACAATAGGCATTTATATTGCTTTATCATTGGCTGCATTTGTTAATCAGTTGTTGCATCTTTGTTAAATATGGCTTGTTGTGATAATAAACCAATATTTGTGTTTGCATGGAAATTTAGATGATATATCAGATTTTAAACAAGATCTAGGTAAGGTATTTACTTGGTCATCTTGACAACTGGAAAAAAGTAATTTTATTTGATGTTGTGTTTGTGGTATAGTGGGATTAGAGCAACAGTGCACTCCTACAGCCGCCTTCATACTAAATCATTCGGCTTTAGAATTTTGTATCTTAAAGGATAATTGGCAAGTTCATCTATTTACCTCCACAAAGTTATGACAGGTCTTCAAATGATAATGACATATCTAAATTGATTTTAAATTAATCAAACTTTCAGTCTCGATTTGAACGACTGAAATTCATTCCAGGCACGCTTTTCTTCAAAAAAAAATCTACTTGGTCATGAGATTCTAATTTATGTCTTCAGTTTTTGATTTTCTTAATTCATTGAACGAATTTGGCCTTCCAGGATTTTGACCCGACAACTGTGAAGGAACAAGGACATCCTTTCAAGTCAATATTGTGCGGGTCTTGGAGAATATATTGTTGGTGGGCAACTTATCCTTTAAGATGGTAAATGGTTGTGGGTTTGGAAGGTGCTGCCGAAGAAGCCTTAGAGGATTGCTGCAGTGCATCTTGTAGATGGTACATACTGTTGCTATTGAGTAGTGGTGGTGGAAGGCATGAATGTCTTTGGATGTGGTGCCAGTCATGTAGGTTGCTTTGTCCTGGTGTCAAGCTTCTTGGGTATTGTTGGAGCTATACTCATCCAGACAAGTGGTTGTATTCCATCACACTCCTCATATGAGCCTGGTAGACATGTCTTGAGTATTGTCAGGTCGACATTCATCCAGGCAAGTGGTGAGTATTCCATCACACTCCTCAGTTGAGCCTTGCAGATGGTGGGCAGGCTTTAGGGAGCCAGGAGGTGAGCTACTCACTGCATGATTGCTATCCTTTGACCTGCCATTACAACTACAGTATTTATATCACAGGATTAATTCAGTTTCTGCTCCAATGATAGGATGGTATTCAAGAACAGTAATGCCATTAAATGTTAAGGTCAATGTTTACCTTCTCTCTTGATGGAGATGATGATTGCTTGGCATTTAAATTGTATGAATGCCACTTGCCACTTTTCAACCTGACCAGTTCTTGCAGCATTTGTACATGGGCAGCTTTAGTAATTGAGAAGTTGCAAATGATGCTGAACATTGTACAACTGTTAGCGGACATCCCCACTTCTAACTTTATGATGGAGGGAAGGTTCATGGGCCTCGGATACTACCCTGAGGAACTCCTGCAGAAAGTCCTAGAGCCGAGTCGACTGACCTCCAACAACTACATCCATTGTTTTTTGTTGATGGATATAGCATAATTAGCATCCAAATTTTATATAAGGCCAGTGAAATGAAAGTTATTTCTTAAATTGGCTGAACCATTTCAAGAAAATTAAATACAGTCAGCAATACCTCATTTAAATTTCCCAGGTGTATTATAATTCATAAGTTTAATTTAAATCTTATAAATCTAGTTAGTGCTGTCGAATGTTTGAAATGGATTTTTGGAGTTCAGGTGTGGTAGGTAAATTCTACAACCTCAAAATATTGGCCAGATTTTGTGATAGCAGCAGTGACAAAGCTGTCAAGAATTTATCATCATTCTTTCTCTGAAAATAAAACAATTTCTGAAGTCCATACATGCGAAACTAAATGAAGGTTATGTGGAAGTTGCTGGCTGTGATTTTGTGTTTCTCCAGGTGACACATATTACCAAGTGCACATTAACAATGCCAGCTGCAAGCTTCCTTGCAATCACTAACAAGTCTGAAATGGAATTATATCTCTGCGCTTTCATCATCACTGGGTTAAAATCCTGGAACTCCCTCCCTAAAAGCACAGGAGATGTACTTACGCTAAATGAACTATGGCGATTTCAGAAAGTAGCTCTTGAGGGTAACTAAAGATGGGAATAAATGCTTGCCTTGCCCGCGATGACCAATGAATGTGAACAAACTATATGTTTAAAGGAAATTTCATAATTGCCTATAATCAATTAGAAATAACTGAACCTCTTTAGCAATGACATATCACTGCTAATGTCTCCAGGAACAGTTCGAACTTATCAATGATGCCGAACTGATTCTTTTTTAGCAAACTAAATCATAACTCCTGCCGAAGGATCTCTCTGGTCCTGGGGAGCAGATGTATATTTTTGTTAATCCAACATTTTTCATTCTGATGAAAATTCTGAGAGTGGAATTTTCCTTTCTCTGGTGTGACATGATCAGTAGTGAAAGAAGTGGGAAAATGTGAAGAGAATCTTAATCCCAAGAATGTTGTTTTCTGATTTTGCTCTCAAGTATTAAATAATGCCTTTAGATTCTCACCATTGACCAGTGACTACCTGCTCTCTATGTATCTGTATCTCATTTACACCCCAACGTACCTTGTATCCCACTTCCAATTCTCTTCTTCCTTGCTCAGCGATGCAAAGTCCTGGCATGAAATCTGAGTGAATTCCTGGCATTTGCAGCTCATCGATTGGTTGTTCCATCTAGAGTGTAGCTACTTGGTCACAACAACGACCCTGCCTGCTCTTCAGCCATCGTCACACTCAATCACTTATCAACTGTTGCCTGCTCTCACACCAATACAGACTCCACTTTCAGGCCTCCAACATGTTACTGTGGAGCTCAGGGACACCTTGATTTGATATTTCTGCCAGGTTGCTTTGCATGCAGGACAGATCTGTATCTCATGCTTCAATTCAGGATGTCTTTTTTGGGAGAGAGATAGTAGGAATTGCTGATGCTGGAGAATCTGAGATAACACGGTGTGAAGCTGGATGAACACAGCAGGCCTAGGAGCATCAGAGGAACAGGAAAGCTTGACATTTCAGGTCAGGACCCTTCTTTAGAAACGTCAAACTTTCCTGCTGTTCTGATGCAGCTTGGCCTGCTGCGTTCATCCAGCTTCACACCGTGTTATCTCTGTGTTTTATGGGACTCAGCTTGTTTTCTTCGTTGCTCACTCAATGCCTTCATTTGTATAGCTTACATTGCTGTCTTAACAGTGAGGGGGAGGCAGATAGCTGATCCTAATGAGGAATATTGAATAGTCAAGAGATGGGCATATCATTATTTGGTGCCATGCTATGCCAACATCAACCTGCAGCACCTACAGCAGCAAAAACTCTGCATGTGCTTCAAGCAAATTGCCATATATGAAAGCTTAAGGGTAAAAGTCCCTCACAAGCTGAAGGGGGCTTTAGTCAGTCGTAGGTACAACCATGTTCAATGAAGAGGCTTGTCTCATTCAAGTCCAGCAGCTGACCATGGTCAATCAGGTGGTTGTTCCTGGGGATCTGTGTCCTTGTGTCCTTTGGACTGGGCCAGCCCTGCAGGCCAAGAGCAATCAGTCTGAGGATTACAAGTAGGTCAGGGAGACATGGGATGGGTCAGTTCTCCCTGCAATGAGGTGATAGGATGTCTTTAGTGAGTGAGTATGAGGTGCAGAGAGCAGGAAGGGTCAGTAGTTTGGGAGTATGACGTGGGTGAGGGTTGTTAAGTGATACAGTGCATGCAAAGGTAAGTTATTGTCCAAGAGTCTCGGTGAGTAGTTTGTGCAGTGATAGAGTTAGAGTGAGTGGTGGCCCTTTGAGAGTGTGGCTTCAGAGAGAAAGTCGTGGTATTTACCCTCGCGAAGTTCAGAAGTTCATCAGTCTTCCCTTGCTCTGCTGACGAACCTTTTGACTGGTTGTGTGGTGGTGAGCTGGAAAAAGGACTCTTCTCTTCACCACCGCCCCATGTACTGAACCTCCAGATCCCTGTCCATGAAGCAGGAAGAAACTTTCCTTGCTCCCGGGCCAGGTCCTCAGTGATAACAGCTGATGAACACAGTGAGAGGAACAGTTGTTGGCTTGCAGTGTCAAACAGCTTGATACTTGGACTTGAAATATGACTCCACCAACGTGAAATTTGGAAGGTGCCATGAGTGGTTAGTGAGTAGTGTTATGTCTCCAGTTAGGCAGTTTCCCAACAAAGGTGCCCAGAGACAGGTCAAATAATTAATGAGATGAAGAGCCAAAGATTGAGTGAGAAACCTCATTCTGAGTCCTGGTGCTCCACACACCATACTCAGCAAATTTGAAAATGCCCTGAAGATTTTTTCAACACTATCTCATTTAAAGTTTGATTTTTCATCTTCTAACATGTATATCTCAGTCATTTAGTTTGCTCGATTATACTTGTTGAAGGTAAAAGGATGATCGGTGTATTTTATTTCCTGGCTTGCTGTCTGTGAGAATATTTCAATATAATTGGTTGTTCACTTATTTGATAGCACCAGTAACGCTGGATGCCTGGAAATTCCCTTGCTTCAACAATAGGTTCACATTGATGTCAGGAACAGTGCGATTTGTGAGATGAGATTGCCGGAATTTTGGAGGCAGCTTTCTTTGAGGTCAGCCTGAGGGCTAACCGCTTGCTCCTGCTCGCAAAATTCAGGCGATTAATTTTTAAAGATCCTAATAACAATGTATTGACAGGCTGAAAAACATGTCTACTTTCATGTGGTGAATGGTATATTTCCCTTTATAATGTATGCTTATGGTTATTGATACCAGCTTGACAACAAAGAAAGATTCATAGATTTAGGATGCAAAACAACATGTTGCACTTGCTGCAGTCAATAGCCACTAATAGGCTTCATGAAAGTGCTCGTGCAGCGATAACTCTTATTCTGAACAATTCTCTGAGGGAATAAATTAATGTATCTCATATTGTATTGATTGTAGATAATAATGGCTTAAGTGAAATGATATGAGGCAGAGTAAGTGTGAAGGAAGTAGCCATACAGTAGCTGCAGCGAGTTGGGTGGTTTCATTATGGAACAAAAGGCAACATCCGTAGGACTCAACAAATGGCTGTGAGTGCACTTAGACATGCCTGCAGTTTGTGGGAAACATTTCCATCAGTGATGAAGTAAGTTTCTTGGGAATACTGTGGAGAGTGGGATTTGTCCTTGTTATTGCAACAGCTATGTTATTACCAGTACGGACCACCAGTTCTGACAGGGCATGTAGATCACGCAAATGATTAGATGTACAAGGTGAAATGCAAGCCCTTTATTTAACAAATTTGGCTTCGCCATTAGTTTTAGGCTAAATATGCAACCTGACCAGCACTAAAACTTTTTTCATGGATAATGGATAGTGAATTGTACCTCAACCATTCAACACCCATTAACCATTTTAATGCACCAGATCACAACGTTTTGTGTCTTCAGTTCAGGAAAAAAATATTTCTTAGCATAATAAATGGAGATCTATCAGACTGTCTTTCAATTATGTCAATATATCTGATATAACTGCAATATTTAAAACATTGGAGCAGGTTAGCTAAAGACAAGTCCTCTAATTGACTGTCAGAACTAGTGATACTTATCATGTAATCAGATGTGATTTGCTTTATTATTGTCACATGTACCTAGAGACAATGAAAAGTATTGTTTTGCATTCCAAACAGACCAATCATAGTGTACATAAGTGCATCAGGGTAATAGAACAAAATGCAGAATATAGTGTTACCGCTGCAGAGAAGGTGCAGACCAACTCTAATATATGAGAGATCTGTTTATAAGTCTGACAACAGTGGGGAAGAAGCTGTTCTAGGATTTATTGTGATGTGTTTTCAAACTTTCATCTCTTCTGCTGAATGGAAGAGCAAACACCTCATAATATGAAATGTATACATGACTGTTTATTTTGACAAATACTACCTACTTGGGTTTATAAATATAATTTGTTCAGTCTGGAAATTTGAAAGGAAGAAAATGGGTAAATATCTTATGACTTTATCAACTCTGATTGCACAATTTGGACATTGATTTTTAAGGTGGTTTCTTAGAACGACAGAAAATATCAACTGAAAAGAAAACAGAAAAACGGAGGAGTCCGGCCAATAGATCAACCTTTCTCATATTGAACAGTGGAAGGAGAATCCCTGAATGGACTGTTCCTACTTGTAAATCTTTGTGCTCACTGAGCCCCTAACAATGGCTGGTGGGCTTCAGGAATTACAAAAACAAAATGTAGATGACATATCTGCCCTATTGCTCCTCCTCCCCCTCTGTCAAAAGCTCATTTTAGCTCTGAAACACCTCTGAATCAGAGATGCTTTAACATGTTTGATGTGCATCATGAAATCCGATACCTGAAAGATGGAATAGAACATAGTGAAATATTTGTGTTTAGCGTTGGGGAGATATTGGCAGAAAGCCTTTGTATCGCCAGCCTTCAACGTGTCACCAAAACATCTTTTCACCTTTTCAATATTTTTGATTGTTTTATTTTTCCCTTCATAATTTTTCGTTGTCCATCTGCTTTCAAACTTCTGCATTGGGTAAAGTAATGGACAGCTAGGGAAGTAATGTCAGTCTTGATATCAAGATTGCAATTTGCACTCACTGACTTTATCACTAGAGAAACCTGTCAGTAAGTACTTCCTGATACAAGGGAAACGATTCACATTTACCAGTCGAGGTTCTTGCTTTTTAAATTTTTTACCAACTGCATTGGAACTTCGTTGTAAACAATAAACATAATATTTCTTCAGAAGGTAACTGTGTTACAGGAGTTCTAATTAACAAGTGCTGGTGTTTTTAGGCATTGCTTCTATGTGTGAGATATCAATTTTCATGTTTGATTAGTTTTAAAATCATACATCAATAACATAATTGAACATCAAATATTATCTAACTGTGTTTATTTTATTGTGCAAAAGAAATATTTTGACATAAATTTCAAGAAGTATCAGTGGGTACTATTTAGGCTCTGCTGTAGTTGTGATATCCAACGAGACTCATAAATGAGGCTATATTTGTCAAACAACTTTGGTGAGAAACCACCTTTCTTAACTTCTGCTTGAACGACTGCAGAAAGCTTTGTGGTGCAGTAGTAACATCTGTATCTCAGGGCCAGAATCTCTGGATTGGAGCCCCACTTCAGGACATGTTGGGCATGGATAGCTCATTCAAAACCTAGTCCCCAAACAGGTTAATTGTCAGCATGTAAATCCTAAGAGTGATAGAATCTCTTATTCAGCCATCCTGTAGTTACCCACTAGCTTGGACCAATCCAATGGAAATCTATGACCCTACCCTCCAAATCAAGGACATGATGAAGGACAGGCTGACAGACCTTAAGAATCAAACCAAATCTGACATAAATTATACATGAATTGGCGAGTGAATTGCAGTCAATATATAATAAACTTTAAATAGCAGATTCAATAAGGGTAGATCTCATGGGTTTACTGGGCAGTCAACTTAACATATATGGCAAAAATTGCAATCAAAATTCTATGAAAGCTCTGAACTTCTTCCAGTAAAATTCCACCACCTTTTCTTTGTGGCTTCTGTCACTAAATCCCATACGTTGGGAGTTTTCTTCCAGCCAAGTTTTGCGGGTATGATTTTCACCAAAAGTTGTACATTTTCAGATCCCTCTGAGCTCTGCTCAGCAATGGTGGTGAAGGGGTAATGTCACTAGATGAGAAATCAGGCAATCAGGTTAATACTGCAGAACATGAGTTCAAATCCATTCTTGGAAGCTGGTGAAATTTAAACTAATTAGTTAATAATCTGGCTTTGAAAGTTCCTCTCAGTAATGGCAATCATAACAATGAACATCAAATGTCAGAATTTTGGTTGATTACTATCCTTTGAAGAAAGAAATCTGGCCTCGCCGATGTGTGAATCTAGACTGTCAGAAATATGGCTGATTCTTAACTGTCTCCTGCAATGGCCTACCAATCCATTCAGTCCAAGAGTCATTAGGGATGGGCAACCAATTCTGTCCTTACCAGCCATGCCACATCCCATAAAAGAAAAAAAACAGAAAAAGGAGTTCCTTGTTCTTATTTTTCAGCTGCCACAACCTTTGGCTATTCCAAAATCTGATCATCTGACCCATTTATATTGTACTCTAGGTCATGCAGTAGCAGATTTTTGTGCCTTTAATCATCAATCTAAGAATTTAAGAACATAAGAACTCAGAGCAGGAGTAGGCCATCTGGCCCCTCGAGCCTGCCCTGCCATTTAATAAGATCATGGCTGGTCTTTTTGAGACTCAACTCCACTTACCCACCATAACCCTTAATTCCTTTACCATTCAAAAATTTATCTAGTCTTGCCTTAAAAACATTCAGCGAGGTAGCTTCAATCACTTCACTGGGGAGGGAATTCCACAGATTCACAACCCTTTGGGTGAGGAAGTTCCCCCTGGCCTGAGTCCTACATCTACTTCCCTTTATTTTGAGTCAATGCCCTCAAATCCTAATTTCACCTGCTAGCGGAAACAGCCTCCCTGCCTCCACCTTATCTATTCCCTTCATAATCTTATAGGTTTCTGTAAGATCTCCCCTCATTCTTCTGAATTCCAATGAGTATAATCCCAGTCTACTCAGTGTCTCCTCATAATCCAACCCTCTCAACTCTGGAATCAACCGAGTGAATCTCCTCTGCACGCCCTCCAGTGCTGGTATATCCCTTCTCAAGTAAGGAGACCAAAGCTGCACACAGTACTCCAGGTGTGGCCTCACCAGGACCCTATACAGCCGCAACATAGCCTCCCTGTTTTTCAACTCCATCCCTCAAGCAATGGCAGACAAAATTCCACTTGCCTTTTTAATCACCTGCTGCACCTGCAATCCCACCTTCAGGAATTCATGCACAAGGACCCCCAAGTCCCACTGCACAACATAGTCCATTTTTCTGTTATTCCTACCAAAATGAATGACCTCACACTTATCAACATTATACTCCATCTGCCAGACCTTTTCCCACTCAGACTATCTATACCCCTCTGCAGACTTTCAGTGTCTTCTGCTCTACCACTCACGTAGTGTCATCTGCAAATTTTGACACACCACACTCAGTCCCCAACTTCAAATCATTTGTGTAATTTGTAAACAATTGAGATCCCAACACTGATACCTGAGGCACACCACTAGCCATTGACCGCCAACCAGAAAAACACCTGTTTGCTCCTACTCTTTGCTTTCTACTGGTCAACTAATCCTCTACCATGCCAATACGTTACCTGTAATACCATGCAATTTTATCTTATGTAGCAGTCTTTGGTGTGGCACCTTGTCAAATGCCTTCTGGAAATCCAGATACACCACATCCACAGGTTCCCCATTGTCCATCATGCAAGTAATGTCCTCAAAGAATTCCACCAAATTAGTTAAACATGACCTACCCTTCATGAACCCATGCTGGGTGTTCCCAATGGGACAATTTACATCCAAATGTCTTGCTACTTCTTTCTTAATGATAGATTCAAGCATTTTCCCCACTACCGAAGTTAAACTAACTGGCCTATAGTTACTTGCTTTTTGTCTACTTCCTTTTTTAAACTGTGGCGTCACATTGGCTGCTTTCCAATCTGCAGGAACCACCCCAGAGTCCAGTGAATTTCAGTAAATAATTACTAGGGTATTTGCTATTTCCCCCATCACCTCTTTTAGTATCCTGTGATGCATTTCGTTAGGGCCAGGAGACTTGTCTACCTTTAGCCCCCATAAGCTTGCCCAGCACTGCCTCCTTAGTGATAATGATAGTTTCTAGGTCCTCACCTGCTATAACCTTCTTGCCATTAGTTTTCGGCATGTTATTTGTGTCTTTCACTGTGAAGACCGACACAAAATAACTGTTCAATGTCTCAGCTATTTCCTCATTCCCAGTTATTAAATTGGCCTTCTCATCCTCTAAAGGACCAATGTTTACCTTCACCATTCTTTTACAATTTACATATTCATAGAAACTTTTGCTACCTGCTTTTATATTCTGAGCTAATTTACTCTCATAATCTATCTTACTTTCCTTTCTAACTTTTCTTGTGGCTTTCTGTTGACCTTTAAAGATTTCCCAGTCTACTAATGCTCTTTGCTTTTTTGTATGTGTTTTTTTTCAATCTGATGCTTTCTTTTATTTCCTTAGACAACCATAGCTGGCTCTCTCTTTTCCTACAGTCCTTCCTTGTCACTGGAATATACTTCTGCTGACCACTGTGAAAAATTGTTTTGAAAGTCCTCCACTGTTCCTCAATTGACCCACCATAAAGTTTTTGCTCCCATTCAACCTTAGCTAACTCCTCCCTCATCCCATCATTGTCTCCTTTGTTTCAGCACAGGGCATAGGTACTGGATTTAACCTTCTCATGTTCCATCTGTATTTTTAAATTCTACCATACTGTGATCGCTCCTTCCAAGAGGACCCCTAACTGTGAGATCATTATTCCTGGGATCATTACACAGGACTAGATTTAGTATAGCTTGCTCTCTTGTAGGTTCCATTATGTATTGTTCAAGGAAATTATCACGGATGCATCCGATGTACCCCTCCTCAAGGCTGCCATGACCGACCTGGTTTGACCAATCGATATATAGGTCAAAATCCCCCATGATAATCGCTGTACCATTTTTACATGCATTAGCTATTTCTATATTTATTGCCTGCCCCACCATGATATCATTATTTGGTAGCCTATAGACCACACCTATCAGTGACTTCTCCCTGCTATTCCTAATTTCCACCCAAATGGATTCAAAGTTTTGTTCATTAGAACCTATCTCATCTCTCACTACTGCCCTGATATCATCCTTAAAACTCAGAGCAACATCATCTCCCTTACCTTCCTGTCTGTCCTTCCAAACAGTTTGACACCCCTGGATATTTAACTCCCAGTCATGACCAACCTGTAACCATGTCTCTGTAATGGCCACTAAATCATGCCCATTTGTCAATGATTTGCACTGTCAACTCATCCACCTTGTTCGGTATGCCCCGAGCAATCAGATAAAGTGCCCTTATGCCAGTTTTTAGACCTTCTTTTTGGGTCCTATCACCTCCATGACTAACAGCTCTTGACTTCTCCTTCCATTTAACTTTTTTCCTGATTTTCAATGGAGCTGAAGCTTCCTCGTCACCTGCTAACCTGCTACTTTGCCTTACATTAATTGTTATTCTCCCCCTACGCTCACTTCTCCCTTCCCCCCCACTTACTAGTTTAAAGTCCTATTAACCACCCTGTTTACCCTTTTCGCCAGAACACTGGACCCGCCCCGATCAGGTGGAGTCCATCCCATCGGTATAGATCCCTCCTGTCCCAAATCTGATGCCAGGGCCCCATGAAAAGGAAACCATCTTTCCCACATTTCCCACTCTTTCGGCCACATGTTTACTTCCCTGATCCTCTCCTCCCTATACCAATTTGCAACAAATGTTCCCAGTCCTGCACCAGCGTGAGTGTGTGTCAGAAACTTGTGTCATCCAATTGGAGCAGAAAATATTTCATCCTCCCATATTGTAAACAAGCTTCTGTTTCTCTCAGGATGAGGAGATGATCTCGTTTTCCAGCTGCACCTTTGATCACAAGAGCCTCCTGAGTGTCTAATTACCACTACTGATGCATACACACTGGCCCTTCCATCCCATTGGTGGGATACTCCAGCCTGCTGAATAGCATTACACTCTTGAAAACAGTCCCAAAGGAAGAGAAAGACTTGCGTTTACATAGCATCATTCTTACTCTGAGTACCTCCCAAAATAACTTAGCCAATTGAATATTCATGAACTATAGACACCATTGTGTGTAGAAACTCAGCATCCAATTTAAACACAACGTTGTACAAACAGCAATATGATAATGGAATCAGTAATCTGTTTGTTTGGCATGTTGTTTGATGGATAAATATTGGCCAAAACCAACAAGATGAGGAAACAGAGATAATGGGAACTGCAGATGCTGGAGATTCCAAGATAATAAAATGTGAGGCTGGATGAACACAGCAGGCCAAGCAGCATCTCAGGAGCACAAAAGCTGACGTTTCGGGCCTAGACCCTTCATCAGAGAGGGGGATGGGGGGAGGGAACTGGAATAAATAGGGAGAGAGGGGGAGGCGGACCGAAGATGGAGAGTAAAGAAGATAGGTGGAGAGGGTGTAGGTGGGGAGGTAGGGAGGGGATAGGTCAGTCCAGGGAAGACGGACAGGTCAAGGAGGTGGGATGAGGTTAGTAGGTAGCTGGGGGTGCGGCTTGGGGTGGGAGGAAGGGATGGGTGAGAGGAAGAACCGGTTAGGGAGGCAGAGACAGGTTGGACTGGTTTTGGGATGCAGTGGGTGGGGGGGGGGGGGAAGAGCTGGGCTGGTTGTGTGGTGCAGTGGGGGGAGGGGATGAACTGGGCTGGTTTGGGGATGCAGTGGGGGAAGGGGAGATTTTGAAACTGGTGAAGTCCACATTGATACCATATGGCTGCGGGGTTCCCAGGCGGAATATGAGTTGCTGTTCCTGCAACCTTCGGGTGGCATCATTGTGGCAGTGCAGGAGGCCCATGATGGACATGTCATCAAGAGAATGGGAGGGGGAGTGGAAATGGTTTGCGACTGGGAGGTGTAGTTGTTTGTTGCGAACTGAGCGGAGGTGTTCTGCAAAGCGGTCCCCAAGCCTCCGCTTGGTTTCCCCAATGTAGAGGAAGCCGCACCGGGTACAGTAGATGCAGTATACCACATTGGCAGATGTGCAGGTGAACCTCTGCTTAATGTGGAATGTCATCTTGGGGCCTGGGATGGGGGTGAGGGAGGAGGTGTGGGGACAAGTGTAGCATTTCCTGCGGTTGCAGGGGAAGGTGCCGGGTGTGGTGGGGTTGGAGGGCAGTGTGGAGCGAACAAGGGAGTCACGGAGAGAGTGGTCTCTCCGGAAAGCAGACAGGAGAGGGGATGGAAAAATGTCTTGGGTGGTGGGGTCGGATTGTAAATGGCGGAAGTGTCAGAGGATAATGCGTTGTATCCGGAGGTTGGTAGGGTGGTGTGTGAGAACGAGGGGGATCCTCTTGGGGCGGTTGTGGCGGGGGCGGGGTGTGAGGGATGTGTCGCGGGAGATGCGGGAGACGCGGTCAAGGGCGTTCTCAATCACCGTGGGGGGAAAGTTGCGGTCCTTAAAGAACTTGGACATCTGGGATGTGCGGGAGTGGAATGTCTTATCGTGGGAGCAGATGCGGCGGAGGCGGAGGAATTGGGAATAGGGGATGGAATTTTTGCAGGAGGGTGGGTGGGAGGAGGTGTATTCTAGGTAGCTGTGGGAGTCGGTGGGCTTGAAATGGACATCAGTTACAAGCTGGTTGCCTGAGATGGAGACTGAGAGGTCCAGGAAGGTGAGGGATGTGCTGGAGATGGCCCAGGTGAACTGAAGGTTGGGGTGGAAGGTGTTGGTGAAGTGGATGAACTGTTCGAGCTCCTCTGGGGAGCAAGAGGCGGCGCCGATACAGTCATCAATGTACCGGAGGAAGAGGTGGGGTTTGGGGCCTGTGTCGGTGCGGAAGATGGACTGTTCCACGTAACCTACAAAGAGGCAGGCATAGCTGGGGCCCATGCGGGTGCCCATGGCCACCCCCTTAGTCTGTAGGAAGTGGGAGGAGTCAAAAGAGAAGTTGTTGAGTGTGAGGACGAGTTCCGCTAGGCGGATGAGAGTGTCGGTGGAGGGGGCCTGGTCGGGCCTGTGGGACAGGAAGAAGCGGAGGGCCTTGAGGCCATCTCCATGCGGAATGCAGGTGTACAGGGACTGGACGTCCATGGTGAATATGAGGTGTTGGGGGCCAGGGAATTGGAAGTCCTGGAGGAGGTGGAGGGCGTGGGTGGTGTCACGGACATAGGTGGGGAGTTCCTGGACCAAAGGGGAGAAAATGGAGTCCAGATAGGTGGAGATGAGTTCGGTGGGGCAGGAGCAGGCTGAGACGATGGGTCGACCGGGGCAGGCAGGTTTGTGAATTTTGCTATCCCCAGCTATGCCTGCCTCTTTGTAGGTTACGTGGAACAGTCCATCTTGCGCACCTACACAGGCCCCAAACCCCACCTCTTCCTCCGGTACATTGATGACTGTATCGGCGCCGCCTCTTGCTCCCCAGAGGAGCTCGAACAGTTCATCCACTTCACCAACACCTTCCACCCCAACCTTCAGTTCACCTGGGCCAGCTCCAGCACATCCCTCACCTTCCTGGACCTCTCAGTCTCCATCTCAGGCAACCAGCTTGTAACTGATGTCCATTTCAAGCCCACCGACTCTCACAGCTACCTAGAATACACCTCCTCCCACCCACCCTCCTGCAAAAATTCCATCCCCTATTCCCAATTCCTCCGCCTCCGCCGCATCTGCTCCCACGATAAGACATTCCACTCCCGCACATCCCAGATGTCCAAGTTCTTTAAGGACCGCAACTTTCCCCCCACGGTGATTGAGAACGCCCTTGACCGCGTCTCCCGCATCTCCCGCGACACATCCCTCACACCCCGCCCCCGCCACAACCGCCCCAAGAGGATCCCCCTCGTTCTCACACACCACCCTACCAACGTCCGGATACAACGCATTATCCTCCGACACTTCCGCCATTTACAATCCGACCCCACCACCCAAGACATTTTTCCATCCCCTCTCCTGTCTGCTTTCCGGAGAGACCACTCTCTCCGTGACTCCCTTGTTCGCTCCACACTGCCCTCCAACCCCACCACACCCGGCACCTTCCCCTGCAACCGCAGGAAATGCTACACTTGTCCCCACACCTCCTCCCTCACCCCCATCCCAGGCCCCAAGATGACATTCCACATTAAGCAGAGGTTCACCTGCACATCTGCCAATGTGGTATACTGCATCCACTGTACCCGGTGCGGCTTCCTCTACATTGGGGAAACCAAGCGGAGGCTTGGGGACCGCTTTGCAGAACACCTCCGCTCAGTTCGCAACAAACAACTGCACCTCCCAGTCGCAAACCATTTCCACTCCCCCTCCCATTCTCTTGATGACATGTCCATCATGGGCCTCCTGCACTGCCACAATGATGCCACCCGAAGGTTGCAGGAACAGCAACTCATATTCCGCCTGGGAACCCTGCAGCCATATGGTATCAATGTGGACTTCACCAGTTTCAAAATCTCCCCTTCCCCCACTGCATCCCCAAACCAGCCCAGTTCATCCCCTCCCCCCACTGCACCACACAACCAGCCCAGCTCTTCCCCCCCCCCCCACCCACTGCATCCCAAAACCAGTCCAACCTGTCTCTGCCTCCCTAACCGGTTCTTCCTCTCACCCATCCCTTCCTCCCACCCCAAGCCGCACCCCCAGCTACCTACTAACCTCATCCCACCTCCTTGACCTGTCCGTCTTCCCTGGACTGACCTATCCCCTCCCTACCTCCCCACCTACACCCTCTCCACCTATCTTCTTTACTCTCCATCTTCGGTCCGCCTCCCCCTCTCTCCCTATTTATTCCAGTTCCCTCCCCCCATCCCCCTCTCTGATGAAGGGTCTAGGCCCGAAACGTCAGCTTTTGTGCTCCTGAGATGCTGCTTGGCCTGCTGTGTTCATCCAGCCTCACATTTTATTAAGATGAGGAAACATATTTGTCGGCTGGATAAAAGTGAATCCTTAGCTTCGAACACTTTGCCTTTCCAAATAACTTCTTCGAAACAATAGCAAATTGGGTGAATCAGTTTGCTGGTAAAACTATTTATTGTCAGGAAAATTTGATCATTAAGTCCATTCACTTCAGACTCATCACTGAATCCAGTTTATTGATAATAGTTCTATAGCTGAGTAATTAAAAATGTTGTGCAATATTTAAGAGGGATTCAAATTGGCTCATGTAAATGAGTTGAAATTCTGTGGAAAATACTAATTTTGTTATGAGAACTCCTCCTGAAGGTTGCATTTCAGTAGGTTTTATGAAAAATCCTTTCCTTTTCTGTGCAGTTGCACTGCAGTTAATTCATTGCAAAAGGACATGATTAGATGGCAACCTGTAGAAAATGTTAGTCTCTCTAAAATTCAAAACTGAATTCATATGAAGATATCATTTACAGCCATAACTGTGACTCATGCACAGCACCTTCATGTTTGGAGTATTCAATACCCTGAATACATCACATAATTTTCCTGAAAGACAGCAGCACAGGCTAAAAGTTAAACCTGTCACATTTTTTTTAATATAAATTACAACCTCAATGAATACACTTTGTAATAGTAAAGTGTTTTATATTAATTTGAAGTCATTTCTGAAAGAATGATTTAGTGGACTGAAGAACAGACATTTGCCTACACAGCCTACAGGGCATCTGATTAAAACAGAATTGTTGAAGTCTCAAAATTTGTGGTCAACATACGCTGTATTTTTTTAGGATTGAGGTAAACTTAATTTTTCAAAGCATTGCGGTGCTCCGACAGGGACAATAGAGGGAAGAAAGGTCTTAAAAATGAAACAAACAAACAAGGGTAAGCTATTGCAAGAATGACAAATCTTTTGGCTTGGCCATAACACACACAGATCTGTAGCATGCACTCATAAGAATGTATTGACTGCAGCCCAAACTCATTAGAAGATTGATCAATCCAGCCTACTTGCATTAATTGTGAAATAGGAAAAAAAGATTCAATCAATGATAGGAATACGGGCACTGCAGTAATGATGCCTCATCGAGCTAATCCAATAATGGAGAAACTGATGTATCGTATATTGGAATTCTACTGTTCAGATCCTGTCACAATAAAGTATATCCTGCAATTATCTGAAAAAATTGAGCAGCCTGATGAAGATCCAGCCAACTTACACTACAGGCCTTTTACTGATTAAACACTAAATTAAGCACTGCTCAAAAATTCGAGACTGTCATCAAGCTGCCTTCTGCAGAACTACAGTGTGGAAATAATGCATTTGCACTGGGACTTGTAAATTAAAAGGAGCTGTTGAATACACTTGTGAAAGATAAAGTGGTTTCAGAACTGTATGAAATGCACTGTGATCAAGTACTCAATGCAAAGCAAATATTTATTATCGCACAAGTCAACAACGGGTAACTTTGAACATTAAACTTTTCTCACAAAAGTTCAGACAAAGGCAAAATGTTATGTACTTGTCATTTACATTGATGTTGAATGAAGTCTTTAACATTAGTGCTTTGATGTACGTGTAAATTAAAGAAATAAGTCCTTTGGACAGAATCATATTGGAACCTGAACAACATGGCCTATGGTGAGATTTGTGGCAGATTTACGTGTAAAAGTCTGGCATCGGGAGAAATTCACTGCATCTTTTCTAACTTTTTAAGTGGTAAGGTGAGTTTGTCACTTGGCAGCAGCAAGTTACCATTTGAGGAAGATTATTGTTGTTAAATGCCTTGTTAATGCCATAACTTTATTCACTAATATTCAGCTTGCTGTCTTACCAAATGTCGAGGTGCCAGTGCTAGACTGGGATGGACGAAGTCAGAAGTCATATGAACAAAGAACAAAGTACAAAGAAGAATTACAGCACAGGAACAGGCCCTTCGACCCTCTAAGCCTGCGCTGATCGAGATCCTCTGTCTAAACCTGTCACCTATTTTCTAAGGGTCTGTATCCCTTTGCTCCCTGCCCACCCATGTACCTGTCCAGATACATCTTAAAAGACACTATCGTGTCTGCGTCTGCCACGTCTGCTGGCAACGCGTTCCAGGCACCCAACACCCTCTGCGTAAAGAACTTTCCACGCTTATCTCCCATAAACTTTCCCCCTCTCAATTTGGACTCGTGACCCCTAGTAATTGAGTCCCCCACTCTGGGAAAAAGCTTCTTTGTGTCCACCTTGTCCACACCCCTCATGATTTCGTTGTGACATGAGGTTATAGTCCAACAGGTGTATTTGAAATCACGAGCTTTTGGAGAGCTGTTCCTATGTCAGCTGAAGTGGAGGGAAGCGCACAGGCACAGAATTTAAATGCAGAAAAATGATGGCTAGATAATTCCAGGTATCTTACCAAATTGAGCAAATTAAATGTTGAGAATTGTAGACATAGGAGTTAGAATGTGACTTGAACAAAATGGGTGAGTGGGCGAATATATATGGATGCCGTATAATGTAGATAAAGGTGAGCTCATTCACTTCTGTTGCAAAAACAAAAAAGCAGAGTGTTACCTGAGTGACCATAAAATTGAGAGAGGAGAATGTGCAGCAAGACCTGGGTGCACTCATATACCAGTCTCTGAAGGTAAGCTTGCAGGTGAAACATGTAGTTAAAAAAGCAAATGACATGATCTTCTTCTCAGTGAAAGTATTTGAGGGTAGGGGCAGAAATTTCTTACTGAAATTCTACTGGACCTTAGAAAGATCACACCAGGAATATTGTTTGCTCTTCTAGTCTCCTGATCTGAAGAAAAATATTCTTGCCGAAGAGAGAGCGCGGCGAAGGTTTACCAGGCTGATTCCTGGGATGCTGGCATTGACGTTTGAGAAGAGATTGAATTAGTTTACATTATATTCACTGGAGTTCAGAAGAATGAGTGTGGATCTCATAGAAACTTAAAAATATTCTAACAGGACTAGACAGAGTAGATGCAGGACATAGAAAGGATATTCCTAATGGTGGGGCAGTCAAGAATCGGAGTTACAAACTGTAGAAATGGAGTAAGTCATTTAGAACTGGAGAGGAAAAATCTGTTCATCAGTGATAATGGACCTGTGGCATTTGCTATCACAAAAAGCATCAATACCAAAACATGGTACGTTTTCATCTTGGGGCTAAAGGGATTATGGATATGAGGCAAAAGCAAGGACAGGCTATTGAATTGAATCATCAGCCATTGGCATCATGAAAGATGGAATAGCCTACTCCTGCGCCATTTTATTTTTAAATGTTTCTATGTTTCAGCTCACTGCTTGCTCCAAAGGATTCCATCTTGGACATCGGGCATCTCAGGGGATGTGCCGTGGTCATTGACGTACTGTGCTGATGCTGTCACTTTAAGAAGTTATTTTGTCCTTTTTTTTTAAATTTGATGAGATTTTCTAGCTACTGAAGTTCATTTGGGAGGCCTTCTGATTTTTTTTTACATGCAGCCTGAATGCATGTGGCCAGCTCTTACAGACCAGGATTGCTGAGTAATATCAGAAGCGACTGGGGACTCAAAAGAGTTGGAAGCTTCAGTGAATGTCTCCTGGCTGCTACTTTAATTGGATTTTCTCTAAGCTTTTTTTCCTCCTGGCTGGGAGAACTGCATGCGGGAATCAATGTCTGAATTTTCCTTTTTTTGCCAGGGGATGTGTTTATGGGATGTTACCGTATTGGAACAGTTAATTAGTAATTGTTACTGTACTTATTATTCTGTTAAGTTTTCAACAAGAGTTAAGTTATTCTAAATTCCTCTTTCTTTGGTTGTATTTTACCTACAGTGTTTAAATAAATTGTGTTTTGCTTAACATCGAGTACTTTGACCGGTCACAAAGCATCAGGAGCTGACACTTCACATTTGCCTTTAAAATAGTCTTAAAAATATTTTGAGGTGTTCTGGTCAGGTCACATCCACAGACGTTGATATGTGACATGTGCCAGCCTCTAAGAACTCTCATGACACATCTTCAATTCACTTGCAGGATATTTCTGCAGTTCACTGCTACACCTTGGGCTGTACCTGTAACTATCATAGTAAAGTTGCAGCAGGACACTATTGCTCATGGAGAGGATCAGGCATATCCTCAGGCTCTTCTCTCTCTCTCATGGCATTCACTCACCTTGACTCTACCGAGGTAGAGGGTTCCCTTCTGGCGATTCCCCTCAATACTGTTGGGGGCTTAGGGATGACTTTTTAGGGGCTAGCGCCAGCAATCAGGTCAGTGGTAATAAGACTGGCTCTAAGGTTCAGAAACAAAGGTGCAGTCAGACAGAGTAACACTGATAGGAGACTCGGTTGTAAGGGGGACAGACAGGAGATTCTGTGGCTGCAGAAGATAGGCTAGGATAGTGTGTTGTCACCCAGGTGCCAGGGTCAAGGATGTCTCTGAGGGTTGCAGAACATTTTGAAGGGGGGTGGTGAACAGCCAGAGGTCATGGTGCATGAACAGTTCTTTGCTCAGAGAGTAGTAAGGGTGTGGAATGCCCTGCCTGCAACAGTAGTAGACTTGCCATGTTTAAGAGCATTTAAATGGTCATTGGATAAACATATGGATGATAATGGAATAGTGTAGGTTAGATAGGCTTCAATTTGGTTTCACAGATCGGCACAACATCGAAGGCCGAAGGGTCTGTACTGCGCTGTAGTGTTCTATGTTCTGTGTACTATCAACAGTCAACACGGCTTTGTGAGGGGTAGGTCATGCCTTACAAACCTTATCGAGTTTTTTGAGGATGTGACTAGTAAGGTTGATGAGGGTCGAGCTGTGGATGTGGTGTATATGGACTTCAGTAAGGCATTTGATAAGGTTCCCCATGGAAGGCTCATTCAGAAGGTCAGGAGGAATGGGATACAGGGGAACTTAGCTGCTTGGATACAGAATTGGCTGGCCAACAGAAGACAGCGTGTGGTAGTAGAAGGAAAATATTCTGCCTGGAAGTCAGTGGTGAGTGGGGTTCCACAAGGCTCTGTCCTTGGGCCTCTACTGTTTGTAATTTTTATTAATGACTTGGACAAGGGAATTGAAGGATGGGTCAGCAAGTTTGCAGACGACACAAAGGTCGGAGGTGTCGTTGACAGTGTAGAGGGCTGTTGTAGGCTGCAGCGGGACATTGACAGGATGCAGAGATGGGCTGAGAGGTGGCAGATGGAGTTCAACCTGGATAAATGCGAGGTGATGCATTTTGGAAGGTCGAATTTGAAAGCTGAGTACAGGATTAAGGATAGGATTCTTGGCAGCGTGGAGGAACAGAGGGATCTTGGTGTGCAGATACATAGATCCCTTAAAATGGCCACCCAAGTGGACAGGGTTGTTAAGAAAGCATATGGTGTTTTGGCTTTCATTAACAGGGGGATTGAGTTTAAGAGTCGTGAGATCTTGTTGCAGCTCTATAAAACTTTGGTTAGACCGCACTTGGAATACTGCGTCCAGTTCTGGGCGCCCTATTATAGGAAAGATGTGGATGCTTTGGAGAGGGTTCAGAGGAGGTTTACCAGGATGCTGCCTGGACTGGAGGGCTTATCTTATGAAGAGAGGTTGACTGAGCTCGGTCTCTTTTCATTGGAGAAAAGGAGGAGGAGAGGGGACCTAATTGAGGTATACAAGATAATGAGAGGCATAGATAGAGTCGATAGCCAGAGACTATTTCCCAGGGCAGAAATGGCTAGCACGAGGGGTCATAGTTTTAAGCTGGTTGGTGGAAAGTATAGAGGGGATGTCAGAGGCAGGTTCTTTACGCAGAGAGTTGTGAGAGCATGGAATGCGTTGCCAGCAGCAGTTGTGGAAGCAAGGTCATTGGGGTCATTTAAGAGACTGCTGGACATGTATATGGTCACAGAAATTTGAGGGTGCATCCATGAGGATCAATGGTCGGCACAACATTGTGGGCTGAAGGGCCTGTTCTGTGCTGTACTGTTCTATGTTCTATGTTCTATGTACTATGTTCTGTGTACTATGTTCTGTGTTCTATGTTCTGTGTACTATGTTCTGTGTACTATGTTCTAGCTTTGTATTGCCTTGCCTTGCGTTGTCTTTGTGCACTGTGCTCACAACCTGAGGTACGAACTTTATATTACTTGCCATTTACTGCAGACACAGTGCCAGGAGGCTTGCCCAAAGTGATTTCTCTGCCGTGACAAGTTAAGGGGAGGTAACATTTACTCAGGGGGGCACCAGCAGAGTAATTTGATGGCAGCTTTCAATACTACTCCTGGGGCTTGGATGCAGTCAGTCAGCCACTCAGGGTGATCAGAATCAAGACACTGTCCACATTAGGAATGTAGAGCTGGAAGTTAGGGAGCCATCACCTGCCTTAATTCTTTCTGTCATATTGCTTTCCCCTGGAATGGGAGACAGGTGGCTATGAAAGGCAATGAAATTGGATGGCACAGCTGTTACTTTTGGTGCAGGTTGGGTGGTGTCCTGATTGAGTGAGTAGGCAGTGCAGAGGGCACGCAGGGTTAATGATGTTGGGGTTTCATGGAGATGAGATTGAGTGGGGAAGATGTTGCAGGGAATAGTGAGAGTGATAGAGCATGAGCTTCGGTGAGAGCTGGCTTCAATAGCAGAGATAGAGTGAGAGTGAGGTCACAGAAAGAAGGTATTAGCACTTATGCTTTTAGAGTAAGAAGAACGCTGACCTTTCTACAGTGCTCTGCATTCCTCCAGCCAGCTGAGATGATTCTGAATGGGTGGCAACCTCAGACCAGGATGACATTGTCTGGCATTTTGGCCTCCACTGCTGGTCCTGGGGAAAGATGAAGTTCTGTTTCTGAACCACACCATTTCGCAAGCACTGTTATCCCCCTTTCTGCCTTGCCCTGGGCAAATATCAGGAACAGTACAGGGCAGCTCTGGCCAGACCTATATCTAATGCCCATCTTTAAATAGTCATTGTGACCTGCCTTCTTAAACTGCTGCATCTACATAGTATTGGTATGCCCACAGTCCTGATAGTGAAGGAGTTCCAGATTTTGACTCAGCAACATTGAAGGAACAGTGATGTACTTCCAATTCAGGATTGAATTTGGCCCAGATGGAAATTTGCAAGTGGTGATATTCTTATGATATCACGTTCCTCCAGGTAGTAGAGATCACGGATTTGGAAGGTGCTGTGTAAGGACCCTTGGTCTTGTAGTGGCAGTATTTATAACGGTTCCAGTTCAGTTTCTGGTCAATCATAACTCCCAGGATGTTAAAAGTGGAGAATTCATTAATGGTAATGGCTTTTAACATCAAGGGTAATGGTTGGACGCTGTGTTATTGGTGATAGGTACTGCCAGGTGCTTATGTGTTACAAATGTTACTTGCCATTTATCAAGTTAAGTGTGAAAGTTGTCCAGGTCTAGTGGCACCTGGACATGAACCACTGTGATATCTCAAGATTTGTAAATGTTGTTGAATATTGTGCAGTTAACAGCAAATATCCCCACCTCTGACCTCCTGTTGGCGGAAGGTCATTGATGAGGCAGCTGAAAATGGTTAGGCCAAGGACACTACCCTGAGGAACTCCTGCAGAGATGTCCTGGACCTGATATGACTGACCCCCTACAACCACATCCATCTTCCTTTTATTCCTTCAGGTATGATTCCGAACAATGAACTGTTTTCCACAATTCCCTGTGACTCCAGTTAAAACGACATCATTAACCTTTACAGTTAATAGTTGAACTGTGGTGGTCATATAAATGAATCCGTTAACTGGGAGAAATCTAACCTTTGGTTATTGTATTTTCTATTACCACTTCCAGGAATGAATTGCTCAAGTATACTTCCAGCCGTGATTGCCTCCCAAGTCCGTCCAAAATCTAATGCTGTATCTACTCCCAATTTAGAAAGTTTCCATGAGATTTATTCTCAAACTTCTTGAAAACCGCTTCCACTTGCATTCTCCATCAAGTGCAATCCGTTGAGAGGTAGTTTTGTCCAACTCTCACACGCTTCACAGCACCAAGTCATGGTTAATTCTCCTCCAGCATCATTCTCAATGTATGCAGCTGCCCATCCTTTGTCTGCCTTGGAGCCAATGGCAACAACAACTTGCATTTATAGCGTGCCTTTAATGTCCCAAGGTGCTTCCTAGGAGTGATTAGCAAACAAATTCGACATTGAGTTGTAACACAAGGAGCTGTTGTGGAAGGTGACCAAAGGCATGGCTCGATGTAGGTTTGAAAGATATTCTTAGGCAAATTCTGCTCTTGCCAATCCAACATTTTCTATATTGGCATAAATTGAAATAGTTTCCCGATTTTTGAGTGAAGGCTATTGAGCAAGAGAAAAGTAGTTGATAGCAATTTTGAAAAGGGTAGGTACAAACTTTAAGATTGATGCCATTTGATAAGTAACCATGATAAACCATGTTTGAAACTACAAGCTAGATATCCTTCATTACTGTATTACAATTGGGGAGAGATTGCTGGTTCCATTTGATCCAAATTCACCTATTAAACCATAGTTGTAAAGGATTTTCTTTTGCCACTCATTTGCCGCTTCATTTTCTCAAGAGTGTTCCAAGAATGTAGCATTCATCCCTTTCTGTTTCTTATCTGTTAGTTGTGCATCAGCAATGCCATTTTCAATACCACATTATGTTCCCCATGTAAACCTATGCCTCCTACCATCAAGAGCCACAGGTGAGGTGCCAGAAGGCTGGAGGCTGGTTAATGTTGTGCTGTTATTTAAGAAAGGTTGCAAGGAAAATCCAGGGATTTAAAGGCTGGTGAGCCTAATGTTAGTGGTGGGTAAGTTGTTGGAGGAGATTCTGACAGACAGGATCTGCACGCTTGCATTTCAAAAGGCAAGGACAAATTATTGTTTAAGAAGACCCAAGCAATTCACAGCAGCATTTTACTGCAGGTCTTTACATGGAAGTTACACGATTTGGATAAGCAAAATAAAATATTGTTTTCTGATCTTCTCTCAGTGTTGTATGTTCTGTAAATAGTTATCCATTGAGTTTTCTGATGCAACCTGTGGTTGGGCATCCTAACATCATTCAAAAATATTCCAAAATCCAGAAGTGACTGTTGTCAAGAATTCCAGACTGGATAGGTAACGGTGAATAGATATTTTCTCACATGAGGCAGCATCTCAATCAATCTATTCTGTTCATTCTCTTGGGAGTGAATATTGTTCCGAACATTCTGAGCCCAGTACTGCACTTAGTACTCGAATTGACATTTCATTATGCTCTTTTATAAACTTATCATTATCTTTTAGAGTTTGTATTCTACACCACCTGAGCTAGAACCTTTTAGCCTTTATAACAATATGTGTTACCTTCAAGGCCCTGTGAACCTACAACCCTCCAGTCTTGCACTCAGGGTATAAATATTGCTCTTTTTCTGTCAGGTCTTCATGCTTTACTAATTTATCCTCTAGATTTACTAATTTATCAAGCTTTATTTTTTATTCATCATCCTATCACTCATCATGGTCTTGAGCAATTCAGCATGCATATATTTATCTGATATATTTTTCTTTGCTGAAGATAGATAAGAAGGACTCATTAAGTACTTGTGCCATTTTTGGATCAGAATCTACAAATTGGAAATCTTCCTCTCTGCTTTTAATATGTTTCTAACCCAAATATTTCAAAGATGTAATTATTTTTGATTTTTTGAAATGTATTCCTTCTTATAACTTCTTCTTAGTTTCACTTATCCCACTTTTAAACTACAAACATCTAAAGTTTGATCACTGGTAAATGTCAAACTAGATATTTCAGTGGAAAAAGACAGTGGGAATACGACAATTAGCCTCATTTGCTCTGAATTTGGGTAATAATGACCAGCCATGATTCTTGGTCATGATTTCTGAAATAACTACACAGAGGTTGGTGTCCTGTCACCGAGTCTCCCTTTATTTACATGTGCACAGTGTATAGACTCTGACCAGCTAGCCCAGAGCCAGTCCTTAGAATGATGAGACTCTCCTCCTGTTTATATCTGTCAGCCAGGGCTCCCTGATTGGCCCAGGTTGCCAACCCCATCCAAGGATCTCCTGCTCAATGAGATTGACCTGACCCACTACAAGTTCTCACTGGTGACACTCCCTCACCGTCAAGGTGAGTGAACTGCCATTAATTTCAGCTGTAGTGTGTCCTGTGGTTGAATACCAGGCCCACATTGAGTATCATAGAGACAAGGAAACTTGGGTGAGCACAAGTGACAACTCAGAAGCAGATTTCCAGCAAAATATTGCTCTTTCAATATAGTGACGACATAACAGACAAGAGAAATAGTTAAGAATTAGAAAAATGCCTTCTTGTCAAAATGTAAAAGTTCCTTGAGAGCACTGGGAAATACTCAAGGTAGGCTACACAAGCTCTATTATTGGGTCTACATGATGCTTTGTGGTAAATAAATTCAATCAGTCTCTGTTGTCACATTGAGTTGTGGGCCTTGATCAACTTCAAGTGACTTGGAACGTTCAGGCATAATGAAGCCGCTATGATGAAGTTGATTCCTTAACTAACACAGAGAATGCTGTAGCAACTTAATAGATTTGGCAGCATCTGTGGAGAAAGAAAAAACACCATTAATATTTTGAGGCAAGAATGATTCTTCTTCGAAGAGTTATATTGGACTTGAAACATTAACTCTGGTTCTTCCCTGCTGCAAACCTGCTGAGTTTCTCCATCATTCTCTGTGTTTGTCTCAAATTTCCAGCATCTGCAATATTTTGCTTTGATCCCTTAATATCTCAGTCTGAAGCTGCTCATATCCACAAATTGAAGTCTTTTCCTTTAACAGTCACAGTTGCTGCAGCATGTTGTAGGATAAGAAAAAGATAAGCACCCACAGAATTCACTTTGTTTTAAAATAGAATACTTACACATGAATCATTCTCAAGTGGTCACTTCTAAAACAAAAGGTATTATGTCTTATGAATTCAAGCAAAATCATAAAAATATTATTTCATATAACCTGAAAATTTGAGCTAGGCCCATAGGGGAATGTCAGGTAGCACTTCCTCATATAAGGTGGTAAAAGTCCAGAGCACTGAACTGCTACAGCAATCTGCATTTGTATTATGCCTGCAGTAGAATGAGATCTCCCAATGTTCTTCCTGCTCCATCATGCACCTTGGGCACACCAGTGAGGCATTTTTGAATTACAGCACAATCTTTGATCATTCTGTCTTCAGGTTTTTATTTATATGTACTAGAATCCTCCCAACTTCTCAAGTTTCCTTTATTTCTATTAAAAAATCCAGATGAAATGGCGTCATGTGAACATAGAACATTACAGCACAGTACAGGCCCTTCGGCCCTCCATGTTGTGCTGACCTTTCATACCGATCTGAAGCCCATCTAACCTACACTATTACATGTACGTCCATATGCTTATCCAACGACGACTTAAATGTACCTAAAGTTGGCGAATCTACTACCGTTGCAGGCAAAGTGTTCCATTCCCTTACTCCTCTCTGAGTAAAGAATCCACCTCTGACATCTGTCCTATATCTTTCACCCCTCTATTTAAAGCTATGCCCCCTCGTGCTCGCCGTCACCATCCACCCTATCTAACCCTCTGATTATTTTATATGTCTCAATTAAGTCACCTCTCAACCTTCTTCTCTCTAACAAAAACAGCCTCAAGTCCCTCAGACTTTCCTCATAGGACCTTCCCTCCATACCAGGCAACATCCTAGTAAATCTCCTCTGCACCCTTTCCAAAGTTTCCACATCCTTCTTATAATGCGGTGACCAGAACTGTACGCAATACTCCAAATGCGGCCGCACCAGAGTTTTGTACAGCTGCAGCATAACCTCTTGGTTCCGGAACTCGATCCCTCTATTAATAAAAGCTAAAACATTGTATGCCTTCTTAACAGCCCTGTCAACCTGGGTGGCAACTTTCAAGGATGTGGTTGGACATTAGACCTGAACACATGTATTGCAGTAATTCAGTCATGTTTCACGGTACTCTGTGTTCTTGCCCAATTCCCCGCTATTGCCAAACTCATGGATCAAGGCCATTTTTTGGATGGGAGGGGTCATTGTGACTGAGCTTCAGTGAGCCCCCAAGGAAGAGGATGTAATCTCACTCCAAAGATTTGAACACTGTCATTGCTACTGCTTTCATGCTCAGGAGGTGGTGGGCTGTCAGAGATCCATCTCTTAGATAATACACTAAAACAGGGCCCATGTCAGTACGTCAAACAACCCACACCCCCAGTTGAGGTAGAATATGAGAGTCTGGCTAACGTTTACCTCTGATCGAAAACTGTTGGAACAGATTGTCTCCTCATTATCTCTTGGCTGCTTGTACATTGGCCCATTGCTTAATTGATTGAAAAGAGTTTTAAAGCACATCTGTATTTTCTGTATTTTAGGAAGCCATCTTATTATTGTCCATGATTAATGTAAAATTATTCAAGTACAACATTTTGTATCTGGCATAGTGTAATCTTAAAGAGGACTTCTCACTGAAATAAAGGGAGCAGACGCTTTTACAATAACGTAATGTCTGTCTTCACAGAAATAAGACAATCCAATCAGCTGAAAGCCAATTGCAGGGTTTACCATCAGCAGCACTTGTATCTAGAGCCAGCCTGCAGTGTTGGAATGGCACTACCAGTGGCTGCCAAGGTTATCACTACCTTTAATTATTATGCATGTGACTCATTCCATGGCAGTATTGCAATATCAGCTAATGTATTAAACTGATGATTGATAGATGGGACAGAACAGGTACCACTGCTGGTTCCTTTTTTCATTCTAGTGCATGAGATTATGTAAATGAACAGGTCAATTTAACAAAATACAAGATGTGGTGACTGCAGTTTGCCCAGTATGAAGACCATCTTAGGTGCTAAGTTTATAAAATTATCACATTTGTTTTTCGATCTCTCCATAACATCAATCCTGTCTATCTCTGTAAACACCACCGGCCTTACCAAGATTACTATACTCCCCAAACCCTAGTCTCTTGAACGTCTCTGATTTTCAGCATTCCAAGTGCCTAAGCTCTGAAATTCACTCCTTAAGCTGCTTCTCCACTTCTTCATTTTCTCCAAGTTACAAACATATCCCTGTTCAATATTTTATTTGCCATCCATTTTTTAATGTAGCTTGGTGTTGAATGTTCCCATGAAAACATGCCAGTGAAATCCCTTGCAACTCAATGTTAAAGGAACTTTATTAATGCAAGCTATTATTGTCAGCAAATGTTTGCTACAACAATTTGATGCATAAAGTCTTTGGAAGATTATAACTTGTATCATTACTAAGCCATGCTGAAATATCAGTTTGCAATGAAAATTATGAGTCTGCTTGGCATAAGTGAGCAGTAAATGTGGAACAAGCTTTCTGACATATAGCCTTGGACAGCTCGGCTCTTGCCTGGTCCTGTTGAACACTATCAGCTTGCCAGATTCTCTAACATATACTGACTTCTCCTGTGATAGTTCTCATACTGATACAGTGATACAGTGCAGAGCATTATAAGCCTGGCTGCCATTTGCTGTCAAAAACAGTGCAGTGTGGAATGTGGCAAACAGCATAACACACCCTGCCTTCCCGTTTTAAATTTTTCTGGAGATACTTCCCTTCCACCAATGCTCCCTGCTCAAAGGCAGATTTATGCACTATAGACCACTCGAGCTGCCATGATGGTGGGGCCTCATGATTGTCCTTACAATTTTGTTGCATGATTAGAATGTTTACAAATATCACCAATTAGGGCATAAACAACTCATTATTGAAACACTTCCATGTTTTTCCTTTATTTTGAAAACTCATGATCGCGAAGATCTTTATCTGGAAAGATTTCCTGAGACCTAATGTCGTTTTACATTCTAAATATTAGGTATAAGAAATATTCTGTTCAACAAAACAATGCTTTAATTTTTTACATAAGCAATTTAACTTGACCACTACTGACTACTGTCATTAGCTTACTTACATTAGCTTACAATCCACTTTGCATTGCCCCAATTAATTTTGTACAAAATTCTCTGGGGACTTGGTATGGAAATGGGAAGGATGCCAAAAACCAGTTATAATAATGAAAAAGTTTAATGTCCAATCTTACTCAGTTGTCTTGTTAGCAGTTGAAAAAATGCTGACACTATAATTGTACAAGAATTAGAAATACAAACACACTTGCAGCATGCTTTTCTTCGTGTAGAAAGTGGTTAAATAAAGGCAATGTAGTAGATGAAGTCTATATAGACTTTCTGCAGCAATGGTGATTTAGTGAGGATTCTTAACAAAAGACCAGTTATAGAGAATGATGAAGTGGAGAAAAACTTTGTGGATGGATAATAGGCGTAGAGTTCAGTGATTGGAAATAAGTGACTCCAGGATCAAGCTAGTATTCAGCACATATAAATGTTTATATCTGCCTGAAGAGAACACAAGCTGGAAATTTTTTTGACAAAGTGAGAATGGGAGGCCAAACAAGATGTTTTCGACCAAGTTGGGAGACAGCAAATACAATTTAGCATAAATGTTAAAAAGTGAAAGGTACAGTTTAGGATGAGAAAATCAAGAATGGTAAAATACAAAGAGAGGAAGGACACCGCGGAGTAGGTGAACAGTAAAATCATAGGCTCTGAAATAAAGCTGCCAGATTTGAATACAAAACTTGCATGTACGGCAAAGATAAATTACTACAACATTCTGGATTTCCTAAATTGAGGCATACAGTCCAAGACTGTCATAAATTTACACAAAAGCCTGATTTAGCAACAATGAGAACAATGGTTACAGATTGATAACAATGACGTAACAACATTAATGCACTAAAACATGCAAGATGTGTTATCACAGGAGTACTGTAAAACGAAAATACTGCATCACATAAGGTGATATTTAGGGCAGATAGTTGAAAGCTTGATGACAAACAACAGGTTTCAAGGATCATCTTTAGATAGAGAGTCTCAGGGACATGTCAGAAGGAAAATCCAGAGCTTTGAGTCTGGTGGTTGAAATCACAGCCACAAATATTGGACCCACTAGAATCAATTGCACTTGAGAAGCCAAGATTAAACCAGTACAGACAAGCCAGCTGGAAAACACGAAACAGAGAGGGATGGAAAAGGCCAAGAAGGGATTTGGAAACAAGAGTAAAAATTTTAAAATCAAGGCTTTGGACATCCAGGAACCAATGCAGGTCAATGACTGCAATAGTGTTTGGGGATCAGAACCCAACTTTGGATAACCTCAAGTTTACAGACGATAGAATGTGAGATGGCAAACAGAGGTTCATTGGAACATTAATGTCTTGAGATAAGAAAGACATTGGTTGAAAGTTTTAGCAGCAGATGAGCTGAAGCAGACAGCAAGTTGATTATAAATAAATTTTGTTGGAATAATGCAAATATGATTAAAACTAACAGACTGATGTTCTTACACCATTAGTAAGGAAATGCTAGAAAGTGATAAATTGACATTTGAATAATATTTATTTGACTGGTCTTAATCAGCATGGGTTTGAAAATGGGAAAATATGTTTGACTAACGTGGAGCTTTTTTGAAGATATAACTAAAAAAATACTAAAGGAGAGCTGATGAATTTTCAGAAGGCTTTTGAAAAAGTCCATCATGGAACGATGATTAAGTATAGTATGTGGGATAGGAGGGAATCAACTGGAATGGCTTGATGGTTGGTTAAAAACAGCACATAATAATTAGGAATAAATGGGTTATTCTCACAGTGAGTTGCTGTGGCAGGTGGGGTATTGTGACGATACTATGACTTTAAGAGGTGTATTTTGTCTTTTTTTTTTGAGGGGAGGCTTTGAACTATATGTCCCAAGTTGTCTCTTCCAAGCCAGCAAAGTAAACAGCTTGTCAGGTCCTGGGTTTTTATTAAGTTAGAACAATAGAAGCAGCATGAAAGAGTGGAGTGATATGTCTATAGAACTAGGGTTTCAATTTAGCTTTCAGTAGTTGTTGTGTTTTTTTGAAGTTGATTGTGGAAGCACTATATATCTCTCTCAGCTACAGCTAAAAGCTTGGATTCTCTCTCTACTGCTAGAATTGCACGTGTAACAATCTGTTTTATTGACTTTGACTTTGCCAAGGGTGTGTTTATGAGATGTTACTATATTGGAGCAGTTACTGTTTAGTGGTTCAATAATCTACTATACTGGTATGTTTTCCATGGAGTTAAAGTTATACCAGTTCTTCTTTTGCATGTATTTTAATAGTAGGGTAAGAATAAAGTTTGATTTATCTAAAGCTAAATAGTGTAACCAATTATATTACATCTAGAACGCAAAACCTTACACAAGCCTTTAAATAAGGTACAAGTTAGGGTCTTGGTTGTCTTATTGATATATTTGAAGGTGTTTTGAGCTCCTCATTACATATATCAATGATTTGCAGATGAGGACCAAATGTAATATTTCCAAATTTGTGGATGACATAAGACTAAGCGGGAACCTGCATCGTAAGGAAGAAGTAAAGTGCCTTCAGGGGGATTTGGACGGAACTAGCAAATGGATAAGAATGTGGCAGATAGAATATAATGTAGAAGAATGTGAGGTAACCCACTGAGAGGGAGGAACAGATATGTAGGATATTTCTTAAATGGTAAGAAGTTGGAAGGATGTTGTATGTTTCTTGTAGAACCTAGTTGTCCTTGTTGATGAGTCACTGAAGGCTGACATGCCGGTGCAGGAAACCTAATGAAATGTCTGTCTTTATTGCAAGAGCATTTGAGTACAGGAGTAATGAAGTCTTTCTTCAATTACTAGCTTGGCTAGACCACACCAGGAATATTGTGAGCAGTTTTAGTCTCTTTATCTCAGGAAAGATGTTACAAACCTAGAGGGAGTACAGAGTAGGGTCAGGAGACTAGTTTCCGGCACTGTCCTATATAGACAGAATGAGTAAACCGGGCCTGTAGTCTCTAGAGTTTCAAAGAATGAGAGATGATCTCATTGCAATTTACAAACTGTTTAAAGGGAGAGACAGGGCAGATGCTAGTAAGATTTTTCCTCTGGTTGGGGAATCTGGAAGCAGGCACAGTATTCATAAATAAATGGCATGCCACTTACGTCTGAGATAAGGATCAAGTGTTTTACTCAGTTGGTTATTGAACTTTGGGATTCTCTATCACAGAGAGCTGTGGAATCTCAATCTTGAGTATGATTAATGTAGAGATTGAGAAAATATATTGAAGTGTTCAATCAGCCATGATTATATCGAATAGCGGGCTGGTTTTGTCCCAGTTTCTAGAGAGAAGGATGAAGTCAGTATATATAGAACAGAGTTTAGATGGTGACTGAAAACACGACCTTGAGTCTTGACAATATTTAACCGAAGCAAATTTCTGCTAATCCAACGCTAACTGTCAGACAAGAATAGAGTCATAGAGATGTACAGCACAGAATCAGACCATTTAGTCCAACTCATCCATGCTGACCAGATATCCGACATTAATCTAGTCCCATTTGACAGCATTTGGCCCATATCCTCTAAATGCTTCCTATTTATATATCAATCCAGATGCCTTTTAAATGATGTAGTGTACCAGCCTCCACCACTTCCTCTGGCAACTTATTCCATACACACACCACCCTCTGCATGAAAGCTTTGCCCCTTAGATCCCTTTTAAATCTTTCCCATTTCACCTTAAACCTATGTCTTCTAGTTGTGGATTCCCCCATCCCAGGGGAATGATCTTGTCTATTTATCATATCCGTGCCCCTCATGATTTTATAAACATATATAAGGCTACCTCTCAGCCTCCGATGCTTCAGGGAATATAGCCCCAGTCTATTCAGCCTTTTCCTATAGCTCAAATCCGCCAATCCTGGCAACATCCTTGTAAATCTTTTCTGAGTCTTTTCAAGTTTCATAACACCCCTCCTATAGCACGGAGACCAGAATTGCACATGGTATTTCAAAAGTGGCCTAACCAATGTCCTGTTCTGCCACACACAACCTCCCAACTCCATACTCAATGCACTGACCAATAAAGGCAAGCATGCCAACTGCCTTCTTCACTATCCTGTCTACCTGTGACTCCACTTTCAAGGAACTATGAACCTGCACTCCAAGGTCTCTTTGTTCAGCAACACTCCTCAGGACCTTACCATTAAGTGTATAAGTCCTGCCTTGATTTTCATTTCCAAAATGTAGCACCTCACATTTATCTAAATTAAACTCCATCTGCCACTCTTTGGCCCATTGGCACATCTGATCAAGATCCTGCTGTAATCTGAGGTAACCTCTTTGCTGTCCACTGCATCTCCAATTGTGGTGGCATATGCAAACTTAGTAAGCATACCTACTGTGTCCACATCCAAATCATTTACATAAATGAGGAAAAGTAGAGGACCGTGCAGTAATCCTTGTAGCACACCTATGTTTACAGCATCCGGAAGATTTAGCAAAAGTGGTGGAATAGAGAGAGCCTTTGGAGAGGTAGAGTAGGGTGTAGTACAGTATATATTGTGCCTTTGGATGACATAGAAATGGAAAGGCAAGCTATTGGAAGCGATATTCTATAATCGGTTTACAGGCGAGTGTAGAGCCACCCAGCGGGTGACAATGGAGAGACATTGAAGGAGGATGCTATGGTTAACTGTGTCAAAAGCACAGAAACATACCATCCAGACCAATGATCCGCATCAATGTTTATGACCCACACGCTTCAACTATTGAAAGCAACACATCCTTCTATTCCTTTCTCTCTCATGTGCTTATTTAGATTCCCCTTAAAATTAACTATACCACTTGCCACAGCTACTTCCTGTGTTCCCACTCTCAGGTAAAGAAATTTCTCTTGAATTCCCTATTGGATTTATTGTGACTATCATTTCTTTATGACCTGTAGTTACTGTCTCCCCACAGTGCAAACCTATTTTCTACATCTACCCCATGAAACACTTTAGAATGTTAAAGATCTTTGAGAACTACTGCTCTGCTTTCTATTTTCTGGAGATAAATCTCAACCTGTTCTGTTTTTTTCACTGATCTAACAATCCTCTCAATTCTGGTATTATTTCAGTGGGTAGTTGTGAACGGTTTCCAGAGCCTTTCTACCCTTTTATTCTTTTGGGAAACAGAACTGTTCACCATGCTCCAAGTATTGTTGAACCAAGATTTGATATACATTTGACATAACCTTCTTGCTTTTCAATTCCATCTCTCTAGAAGTAAACGCAATTTTTTTTAAAAATCATGTCATTATAAACTGTGTATCATGCACCCAGTTCCTCTATTGTTTTGCCGTATGTAGCCATTTGGTGTGAATTTTAACCTCTATGTAAATAGGGTTGTGTGTAGGAGTAAATCAATTAGATTAAAACTGCCAATGTCCACGCTTACCTTGAACATGTTCAGTGTGCTCACCATCAATTTTTAGATTCATAGAATTATACAGGACAAAAGGGGTCCATTTGACCCAGTGTTTCAGCGTCACATTTTTGGTGCTCCTGTCTGTTGAAGCCAGCATCCCCACTCTTTCTTGAGTGCATATAATTCTGCAGATAAATTCATCCAGATTTCAAAGCTGCTTTTGTGGCAACTTATGTGCTCGAAAGAAACTACCACTGCTTTGGTGGCCTTGTCTTTCAAATAATTGCATAAAATAGGATCTTTTGTTAGCCGTATGGCAAAATGAAATTTCACATTCTTCAGACAATGTAAAAGCAACGTAAAACATTAGTTGACTTCAGTAGAATACAGCAGATACAACTGAGTATACATTGTCTTGGTTATATCAAATGCCTGAAAAAAATTATTGCACCGTACATGTTAAAAAATTACAAATAAAACATGTTAAAGTGACGCTAACGGCATTCCTTGTTACTACTGTTCAATAGCTGTGGCAAAGAATAGAGATTAGGACAGCTACAGTCACAAAATTATCAAAAATAAATTTTAAGAAGTTGTCAGCAGAATTATCTCCAATTATTTAGCTGACAACATAAGAGAAAAAAATTGATAAACATAAATCTCAAATTGATCCTACAACACAATTTTTATTTGCCTGGGTTGTGTATTTCAAGGCAGAAAAATAATACAAAATCTCTTTGTCCTTAGGTTTGATAAATGTGAAGCAAAGGCTCATGCATTGCAAGTTGATATTATAAATCAGTTTGCTCAAACTTTATGCCAACTTTAAAATATATTTAAATTTTATACAAGCAAAATTCTATGAATCAGGTTAGATCTTATGTGTATGTGCTCGTTCTGGAGCAATTAATTTGCAATTCAGTTCAATAGACAGCAGAATCAGGGAACACAATGTTTATTATAATCTGCAGTGAACTGTATTAAATTTTGGAAGAAAAGTGCTGGTACAGCACTTCCACCCTGACAAAGTTCTATAAGCTAAAAATTGTACAGTTTATGTGTGGTCCTGAAATTTACAAGTTAAATAAATAAAATAAAATAACTGTTAGTTTATTCCTTTCAAGATTCTTGTTTATACCGATCAAGTCAAACTTCAAATTCAAAGAATTGATAGAATGAATAACATTAGAGAGGACAGTGCTAACTGACTGAAAACTAATTATTAAAGTAAATTTGACTTTACATAATACACTAGTCATTGGAGGATTGGTAATAAATTCCATTAGAATTGTGTAAAATAGTTAACATTTCTGAAAATCATTAGTTGACATCATTGCATTGGTAACCAGAATGATATTTTTTTTCTTCATTTTGTGCAAAGGCTCTGGCCATCTTTGATTAAACTTCAGAACAGTTTAGTTCTCGGTCTATGATTTTGTCTTAGAAACAATTTTTGTTGCAGCATTCAGAGGTAAGCCAACCTGATCCAAGAAGAAGAATGGGCCAGATTTTCAAATTCCATTGTTTAATATCCAAATCAGTCCAAGACAATACAGCACAGGAATAGGCCCTTCAGTCCACCAAGCCTGCACTGATTCCTAGTCCTTACTTAGACCTGCTATGTCTAGCTCCTATGTGGCTTCTATCCCTCTGTCCGCCTCCTGCTCATGTGTCTAGCAACATATGCCTTAAATGTTGCCAATGCGCCTGCTTCCACCAACTCCACCGGCAGTGCATTCCTGGCACCCGTCACCATCTGTGTGAAAAAATTTCCCTGCACTTTTCTCCTAAACTTTCCCCCTCTCAATGCAAACACAAAATGATGCATTTGTGCAGGCCTCACCTGTTGTTGCTGGTTTGGGTAAAATTGACTGTTGAGCTTCCAAATCGACCTTCTGCTCATCAACTCTCTCTGTCTGAAGTATGTTGTGCGATGGAAAGCCATCCTTCAGTTTACTGTGCATCATTGTGTGGTGTTGTTACAAATTCCCTTTTATCATTGGCGATATCTTTAGTGAGAAAAAAGGCAGTGAACAGATATTCATTTCCCCATTCCAACTGACAACGTTCAAAAAGATTAATGATAAAGTTAATGAGTTATTTTTCCCATCTCAAAGTAGTCTGTCCAATTCATGATTGATTAGTCATTATCAGTAGAGGAACAAAGGTGATGTTATATAATAAAATGAATGATGTGCATAAATACCAATATAGCTCCTGTTATGAACCATTCATGTGCCATATGGGTGTGGATGGTGGATGCAGTGTATTCTATAGCGTTCTCTCTTCCTCCAATATCTGACATCAGGCATGGGAGGGCCACCTATCAAAAGTCAGTAGGGGCCTAAAGTACATGGCCAAGTCTCAATTTTTGGTGTCATAAGCCCAACAATCCCATTTATACTTCAAGTTGTGGAATGCACACATGGCATCAAAGCTGATTGTAGAAAAAGTGCTGCTCCCATCAAAAATTACTGTACTTCACTATTTGGTGAAATTATCCAGCTTCTGAGTGTAGTCACATAAATATATCAAGGAGATGTTGGCGAGCTTTATGTTCTACAGCAAAGAGATATTGAACTAGAGATGAGAGTTAAATGGAGAAAACATACTGTATATTGATAAAAATGGCAATCAGCAGCTGTCATAAATAAAAGAGACAACAAGAGATAAATCTTAACAAGGTTGTGACAATATTATACATCTTCACAACATGGACGTAATATCACAAGAAAAAAATGGGTTTGAGTTCAAAGATTGGGGAAGTTAAAGTCTGAAAAATTAGTTTCCCAACCTGAACCTAACTCCTGTGCTCTGATTTCAAGTTTTAACTGAGGCCTGAATTTGGGGTGAACTCACAACATGCTTCAAAAGCTCGATTGAAATGGTCAGTATATGAGGTTTTAGGCTTCACTATCCTTCAGTTTTGTACTTTTGACAATTTCTAGCTATTCCCAAAGCTTCAGTGAACTGATGATCCAGGCAATGCAGAAGTTTAAGTGCCACAAACACGATAAAATATTCACCCTCTCACTGCTCTGCCCAACCACCATCAGAACCCTGCTGCCATCCTGACCGACTACACCCCCACCACCATGATAAGGATCACTAGAAAATCATGGCCCCTGCCCTGTAATTGGAACCAATGTGATGGGGCACACGCACACCCCCACCCCATGATCACTCACTCTCCTTAATACACTGGTGTCCTGCTATGGGGTTTGTACCTGTGAAGCTGGCTTTCTGTCTGAGGAGCCCCCAGCCTGTCAATCAGACTGCAATAGTGGGATTCTCATTTAATGGAGCCCTGAAGCTAAATTCACTAAGACATTTGAGAAACCATTCTTCTGGGGTGTTGTGACCTCATTGTCAACAATCCCCCTGCCCCCAGGCACACGTTGCTTATAGGTTAAAACCAAAGCCTTACTGTTAGTTTCAGGAGATCTGACAAACATTTAGGAATAGGTCAAAAACAACGAACTCGAATCCTGGGATTTGAAATGAATGGGCATAAGACTGGTCTCTGCTGGTAGGTATGAAGTGGGCTCTTTGTCAGTTAGAAGCCCACTATATATCATGCCTGACTTTCTTTCTGCCTGACTTAAGTGGAAAAGATGATGGATCATTCTGTATTGCAGGCTGCCAATTCAAGCAGGTTGTTTGGTTCTACTAAGAATGGGCGAATTTCAAACCCATGTTTAATTCCATATAATTTATTATCAGTGAAAATAGCAAAGCCATTTTCTCAAAGAATTAAATGTGAAATACTTTCTGATTAGGTCAAGAGCTTATTTCAGCATTGAAAAGTTATAGTCTTTCTAAGGGATTGGAAACCATTATCTTGGTCACTAGAGACCAGCTCCACATACAGTAGTAGGGTATTGACATTTTGTTCTGGGTTGTTGAAATGCCACTGGTTAATTCTTTGACACAGATCTGCTACCATTGCATGATGTTTGATTATAATCCTTTAAATGTGTGACCTGAGCTACAAGGAGATTTAGAATGTGCTGCATTGAGTTCGATGAACTCTTGTCACTCTGATATTTGATATCCACTGGCACAATCAAAATTTTACAATTTACCCTTTTCGGACTTCCCTGAAAACAACTTTTGCATCAAACTGAGCTCCCTATTATAAAACAATGTGTGTTATAGAACATTGCATTTTATTAAAGTGGATACGTTGAACAAAGCAAATTAAAGCACATTGCTGAATGAGATTTCCTTGTCAAATATCATTCACGATAATGATGGCACTTCAGGAAGCAATATGGTTCATATAAATTCTGTAAAAGCTTAATTTTCAATGAGAAAATACAGAATCTGTGTTATCTTCAACCTTGCAAACTCACCTACATTTGCAATATTCTCCACTTGAAATCTAATTGCAGAAGCTGAGGAGGTGCAGATTTTGTTCGTGTTCAGCTTCCAGCAGTTTCTGCTTTCTGCAGCCTTTTTAAGCTGATACCATAATCTGCTTTCATTCATATCAGCTAGTCCAACCCATCTGGTCTGAAGCTTTAACCTGGCCCTCGATAGTACATTCTTAGCTAATAATTATGCGATTAAAATACCAATTTTGGTCTACCTTCGGAGAGGAATGTTTGAAACTCTTTCTTGTTTGTCCCACTCTCAAAATTTGTCAAAGTGAAATGAAACAGAAACACAGAAATAAAAATAAACAAAATATTCAAAAGCACACAAACACATAAAGTCTCAGGAGCAAAAAGAGCAGAATTTTTGCCCCTGCTTAATAGAGATGGACCAACACCAATTAAGTTAAGATAGATATATGCCTAATTAAGTCTTAAGTCCAGTTGGCTTCTGGTAATTTTCAACTCTCCCTGTCACCCCCTGCATGGGCAGCAGCCTGAAGAAGGTAGGTTGAGGATGAAGGGTGGCTACAGCTGCCTTGCCACCATTGTGAAAGAAAAACCCAAGCTTTGACCAGGAATGCAATAAAGACCACAACAGACTGGAGCAATAGTCACCCCACCATGCTCCCATTATTGTTTGGAGTTGGGAACTTCTTGATAGGTAAGTAAGTTAAAAAGGAGATGAAATCTTCACATGTCATTGTGCAATGGTGTATGACGAGTGCATTAAAAATATATTAAAGCATTTAATGTTAGGAACTTGTTTAGAAAGTATAAGACTAACTAGTATTGTGAAATTTATTTGAATACTTTGCCTAGTGGATAAATTGTTCCTCTGCATTCAACAGTGCAGAAATTAAGACTTTAAGGTATCAATTTCCTACAGTGATTTAATATTTTATTTTTTTGATGAGCCAGCCGTCTGTTCAACATTTTCATCATCATATGTTATAGTAAGTTAAATGTTTCAATATATTCTACACAGTTATTTGATCCCCTGCTTCAATGCTTAAACACATGGTAAAGGTTTTTAAGACAGCAAAGCGTTTAATATATTCAGCTCTGGAGGTTTGTTGACACAGCTATGCAATAGAATCCTGTTATCAATATTTGCTTGGGGCTTCCCCTGAACAAATGTGGCCACAAAGTGATAGTAAGGATTTAGCTGAGTGGAATGAATTATACCAGTAGCAGCATGACACGTCCCTTAAGTACCTATTAATTGCCTACTTATCTGTGGCAATGCAGGAACACTGTCCATGATTCTTCTCAATCTAGACTTCTTCATGGTGAAGGCAGGAATTTAGCAAGACCTCCAACGCCTATCCTTCCACCCAATGAAATGCCTTTCCCTTCCACCACCCCCCCCCCCCCCAGCCAAACCAAATTCATCAAGGGGAAAACCACAAGATTCTGCTCAAGTTTAGAGGGTATATTGGCAGTACTGAACATATAGCGGTCACTTAGAAGTGTCACTTGCCAGCACTCTTCCCTCTGAATCAGAGGTTAAAATCTCACAACTTGAGAATCAATCTCGGCTGTCACTCGCATGCAGTATTGAGGGCATGCAACAGTGATGGTGATGCTGTCTTTCAAATGGAACATTAAAATAAGACTCAGTCTGCCTTCCAAAGTGTGCATAAAAGATCACAGAGGCAGATTACTTGCTCACTGTCATGTTACTTGTCTGTGGGACCATATCGGCAATTCCTACTTTATTACACGAACTAAACTTACATAGTAATTCACTGGCTAAAGTATTTTGGGATGTTCTGAGGTTATGAGATAAACTATATAAATACAAGTGTTTTTATGACTGTAAAGCTATTAGCTTTCAGAGGTTTATGACTGATAAATATGCAATAGCGCAGTGTAACCGTCAAATGTAGGTAAAAATGGGCAGAATGATGTGACAACACACATAGTGCAAGTGGAAAATTTGTTTCCTTATTTTTGTCTCACAGAATATATCAAATGCTGACTCCTAATCACATCTATAAGCTATAATTACCCCAGCACTTGCAGTCAATAAGATAAAAGGTTACAGCAAGGCTGGAGTTAGCAGTACGCTTTATAAATTTGAGCAACAAATAGGTCCATTATCAAAACCCATTGGTGAAAAGTTCAAAGTCCTGAATCTATAAATTTTAATCTCAAAGTGATGGTGCTCACCTTTTTCGTAAGATTAATGAATGATGCCATTAATTGAACAGATAATGCAAAGAATATATCTAAGATACATCCTTAGTGGAACAATCCATTACCAGCAAAAGAAGAAACATAAATTATGCCAAGTTTTAGAAAGGATAGTTGGGAAGATTCATTGTTTGAGTCTTCAGAAATTTATCTACAAGACTGCAGAGTATAGAAAAGGTTCTCACTGATAGTTCCAGTATATTCTGTTGTTTACGTATGATATTAATGTTGACAATGAGGTCATTAATATAGAATTCTGAAGAATAGTGGCAAAGGTTGTGACTGACATGAAACAAAGGATAAATTATGTAGTCTTTTCAAAAATGATATAGCCTCCCTTACAAACATGTATTATAATTTTGTAATTAGGTAATCGATCCCTAGTGGATGATCAATAAGTTAATGGCATAGTAATCCATAACTGTCTAAATTGACCGCTTCCTTAACCTTATGGTATTTCTGTGCTCTAAAGTAATTTGTGCATTTCTTTCGTCACTGTTAGACCTGTGTACTGGTCAGATCACATTTTTAAATTCAGGCTGTATTATCGATAATAAAAATTGATCAACGCCTTTATTCAGAATACATTTGAGAAGTGCTGTGTGACATTCATAGCAGCATTTTAGATTCCTTGAAAATGCATCAATAGTAACTCTTCATAGTCTGAAATAAAGTTTAAGTGTTTGGTATGCGAACAATTAAGCTGACGACTGGTCAAGCTGACTCTCTCCATATTCATTGTTCTGAAAACAAACTCAAACTGCTAGGTCACAAAGTAATTGAGACATCTGGTAGGCAGAGTGATATAATTTGTTCAATTTTAAGACTAGACAATGAAATGCAACGTTTCTTTTCATATTTTGCCCATTCCTTAGTTGGCATACGTTTATTGAAATCAGGGTATTCAGGAAAATCAGGTACTTCATAGAATCTCTACAGCATAGATTAAGGCCTTTTGGCCCATAAAGTCCACACCGACCCTCTGAAGAGAATCTCAGCCAGACCCACCCCATCGCTGTAACCCCACATTTCCCAAGGCCAATCTCCCTAGCCTACACATCCCTGGACGCAATGGGCAATTTAGCATAGCCAATCTACCTAACTTGTACATCTGTGGACTGTGGGAGGAAACCAAGAGGAAACCCACTCAGACACGGGGAGAATGTGCAAATACCACACAGAAGTCACCCAAGGGTGGAATTGAAGCCGGGTCCCTGACAGCAGTGCTAACCACTGAGCACTGTGCCACCCTTAATGTGCAAACTTCAGGAGTGAAATCAAGAGATTCTGATAGTTCTTTTTTCATTGATTTAAAGCTGCTATTTATCTCATTTGTTCTTTCTCCAATTCCATTCCGCAAACGCATAAAGCAACTTACTTCACCTTCCTGCGGACATGTTGCACAGTTTGTGAGAGGTTGCTGATTAAAAACGGATCCTTATTTTAATATCTTGCTTTCAAATTTTAATACAGTTGGATTCTCAGTTCAGATCCTCCCTCAGTAATAAACTGAAAGTGTTCACCGGTGTTTAAACAGGAGTTCCATGTGGGCAGGGACCTGAATAAAATGAAGTGGGACATCCTCAAACCAACTCCTCGTGCTACTGCGCAGCAAAAAAAGATTTTAATGAGGTGAATTAATTAGCATACATTGGTACTATTATTCAGTGAGCTGAGTAGTTTAGGAAATGCTCATTGTCATAAAATGACATATTTCATGTTTGAAAGTTCTCAAAGTGAGACAGAATGCCAGAAACTGAAGACTAAAGACAAGATATGATTGAATGATTAAAGGGGAGATAAAATGCACTTGGTTTGAGGAACCTTTTCAAATGGATAAAGATGTATAGGTTAAGGAAAACAATTTAACAATGCAGGATTTTAAGGATGAAACTTGTGCTACCAAAGGTGGAATGGAAGGAGGAGAACCAGTCTTTGTTGTTCGCATCAAGGTATGTCAGCAGGATGCCAGGTACCTGGGTGGTCGTGTGAAACATCAAATGTACTACCATGTGAATGGTGCATATTGATACCTTTATCACATCTTGCTTTCTGTTCACCCTGTCTAGTTGTGCAATTAAGAGAGTGCATTACTTAAACGTGCCCTGCTAGCCAATTCCAGTTTTCATCAGCAATCCTGATACAATGACTTCCCCAGGCGACACACACAACCTGGGTATCTTATTGATCCAGACTAAACTACAGGGGGCTCAGAGAAGGTGGACAGCTTGCATTTAGTGAACACTATGGTTCTGCATGAAGTGTCATTGAGCAAACCACGGAAATGCATAAGCACTGGTTGTATTTTCTGCATTGATTGGAGGAGACCTCTACATGGAAGTGGCCACATCTGAAACTCATGAGTACAAGGTTGTACCTGGAATCTGCATCCTTCTTGATAGTCACAACCAACTACCATTTACTTACCCACCTGCCTTTTTCTGTTACTGCCATTTTGAAAGTCTTCATATAAGTCCCCATAACCAAACCTATATGTTCTTCACCCCAGTGTGTCAGGATAAATGTTATCCTTGATTGCTACACTGGCTTCCACCCAATCATGCCCTATGTCTCACCGTTGAGTAATACTGCATGTAAGCTGCTGTCTAAAGAATGCACAGCTGAAGGATGTATGGTCTTGTCTGTGAGTGTGGCTGTGAGTAATTATGTTTCTTCACCATTACAATCATTGTGCTCTTTGATTCCCTTTTCTTCAGTTACTAGTTAAGTCACTGTTGCTAAGTTTCTGAATGGAGAAAGCGAAAAGTCTCGAGTGAGGAAAACTTCAAGGCTCATGCTAATAGCATCTGTAGCTTGTAAATCAGAATTGCTGGTGTGATTAAGCACCACTGTACCATCACTTTCAGTGGTTTCAGAGCTGCTGCTATCCAAGAGCTCAGCCATGGTTATTCCAATGGTGTGACTGCTGTCTCTTCAATGTGTGTGCCAAGCTTTGCCTACTTCCTTCAGTTAGGTGCTGCTACCTCCAGTTCCACCCCATCTTGTCCTGCAAGAGAGGGGAGTATGTCAGTGAGTGTGGTACAATGTGCTTCAGTGACTTGACTGCCATGGTTGTAGAGCTGGCAGCAAATTCAAATTTTAGACATGTATGTTGTAGTTTGTAGAGAGTGAACCTTATGATTATAAGGTTTGTGTCATAGTAAAGGTTTAATTTTTTCATAACTAAAATTAATTGAGGTTGTTGGTAGATGAGTGATAAAGGTTTGGTGAGTAGTCTTTGAAGGCTATCATCTGCGTTGCTAGGATACGGCATTGAAGACATATTCACTGACTTTTCCTTTTGACCTGAGCTTGTTAAACTTCTTGCAGCACTGCAGCCAAATCTTCAAGGCAAAGATCATCACTTTGCTCCAACTCTCTTCTGAGAGTTTGGAGGGACTCCTGGCCCCATCAGGTACACTTCACCTCTTCTTTTTCTCATCTCCTCAACCAAGGCTTCTTGTGCAGGATCAAAAACATGGAATCCAGGCTCTGCCATCTAATGCCGTGATGCACATTTCTCCTTGCTCACGTGATCTAATGTAGCCAGTAGCCAGCAGTGCTCCATTCAGAACACGCCACTTTCTGTTTAAGAGGTTCAGACTAACTTTAATTGGCCCACATTCACTTTAAGTGGTCCTAGTATCTCAAAATTCTGTGGCTGTGCTTCAACATGCATCTCCTCAATAGCACAGTTAGGGCTCCTGCATGCAGAATGCAGAAACAAGGTGGTGCCTTGCTCGCGTTGGGAGCAATGGGTGCGGGTTAGCCATGTATTGGCATCTCTGATGCCTGGTTTGGAGGATATTCTGTTCTCATCTGCCCTAGTTTAGTTAATTGAAACAAACTGTCAACCAGACAGCAATCTATTCCCTTTATCATTGATAATGGGAACTGCAGATGCTGGAGAATCCAAGATAACAAAGTGTGGAGCTGGATGAAGACAGCAGGCCAAGCAGCATCTCAGGAGCACAAAAGCTGATGTTTCAGGCCTAGACCGTTCATCAGAGAGGAGGATGGGGAGAGGGAACTGGAATAAATAGGGAGAGAGGGGGAGGCGGACCGAAGATGGAGAGAAATGAAGATAGGTAGAGAGGAGAGTATAGGTGAGGAGGTAGGGAGGGGATAGGTCAGTCCAGGGAAGAATAACAGGTCAAGGAGGCGGGATCAGGTTAGTAGGTAGGAATTGGAGGTGCGGCTTGAGGGGGGAGGAAGGGATGGGTGAGAGGAAGAACAGGTTAGGGAGGCGGAGACAGGCTGGACTGGTTTTGGAATGCAGTGGGGGGAGGGGAAGAACTGGGCTGGTTTTGTGATGCAGTGGGGGGAGGGGAGATTTTGAAGCTTGTGAAGTCCACATTGATACCATTGGGCTGCAGGGTTCCCAAGCGGAATATGAGTTGCTGTTCTTGCAACCTTCGGGTGGCATCATTGTGGCACTGCAGGAGGCCCATGATGGACATGTCGTCTGAGGAATGGGAGGGGCAGTTAAAATGGTTCGCGACTGGGAGGTGCAGTTGTTTGTTGCGAACCGAGCGGAGGTGTTCCGCAAAGTGGTCCCCAAGCCTCCACTTGGTTTCCCCAATGTAGAGGAAGCCACACTGGTTACAATGGATACAATATACCACATTGGCAGATGTGCAGGTGAATACCTGCTTGATATGGAAGGTCATCTTGGGGCCTGGGATAGGGGTGAGGGAGGAGGTGTGGTGGCAAGTGTAGCACTTCCTGCGGTTGCAGGGGAAGGTGCCGGGTTTGGTGGGGTGTTGAACCCTGCAGCCCAATGGTATCAATGTGGACTTCACAAGCTTCAAAATCTCCCCTTCCCCCACTACATCCCAAAACCAGCCCCGTTCTTCCCCTCCCCCCACTGCATCACAAAACCAGCCCAGCCTGTCTCTGCTTCCCTAACCTGTTCTTCCTCTCACCCATCCCCTCCTCCCACCTCAAGCTGCACCTCCATTTCCTGCCTACTAACCTCATCCCGCCTCTATGACGTGTCCGTCTTCCCTGGACTGACCTATCCCCTCCCTACCTCCTCACCTATACTCTCCTCTCCACCTATCTTCTTTTCTCTCCATCTTTGGTCCGCCTCCCCCTCTCTCCCTATTTATTCCAGCTCCCTCTCCCCATCCCCCTCTCTGATGAAGGGTCTAGGCCCGAAACGTCAGCTTTTGTGCTCCTGAAATGCTGCTTGGCCTGCTGTGTTCATCCAGCTTCACACTTTGTTATTCCCTTTATCATCTTGTGAAACTTGATCAGGTCACCCTCAAGACTGCTCCAGACTCTCAAATCCTTCAGTCTATCTCTAACTTTATGAACTTAAACTGGCAATTAAGCAAATTGTCTTCCTCTGCACCCTTTGCGAAGTCTTTGAAAGTCACGGTTTGAAAATACATCTGTTGGCTGTCCATGTGCTATCTTCTTGGCTAACCAGTATTTGTGAAGGAGATTTACAGAAGCATTACTGACCAGATATCCTTTTGTAATTGGAAATGGAAAATGATTCCTTTATGTAACCACCACAACCTATGAAGCAGTAGTGTTTCCTTGCTTACTTTCTCTAGTTTTGATACCAGAATCTGGCCTACCCACAGAAACTGTGTTATAAGTCAAATGGTAACTTGCACTGACAATCGGAACAAAGCTTCACAAAAATTTCAAACCTTTTAACAATCAATTACTTCATGTTCAAATAAAAATGCGTCAGTGTCAGCACTCTGTGTGCTGTTCCTTACACCAAGTGAACAGAACAATTTCTTATAGGCCCTGCATTTATACTTGCTGTAAAAGTATCATTTCACAGACCTCTGCTCACAAAGACAATTAACTTCTATCACTATGGCAACTGTAAGACTTGGAAGCTCTCTTTCCAACCTCCCTCATATTTGTAGATATCAACTAGTTACATAGGCCAGGTCCACCTGGCACTTATTTCATTTACGGTAATCAGACATGCCATTCTAAGTGCTGTGAGATCAAAAGCTGGGGCTTCTAAAACTCTGTGGGATAAGCTATTCCTCATTTCGTCTCAAAATAAACACTGGGAGAACTGGGCTTTCAATTAGTTAACACATGTTTAAATCTGTTGCAAATTGTCAAAATACATGCTACTGAATTCACTACCTTGATCATGCTGGCCTTTTATCGAACTGATAACTGAACTAATTTCAAAAATTCAAAGTATCTGACTTGCAGTGTTACATGTTTTTCAATTTTTGTGTTAATGTTGAACAGTGTCTTTGTTGAACTGAATTATGTGCTAGTCTATGCTTTCATTTGTCTTTTGTTAAGACTAACAGTCAGGTGAAAAGCAGATATAGTAAAGGCCTCACCTTGTGTAGTTTAGAAGTGGAAACAGGGAGAAACAAGTTCAGAGAGTGGTGATTCAGCTGAAAAGAACCCTGGACAGATGGCTTAAAGCACTGCACTCTGTTCTGGGTAACATATTTCTGAGAAGGTGCTTTAGAGGGGGAGCATCACATCTTCACTGGCATGTTATCTGGGCTTAAAGGCTCAGCGTTTTCATATCAAAGCTCTCTACCATTAGAGAGCAGTGTTACACGGTGGAGACACCCAGATGCTGGTTAATAGGCTGACATGCTAAGATGTGAACACTTGTATACGACAGGAGGGTCTTCTTGGCTCCTCCAGCCCATGTGATGGAGAGAGGGGTGTGGGTGTAGATCACCTACATTCGCCGCATAAAATGATTCTGTTGGATGGGTAGCCTAGAATTCAGAGCTGGAGCTGTGATGAGATCCTCTGGAGGAGAAATCTAACTCTGCAGCATCAAGTTCAGTGATAGCAATGCTGTCTTCCAAGTCAACACCTGGCTCTTTGTTCTTATGGGCTAATTTAGGAGGATGGGATGGATCCACATTGCTGCTTTCTTGGAAGATTAGAAGGCTAAAAAAAAATTCTGATTTGGCGTCTCTAAAATAGGAAAGGAATTCAATTGATTTCCTTCTGGGAATATTATCTTTGCAGCTACATTGACTGGAGTTGCATGTTGGGACCATGCAGAAGTTCAGACATAGCTGAGTCCCCAGAAATTGCCCCAAAAGTTGAAACTTCAAATGGGCAATTAAGTGGAATATGGAACCCTTTGAAAATGTCTCTGTCTCTACTTCACAGGGTTAGACTGACATAACCTATTAATTATCCAGGAAAGGTTTCATGAATGAAATTCTGCTCTAAAGCCTGGATAACTTTTAAACTGACTCCCTTGACTTACCATTGATCTGGAGTCCCCCTTTGATCTACAACACATAGCTGATTGCCCTTCCCACTGTCAGCCACAACTATTCCCTTTAACATCGAACAATCCCCTGGACTGCCACTCACCTTCTCAGGCCCAATCTAATCACTGACTCACCTCCCATCTCTCGACTGAATAATCCTCCATGCTGTACCCAGGCTGTGATGTTCCCATCCCCTGCTCTAACATCACACTAACTGCCTGCCTTTTCCTCCCACTCCTATTTCCAAGACTACCCACCGACCCAATCTCATCCCCCGAACCCAACTTGACATCCTCCAAATAATCTTATGACCCAACTTGGGCATTTACACCCTTGCCTGCCACTGTACCTCTCACCCATCTGCCACCATAACCCCTTAGCCAGCTGGTGCTCCAGCCTAGAACTCGCAATCAGGCTGTGACTCAGTACCAGCCTATCACTCAGCTAGTACTCTACCCCTTCACTCATCTGCATCCCTACAGTCCTATCTCACCTCCAAAACACCCAATGGGCAACCAAACCCTGAACCTACCTTACACCCTGCAGCTTTAAACAAGTCCTACCCTAGCCATCAACTTACCTGGCACCTAACCACTCACCCACTGGCAGCCCGAACTCTCACTCACCTGATACTCTGTTGCCTCACTTAGCTGTCACTCAAGTCATTTACCTGCCTGGCAGCCAAACCCCTTACCCATCTGATCTCAAACCCGTCACCCACCTGGCATTCATCTCTACCTTTTAGCTTTCACTGTGGCTGCAGGACTCCTGAAAGCCTGAAATGCAACCGGAATTGTGAAAAAGACTTGAGTTTTCGATTACAATCTATTTGACTGAAGGCAGTGTTGGGGCCTGGAATACACTGCTTCAGCTAAAGAGGTCTACAGAGAGCTCCTCTCAAAGTAAGTCATTTTCTATCCGATCAGAATTGGAAGTAGGGTTTCAGGTTCTGATCAGAAAATCTGGACCTGATTTCTTGTGCTGGGAGAATCCAAAACAAAGGAGCATCATCTTAAAATTAAAATTAGGACATTTAGGAATGGATTCAGAAGCCACAATGGCCACACATGGGGTAGTGGATACCTGGACCACACTCCTCGAAAGGCTATGGATACTGGCTAAATTGAAATTTTCAGGTCTGAGATGGATAATCTTTTTTAGATCAATTCACAACGGAATAGGGAGAAAAAATATAGGCAAATGACACTGAGGTTCAGAGCAGCAGTAATTTTATAGGATTGCCGAATGAGTTGAAGGCATTGAATAGATGTTGAATGAACCTGTTTCTACATTTAATAAGAAGCCTTGAGGAGATTCATAGGACAGACTGTTGAGGATAATAGTTTAAAATTCAGTTTCTGAGTTGAATACACTTTCATTCTGCTGAGCCTGCCTTTATATCATTGTTGCTTTAATAAAAAAATTGAAAACTTACTGGTAGGAGTACAGCAATAAATGTTTTATTTGTTTGTGTGCCAATAAATGAAAAAGTAATTCCAAGGGGGAAGTACATTGGTGTAATGCTAAAATAATAAACGCCTCTTTAACTACATTTCAAACTCTTTGCAACAGTAAGAATACTCCTGTAATATTCACTACAAAAGCAAGTACAATTTGAAGATAGATTTATAACACCTAGCAGATGTTAAATATGGTGTTACAGTCGAAAAGGGTTAATGTTAACGGTGCGTTAAGTGCTGTTCAAGAGGATGATGGCTTATGGAATTGCATTGGAGAACAGCTCTGGGTATCAAAAACAATAGACCTACAGTCTACGTCTCTCTCCTAGTCTTCCTAACAATGTCTATCACAGCATTGTAACTTGTACCTTGTTACCAACATACAATAAAAATGTATTGTTTAAGACAAGAGCAGCTTAAACTATCAAGTGGTTTTCTTTTACCACATTTGACCAGTTGGACCCTTCAAACTTCAACCTAAAGGCAGCATGAAATAGCTGATGCATCTTTTTCTGAGTGAACTGGTGATGATCCATCATACCACAGCAAATATAAAATGTTATGTGTTATGCTAATATGTGAAAAGAATAGTTAAATCAAAATTGAGGGGCTCTTGCTGAATAAAGATGTCTTGCTATGCAATTCAAAAAAATACATATTTCATAATCTCAATAAAGAATATAATACTTTTGATATAATTCACAATGAGCTCCTGCTTGGACTTCCTTGAATGATCAATACATCATGAATGATTTGTAGCTATAAATAACTTGCTTCATTCTAAAAAAAGTGATAAAATTCGTATACTTCTTACATTTAGATCAAAGATATTTATTGCTTCAGTAATTTTTATTTCATGGAAATATTGAGATCTGATTTTCAAAAGCAACTCACAATATGGGCATTTTATTTCATCTTATTTTGAGATATGTACACTAATTCTATTACTTTCACATCATACATATAGAAAGTTTAAAAAGTCAAAAAATCTTTTTTGCAGAATACATGAAAAGTGCATGCTCTGAATCAATTTTAGTGACATAAAGAGAGATGCAGAAAGTACATGATGGCAAAATACATCACATCTGTTTAACTAACCATGTCACACTAAAAAGGCTGATAAAGTGCTCAACACCACCTTCTCAAGGACAGGTAGGGATTGGTCATAAATGTTGACCTAGATTGCTGCGCAAAACTCCCATAAACAAATTTAATACCATGAATAACAATTAGAATAATAGAGTGGTCATTGGAATGGAAATTAGCAGTAAGTACAACTTTAGAAAAGGAAGGGACTTAAATAATAATCATATTTATTGTGTTTCTGTGCCTTTTGAAGGTGATGAACCCTATAAGTTTTACTAGGTTTGAAAGCAGGAAGTGATGCAAGATTTGAACTTCTGAACAGTACATACTGTAATATGAAGACCTTTTGGTGTTTGGGTTGCTAACGATCTGATTGAATTTCACATTCAGTTTGAGGAGGGGAAGAGTGGATTGAACATCAGCGTTTTAAACTTACAATAGGGTAATTATGAATGTGTGATGTCAAGGCTTGTTAAATTGAAATAAGGGAAACTGCATTAAGGAATAGGTGAGTGCAAATATACTGGCAACCATTTTTTGGAGATGTTTCAGATAACTTAGAATTCATACATTCCAGTGACAAAAAAAAAATTTGGAGGAAAGAATGTGCCATCCATGAGTCAGCTAAACATGATTTGAAACCGAAAGAAAAAAGCATATAATTCTGGTGATAGATCAGAAGAGCGAGGAGCAGATAAAGAAATAAAGCCGTAGTATCTCTACCTTTGACACAGGAGTTCAAGTCTCACTGGCTTCTCTAAACAGGTTGATTAGAAAATTTCTCATTAAAGAATGATAAAAAGATTAATGAGGAGAAGGAAATTAGAGAATCAGGGAAAGGCATCTGGGCACATGAAAACAGGCAGCAAGAGTTGCTCCAGGTATTTAAAGCAAAAACAAGAAAATAAAGTGAGTGAGTCTGGGGAGTTAATAATGGAAAATAACGGCATAGTAGGATGAGTTGAATAAATATTTTACATTTGTCTTATTGTACAGGATAATAATAACATTCCAGAAATTGTGATGAGGAAGTCATCTTATGAAGTGAGCTTGGACAGGCTGGGCCTTTAACCATTGGAATTTAGAACAATGAATGGTGATCTCATTGAATCAAATAAGATTTGAAGTGGACTTGAATAAAATAAATTACAATAGAATTGCTATAATGTAGAAGTAGGTCATTTGGCCCATTGAGTCCACGCTGACCTGCTGAAGAGCATCCTACCCTACTCTTGTGCCCATACCCTACATTTCACATGGTTAATCTGCCTCGACAGCACATCCCTATACACTGTGGGCAATTTAGCATGGCCAATCCAGCTAACCTACACATCTTTGGATTGTGGGAAGAAACCCACACAGACACTGGGGAGAATGTGCAAACTCCACACAGACTGTCACCCGAGGCTGGAATCAAACTGGGCCCATGGCGCGATGAGGAGCCGTGCTAACCACTGAGACACCGCTCCGCCCTAAGACTTTGATAAGGTGGAGGCTGAAAGGCTGGTTCCCGTTGTGATGGTGTCTGTAGCTATGAGACATATTTTAGAAGTGATAGAGTCTAAGGTGCACGTGTGGAGGAATCCTTTTCTCTCAGTAGGTTGTGAGTATTTGAAACTCTCTTGCCCAGAGAGCGGTGGAGGCAACTGAATATTTTTGAGGCAGAGGTTGATAGATTTTTGACTGACATGAGAGACAAAGCTTATCAGGGGTAGGTGAGAATGTGAAATTGAGACAGGAATCGGATTAACTATGATCTCATTGAACCATTGACCAGGGTTAAGGAGTCAAATGGCCTACTTCTGTTCCTAAATCATATTTTTGTATGTTAAATGAAATTGTTATTAGCAATTTTGTATATTTACAATGCATTGTTAATTAAATATACAAATTATAACGTTGTAAATAACATTACAGATAATAAGGTGTAGAGCTGGATGAACTCAGCAGGCCAAGCAGCATCAGTGGAGCAGGAAGGCTGATGTTTCGGGCCTAGACCCTTCTTCTGAAGTGCTGATTTCAGCCCATTTCTGAAGATCAGTCTAAACCCGAAAGGTCAGCCTTCCTGCTCCTCTGATGCTGCTTGGCCTGCTGTTTTCGTCCAGCTCTACACCTTGTTATCTCAGATTCTCCAACATCCGAAGTTCTTACTATCTCTGGAACAATTTTAACCCCACTGCAAAACCTCTTCTAAGGATGCCTACCTTTTAGAAGTTACCCTCTTCCCTCAGGAAAAACCGCAGTGGATCTCTCTCCCACTGGAGCTCTCTGATAATCTCTTCAGCTTTCAAACTGCTTGACCACGTCCTGAAGCAAATTCAGAAATGCTGATTAAAGCCCATTTCTGAAGATGGGTCTAGGCCCAAAACGTCAGCTTTTCTGCTCCTCTGATGCTGCTTGGCCTGCAGTGTTCATCCAGCTCTACACCTTGTATACTCAGATTCTCCGGCATCTGCAGTTCCTACTATCTTTTGTAAATAGCATTGTTATTTACAGTAAGATCTGAAATCTCTTTTTATTGTAATAAGTTTATGTATTTAGAATATTGACATTGTAAATCTTAGAGTAAATTACTTCAGACTGATAATGTTGTAAATATACACACAGAAGATGCAAATGAAAATCAAGATTTTTACTGTATCGGAGCAGTGTTTGTCAAGATCTAAGGTCACGTCCTCAGGTCTTCTAAACAGGAAATTCACAATTTCTGACAGAAAGTTTATAATTCAATTATATTCATTTCACTCTGTATCTGTATTGTATATTTGATATTACTGTTTAAAACAAATGTCACTCTCCCGAAAAAGTACTACAGAGTACCCACGAAAAGGATGCTGTACTCTAAAACTGGCGGGAAAAAATTGTCTCCTAATAAAAATGAGAAAAATAGATATTCTGATTGTTTGGTAGAACAGGACTTAAGTATTTCTTTAAAAAAAACATATTTTATTGAAGATTTGTCTTATACTCATCAAGTAAATTCACAAGAAATGCCATAATAAAGGGAATAAAAACATTTATGAGAGGAGAATGCTAATTTGTTTGCAAATGTATTTGGTTTTTTATCTCTGTAATTAACAACCTTAGAGACTTAAACAAAACAAAACTGAACTATAAGCATACAATTCTGTGTCCATATAATCTATCCTTTCTGAATGTGCGTTGTGCTTGAATATACCTGTAAATGTTTCTCCTCTCAGTTCAGTCTTTTTGGCTCCAGAGTCTATATCCAAGAGGAATTGTGTTTTGCAAAATTGCATTTTCTGACAATTTAGTTTGTGGAGCATAAATTATACAGAAAAGGAACAGATGTTACATCAAAAAGGGAATTCCAAAGTCTTTTAGAATTTAGATAAAAATCATTTAACCTTCCACTGTCAGAGGATGTAAAATATATACATATGCGGCTCAGACTTTTTCACAAGCTTCTACATTTCAAATTATCCCTTATGTTTGATTTTAAGCTTGTCTAAAAAATGAACAACATGTTTTGGTTTTTGTATTATTTGAAACATAACTTGTTTTGTGATTGAGATCTGAGGGCAGAAATCTTGTGCAATTCCTTTGAAAGAATCTTCCATAAACTTTATCTTTCTGATGCAACTATTCAGCTTGTCATGACATTCAACACAAAATGTTCTGAACTGCCAAAAAAAGCAGCCCGTTGCCTCATTCATTACTAATGTTATGGCTCTTCTACCAACAGTTTCCAAATTTTAATGAAGGAACAGCATTTCTGCCATTATACTTGGCCCATCATTTACATCTCAATGACCAGAATAGGCATCAACTAAATTTCTAAGTCAGCACAAGGTTAGCTGCAGCATTGCTGTTGGCCATTCCAACTGATCATGTGATGGATAGATTTAGCTCTATTGAAGTGCAATTTTGAATCAAAGAAACCATGAAATAAGAACACAACTTCGTCAAAATTACGTTCTGTTAAATTTACATTTCAAGCACACACAGCTCATTTAAGAAGTGCCAACAAGCTTGATACACTACTATGCTGGTATTCTCAGCCTCTTACTATGTTAAGAAAATGTAGGATTCATAAATTGTGAATTGGTGTAAAAGACTTAACCTTGCAACAGTTTGATTGACATTACCACTCGAGTCATTCTGATCCAGTGCAGGCAGGATATGCTGAATAGTGTAACACTACACCATAACAGTTCTGAGAAAGTAGGAAGTGCCAATGCTGGAGAAGCTGAGATAAACAGGTGTAGAGCTGGATGAACACAGCAGGCCAAACAGCATCAGAGGAGCAGGAAAGCTCTTCTGAAGAAGGGTCCAGACCCGAAACGTCAGCTTTCATGCTCCTCTGATTCTGCTTGGCCTGCTGTGTTCATCTAGCTCTACGCCAGGTTATCTCATTTACCATAACAGTTCTGTTTCCAGTCATTTGGTGTCAGATTTCAGTGACAGTGCCATTAACTTGGTTTGCATCTGAAATATGAAGTCAAATTACTGAATTGAATTATGTGGGGTTATGCCACAATTGCAATCTGGGAACAGCCCATTCGACTGAATAGATCTGTGCCATTATTTATACTATGCACAAGTCTTCTTCCACAGTACTTCATGTAACCTCATGTGATAATGGGAACTGCAGATGCTGGAGAATCCAAGAAAACAAAGTGTGGAGCTGGATGAACACAACAGGCCAAGCAGCATCTCGGGAGCACAAAAGCTGATGTTTCAGGCCTAGACCCTTCATCAGAGAGGGGGATGGGGAAAGGGAACTGGAATAAATAGGGAGAGGGGGGAGGTGGACTGAAGATAGAGAGAAAAGAAGATAGGTAGAGAGGAGAGTATAGGTGAGGAGGTAGGGAAGGGATAGGTCAGTCCAGGGAAGATGGACAGGTCAAGGGGGCGGGATGAGGTGGTAGGTAGGAAATGGAGGTGCGGCTTGAGGTGGAAGGAAGGGATGGGTGAGTGGAAGAACAAGTTAGGGAAGCAGAGACAGGCTGGGCTGGTTTTGGGATGCAGTGGGGGAAGGGGAAGAACTGGGCTGGTTTTGGGATGCAGTGGAGGAAAGGCAAACCCACCTGCCATGGTCGACCCATTGTCTCAGCCCCACCAAACTCATCTCCACTTATCTGGACTCCATTTTCTCCCCTTTGGTCCAGGAACTCCGTACCTACATCCGTGACACCACCCATGCCCTCTACCTCCTCCAGAACTTCCAATTCCCTGGCCCCCAACACCTCATTTTCACCATGGATGTCCAGTCCCTATACATGCAGATGGCCTCAAAGCCCTCCGCTTCTTCCTGTCCCGCAGGCCCGACCAATCCCCCTCCACCGACACCTTCATCCGCCTAGCCGAACTCGTCCTCACCCTCAACAACTTCAATTTCGATTCCTCCCACTTCTTACAGACAAAGGGGGTGGCCATGGGTACCCGCATGGCCCCAAGCAATGCCTGCCTCTTTGTAGGTTATGTGGAACAGTCCCTCTTCCGCACCTAAACAGGTCCCAAACCCCACCTCTTCCTCCGTTACATTATCGGTGACTCTATCGGCGCCGCCTCTTGCTCCGCAGAGGAGCTCGAACAGTTCATCCACTTCACCAACACCTTCCACCCCAACCTCAAGTTCACCTGGGCCATCTCCAACACATCCCTCACCTTCCTGGACCTCTCAGTCTCCATCTCAGGTAACCAGCTAGAAACTGATGTCCATTTCAAGCGCACTGACTCCCACAGCTACCTAGAATACACCTCCGCCCACCCACCCTCCTGCAAAAATTCCATCCCCTATTCCCAATTCCTCCGCCTCCGCCACATCTGCTCACAGGATGAGGCATTCCACTCCCGCACATCCCAGCTGTCCATGTTCTTCAAGGACCGCAGCTTTCCCCCGCAGTGGTCGAGAACGCCCTTGACCGCGTCTCCCGCATTTCCCGCAACACATCCCTCACACCCCGCCCCTGCCACAACCACCCAAAGAGGATCCCCCTCATTCTCACATACCACCCCACCAACCTCCAGATTCAATGCATCATCCTCCGACACTTCCGCCATCTACAATCCGACCCCACCACCCAAGCCATTTTTCCATCCCCACCCTTGTCTGCCTTCCGGAGAGACCACTCTCTCCATGACTCCCTTGTCCGCTCTACACTCCCCTCCAACCCCACCACACCCGGCACCTTCCCCTGCAACCGCAGGAAGTGCTACACTTGCCCCCACACGTCCTCCCTTACCCCCATCCCAGGCCCCAAGATGACCTTCCATATCAAGCAGATGTTCACCTGAACATCTGCCAATGTGGTATATTGTATCCATTGCACCCGGTGTGGCTTCGTCTACATTGGGGAAACCAAGCGGAGGCTTGGGGACCGCTTTGCAGAACACCTCCGCTTGGTTCGCAACAAACAACTGCACCTCCCAGTCGCAAGCCATTTTAACTCCCCCTCTCATTCCTCAGACGACATGTCCATCATGGGCCTCCTGCAGTGCCACAATGATGCCACCTGAAGGTTGCATGAACAGCAACTCATATTCCACTTGGGAACCCTGCAGCCCAATGGTATCAAAGTGGACTTCACCAGCTTCAAAATCTCCCCTCCCCCCCACTGCATCCCAAAACCAGCCCACCCCGTCTCCGCTTCCCTAACTTGTTCTTCCTCTCACCCATCCCTTCCTCCCACCCCAAGCCGCACCTCCACCTCCTACCTACTAACCTCATCCCACCTCCTTGACCTGTCCGTCTTCCCTGGACTGACCTATCCCCTCCCTACCTCCCCACCTATACTCTCCTGTCTATCTGTCTTCTTTTCCCTCGATCTTCGGCCCACCTCCCCCTCTCTCCCTATTTATTCCAGTTCCCTCCCCCCATCCCCCTCTCTGATGAAGGGTCTAGGCCCGAAACGTCAGCTTTTGTGCTCCTGAGATGCTGCTTGGCCTGCTGTGTTCATCCAGCCTCACATTTTGTTATTTTCATATAACCTCATACTGTGTTTACCAAGATTCCCCTTAATTACATCTAGTCACCTCTACTATTACTTTTGTAGTGGGTTTTAACGACACTCTGGATAAAGGTGTTTGTTCTGAATGCCCTGTCAGATTAGTTAGTACACGCAATCCCCAGGTTGCAAATGATTTCTGTTCTGAAGTCCATTTGGAAGTCGATTTGTTTGCACATTGCATCACATTGCAGGACAATGGAAAGCGGTCATTCATAAGTATCGGGATTATGTGAATGCCAGGTCTTTAAATTTTAAAACGATGCATGGGATCATGTAAGTCCAGGAATGTGTAAATTTGACGTTCCCAAATGGGTATCCCTTGTAGTGATTAATGTCCCATTTTCTTGTCTCAACACAAGTGAAAACATTTTTGCTCGAGCTACTCTATTAAGCTCTTCATATAAATTAAAGAAGTCAATCACATCATCTCAAATCTTCTTGTCGACGGAGAAAAGAGTCTCAGATTACTCATTCTTTCATGTTGGTTAAAATCTCTCAGTTCTGGTATCGTTCTGCTATACACCTTCTCTAGAGGTTCTTTTATAACAGGGAGACCAACTCATAGGATTCCAAATGTGGCCTAACCAGGTTCTTTGCCAGGGAAGGCAATGACCATGTGGTATTATTGCAAGGCTATTAATCTAGAGAGCCAGGTGATGTTCTGGGGACCTGGATTCAAATCCCACCATGGCAGATGGTGGAATTTGAATTCAATTTTAAAGATCTGGAATTAAAAGCCTAATGCTAACCATGAAGCCATTGTCAATTATTGGACAAAAAAGACCCATTTGGTTCACTAATCTCTTTTAGGAAAGCAAACTGCCATCCTTAAGTGGTATCAGAGATAATGGGAACTGCAGATGCTGGAGATTCCAAGATAATAAAATGTGAGGCTGGATGAACACAGCAGGCCAAGCAGCATCTCAGGAGCACAAAAGCTGACGTTTCGGGCCTAGACCCTTCATCAGAGAGGGGGATGGGGGGAGGGAACTGGAATAAATAGGGAGAGAGGGGGAGGCGGACCGAAGATGGAGAGTAAAGAAGATAGGTGGAGAGGGTGTAGGTGGGGAGGTAGGGAGGGGATAGGTCAGTCCAGGGAAGACGGACAGGTCAAGGAGGTGGGATGAGGTTAGTAGGTAGCTGGGGGTGCGGCTTGGGGTGGGAGGAAGGGATGGGTGAGAGGAAGAACCGGTTAGGGAGGCAGAGACAGGTTGGACTGGTTTTGGGATGCAGTGGGTAGAGGGGAAGAGCTGGGCTGGTTGTGTGGTGCAGTGGGGGGAGGGGATGAACTGGGCTGGTTGAGGGATGCAGTGGGGGAAGGGGAGATTTTGAAACTGGTGAAGTCCACATTGATACCATATGGCTGCAGGGTTCCCAGGCGGAATATGAGTTGCTGTTCCTGCAACCTTCGGGTGGCATCATTGTGGCAGTGCAGGAGGCCCATGATGGACATGTCATCAAGAGAATGGGAGGGGGAGTGGAAATGGTTTGCGACTGGGAGGTGCAGTTGTTTGTTGCGAACTGAGCTCAGTTCGCAACAAACAACTGCACCTCCCAGTCGCAAACCATTTCCACTCCCCCTCCCATTCTCTTGATGACATGTCCATCATGGGCCTCCTGCACTGCCACAATGATGCCACCCGAAGGTTGCAGGAACAGCAACTCATATTCCGCCTGGGAACCCTGCAGCCATATGGTATCAATGTGGACTTCACCAGTTTCAAAATCTCCCCTTCCCCCACTGCATCCCTCAACCAGCCCAGTTCATCCCCTCCCCCCACTGCACCACACAACCAGCCCAGCTCTTCCCCTCTACCCACTGCATCCCAAAACCAGTCCAACCTGTCTCTGCCTCCCTAACCGGTTCTTCCTCTCACCCATCCCTTCCTCCCACCCCAAGCCGCACCCCCAGCTACCTACTAACCTCATCCCACCTCCTTGACCTGTCCGTCTTCCCTGGACTGACCTATCCCCTCCCTACCTCCCCACCTACACCCTCTCCACCTATCTTCTTTACTCTCCATCTTCGGTCCGCCTCCCCCTCTCTCCCTATTTATTCCAGTTCCCTCCCCCCATCCCCCTCTCTGATGAAGGGTCTAGGCCCGAAACGTCAGCTTTTGTGCTCCTGAGATGCTGCTTGGCCTGCTGTGTTCATCCAGCCTCACATTTTATTATCTTGCCATCCTTAAGTGGTCTGGCTTACATGTGACTCAGACCCACAGCAATGTATGTGACTCTTAACTGTCCTTTGGCAACTAGGGATGGGCAACAAATGCTGGCCTGGACAGTACTGCCCACATCCTAAGAATGAATTAATAAAAAGAGCTCTGCTTTTCTGTTTTGACCCTATAAAAATGAGCTACAATGTTAATTTTATATTTGTAAGCCCCATTAATTGGCGTTGCCATTTTTTACCGACCTGAGTATCTGAATACCCGTGTCCCTTTCTTCCTGTAAACTGTGTAGAAACTTAGGAGTTTGATTTTCACCTGGGAGCTAAGTGTCAGGAGTCAGATATTTCCTGATGTTGCGACTCTTACCTCCTATAAAACAGTGGCACCTCAGATTATTTTCACATGGGGGAATCAGGGAATGCTGGGAATAGGCCTGCCATCTTTCTTAGCAGAGACCCGGCCTCAGCTCTCCTGCCTTTGAAACCCTCATCCATGCCTTGACCATGCACTCTGACATGTCTCCCACTTTCCATAAATTTCAGCTCATTCCTTTAGTTTGCCCATGTCCAATCTCAGACCAAGCCCCTTTTACCTATCTTGTGTATGTTCACTCATCAGCGTTGGTTACCAGTCTGGCAATATGTCCTGTAAAACAAAAATCCTGATTTTCAAATCCTACTGTGACCTCATTCCTCTGCCATTTAACTTACTGTAGATTTTTGACCTTCTGGTACCTCAGCGCACCTTCAATCTAGATTGTTTATATGTTCCCTGCTTAATCACTTTATCTTTGGTAGCCACTCCTTCAGTTGCTTTGGATCGATGTTCTCGAATTCCCTTGCTATGCCGTTCTGTTTTTCTGCATCTCTCTGCTTCTTTAAAGCACTCCTTAAAATCTACCTCTTTGACACAAGCTAGTTATCATTTGTACTTCTCAGTTTCTGTGTTTTGGTGTCAAATCATTTTTGCACTAAGATTGCAAGTTGTTGTCCTGCGATGCATCAAGATGGAACAAAGACCGTTATAACTTGCATGCTAGTCAAAAGGTACTAAGCAGCTATCATGGCATATAGGAGTGCTAGCATCTGTAATTGCCTGAATATGCTAGAATTGTTAAACTCATGATTCCATGTATGAACATGTTAGGCAGTCTATGCTGCTCCTACCCCAAGGCCAGTATATTCCACTCGACGTGAAGCATTAAATGCTGAATGCAATAGCCCAGATAGGGTCTAACCAGTGTTCCATACAGCTGCAATATAAGCATAACTTGTAACAAGCTCCAATTCTTTGTATTCCAATCATTTTTAGATGAAGACCTGTATTCTATTTGCCTTTTTAATTAGTTGCAAGTGTTTTGGTGATTTCATAACTTGGACCACAAGATATTTTTTGTTTCACTATGCAGGCTGGCTTTTCACAGTTTAAAAAAAAATCTGATATTGCTTATATCCAAAGGGATGACCTCACACTTTTTCTCCCCTGAACTTCACCTGCCCACTCATTTAATCTATCAATGCCCATTTGCAATTTTCTCGTCACATATAGACTATTTACTGTGCTACCAAACTTAGTGTCGTCAGCAAACTTAGATATATGGCCCTTTATTCCTTCATCCAAGTCATTTATAAATACAGTAAAAAGCTGAGGTCAGATCTCTAGGGGACATCTTGCCAAAGTGGAGTGGAATATTTCATATTTCAATGCACATAAAGATGTGCTGTATAAAAAGCTTTTCCTATAATCTCAAACAAAAACAACACTTTATCAAAGTAGCAGTGTGGCAACGTTGCAATTTGAAATTAAAACAACAGAATAACAAGTTATGATAAGCTTACGTTGTACAATTTACAAAGTGAAGTAATTATTTTCAGAATTCACTTTTATACCAATTTTCAATCATTGCTGTTGAGTTGCAAATATCATTTTTATTCCAAAAATGATGGACTGTAAGCTAAAGTTAGTCAATTTTCTATTCCACATTCCTTATTTAAAAAGCAAAGTTCTCAGTGCTGCATGGTAAGGGACTGTGGGAGAAATTAGTTATTTTTGAGCCCAGCTGCGAGCTGTGGATGTGGTTCTGATGTAAAGACATCGCTTTGGTCAGGAGGTTTGCACATAGGCAGCTACCACTATGGACCAGTCAGGCAGATTGTGACATCTGTCAATGTTGATTTGGCAACTGTGCTGCCATTTTCACATCCCACACTCTCGCCTCACAAAGCTGAGTAAGGTGTTAAACAGCACTCTACTTAAAAGAATCATTATTTATAATTTAGTTTCCAGATTATTTATTTTGTGTGGTGAGGCAATTGTTCTTAGAGCTTTCTTATACTTTGGTTGAGATTGAACAGTCTGTAGGAAATTATCAGGCTGGTGGTAAAGTACACTTGTGCAGATTTCAGAGATTATGCTGAAACAAGTTGCTTCCAGGTACATATGGTCATCTCAGCCTTCTCCCTGGAACTGGGCCTGACAAAGAGAGGTCAGGCGGAGAACGGACAGGTCATTTGGCAGAAAGGCATATCCACTGAGGGTCTTTGAGGAGTATTTCACTTACTTTAACCTAAGCAGTAATCAATGCTTGACTTGCCTTTATTTTCATGAAGAGATTGTGACTGATATCTGCCAAGCACAGCAGCTATGGCCTCAAAGAAGGACCAGGCACATTTCCTGTAGCTGTCAAGATGATTGTGTCTCTCAATGTTTAGGTATAATTCTCCTTCAAGGCAATTGTTGGTGTTACAATGAAGTCCAGCGGGGTGAATATATTCGTCTCTTTCCACTCTTGAGTTTGGTTTTAATAAAATTTGATTTTGTTTCAATTCAAATATGTAACTGAAAACACTTAAAACCAAACAAAGAAATAAGCTGCACAGAACTGTAGAGGGAATAAAATTATTGAGTTTGTTTTATTGCAAATTGACCCAAATAAAGTAAACATTTTTGAAAAAGATTAAAAAAGACTTGTCCCAAATTGTATCACATCACATTACATCACATCTCACACACACATACACTGCTGGTGAAAAAAAGTTAAAGTCCACAAAGAGAAAAGGATGATGCATTCTGATGTTTCTTTGGTGGTCTTCAGGTTCTGGAAGAGTTGTGGTCAATGTAAAGCCTTTTTTAAATTGCAGCTATCAATTTCCTGAGTGTGTGCTGTAACAATTGAAGCTCCTTTAATTTTTAAATTCACTAACTCTGTGATGTATTCCAGCTCTGTAACAGAGATAGGGTCCAAGGTTGAAAAAAATGGTTAGAATAGAAGTCTATTTCTATTGCATCCTGCAGGTCTTCTTGATATTATTTCCCACTGTAACTGATGATCAAGTTTATAATTAAAGCTTTTCTTAAAATGAAGTTTTAGGCATGTAATACTTGGCTATTGGCATACTTTGGGCACAATCTATGCTGACAGAAGAGTTTTGTTCTCCTATTATCAATGCTATCAAGATACCAATGAAATAGATTAAAATATCTTCAGCACCCTTTTGCATTCTGGTTTGACTACGTTTTTTTTTCTTTGCCACCTTCTGCAGGTGATTCTGCTGTTGCTTATTGGCCTTAATTTTTTTTTCCATACAGTTGGCATGTAACTGGTGCAAAATACTGCAGGGGGACCTGTCCAAAGATGTGTCCTGTTAATCCTTGTTGGAATTTTTTAGAAACTTTACCAGTCTTGTATCAGGTGACCTCTGCTGCCAAGCTTGAAGCACACTGTTTTGGCTCATTTATAGGTGCCTTATTTCAAACGAATGCCCCAGAAATTACATCAGTCAATGGAATCAAAAATTAATAAGCACTCTATTACAAGCTTATGACATGGGATAAACAAACATCATCTTAGAATTGTAGCACAAAGTTGGGGAGGTGGTGGCCTAGTGGAATCAGATTAGATTAGATTCCCTACAGTGTGGAAACAGGCCCTCCAGCCCAACAAGTCCACAGCGCCCCTTGCAGCATCCCACCCAGACCCATCCCCCATAACCCACACACCCCTGAACATTACGGGCAACTTAGCTTGGCCAATCCACCTAGCCTGCACATCTTTGGACTGTGGGAGGAAACTGGAGCACCCGGAGGAAACCTACGCAGACACGAGGTGAACATGAAAACTCCGCACAGACTGTTGCCTGAGGCTGGAATCGAACCCGGGCCCCTGGCTCTGTGAGGCTGCAGTGCTAACCACTGAGCCACTGTGCGAATTATCACAGGACTGTTAATCCAGAGACCCAGATAATGTTCTGGACACATGGGTTCAAATCCTGCCATGGCGGATGGTGGAATTTGAATTCAATAAATATCGGGAATGATGACCATGGATCCATTGTTGGAAAAACCCATTTGGTTCACTAATATCCTTGAGGGAAGGAAACTATCATCCCTACCTGGTCTGGCCTTCATGTGGCTCCAGGTCCACAGCAACATGGTTGATCTGAACTGCCCTCTGGGCAGTTAGGGATGAGCAATAAATGCTGCCTAGCCAGTGACACCCTTATCCTGTGAATGAATAAAACAAAAGCACTGCTGCATTGCAGAAGTAATTTACAGTCTCTACACAAAGGCAGTTACATCCTATTCTATTTTAACAGAATCAAGCAGACACTGCAACTATAAGTAAATGCAAAAATTACAGACTATCCCCTTGCAAGATGCCATTGAGAGTGCATATACATTGGCTTACTTTTCTTCAACTTCTCACAACCATTTTTATGAACTGAAAGGCATTCCACTCCCTCAATGTGCAGTTGGTATGACTGCCATAAGCAGAGAATTACTCAGAGATGTGCTTGTTATCCTAACAGTAGTTATGATTCCTTTACTCTGTGGCTGTCCTCAATGCCCTTGTATTTGAACTAACATAACAAGTTAAATGGGCAACAAAGGTTATCCACTCACAACTTAGCTTATGACTTTGGTCAGGAGCCTGCACAGCATATGTATAGCAAGCCTGCAATGACTGCCAAGCTGTCATAAAGAACATTATAGAGCATGCTGTCAGCATCCTCAAACATTTTGTCTGCCCTCTCAACCTCTCTGGTGATGTCCTGTTGCATTTAGCTGAACAGTTATCAGTGGTAATACATGGTGTGCTACACAGCCTGGCCATAATTGAGGGAACAGCACTTTACCACCATCTATCTGACACAACACAGGGGAGCAGAAACATTAAGAAGAGGAGGAGGAAGATGTCAATAAAGAACTGCACCAGGAAGTGGAATTATAGGAAATGAAAGGGGAGTTACAACATAGGCCGCCCCTTTCACTGCAGGCTCTGACATTAAGTAATTAGTGAATGAATTATGCTGATAACCTCAACAACTCCCATTCACCAATCATTCCTTGCTTTTAGCTTTCCACGGTCATTGACTTTGTTCCAACATAAAAATAAAACCACCAGAAAATGTAGCTTTGAACCTAAATTCATGCATTCAATCTTGACATGAAGTATGTAAAACTAAACCAGTCATCTCTGTGCATTTCCTTCACGCACATATTCTGAGTACTTCTGTGTCTCATAGTGACTCTGCAAGTTACTTGCCGATGGGCGGTAGCATGGCCGGTGGAAGGATGTTGGCCTACAATTCAGCAGCAAACATTAGAGGGCAGCCTTGAATCTTTCTGGGCAGTGGAGACCCTGCTTTGGACTGTTTTCATCAGCCTGAGGTGCAGCAGTTCAGATTGGATGGCCAACACACACCAGTAAAATGGCATAGCAGGAGCGGGAGTAGGAGCCTTATCACCCTGACAGAGGACAGCTGGATCATTGTCACTCTGTCGGGGCTGTACCTCAGCACTGTCACTGATCTGTTTGATGGACTACAGGAAAAGAATGGAAACCCCTTTAAATAGTGTCTGAGGTGAAAAGTCAGTGTCATTTTTGAGCATCAATTGTGTTATTTTGACAAGAAGCCCAAATCAGAATCCCAGAAGGATAAAACTGAGCAGGAGGATCATGCAATATACATTAACTATTTGATTGTAAATATTGCTACAGGAATGCGTGTCTTAGTGGTGAGCAGCATCACAAGTCCATCACCATACACACACACACACACACACACACACATATATATAAAATATATATATTATATATGTATATCGGCGAAGGCATAAACATGGAGTCAAGAATCAGTGCCTGAAACGGAGGTTAGATCCTTTAACTATTCAACTAATAATGACAGCTGTTTGTCATCCCCTTTGAAAAATTGGCCAACTTAAAAAAAAGTGTTGATTACAACAACAAAAACAGCAACTTGTATTGATAGAATACAGAGTAAAATATCCCAAACTACCTTCAGGAGAATTAAAAAAAGAATGAGACTGAGCCATGTAAGGAAAACTAAGGTCAGGTGTCCAACATATTATGCAAAAACTTTGTTTTTAAGAAACATCTTAAAGTAGGGAAGAGAAGTAAAGACAGAAGGTATACGGGGGAGATTTCAGGGCCCAGCATAGCCATCAATAATGGCATGATAAGAATAGGGGTCCAAGAGGCTGGAACCAGATCAGCTCAATGGCCTTGGACAGCTGCATGTGGACTAACCATTGGTTCTCAAGGGAAACTCTTATCAAAGGTTGAGCTTGTTAAAATCTAATGACCTGAATGTGGAGCTTAGAGGACCGTGCACCACTGCAGTTACAAGAGACCAATGCCCACTGGACTCTTTCCAATCACCACCTGATCACCCTTCCATTTCCTGGTCACTTCCCCATCGACAGAATAGCCTTCTCCCTCTCCTTCCTTGGACATTCTGGAAGGTTGCTGTCCGCAATACAGTGGCCCAAAATTCATTTTCAATTTGGCAATAAGCTGCCAGCAGGCTACAAGCATGGCCGACAATGTATGCCACAGAACTTCCCATTGCAACACAGAGATTACACACAGTAAAGTCAAGTTTCTTCTTAAATGTTGGTTTTGCGTGTGGTCTCCAATGGTCCCTTTAAGATGACTGCTCAGCCACATGTGGACTATATTTCACTGGAAGTAGCAGACTCCTGTTAGAGGTTGTGGTCAGATTGCAAACTTTTTTGTCGGGACGTCTTAAGTAGATGTAAGGATCTCACGCCCATTTCAATAGCTGACCTTGACACTTTTGATCTGCCTTTATGAATGTGACAGGAGATGCCATTGTAGTTGGCAGGAAAAGTAGCGTTCTCTGCTCAAATTTGCATACGATCTTATGACAGGTGATGCCACATATGGTGCCACTTATGCCACAATCTGCAGGAAAGAATTGCTTGTCATTTTCTATAGAAATGTTAAAGGTGTGGAATTCGCTGCCACAGGTTGAAAAGAATTGCATAGATGCAAATAAAGTGGTAAACATGTAAGTATGGGGGAGAATGCAGGATGGATATAATGGTGGATTTGGATGAGAAACGATCGGAAGAGGCTCTAGTGGCACAAAAATCCCAGGAGGGATTGGTTGGGCTCGATAGACTGTCCTATGCCATTCATCCTGTGTTGTCCCACGTAATCCTTGTGCATGACAGTCAGGATACTCAGCATTGTTTTGCCAGTTTGTGCCAGCTCATGCTTATTAAACAGTACCACGTTGTCCCTTTCTTTTAACTAATCTCAAACTTCATTATATCCTTTTGGAGGTGTACAACGTTCTTCAACTAACATTGGTGGAATTGTGTTAGTCGCTGTTTCAATTGTAATGTAATTTTCACGTGTGTGATTCACTGATTGCTTTATTAAGGAAGCAAAATGAACTTTGAGTATGAAACGAAAGTTATCCATTAAGGTATACCTACTTAATTACTTTTGAAATGCTTGTCATTGTACACGAATTTGTTAATATATCTTGTAAAACCAGAGGATACGTAATTATCGTGGGGCTCAATGAGTCACTCTCCACAATCTATCTCTAATTGAAGTCCCTCAAAATCACTCCTCTGACTAAATCAACCACATGTTACATTTCAAAATGAGTTGTGTTATATATTATGGAAGAAACATTATGTTCAACTGCACAAGCTTTGCCTTAAACTAGGAGAGCTTTGGTAATCCCGTTTCCTGTATTTCCTGCATTTACAATAACAGCAGTCTGTATTTATATGGCACCTCTTCATAGAAAACATTGTAATAATGTCAGTGAACAACAATAGACACTGATTTAAAGCAGTAGATGTGATGAAGTGTTCAAAAGCTAAGTGGATAACTAGATTGTGTAGAAGTTCTTTAAAAAGATAGAGATGGAGCACCTTAGGGAAAACATTCAGATTGTAGATAAATGAAGACACAGCAGTGGGTAGCTGAATGGAGATGCAGAACTAGGTTGGAAAAGAGTGTTTAGCTGATTGGGTAGCTGGTGGAGTTGCATAAATAGGAAGGTGTAATTTCATAAATGGTTTTAAACAGGGGAATGAGAATTATAAATTTGAATTATCTGTGGACCAGGAACGATTGTGTTAATGTTAGGAACCAGTCAGTGATTGATATGGGGATTTGGCTCAGGTTAGTGAGGAGCAGAAGTTTAGACATTGAAGGGAGAAGGATTAGATGCTGATCAAGAACATGTGAGAATATTTGAGTGTGGAAATGACAATGGCATAAGTGAGAGTTCCAGAGTGATTACTGTTACAGAGGATGTCATCTAGCAATTTGACTCAGACCATACAACATACAACTATTTATAGTTTTCACTCTTCACTTGCTGCACATTTACTGATATTTCTGTTTAATAACCAGAATGCTCTTTCGCATAGAAAATTTAATTTATCCTTCAATTTTATGATGCTTTCCAATGTATTGTGTTCTTCATTACATAGTTTGATTTCTTCTGCATCTCATGATAATAACTCTGGAATTAAAAGTTTGTCTTAGTTTCTATATCATTGCAACTAGGATTTGTGTGCGTATACCATAACATGTCTGAACAGGTTAATTAGAAGTAGCTAAAAGTTACTTTGACCACCAGTGAACATTTAGCAGGAGTAATCATCATGCTATGTCATCAAGTATATGGTTACAACTCATTTAACAAGGTAGAACTGTTTCAAGGATTTTTTTGTAGCGAGACAAATGGTATTAGACTGAAAATTACTGTCAATTCAAAGATTTTCCATTAATTGCAGTCTGGGGAACCTCAGCAGGGCACCATAGGAGAACCATAGAATCAACATCAGCAATGTCGGCATTTCCACATTGTATTGCACACATACAGAAACCTGCAGTTGCTGTCAGTTACGACAGAGTCATATGATCAAGCTTCAGCTAGCTCAGCTTTTGTGCACACATAATTGCCCTTCTTTAAGTGTAAAATGCTAGTCTTGGGCCCACGATGGTGAATTTTGACAATTTTGCTGTCATTCCCACTGCAGAATCTGGGCCAATTTCTCTGATAAGTTGACGTACAATTAATTTTATCTGTGACATACTGTTGCACTTGCCATTTCCTTTGCCCTCCTTTCCTATCACAAATGTGTGTTCATTTTTCCATCAGAAACGTTACCTTGGTTTTATATTCTCCACAGTTGGGTTCATAAATTTTTGACTGCAATGTATAATGCTAAATGGCTCGGTCATTACGCTAAAGGATCATCAATGAATGTCCATTATAATTGCTGCCAGCTTTCTGTTCGTGTTTATGAAATTGCTTTCTCAGGAAACACACGCTGCCATGAACATTAGCAGTATTTTATTACTCTGAAAAGCAGGCATTCAAAAAAATGTAAAGTGGAAATTCAAATCCTAAGTTTCTTTGCAGTTATGATATGCATGATTACCAATTGTCGTCTAATTTTACATGAAGATTGAAATTCTTTGAGAACAGGTTGCTGAGAATGCATTTATTAAATTTGTGGATTGGCATATAGCCACAGTATAAGTACACTTGCTCTATTACCATCCGTTCTTACTGGCTGAGAGCTATTTAAATGGATTTTCTCACTTCTAATGTATCTCATTATAATTGCCAACATCACCATCTGTCATACACCAACATGTTGGGGAAACTAACGGTAATGTTTTCATTCATCTTTCTTTTATATCTCCCCTAACTGTTTCTCAGCACAAGTGCAAAATTACCCAATCCTTTGAGTGTGCATTTATTCTGCAAAAAGGTGTTCTTTCTCTCCAGTCAAAAAAGAAAAGGAAAATCTCAGGAAACAGAGATTTTTATTTAGGAAAATTATACCATTACCATAATCACTTCTAACAAATAAATATTATAATTAAGAGCTTTGGATCCTTGACACTTGTGCATTTGTATAATCATGAACAAAAAGTCCTTGCTTTTTAGGCAGAGCAGCTGCTAATGTACGTGAATGCTTGAATCATGGCACTTTTTAATTGGCCTTTCTGAGGTTTTGGCTTGGTCAAGTATCAAGTGAAAAAGTAATGACTATCCTGGATTGTACTTTTAATTGCAGATTAGTGCCCAATATCTAATTGGTCAAATCGATAATTGATCCCCCACTTAGAAATTGCTGAGAAAGTTGATGCCCACTCTGATTGATTGGTAACTTTTCAGACACAGAGACATAAAGCACAGTTCTTGATTTGAAATGAAAGAGAAAGTTCTCAAAAACAAAGGTCTATTTTTAATGCATCCAATAGATTGATGCTGTTAAACTTTTCTCTAATAAACTGCTTTTAATTTGAGTTTGTGGTATATTTTATGAATTGAATGCTTTCAGAAATTCACATTGGCTGCTTGCATGCACAAGCTGATTTTCTGCAGGCTAAGTTGCTATTCCATGTGAAGTGTCAGTAGTCATTCAAAAGATCTGATACAAAAACCTCACTCTCAAAAGCTGTATGGTTGAGTAAAAATATTTTTAAACAATGATGAATTGTTTGTGTGTCCTTTTGTCATTTTCCACATTAATCTCTAATTCATTATTGGAGCTTTCAGTCATCTTTTATTGTCCTTCATGCTCCTACTTTGTTCTGTTGTTGTAGACTTATCTTTATACATCCTCTTTTGATGGAGAAGGAGAAGGACACAAGCTCAATTCTGCTTTAGTTGTCAAGATAGCCCATGCTTGACTGGCATTGTCATTGCAGGTTGAGGTAGTTTAGTGGTGAAATAATTCCAAATTTCTGTGCATTTTAATTAATTTGCTGATTCATTTACCTTGAGCTAGATCATTATTTAAACCAATACCTGTCCAGATTGATCCTGTCCCTTTCTGAGAATCACCTCATGTTTTTCTCCACCACATCACTGAGTGGACTCATGACACAAGAATAAATGAACAGTGTAAACTCTTAGGCATGAGGTATAAAACTCTAACCAAAGTTAGCAACATGTAACGTCATTATATGGTGCACGAATAAATCATAAATGTTGAAAATCATGATGATAAATGTTTCACATCCCCTCTGGAAACATAAATCTGTCCTCATCGCATCATTCTTTTAAAGAACAGTTATTGTAACCATGCCAGATACAGGACTGTGAAGTTCCATCACATGTGACTGGCTTTCACACAAGTGGACTGCTCAATCACTTGTGTATTTATCACAGCTTAAGTTGTCTCTGACTGCAGACTTGTTGATGAAATTGGATTCAAAGACATAATGAAGCTTCTTCAACAGAATATCACTCGAAGTGCAATTAATTTGAAAACCAATTTTGTGCTTGCCTTTAGAGAACCTGGAAGTTTCATTTTATAAAATCTTCTCCATTTAAGTGCACCACTATTGTACATCCTGATCACCTTCCACCTGAACACATTGCTCACAATTGCCCCTTCCGAGTTGCACCTCTTAGAATGACACTGTTGTGCATTCCAATCATCACGCCATCCCAATTTTCTTTCACCCTGGCAGGTTTCCTTTAAGACATGAGTAAGTGATACATTTAGTCACAACAATAACGTAATATTCAATGACCCCTCTTCAGTCAGTGTTGATTTGCTGTCTACAAATTGCTGAATATTTGTCTCAAGCCCATCCCTTCAGGTTCAGAAGCCGTTCCTTGTAGTCTCTGCATTCCCGCTTTTGATCATGAATAAACTTCCGGCACGCTCATTGCATACTTACTAGGTGGTTTTGAGAGCCAAGGAAATTTCCATTTTAACCTGCACAAAATATTATTTAGGTTCCCCAACGTAATGATAGTGATAGATCCCTTGATTATGCATTCACTTAACACTATTAATCTCTTGCTGACTATTATGTTTCGTAAGGAAGCCACTCTGTGTTGTTGCTTCACCAAGTTGGAACTAAAATAACTCCACGGAGGTCATTATCCCATCACCAAGTCACCCTTTATTTACACATGGAGAGTCCTTGACACTGATCCCCCAGAGTTGGCTTTTAGAGTGAACAGAACCTCCGATTCTCCTGTTTTTGTCTGTCAGACAGGGGTCGCTGACCGGACGAAATTAACAGCCCCAGTCAGGAAGCTCATATTCTGTGTGGTCCACCTGACTGACCTCATCACAATTCTTAAGTATGCTAGGTGCTGCTCCTGGTCTGCCTTTCTGTGGTCTTCATTGAACTGGGGGTTGATCCTCTGGCTTGATGGCGCTGATAGAGTGGGGTGTGGCAGGTAGTGGGCCATGAAGTTGCAGATTGTGTTTGAGCCCAGTTCTGTTGCTGATCGTGGCCCACATCGCCTCACTGATGCCCAGTCTTGAACTGATAGACCTTTTCAAAGTTTATGCCATTGAGAACTGTGATAGTAACAAACAATGCAGTGGCAGGTATCCTCAATGTGAAGATGGGACATTGCCTCCCCCAGGACTGTGCAGTGATCACTCTTACTGATACTGTCATGGGCAGTTGCATCTGTGGCAGGCAGACTGCTGAGGATGAGGTGAAGTATATTTTCCACACTTAGTAGTCCTTGCAGTTTGGAAATCATTTGAAATTGGCATGGAGAACTTTTCAGGGCTGACAGGGTTATGTTGCCATTGTCATTTCTGGTGCTCAAGTCAATGCCTAGATCATTGCTTTTTTGTAACGTTTTAGCAGTTTGGTACAACTGAATAGCTTGCTAGGCCATTTCAGAGGGTAGTTAGAAGTCAACCACATTTCTGGCAGTGAGATCAGGAAGGGATGGCAGTTTCCTTTCCTTAAAGGGCAGTCATCAACAGATGGGTTTTAATGGCAATTCACAGTGATTTCATGGCCATTGTTAAACTTTTAATTCCAGTTTTACTAAAATTTCAAACTCTGCTATCTGCTATAGTGGGATCCATGTAGCTCCCCCCACCCTCACCACAAAATTGCCTGGAATTCTTGGTTATTGGTCCAGTGGCAAAGCCCTAAACCATTGCCTCCCCTTACTAACTAGTATTTTTAATATTAGCTTATAAAGTAATTTAATAACCATGCATTTTAATCAATCAGTAAATACGTGTTTGAAACATTTGCCACCTTATCACAATCCAAAGTTTTTTGTATTTGGATAAGTGTATGAATAGGAAAGCTTTGGATGGATCTGGGCCTAGAGCAGGCAATTTAATTTGGAATTGTTGTCAGTATGGACTGGTTGGACCAAAGGATCTGTTTCCATGCTGTGTGACTGTATGACTTTGTGACTGTGTAAGACGAGAGAATCTGAGTTTGAAAAAGGCACACACTCTCAATATGCAGTATGGTTAGCCTGCTGGATTTTCTTTCAAATAACAAGTCATTTAGACGCTATGCTTGGCAAGTTTCAAACCAGCTTTCATGAGGCTTTCCCCAAACAGAGTGAGTCCGGAGTGGCTATTTTAATTCTGAGCATCATCTGTGATTTTAACTTGGGGAGTAAAGTAGCAAATAATGGTTGGACTTGTATAAAAGTGGATTCCAGACTTTTAGCCAAACAAAGTCCAAACTTCCTGTGCTAACTGCTTGGTCAAAACTGATGTCAATCTCATGTGGTGTAAACCTACTTGATGGAATCATACAATAGCTCATCTCTGAAGGTGCTGTTCAGCTCCCTCCATATGTGCACATGTATCTTTGGCTTATTTGGTGCACTTTTGGGAGCAGGATGGCAGGAAGACACACTGACCAGGCACTCCGCGATAGTGAGGCAAACAGAGATTGTTTATTTTGAACTTTCCAAAGTTTTACTTGTATAAAAATCAACCCCTTACATTATGATTAAAAATGTAATCTGACATCTTGACCAGCGTTACTTTCTGCTGACTTCCTTGCACCATATTTATGACTTCATGGCACCAGAAGAATTTCTGGAAAAGTTCAGTTTCTGTTTAGCCTTTCCTGACATGAATTCTGTTGTATTTGCCAAATGTGTAAAGATTTCAATCTCAATTTCAGGTAAGCAGACTGGGAAAAGGCAGAGATCCTCACACTTTCTCACACCGGCTGGGATTAATTGTGAAAATTTCAGAACGAAGATTTATGGCTTTGTTTGAACTTGTATGGTAGAGAGTAGCCTTTAAGCGTTACTTATGGTTAGTGTCGTGTTGTAAGAAAAGAGTTGTCACATAAATGTATTTAATCTAGATTAAATGTACAACATTCAGCCAATGCTGTTTAGATGCTGGATTTCCCTTTGCTATGATCAGAAAACGCGTTGTGGTATCACTATGCTACATGATAGTGGATTATTATGTTCAGTCCTGAATAGTTACACTGAAATAAAAACAAATGCTGGAAATACAGCAGTGCCATTAGTATCTCAAAATAAGACAGATGAATACATCATTATAGATATCACAGATACTGATGGATACACCAAATACTTCCAGGGTTTTCTAGGTTTATTTCAGATTTCTGTCATTTATAAAAACTTCCAGTTAAAACAGGAAATGCTGCAAACTCTTAACATGTCGTTTGCAGCATCTGAGGATAGAAGTGATAAATTAGTTATTCATTCAATTCACTTCATCTGAAACAGAAAATGTTACAAGTGAAAAGCATATCAGATGGAAGGGGGAGGGAAAAGCATGGATGTAAGAAAACAAAAGGACGAGCTGTAAGGCGTATGGCTTGAAAAATCAGAGAATTTTAATTGGCAGAATTGGTTCCAGCATGAAACACAAGGGAAATAAGCAACACTTGCAAAAACCAGAGAACAATTAGAAAAACTGAATTAAGTTGCCTTTTTAAAATTCCACAGTTCCAGCATCTGCAGTATCTTGCTTTAGTTAAGCTGGTGATAGGCAGTGTGAAAATGTGGAGTCAGGAGAACAGAAAAAGGCGAGTTATTACCAGGGGCATCTTGGCATAAAAGGATTGAGATTTCTCATTAATGAATTTGATTACAAATGAAGACTTTCCTTTTGAACACCTTCCTCACTGGTATGTCCAGGAGATGCTGAAGATGTTAAATATTGTTTTCTAGGTAGTGATTTATTTATCACACTAAAAATCATCAACCTTGCCTCATTACAATAAGCTGTCATGCAAAATAGTCAGTGCTGCTCACGATTGCAAAACCGTGAGAGTGAACTGATCAGGAGCCCATGCACAATGATCAATATCCCGACCACTTTAGCTCACGCAGGCATGACTGCAGCATCCCACTGAAAACATCACGAGAGAAAAGGACGGATATCTACCAAAGAATTCCAATCTGCTGCAGGGCAAGTTGCGTTTTTACTTTCTCTTTGTACTTGCCCCATAAATGACCTGGAACCATTTAGGCACTTAAGCCATTGGAACTGATTGGATTGTCTGATATTCATTGTAACCGCTCTCTGATCAATTTAGCATTTTTTTCCTGACTTGAGCTTTCATCATTTATCAGAAAGATAGAAATGTGAAGCCCCTCGGCATCAGCCAGACTCAAAATGAATTAAGCAGCAAAATCATATGCACATGATAATGAGCTTGTTGGTTTTAAAATCCACAATTATTCCAATTACTTGGTTTTGCTTTCTGCCAAAATACCTCCATTTAAACTAAACCAACGATAAGAGTAAAGGCACGTGTCTTGATTCATTGTTGCATAAGTTTGTGTATTCTAAGCTTTTCAGTAGATACACCAGATTTCCCAGTTGTGACTAAGCAACAGCCAATATTCAAGTATCTTCAATGGTCAGTGTATGCACCTTCATATTACGACAATAATATTAAGGATATATCACATTAACCTTTCCAGACATGTTATGACACACCTTATAGGAATAGGGCAGACTTGAATTTGTGCCTTCTGGCTGAGAAGTAGTGATATTATCGCAGTGTCACAAGGTGCCTAATAAAGGTATAACAGGTATTTTCTCATCATCCTCACCCTCCCTTGATCCTGTCTTTCCTCCCTGATCACGCCTCCCATTTTTCCTGGAATCACCTTCTCACTCTCTTTGCCACCTTTCACTCTTTGCTTCCATCTGCCCTGGACCTACCTCAATACCACCACCAGTGTGCAACTGCCAGAATGTGGAAGCTTCTTCCATCGTAAAGAGCCTGGGAATGCCCAACAAGTGTCTGTGACTTACTGGTCAAAGGGCATGAGGCCTGAAGCTCAATACACCACCTACACTGTTATTCCAGTTTGACTGTTTGTGCTAGTATAAGCAAGCAATAAGTCCCTCGGTGTTTTACAAAATGTTTCTGCAATTGGACTGTCCAGTGCCATGAACACATTACATTTTCCTAAATTTAACACTTGTCCCAGACAACCGCGATCTGTTCAGGTGTCAGACATCCACTTCTTTAGTCTAGAGCTCTGTACCACTGAGCCCCGGGAGGCCCGGGTTCAAGCCCTCCCTGCTCTGAAGGTGTGTCACAACACTGCTGAACAGGTTGATTAAAAAGATATCCTTCTTTTGTCTATATCACAAGTTGAGCTTCCTAATAGTCTCATTCTTTTAAAAAAAACTCTGCTAAATTTTGGTAATCTGTATACTTTTGAGATCCTGCTCCTGCAAGCCTATTTGTAAACTGAGAGGCTCCTATGAGTTTGCAGCAAAATGTGGCTCCTGTGATTTACCTAGCAATAGAGGAAAATTGAACTTCCAATAGTGAGGGCATATTTTTGTTTTTAACCCCTGGAGTCTGTGGATGTAATGTGCTTCTGAGCCATTAGAGGTCTCCTATGTAACGTCCTCTGCCGTCTTCAGGAAGTGTGTTCTAGTTCATGAATCTCTTCAGCCTGCATCGTACACCCGCAGAGAGATTGCTCGATCATTAATAACATCTCTGTAAAAATTCTGTTTGAAATAGATCAGAGCACATTGAAACTTATGAAAAAAGTAGTAATTATAAAACGGGCATATATATAATGTCAGAAGAACATTCACATAATACCACTGTGCACTGGTTAAGGAAGGACATAAATTAATGAACTGAAGATTCTGGGGAAACAAGTATCAAATTCTGAATAGCTACTTTTTTTTTCAGTGAAACAACTTTTAAATTCAGTTTGCCAGTGAATGCAAGTTTGAAAGAGACAGTGGGGGAGTGAAGAATTTGTGTTGGTGTCCTTTCAAATCAAATAAGGCTGTTGCATTGGGAAATCCAAATAGAGTTGATCATACTCACCAAATAGTTCTGATGAGTTTAATGGAAATCAGCAATATATTTTTGGGAGTTTTTTTCTGCTGGCCCACATCATTGCTGTGAAGTTGGATACTTTTGTCAAGACCGGATAAAATCACCAATAAGGAGAAAAAACTATGTTATTTTTAATCTGTGCTACAACCTGCTGCTGGTTGTTTAAATAATTTCTTTCACTTATCACATTATCAACGTTTAGCATGGCAGTCTCTTCCCAATACATCCTGCAGTGTGTTGGGCTAGATTTGCTTTTGCATGCATTGCATTTTCACCCATGTAGATTCAGTTACTTTCTATTTAAACCACAGTAATAAAAAAAAGTACAGATACTTGAAATCTAAAACAGGAACAGAAATTGCTGGAGAAACTCAGCAGTTTTGCAGCATCTGTGGAGAAAAAGTAGTTAATGTTTTGAGTGCATGAACCTTCTTTGGAACTGATAGTAACTCGGAAAAGATGGCATAAATGCTGAAGACAGGGGTGGGATGGAGGTGGTATAGTGGTGGAAGAAGTGAGTGGATAGGCGGAGATAAAATCCAGAGAGAGAGAATCATGTTTAGGCAGGGAAAGAGATGGATGATAGTCTGCCAGAGAGAAAGAAAAGCTGACAATAGGGACCATTAGTTGGATGTTCTGGAAGTAGCCAATGTGATGATAGGGACTGGAGTGTGGGTATGGGACTTGGAAGGAAGTGTTCAGGTCTTGCAATTATTGAACTCGATATTGAGCCCTGAAAGCTGCAGGATCCCCAAGCAGAAAACGAGGTACTGATCTTCTGGCTTGTGCTGAGCTTTGCTGGAACACTGCTGCAAGCCTGCGAGCTGTTGGCCAGGGAACAGAGTGGTGTGCTGAAATAGCAGGCAACGGGATGTTTAGGGTCATTTTTACAGACAGAATGTTGCTGTTTCACAAAGTGGTTGTACACTCTGTGTTTCATCTCCCCAGTATAGAGGAGACCACATTATGCAGTAGATTAATTTAACTGAAAGCACTATTTCACCTGCATGGTGTGTCTGGAGCATTAGTTAGTGCAGAGGGAGGAGGAAAACAGATAGGAGTTGCACCTTCTACAATTGCACTACAAACCCAGTGAATCCTCCAGTTATCTTTACTATACATTCTCACACCCTGTTTCCTGTAAAGACTCCATTCCATTCCCCCATTTTCTCCAACATTATCACATCTGTTCTGATGGTACCGCCTTCCTCAGGCAGGTCTGAGAAATGTCTAGCTTTTTACTTAATCAAGAATTCTCCATCAATGTGGTTGATAGGGCAGTTAAAGCTGTGGCCAAATCATGTCCTGCGCTTCTGCTTCACCTTTTTTCTTCCCTCCCAGAACAGCAATAGGGTCCCTCTTGTCCTCACCTACCAAGCCATCAGCATTCACATCCAAAGGATCATTATCCACCATTTCTGCCACCTCCAGTGGGATGCCACAACCAGACTTCTTCCCGTTTCCTGCCTTGTCAGCCTTTCCCGGGATTGTTTGCTTCAGAACACACTGGTTCTCTCCTCCTTCACTCCCAAAACCTCCACATACCCCACAGTACCTTCATGCAGCCGCAGGAAGCATAACACCTGCCCATTTACCTCCTCATTCCTCATAATCCAATGTTCCAGACCTTCCAGATGAAGCTTTATGCATATTTCCTCCCTCCTCCCAGTTAATCTCTGAGGAGGAGCCAGAACTGGCAAGACATGCCTGCTTGAACTTGCACCACTTCAACCCATGGATGACAGGGGAACACCTATACTTTTCAGGCCCTTTGGTATGGTGACCTTAAAGGCACCCTTACACCTTCTCAGAAGTGTATAACTTTCAAATAAATTGATATGTTAATGTTTGCACAAGAATGATGTGGTACTAAATACATCAACAGTGAACTGAGATTATTCAGCCTTGTGATGCTAATGATATGAATGGGCATTGGATTTTGTTGCCTCAGTTCCTTTGCATTTCTCAACTTCCTGCTTATGAATGAGTCTAAGCGCTTTCCTAACTAATGAGAAAGTATTCCCTGAAGAGCCAACTACTGAATGGGGGAGCTGCTGATCTGAACACCATCTAAGTGGTCTGTCCTAATTCATGATGGCATTGCTGGAGGTCACCATTCCCCATTCCCCATTGAGCAATGTGAGCAGACTGTCATGGGAATTTGAGATCGATACCCAAAAGGGTATTAGCTGTGTGGGCCTTATTTTCAATGGGATGCAGGAGTTGATTGGAGGCACAGGCTTAATGATTGGTATTAATCCTTCCAATCTTGCTTTTGCTTCTGACACTAACCCATCAGCTGGAAAAAGGGCATAAGTTACACCAAACTGAGCTGCCCCCAATTCTACCCATCTCAATTTACCTCCTGCATCGTGAGCATTTTCTGAAGCCCAGAGGATTTGGACATTGATTCATACAATTTATTTCTGGACATCTATGACAAGTATGTCTTCCATTCTCCGTAATCAAAACTTTCTGAATTCTTCCTCCTGAATAAAACAAGATAACTTCATCGTGTAGGGCAAGTTGACCAAAATGAGAGACCTCCACCTATTTCATATCTCTACCACCAGAGTCAAAATCAAGACCTGATCACTTGGCTGACAGAAATTAATTGTGCAGTTTGTTCTCATTCTTTACATAATATTTAAGTATCATCTATTTAGCACTAATGTTTCATCATTCTTGGCTGAGTCCAGTGCAGGGCTGTTTCCAAGTTATTTTAAAAAAGAAACAGTGCAATTTGAAATTCAGATGTGGCACAGATGAATAGATGCATTCCGAAATATTGGATGGAGAAAGCCCAGGCAAAACAATCTCACAGTGTTTAGATGTTCCTTTCACCAGTCTGAAGTTCAAATTATTATTGTGATTTCACAATTACAGTGACAATTTGTTACTCCTGCTTATCTGAAGTCATCACTTCGTAGTCTTCCACACATACTTGGAAAACATATGCCAAGTTTCTGGGTACATCTGCCCAAGTCATAAACTGGAGTTAAGAAGCAGCAAAATCTGGTTCATTACATCACAAGTGTGTCTCAATATCCCTCTCTGATGAAGGGTCTAGGCCCGAAACGTCAGCTTTTGTGCTCCTGAGACGCTGCTTGGCCTGCTGTGTTCATCCAGCCTCACATTTTATTATCTTGGAATTCTCCAGCATCTGCAGATCCCATTATCTCTGTGTCTCAATATTATCATTTTAGAACGGCCTAAACAGGGAACAATGGTTGCTTTCATTTGTAAATTTTTTGAATGCAAACAACTTCATGCTGACAGTTTTGATATTGCACATTTTAAGTATTGCCCAAATGAAATAATTGTTTGGCATTTATGCCTTAAATTATGGTCAGTATGAAGCAGCACAAAATAAAATTCAGTTCTATACTTAAAAATGCAGCAATGATCATTGTAAGCTAAATGTAATATATGATCAATTTGACAGGATGTTTTATGTCCAAATCAAGGCTGTTCAGAAATGAGAGTGAGTACAAGGGTTGAGGAGGATCCGTAATGTCCATCCTAGCTGCTTGGGCAAGCAAGTGCTACAGATACATCTGGAGTACTATGGGCTCCCACTAACCCATTTAAAGCAGGTACCTTCCCAGCGAACAGCCCATACGACATTCTGACAGCTTCAGCAGTAAGGGATATCAGCTACTATTCCGTCTAAGATGTATGCATACATAACCATGCAGCAATCCACAGTATATTGCATTGAACAAAAAAACAGGCCACTCATCACCACCATTACCTTTAGTGTCTGCAAACAGGGGGCAGCAGAATGTTGCAAAAGCTGCAGGTGCACAAAGAAGAAACATTTAAGAGAACATTGGCATCAAATGTGCTCAATTTATTTGTAACCAACCAATTTCCTTTGCAGTATGTTGTGTCACAGTGATAATGCCCAAAGTAAGTAAGTTCAAAATAGTCACTATTTTTATTCAAAAACTACTACCTTTGAGTATTCAATTGCCAGGTTTTTCTATTGAGTTTTCTTTAAACTCGTGTTTGAAAAGGCAAAGCAATAAATAGTTTATTGAAAATAAGCTTCAGTCTTGATTTTGTTGCTGCAAAATTCTGCTCTTTATCATAGGGCTATGTATAATCATTTGTTCTGATCAGTTTTCTGAAATTTCTATCGCAAATGCTAGTAGGAAGTAAACAGCAATGTCAATGGGCTGTTTTTGCCTTCTTTTCATGTTGTTATTCCTCTCCGCACCCTCACCAAAACATGTATGGGCAAAATTTTATGGGATACAGTGAGATTTGTGGCAGAATTGTAGAAGAAGCCCAATGAGGCCAACCCCAACCTTGGGAGCAACTTGCACTTTTTGTTATGCTCTGCCAAGTGGCAAAATGAGTTGCTAATTATGTGGAATTATTCGTTGTTAAATGCCTTGTTAATGACCAACTTACATCATTAATGTTCAGCTTGCTATTCTACCAAATGTGCCAAACAAGCTAGACACAGAGAAATCCGGGTGACATTGATTCTCCTACAGCTCTAAATGACCTCCATGTTGAACAGTGAGCACTAACATCTGAGAGTTTTCTCCTTGGGCACCATCCATGCATGCTTTCTCCGTGGAATTGGCACTAAAAATGTGCTAGTCTCTAAGATCCTGTTTGGCATATTCCTGATCCGTTTACTGCACAATTCAGCACCATCCAATATGGCTCTTTCTTCCCTGTTGGAGGCTGTTGCCTTCTGGAATGAGAGAGAGCTGGGTGTTAAGGGAGATAAAAGGGTGCGGCCATAGCTGTTACTTTTGGTACAGGTTGGGAAGTGTCTAGAGTGAGTGAGGAGGCAGCGCAGAGGGTAGGCAAAGTTAGTGGTGTTGGGATTGAGTTGCTAAGAGTGAGCGAGGAAAGATGTTGCAGGTGATAGTGAGAGAATGAGCCTTGGTAGAAGGTTGTTGCAGAGATTGAATGAGTGAGATGTATCAAATTGTAAATGTCACCGTCTTCACTGATCGAGTGGAAAACAATGACATTCTTTCTTCCAACATTCCTGGCATTCTTCCGCCTGGCTGAGGTGGCTCTAGCCTAGGTGAGAAACCTCAGACAAGGCTGACATTGTCTGGTGCTATGGCTTCCACTGTTGGGGAAAAGAACGTTCCACCTGTGGACCTCTGTCACTAGTATCCTACCCACAAAGCAAGGTACCAATTTCCCCCTGCAATGCTGTGCACATTTCTATGTCTGGAACTATTCAAGGTAGCTCCCAACTCACAGTGTTATCCTGGAACAAAATGGGCATTTAAAAATAGCATCAGAGATAGTGGGAACTGCAGATGCTGGAGAATCCAAGATAATAAAGTGTGAAACTGGATGAGCACAGCAGGCCCAGCAGCATCTCAGGAGCACAAAAGCTGACGTTTCGGGCCTAGATCCTCTCTGATGAAGGATCTAGGCCCGAAACGTCAGCTTTTGTGCTCCTGAGATGCTGCTTGGCCTGCTGTGCTCATCCAGCTTCACATTTAAAAATAGCATTAGAGCAATGGGGATAACAAGGTGTAGAGCTGGATGAACACAGCAGGCCAAGCAGCATCATAGGAGCAGGAAAACTGACATTTCAGGCCTAGACCCTTCTTCTGCTCCTATAATGCTGCTTGGCCTGCTGTGTCCATCCAGCTGTATACCTTGTTATCTCAGATTCTCCAGCATCTGCAGTTCCTACTATCATTGGAGCAATGGATATTGGTTAATTCTAGGATATCCAGGCAGCAATGTGTTGTTTTGGGAATGTGTGGTAAGATAGGTCAGATCATATGTAAGGGACATCATTGGGGGTGTGATAGGTAGTTAATGAGGCAAATAATGTACAGCAAGAAAACTTAGGAGGCCTTGCAGTGCAACTTGCACTTCACCTAAACTTTCATCCCACAATTCTTTTTGCTCATTGATATAATAATCAAAGATTGATATAGTAATCAAAGTTTGAGTATATTGTTGAAGACTAAATAAAATATTCAACCAAAATATTATGCTTCTGCTCCTAGTACCTTGTGATTATTGGAAGAGATTTTCTTTTTCTTATAACTGTCGTGGCCCAACTTCAAATGAGCTTATCCAACATAAACTAAATTATTAGGTGGACAGGTCTATAACTCAAATTTTCACAGAGTAACACTAGGATAGAGGAAAAATATAGACATGGGAAACACAGTTGATGTAATTTATCTAAATTTCCAAAAGGCCTCTGATAAGTTGTCACATAATAGACAAGTGAATAAGGCCTGCATATGTGGAGTTAGTGGTGGAATGCTATGTGAACCTGAGCTCTGTATGAAAAGGCAAAAATCTCTGGAAAGTATTACATGTAGTGGGTATGCATTTTGGAAAGTGCAAAAGGATAAGCATTGAGTTTTCCTGAGCTCACATGGAAACCTAGCCCATAAACTGTATAATGAGAAGCATTTTTTTCCATCACAGATCAAGAGCATCACATCTCTAAACTCTTACACACTTTAAATACATCATGTATTCATTGGGTGAGAAATAGAAACTGACTCACTGCTGATTTGACTCAATATCCCATTGACCAAGTGCAGAACAATTAAAAAGCAATTCCCTTCACATGCAATAAACTTTCTAATTAATAATGAGCAAGTGCACAAAAACATTCAATAATATTTCTGAACTGGTTCCTAATATATCATATGCTCTTTGTATTCCAGAATTTGCTCCTTCACTCAATTCATCAGAAAGAGTAACATTCAGAACTTTCTGAGAGACCAAGAACTGCAGATGCTGGAGTCAGAGATAACTAAGTATGGAGCATCAGAGGAGCACTGCAGGCCAGGCCTGTTCCTCTGACGCTGCCTGGCCTGGTGTGTTGCTCCAGCTCCACACCTTGTTATTCAGAACTTCCTGTCTTCTAGGTAATTGGTCCCATGTGCAGTGGGCAGTTTATCAGGGAATCAGGGTTCTGTTGCCTGTGTTCAGATATCTTAATGGATGGAAAATTGCAGGCAAAGCATCAGACTTTCTAATAAAACTTCAACTGTGTGAGAACCCTGTGGAACACTCAAACAGCACTTCCAACACAGCAAACAAAATTCCAGTGCAATTCTGCCATTTGCCATATAACATTAGAAACAATGGCAAGAAGTTTCACCTGCTTAGACCTGATGTCCAGGCCTTGGCTTGAGCTAGAAATTTAACAAACACCTTAAATGCTGATAAACTCAATTTATGTCTATCTGTCAAGAGACCATGGAAAATCACCTTGATTTATGGAACTTTAATGCCTAAAACTCTTCTTCAATTGCCACAACCACTTGATGACAAGGTGGAAAAAATAGTGTCCCAAAAACTGGTGACAAACTCCTTGGAAGAGAGCTATATTATGGGACTTGGAAACCTCATCATATGAACTGAAAGCCAGAGAATATTCTTATAACCAGTTTTAGCTGACACCAGACCAAAAGAATACATTATACAATGGCACTTTGAGGAAGGGGTATCTAAAATCAAAGTTTATTTTCTTCTAGATGGTAGTAGTCTCAGGTATGGAAAGTGTTGACTTATGAGTTGGTCAGATAGTACACACTCGTACTACTGAACATCAGTAACGGAGGGAGTGAATCTGATGCCAAACAAATGGGCTGCTTTGCTCTGGATGGTGTCAAGCTCTTGAGTGTTGTTGGAGCTGCACCCATCTGGGCAAGTGGGGAATGCTCCATTGTAGTCCTAACTTATATCTTATAAATGATAGACAGACTTTGGGGAGTCAGGAGGAGAGTTATTTCCTGCAGGATTATTAGACTTTGACCTACTGTTGTAGCTACCGTACATATATGGCTAGTCCACTTCAGTTTCTGGTCTTCGGTAGCAGGGGATTGAGTGTTAATAACACTATTGAATGTCAATCAGTGATTGTTAGATTCTTTCTGGTTTAAGGTGGTCATATTCTGGCACTTGTGTGGTGAGAATGTTACTTCCCACCTGGCAGCCAGGTCTTTCTGCTTTTGGGCACAGGCTATATCAGAGCTTCAGGAGATGAAAATGGTGTTGCACATTGTGAAAATATTGGTAAAATTCCACGCTCCTTACTTTATGATGGGGGGAAGGTCATGATGAACTGGTTAATTCCTGCAGAGATGTCCTAGTGCTGAGATGACAGACCTCCACAACCATCTTCCTTTGCACATGACTCCATCCAGTGAAGGGATTTACCCCAATGTAGCTTCCTTTTACTGAGTCAAATTTGGCCTTTGTTCCACCTCTCACTCCTGCTCTGGAATTCAGCTCTCATATACAAGCTTGAAGCAAGGCTGTAATGTGCTTGGGAGCTGAGTGGCCCCTGTGGAACCAAAACTAAGCATCAATGAGTAGGTTATTGCTGAGCAAATGCTGCATGATAACACTTTTGATGACTACTTTCATCATTTTGCTGATGATTGATGGTAGGTTGATAGGGCAGTAATAGACCAGGTTGGCTTTGGACCTAAAATCATAAGGAAGTAGGCCATTTGTTCCATCAAATCTGCTGTGGCACTCAATGAGACCATTGCTTGTCTGATAATCCTCAAATTCATTTCCTGCCTTTTCCCAAATTATTTAATTTCCTCACTGATTAAAAATCTGTCTGTCTCAGCCTTGAAGTTACTAATGACTTAGCCTCCATGGCCCTTTTTGATTTGGCCCTTTCCACAGATTCACTACCCTCTGAAAGAAGAAATTCCTCCATATCTCTGTCTTAAATGGGTAGCCCCTTACTCTGAAATTTTTCCCTCTGGTCCTAGAGTCTCCCACAAAAGGATGCAACTTCTCCATATCCATCTTATCAAGTCGTCTTTTTTGTTTCAACAAGGTCACCTCTCAATCTTCAAAGCACCGATGAGTACAAACCCAATCTACTCAAACCGTCCTCATTAGACAATCTGCACATACTCAGGATCAACTGTGTGAACCTTCTCTGGACTATCTCCAATGCTAGCATAATGTTTTTTTAAATAAGGGGAACAAAACTGTGTGCGATATTGCATGTGTGGTCTGATTAGTACTTTGAATAGTATTAGCACAACTCTACTATTTTTGTACTCCTTTCCCTTTGAAATAAATTTTAGAAGTCTATTTGCCTTCGCTATTACCTGCTGACCTTGGATTAGCTCTTTGAGATTCATGCACAGGAGACATAAATCCTACTGTGCTTCAGCTTTTGTGGCCTTTCCACATATAAATAATATTCAGCTCTTCTTTTCTTCCTGCTGAAATACATAGCCTCACATTTTCCCCACATTATATTCTACCGATCGAAATTTTTCTCACTTGCTTTCCCCAACTATATCCCTCTATACAACCCTTGTGTCATCATCACTACCTACATTCCCATCAATATTTGTGTCATCCACAAACTTGGTGATAGTGCATTCACTCCCAACACCTCAAGTCATAATATACATATTGTAAATAATTGTTGCCCCAGCACTAATCCCCATGGCACTCCACTAGTTACAGGTTACCAACTTGAAATGTCCTCTTCATCCCATCTCTTTGTCTTCTATTATTGAACTAATCCTCTATCCATGCTAAGATGCTACCTACAACACCATGTGCTCTTAGCTTGTTAAGTACCATATATAGCAAATCCAAATTCATAGTATCTATTGGTTCTCCTTTATCTGTCTTGCTTACCTCCTCAAAGAATTCCAATAAATTTGTGATGCAGATTTCCTCTTCATGAAGTTACACTGATTCTACTTGGTTAAATCATGCAGTTCTAAATTATTTGCTATTCAATCCTTCAGAGTAAATTAAAATTTGCTTTCTTAACATCACTCGCTTAATGTCTAGCCTTGCTCTGCCTTGCCTTTTAAAACTTCTTCCCCTCAGCCAGAGCTAATAATCCTGCAGTTCTTCTGTCATAATATGCCTTTTACTGTAGCCACAAAGCCAGGAAACTTGTCACAGTCGTAGCAGTCATTAGTCAAGGGGCTGGACATGTTGCTGTGTGACACTGTGCTGAGTCAACTCTTGGATCATGTGCTAGCTGTGTATGTGGCAAATGTGTCTGAAGCAAACATGTTTCATGGAAAAAAAGCCATATTTTAAAGTCACACAGGAGTAGTCCGCAGTCGAGTTAAGGGAGACACCATTCTGTCAGGGGTTCTGGTACAGCACATCAAGGGAAGTTTCTGATATCAGTCCAGTGGTTACGGTATGGTCAGTTAGCCACTCAGGGCAGTCAAGGACAGGATCCTCTCCTCTTGGGGGTGAAGAGCTCAATGTTGAACATCCAACTTCCAGTCTTGTCACTTTCTGCCCTGTTTTGGGTTATTTTATCCTGGAATGAAAGAAAAGGAGGGCTGGAGTGTGAGAAAAGTGGTGGCAAAGTTGTTAATGCTGGCACAGTGTGATAAAGGTGATGAAGTGTCTGTACTTAGTGAGTGAGAGACCACACAGGGTTAGTGTTGTGTGGGTATTGGGTGGGTAAAAGTGAGTGAGGAAAGATTTTGCACACAATGGCAAGAGTGGTAGAGTATGAGCCTTGATGGGAGAGGGGTGCAGTAGCAGATATGAAATGAGAGTGCAGAAAGAAGGTGGTAGCACTTATTGCGGTGGGTCATTGACCTTCTTCCTACAAGACTGGGGTATTCTTCCAGATGGCTAAGACTGCATTGATCTGGGTGGCAGCCTCATTCTAGGCTGGTAGGTTCTGGTGTAGTAGCCCACTGTGCTGATCTTGTGGGGACAAGAAATCATGCCTCTGCACCACCCTATCCAGCAAGAACTTGAGGTCCCTGCCTGCAAAGCAGGGCATGAATTTCCCTTTGTCTGCCATGTATAGGCCAATTGTCACAAACTGTACGGGGCAGCTCCAGATAGCCACTGCTTGAACAGGTGCACAATGGGCTCTTAAAGATGGTGCTTGTGATAAGGAAACACAATCCCCTGGTGATAGTGGTGGTGAGTACATGCACTTGTAGTGAGTGAGAGAATCAGGCTCGGATTGGATGAGAGAAGGACCATAGGGTTAATGTGGTGGTTTTAGGACGATAATGCAGGAAAACCCAATAAGTCTTGTGGAGAGAAACACTCCGTGAAATTTTACAAACATTACACTTTACCAAAATATGATGAGATTCAGCCCTATTTCTTTTACTGTCAATAAGATGTACATTAATTTGCTTTTGTACATGTGCAGTTTTGAAGCAATGAATGAAATGTAACATTCTATTAGGACCCCAGTAAAAGTCCAAAACTGCTCCCAAAGTCCCTGACTGTCGGTGAGCAATGCCACAGGAGATATTAGATTACTGGCAGGAGCTACACAGTACTAATTCAAACTCTACCCCTGTGGGGCAGTGAACTGCCAGTAAGAGGCTTGAATAGTTTCTGAAAATGGTCAGAACTCTCCAGATTGAATAGCTGCTTTAGCCTAAATCTTATTAACTCTCTATCAAACATTGCCAATGGTGGGGTTAAAATTGCTGTCCATTATTTATGCACAAATGTCACAGCAATTTCAGGTAAAAGCAAATGTTCAGTTGTGCGGTCGTCAAAACAAATTACTTTCCCAGTTCTGCTCTGTTATTCACTTTGTGAAAGTGACATTTCGCTGACTGTCTCCCCCTTCATATCTATGAAATGGCATTTGTTTCCTGCACAGTAGATATGAGCTAAGTTCACCATATTTATCTTAACATTTACTCTGTGTTTCTTGCTGTCTTAATCCAACCTTACTTTCTAACCACTTTACGTTCTTTCTGACTATTTTATGGAAAATTGAATCCAGACAGTCTAATTTCATGTGTTCGAACCAAGAGCTTGCATTGTTAATTTCACAATTCTTGGGATGGCTGAATGAGGTGCAAAGTTTCTTGCCTGGTTCCTGCAGATCACAGATGCCCTGTAGAGGCCACTGCACCATTTCTAACTCACACTCCTGGCAATTTCCATTGCAAGATAGCATTTAGATTAGGTGGAAAAGTGCATTTCTCACTAACTGCAGATGTCAACTGTTCACCTATCACAACAGCATTTGGGTAATATCCAGTGCAGAATGTCTTCTCTTTCAGCAGTCTGTCTGAAGACAGGTCTGACACATTGTGTCACAATCTCCAGCATGGTTAGGCTAAAGAAGCAGCCCCCAAATCCACCCCAGCTGGAACAGGGATTGAACTATATTCTCTTGGCACGATTCTGATCCATACTGGCCATTCAGTCAACTGAACCAGCTAGTACCCATGTCTGAGTTGCAGTGACAATATGCACCCTAACATGTATATTGTAACCTGGTGCTATGGATAGGTTCTTTCCACCACATGGCTGATCAGCAATCTCTGTTGCCTTTACTATTGGCACATTTTTGCAGGATTTGTAAGTTAGCAATCTGTTTTACTACATTATGAATGTATTTTCTTCACTCAACAAGCTCTCGAGTTAGACTTGAACCAAGAGCTTCAGGTCAGAGGCAGGAATGTTACTCACTGCGCCACAAGATTTGTAGACTGCCATGCAAATATATGAATTAGGTGCAGATGTAGATAGGGCTAGTCGCCCTTTTAGCCTGCTTGTTAGTCAATAAGATCACAGTCAATCTGTTTCGAAATCCATTTTCTCATCCACTTCTTGAGTCTCCTGCCTAACAAAAATCTACTTACCTCCAGCTGAAAATAAATTCACCAACTTCACCCTAAAAGCATTCAATGACCCAGCCTCTACCCATTTCTGAGGCAGAGAATTTCAAGGTTGCATAACTAGTAATAGAAAATGTTCCAAGCACTTTGACACTAAAATATACATGTGGTAGAATACTAAGGACTACCTATCTGTTGTACTAATGAATCAAATATTTTAAAAAGCAAATACAAATGGCAAAATAAATTAAGAACAAAGAAACAGGAGGAGAAGATCACATCATGAGCAGAATCATCCAGTGGTTGATTTTGACCTCAACTCTATTTTTTTCACCCCAAATTACCCTGAAAGAATCTATTTCACCCTTAAAACTATTCCATTATGGAGCATACAGAAACCTCAGCACTAAAGAATTCCAAAATTTCACAACTCTTCAAGTGAGGAAATTACCCCTTGTTGCAGTTCTAAATGGCAGAAGTTATATTTGTTTGGGAATGCCAACACACCCTTTTCCCTCTGGAATACCAACCTTTGCTGTTCCTAATTGCCAGCTAGTGCACAAGCAACCTCACACCATTCCTGTTTCAATTATTGGCTGCTGCACTATTTATATTACAATTTGTCCTGAATTTTCTGCCATTGTCAAAATTGTGCTTATCACTGCTGGCTTTGATGCTGATCTTCCTATCCTCCATGCTCATCCATTAGTTCTACTGTCTTAGCCCATGTCCTGAACTAGCCAAGAGCAACCCCACTGAAAATCTTGCAATGAAGAAAGAATTGCTTTACCAAGTGTCATATTACATCTGTAAGGTGTTCCAGGGCAATTCACATAACAGTCAATGACACCGATTTTATTTAAGTTGAAGTGAAAATCAGTTTATGTGAAACAAGAGCTACAAGCAACCCAATGAAATTAATCTGATTTTATAGTGTTGTTTTGTGGCAGGGATGTTGACCAGGTGATGAGGAGAATATCTTAGACTTTGAATCATGTTCTAGGATGTTTTACATCTTTCCAAGCAGACAGATGAGATCTCAATTGGTACCTTTTCCAAATGTTGGCACTTCCTGCTAACTTACAATTTAACTTACTTACCTGAATCCTGGACTGAGACTTGAATACCCCAAATGTCCAACTGAGAGATGAGGACATTGCCTGTTGAGTGAAGCTGAGTAACTGGTTTGTTTAAAAATCATTGCACTAGTAGAAACAAAATGTGATTGGTGAAAGCAAAGCACATTCACTGGAACAACTGGGAGACCTAGATTGGTGACAATGTAAAATATACTCAGTTTCTCAGAGCATCTCATCCACTTTGATTACCAGAGGAAGAAAGCGAAACTATTACAATTTGCAAATGGTAATATGCCAGACATGTAGCCTGTCTCCATGTCAGAACAGTTTTTCAGTTATGATGCTTCAGTTGTCTATTTGTAGTTTCAGCTAAAACTGATTACAGCTTGTGATTATAACAATAAGCTGCATTGTTATGATAATTTATAGGACTTCAGGAGATGATATTTTTGTAAGCTGATAGCTTTTAGACGTAATTGAAAATTACCTTTAAAACGGTAAACTCAAAATATTTTTTAACCTGTTTATGTAACAAGCATACCTATCATTAGCGGTACATCTGCCACCAAAAATGAATTGTGATTTGTAACTTACAAGTAACACACAGTAGCCCTTTTATTGGAAGGTGGTTAGCTTTAAGTGTCACTTGATTAACTGTATGCATCTCAATATAGCCTCTCAATCCCATTTTATCAATACCTCTTTTGATAAGTATTATTAAAGGCCTTTACCAGCAAGCGCCTATCCATTTGCCACCTGTCCTGGCACCGTGACTGATTCTTCAATTTAGAAAATGCGTTTTAATTATTCAGGAAAATGTTACCTCGTATGACCAGCCTGAATATGCATAACTGAATGTGTTTCCAAGTCAACTCACAGGCAACAGCAGCATCAGCATCAGCAGCAATAGCACAGTCATGTCAGTAGATGGCTGTAGAAAAGTGCCTTGAACGCTTTGGTGTTGGTGTAATAAGATTGGGGAAGACCTTGACCCGACTGCTTTCTGGCTTTATCTGGTGTACGGTCAGAGTGATAAAGGGAAAGCTGTGTGCAGTACATGCTCTACACTTTGGTGCAGTGCCTTCCTTGTGTTGAGTTTGAATGTTGTGGGACTTGTCAGCAGGTGACAGTGTCCGTTGCAAACATGATAATAGTTTGAATGCCAGAGCCATTCCATCACTTGAACTGACCTGTGTGCCTCTATCCCTGTCTGAGTCCTGAGCACCCTTCTTTTTTTTCCCTGCAGAGGGGGCTTCTAATCCCAGAGCTGCAATTAGGCTGACACCTGATTGTGGTGTCACCCTGTTCACTTCTGCCTGCACCAGGATAGTGGGCTGCTTCAGTACACAGACTTCCTCATTAAAGAGACACGCCAAGGATTGTACCCATATAAACTTGGCATTCAAGAGGAAAAAAAGATAGCAAGAGAGAAATTGAGTACGAGTGGGAAAAGAGAAAGAAAAAACAGCCTGAAGCAAGTTTCTTCACACGGACGAAAGCTGGTGTGCGTCTATCCAAGAAATAAGAAGAGGCTTGCGGGAGAAAAAAAAGACTGTACAGACTGACAGAAAACAGAAGAACTGTATTCTCTCTGCTTTCAGTTTGTAGCAGCAATTCTTAACCAGGAGAGGAGTCTTTACTGCACAGCTGGAGCCTTAATTCCCTATTCAAAATGATGATGTATTTGTGGGTAGGTAGTATCTCTTTCCATTACCTTTCTGATGGGAATGTATTTTATGTGCTTTATGCACATTAATGTTAAATATAGTTAAGAAAGAAATATTACCAAACACGATTTGCACGGTATCTGTTTGCTAAAGTACATTGTGATTTTTGAAATAAATTTGCGATTTGAATGTAGTAAGCTCTTTAACCAGCCGAATCAATACACAACCTTCATTAAAAAGTTATAAGTGCATCATGAGTTAACAGGCTGCTGACTGGCCACTGTAACGTGTTCTGTGTTGTTACTGCAGCAGTTGTAGAATCCAGACGTGTTCTTTTCCTGTTTTTGCTCGGCTCAGTGACACCTGCTGCCCCAGAAAGGGTGGAGGTTGAAGCAGATTAGCTTTTGTTCGTTCACCTGTGTTGTTAACCAGAATTCTTTAACAATTACAATGACCTTTGATACTGAAAATTTAAATGATGTAAAGTCGTGTGGAAGATGGCTTAAATTAAACAGCATAGGACCGAATTGTGTGAAATCAAAGTAAGCACCTCATAGATTTTAATACATGGTTGCATGTCAATTAGAAGTCACGCTGTTTCGTCTAATACTATGCTAATTTCATATCCTATTAGATACCTTACTGTATAAACATATTAGAACAAATACAACTGTGCAGCCGTAAACCTAGCTGCTCTTGGCACACAGCAGGCGGACTGAGGGTATGTCACCTAATAATTAGCTATTAGTTGTAAAAGATACTGCTGCAATGCCAATTAGTTTTTAGTAGGCTCTGATACCTATGGTTGTCTAGAGTACACACAGCAGAAATTCTACAGCACAGAGTGAGTTAGAATGAAAGCATTTGGGAACGTGTTAGAATGAAAGCATTTGTACACTTATAAAATGTTCCTGTCTGCTTGTTCCAACAGCTTGAGTTTTTTTGTTGCAGCTTTACTTGAAGCATTGTTTGTTTGAACAGTCCTAAGAAGTTTCGGAATAAGGTTGAATATTCCGTATTTGTCACCCCTTACTCTGAAGTACTCTCATTGGTTTATTTACAATCAGCCTGCGGCCCTATCGCACACTTGTAGCCTCCATTTTTTACAGAGCAGTGTAGGGAAGGCATATTCACAGTAATGTTTCCAGTGTGTTTTGCATTCACCTAGTTTTGAATTTATTAAAAGAAATTAAACAAATTAGTAACTTTAACATGCCTCCTGCCTTTGTGCCATGAATGGATTCTGCACTGATTTTACCTAAACTTGTTCGATAAAAGACCATTTGAAACATTATGCATTACAAAACACAGGAGATAAATTTAGAGCTAGTGGTACATATTCTATCTGTTCAGCCTAAAAGGAAATAAAAGATCTCATAATTTATTATTCGAAGATGTGATCAAAAATTCTGCGGTGTTCAGAACATATAAAATAAACTCACTATTAGTTCCTAGCCATCTGAAACTCATTCTCATGCACTCCTACTTCCCAAGGTTTTATTTTTAGTATTATTTTTGGATATTCTTTGTGTGATTCAAAGCCTCGTACTATGCTGGTATTCATGGTCAACCAACAGTCTTCAGTAATGTTAACTTCCAATCTCCCACAGGGGAAAGCGAAAAGCATATCATGGTAAATAATTCATACTGAACCTGGTAATTCTGCCAGTTATGACTCAGAAATGTTCTTATCTTGATATTACTAGGCACAATTTACAGATGTATTATCATTATCGAAAAAAATGTAAGAAAGAGCTTATCTAAATTTTATCATTTTATGTTTAAAATATGATTATCATGGTTAGTTTATCACGTCCAAAACACAGCGACTTTTTTTTTCTATTAGCTTTCAGAACAACTGATCCCATTTTCTTTCTGGTCTTGCATTTAATATCCACATTTGATCAAATAAAATTAGATAACTTATAATTTATCAATGAGAATATGTCAATTTAACCACAATGAACAATATTTTTGATTAATCTGATTATACTTTCTACAACCCACTTATATTTGCTATTTATGGTATTTATAAATGAATTTTTAATTGTTTTGTGGTCATTAAAAATTTGACCATCATGAGTGCTGTGCCCAAAGGCAGGGGCTTGGCTCATTGTCTGATAATACTTAATCATGAACCGCTTTCCTGGCAGTTTTTATCAGGGCTGGTTTGCCACTGCATTGCACACTCAGAGGCAGGGCCTAAGTCTACCACAACTGGAATGGCAGATGCCCTTGTGCTGTTGGTATTCTTCTGAATTACACACTAATCAATTGGCCAAGTAGTTGAGAATAATAATTATTGCATTACATTTTAAACTGTGTGAAGTATACTCTGGTTAACAGGAATGAATTCTTTATAAGTAGCTAATGTAAGATTTGGTGAACATTCTTTTCTCCCAACAGCATGAAAATCCCCTTTCAGAGAAAAAATATAGTGAAAATCAACAATGCAGAATGTGTTTGAGGGGTTAAAATGGTAGATTGACAGCTTTTAATCATTAAACATGGTCAATGTATCCACCTGAGTGGATATTGTCCTAGAAGAACGAATAACATTGGAACGCTAAATTCACTTATTTTTCAGCGTTGTATTCAGCAAGAGAAAAAAATAGTAAAATGGGGCACAAACGCTTTTTACCTGACTGTTCACAGTCACTCTAACACTCAAGAAAAATCCTATTTAGAGGAATATCATAAATGCAGAATCGTTAGAAAACTGCTGTCTTACTTAAATAAATACTAGTTAAATCACAAATACGACATTGGTTTTGAGAAATCCATCATTCCATTGCAAGCATAATGTTCAACCTCTCTTTCAGATGGCTATACATTTGTGTGCCTCTTCCCCTCTGACATTAAGGTCCTGGTTTATTGCGAGAAAAGGTATTTGTTGACACACACATTTTCTGGGAATTATTTCTTGTCTTCAAAGTACTTAGCTGTACATTCTATGCTTTGCCAAAGGGAAGCTGGAGCATGTCAAGGATCACAGAGTGTGTGTCGTAAGCCGAGGTGTGTTAAAGTAATCCTGTACTGCTAACTCCAGAGAAGTATGTACCTTATTCAAGTACAATTCTGACACGAGTGTGAAATTCAGTGGACAGGATTCCATTTGCTCCCATTGTATGGAAATTTTGAGCCAGGCACAATGCTAAGTAAAACGCTGCAATGTATGAAATGCTGAAGTAAACAGGAAATCTTACATAACCATTTGTGTTCTCATTTCTCAGCAGACTGAATATTGTCAGGTTAGCATTTAGCTGTTGTTTTTTTTTGTGCACTGCCAATGCATTTTTCTGATAATAGACTATTCTAATTTAAACTCAGTTAACAGGATGAGTGATTAAATGGATTGAACTTTCAGTATTGCAATCTAGCCATTTACTTCTAAGCGTAATATTCAAATCTTGATCCAAGCTTAGCATTTATTGGTAAACTTGTTAAACACGTAACGGATACAGGTGCATTACAATATTTTCGCTTGACTGCTGAAATTAAATAATGTGATTACCCTGTCAAGTGATATTTATCCTTCAGTCAAAGGCCATGACTATGGCCTTTTTCCAATATCATTTTTCACCAAGAGCTTTGTCTCAGCATGGAAGCATTTAGGAGCTTTTAGTAAGTAAACTTTGATTTATTGTCATTTAAAAGAAGAAATATCCAGCAGGAGATGTGCTGTCACTCATTCCCAGAAATTCTCATACTCAATATTCTCCAATTATACACCATATTTTGCATCAGCTCTTTGCATTTTCTTACATTGCACCAAGTATAATGATTCTGGTCTGGCGTAATCTTTGGTGTGCACTGGAAAAAGTAAGTCTGTATTGTGGATGGACAACTGTGTAGCATCATTGAATCAAATCGGAAAGTACTTGTTCAATTCATGTCTTCTGAGATCTGCTAGCTCAAACCAGAATGTGGAGATGATCCTCCTATAATTTTGCACTCCAACATTGACATCCATCTTGGAGTGTTCCTTCATACAACTGTTCTGTATTCTTCGTGACTTTTTCACCATTTGGACACTGATTTATGACAAACAAATGAAAAACAGCAGGACATTTTTAATAATTGCACAGTAAAGCGTTTACTGCTGAATCTGAGGTACATCTGGCTCTGTCACTGACTTGGTGTCTTCAGTTGTAACTGCTTGAAGACTTCAAATTGACAAAACCATTTCAGACTATTTGCTACTGATTCAAAATATTAATTATTGCAGTAATGATCTAAGTTGGGGATTTTCACAATTGTACATTATCCACCATAGACTATTGCATTCTTTCAGATTTGGATGACTAGATAGGCTTTTCCTGTATCAACTTCATGGCTTTTGACTGTTACATGAACACAGTAACAATTAAAATCACCAGCATTCAAGCTCTTATTTGGCGATTTTTCGTTCTGAACGATGTTGTGAAATACGTTTAAGAGAGAAAATGTTATTTTAGCCAAAAAAAGACGAAACTGACAAAACCCTTATCTGTACAGTCACACAGCCTTCAGTGCCATGACAGCAAACCAGTGACACTGCTTTTATGAACAGTAAGAGAATAACTGGATCCATTGTAACCAAAACATAGAGTTGGGAGTGTTTTATGTGAATTCATGTGAGTTTTTCCAAATGGCACTAAAATTGCAACAAATAACCTCACCATTTTTCATGTTAAGATCAGAATGTTTCTTCTTGAAGACCACTTTCCTTTCCTCAAATGATGAGGAGTGTTATAGAATCAATAGAATCATTGAGACCCTTATAGAATTATAGAATCCCTACAGTGTGGAAACAAGCCATTCAGCCCAATGTGTCCACACTGCCCCTCTGAAGGGCACCTCACCTGGACTCATTCCCCAACCCCTACATTCCCGCATGTCGATTCCTTATAAAATCATAGAAACCCTACAGTGTGGAAACAGGCCATTCGGCCCAGTAATACAAAAAACTATGTAGAATTATGTTGACAAGGTTATTATAGTTTGAGAGCCTGTTAGGGTAAATGGAAGGAGATTACATGACATTTTCTGCCTGACAGTTGTAAAACATGGGGGGTTTGATTGTTAGAGATCAAAGAAAAGATGAAATTGATTTACATGGAAGGATGAGGAAGTTAATTATGCACGGAGTCAATGAGAACAATCTCTGATTTTTCGAAGGTTATGGTTTTTCAGATCAAGTTACAGTCTTCCATACAAATCAGACAGACAACAGGTTCTGTGCAGTCAGCTAAAGGAAGATGTTCCACGTCCTGTGAGCTCACCGCAACCAAATCCAAGTCTTACCAGTATCCCTGACGTTTGATGAACAAATTAAAAATAAAAGAGGCAAACAGTGTCTAGTTAAAGAAATGTGCACTGCTGCCTTCCTAGGAATTTGGAAGACATTTCCTGGCATTGCTAAGGATGAAAGGAATTACCAGAACAGGCTTAACTGATGGGGGTGGACTTAAACTTTTCTCTGAAAACTGAAGAACATGCCAATGAAATGAGGATGCAAAACCCATTGAAAATGGAGACCAACTGTGGACTACTTGCTAAAAGGATTGTAGTTCCATGGCAAATGCTATGTCCTAAACACGACAGGGAACAATTCCTTTCTTCAGGTTAAAGTGTAGGTTGCCTAAAGAAAACAATCTTCACTCAATCGAGTTTTTTTCAGTCATTAAGAGTAACGGTTTTAAAAACATAAAATCTGGTTGAGTAACTCTTTCAGGGAGTAACTGGAAGGGTGAATTCTTTTTAAAAGTTATTGATCTCAGCAGAAATTATCATAGGAATTGAGAGGTGGAAATGACCATTCAGATGCAAATTGCTCCATATTATCCCGCAAGAGAGTATCCAGTAAATCTGGAAAAGGCAAGCAGTTGAAGAAAGTATATCAAGTAGCTTGGGAGAGCTAAAATAGAAGATGTGGCATTATCTAACTGGAGGGACAAGTTTTAGGGTTGTGCATGAAAATAATTTCTGTTCTGGTAGCTACTAAGCAATAGTGGCATGCAGCATTTTAGTGCCTTCTTAACCAGAGTGCGTTATGAAGATTCGCTGTACAGATGTCATATTAAAAGAGTGAAGACTATGCTAACCTCGAGGTTGACCTTCATTAATTAACATAGCCAATACCTAAGTGCATTTATATTCATTTGTTGTTTGTGAAGACATGCAGTGCAAATATAGTTGCTACCTGTACATAGTCACCTTATTTTAGAAAAATATAATTCATAGGTTGAGAAGCTGTTTGGAGTATCCTAATGATAGAGCAAAGACAAAAGAACAATACAGCACAGCTACGGGCCCTTCAGCCCTCCAAGCCTGTGCTGACACATTTTGGCCTTCCATATCAGAAACTGTCTTCACTTACAGGATCCATATCCCTCTATTCCCTTCCTATTCATGTATTCGTCCAGGTGCTTCTCGAATGCTGCTATTGGGTCTGCTTCCACCACCTCCTCTGGCAGTGCGTTTCAGGTACTCACTGTCCTTTATGTGGAAAAACCTGCCTCACTCATCTCGTTAAAATGTCCTCCCTCACACCTTGAACCGGTGTCCCCTAGCAATTGATCCCTCAACCCTGGAAAAAAGCTTTATACTTTCCACTCCATCACTGCCATCCACAATCTTATAAACTTCTATCAACCTCCTGTATTCTAGTGAAAACAAACCCAGCCTATTCAACCTTTCTTCATCGCTAATATCCCCTGAACCAAACAACATCCTAGTAAACCTTTTCTGTACCATTCCAAAGAATCCACATCCTTCTGGTAGTGTGGTGACCAGAACTGTATGCAATATTCCAAGTTGGCCTAACTCAAGTTCTATAAAGCTGCAGCATTACTTGTCTATCCTTATACTCAATGCCTGTTCCAATGAAGGCAAGCGTGCCATCAGCCTTTTTACTACCTTATCTACTTGAGCAGCCACCTTCAGTGATTTGTGGACCTGCACACTCAGATCTCTCTGCATATCAATACTCCTAAGGGCTCTACTCCTAACGATCTGGTAAAAGACAAATCAATGCAAGTAAACTTTTTTCATCAATTTATTTCTTCATTCCTTCCTTTCTTTGCTTCCTTCATCCTTCCTGCCCTCCCTCCCTATAATGGATAAAATAAGCAAAACTTTCCTTTCTAGAGGCAGCCTCCACTGATTCATATAGGACTCACTGATCACAAAGTGTTTAAGAATACTGACTGCAGTTGCTGTTTCATGCACCTCATTGTCTGTGTTGCTGAAGAATAGCAACAATATGTTGCTGTTTGTCACAAAACATATTTAAGCCCGTATGCAGACCATGTTTCCTGACCGTAACTCATCAAAAGCTGCAGTGGGACCCAGCTTCAAACAGCTATTAGTTCCCCTATTTATGTATGTGGAGGAGCTTTTGTCAATAAAGTATACAGTGTATTACTCAAACAGAATGATATACATATGTCATTCACCATATTGGATACAAAAGCCAGTGAAAACAAAATGCCTAATAAAGAGGGACAGTGCAGTCAACATTCTAGGCCATAAATTATACATGTTAACTCATAAGCCAAATATTACATTGGTTTAAAAACAAAGCTGGGGATCACACTAATAAACTATTGTGATGATCCAGTCCAATATTATGTTAAAATCACACAGTTTACAAATTGAGCTCAATACCTCCTGGCTGTTTGACTGAATAAATCTAATATGTGATCCGGTTAAACTAGTTTGCGTGTCCTGATTATACCAGTTTCCTTTCTCTCTGCAACGATGGGTGCTTACTGTACCTACCCACACAAAATGTAGTCATCTGCCTGTTTCCTATTTGCACATGTTTTTGGTGGTCCCAGTCATGGAGAAATGTGAAGTGCTGAGAATGTGAAATAAAAATGGAAAATCCTGGCACTTGCATCACTTCCTAAACTAAAATCAAGGTAATACTTTGCAAAGATGGAAACTAGTAGTTAAGCGAGTCTTTTATACATGAACTGGGAAGCAGTTAGATGCTAAACTTTAATGATGAACTGAATAGTTTGCACTGTAAGTATCAGAATTATGAAATCATTGATTCCCTTTGACTTAATTTCAATACCGAAAACTTCCTTCAGGTCCTCAACTTTTCTCATTGAGAACCACATATAAAATAATCAGAAAACTCCAGGGTGCCTGCCAATATAGGATCTCCTCGTTCAATATTTGCTGTCTTTGTTTTTACAATAATTAGATAAAATTAATCATTGAAAGGACATATTGAAATTAGACATGGACACTCTGTAATAAGATTAAAATTCATGAAAATGTATACCATTCAATCAGAAGTTTATGTTCCAATGAGGAATCAGACTGAAACGTACAAATACAGCCAGACCTGACATGCATTGTTCACAATTTTTACATTTTTTTTTACACTTCCAACATTAACTGTCTTCTTTTCATTCAGTTTGCACTGTCTGTTTCCAGCACTCCAGCCTTCAATAAAAATGTTGTGCAGAAACAACTGCACAGACAAATTAAAAACCTCAGCATTTGCAGAAAACACAGTAAAGTCAATCCAGCACATAGTCACTTTGTATTTAATGAGTTAAACCTGGTCTCACTAATGTTACATTGTAGCCCCCCACTGATTCAATAGAATAACATTAATAATTGTCTGTCATTCATAGAAACTGTCTGTTGAAGTCTGAACTGTGGAAATCCCTTTTTTGATCCTTAATATACTGAAGAAAGAGTGCCTTGGAAAAATTACATAAACAATAGTGGAAACCTTCTGATTCATACTAACATTGAAAGCCTCTTCCGTGCTGCCTGCCTCATTTCACCAGAGCATCTGTTACATTTTACAATAGGTTTTAACTGCTACTTGGATGTAAAAATAAATGAAATACACACACTGCCAGGACAGTGCTTTTTCACAGATGGAGTCTTGTAAGAGAAACAAGAGTGACAATCAGAAAAGATTCCTGATGACATTCAGGAGTAAAAGTAAACACTGGCTCTGGTACCATCGAACCAGAATGATAACATCACCTGATTCACCAGAGGGTGTAATCATTTTTTTTCACACTGCTTTACTGACTAATTATGTAAGTAGTAAATATTAAAGTATCACTTTGTGTTTAATTTTTATTCCTTTTAATTGCATAGTAATCTCTGTGGTCTCTTTTCTGTGTGAGAAACCATTTGTCAATACCTACTACAACTGGTTTGTTGTTTTGTTTTGAACATGATAATGTTCACATGTACAGCATTTTCATTCTGAGTGCTGATGATAATCTTCCAGTCCATGAATTGCGATTATTGATTGATGTGAAAAATAAAATGGCCAACTGAAGATAATCTAACCCATAGTCGAAGGGATTTAGTATGATTTTACTGTGTGCCATTTAGCACATGCATTTGAAATTATTTTGTATGCTATTCAATGAAAGCATTAAGCTATTTATATTAAATAGTTTAAGATCTCTTTTCAAATGACAGGTGACAATTGTTCAGCATTTCAACACAAATATCAATTGCCACACCAGGTAGAATGTAGACTCTTTTGCTTAAAGAGTATTTCTTCACAAATTTCGCAACAGCAAGATGACTCCTGATCTGCATCAACATTAAACTTGCATTTTAATTCTAGCTTAAGGGCAGAGCGAATATCTGTAGAAGGTGTTGTCTGAGATCAGTTTAATTTAAAATCCAATGAACTGCAAGTCTCATGCGAAATCTGTTGGACTTCTTTAACCTCACTTTGAATATTTAATGAAATGGGATTGTCTCCTTTCTCCTTTCTAAACAATTACACTTTTAACTATTTGGAACAACAGTGGTAATGATTGAATGTTGGCTATGGACACAAGTCTCGATTTGGAAAAAAAACCTTACCATTCCTGCCAGAGAAGCCCATCAACATACAGAAATACACTGCTGCTATCTAAACTCCAGCTCCCATTCTCGGGCCAGCTGCTGCAGTGTGATTTCACTCCAAAGGAAATGTGCAGAATAAGCAGAACATCATATCAAACCTACTGGAAATTCTTTAATTTGTGCAAACAATCTCTATAAGTTAGCGTTTCGTGAGACCTGTCAGACTACTGTTATGATGGAATGTCTATAAACACTAGTGTAATATCTCTGTATGTAATACCAAGAAATCTGTAAGAAAAACAATTACATGTCTATCATCCAAAACAAATAGTGGGTAGGACAACTTCTGCTTGTGCTATATGTTCAGAGAATATGAAATGAAGTAGAATGTACTCACTTGCATTTTGTACGAGTGAACAATTGTTGGTAAATGAGCCAGAAATTATACCAAATCAATAACTACTTACCCAACCTACTCCTTATCAGATCAAGACAGAGGAACAAGTTCAGTCAAAGGGCAAATATGTTCCATGGTTTTTTTTTGTTTCTATTTGTGCCTTTACACATTATAACGGTTTTAAATCAACATTTGTCGATATAGTATGAACACCTTTGTAGAGTGATACAGGTAGTGACCAATATTTATTGTGGAGGTGGAGCAGCTGGAGGATTAACAGAGTTATTGACACACTCTCAATCACATGTCAAGAATGATGTTAACTAGCATCTGACTTTTCTAGTGAAGAATTAACAAGACCTTCCGTCCTCAAAAATCAAATTCTAATGAAGGAGGCATTCTTAATTTTGAATGAAAAGAGCAATTTCAAAGCAGTTGATAGAAAAAATAATATGCAAGGTTACTTCTTGCAGAGGGGTTTGGATTGATCATTTAATAGTGTGCAACAAACTGTGCGGTGACATTTTGAAATTCTTGGCCCTGCATCAACTTCAAAGATGCAGTACAAAGTCAATGTGAATTATTGCTAACAGAAGGTCCTTTCTCTTTTTCACACTTTTTCTTTCATTTCCATTGCGTCGGCAAAAATGGACAGAACCTCAAGGGCCTGGATTTTTGCAAGAGCTGAAAGGGTCTCCAACTTAGCCAAATGCCACCAAAGACCTAATTCGGGAAAACCAAACCCTGGAAATGGTGCTCAATAGTCTCATGAGGGGAGCAGGAATGGATATTAGATTTCATATCAATGGTCCACAGAGAAAGCCGTCCAATGCAAAATACAGCTGTCTTCAGACTAATCCAATTTATATTAGCAGAATGTTGAAAATTTAAATGGTGAGGCTTAAGCCTTTAAAGGAAAAGTCTACTGCTGCTCAAGTTTTTAGAAGAGGTTGGGTCTCCTTTCAGATAGGTCCCAGGTACCCCTTTGAGAAGTTGTACTTTGGAAAAATTATGGTACCCTTTAAGGATATATAATGCGCAATCAGGAAGAAGACAGATGCAATCATGGAGAAATCCCCTTTGGGATTATTAAAAATGGAGAAGAATGCATGTAATAAGTGAATAAACCCATTGTATCTGCCAAATGGTATTCAATTCTCCTGCCTATTTTTAATAAAAAAGCCAATGCTAGCCATGCATTGCCAACTCTGTCTGTTGAAATAAACCTGAGTTTTACTAATAAAGGATTAGTACCACATGGTTACACTCCACAATCTATCATTATAACCGTGTGGGTGCCAATTCTCATCTTGATTGATAGCTTTGAGCGGTTATAAAATTGGAAACATGAATATAATGGTTGCTTGGTATAAAGGACTATATAGAAATACAAAGGATGCAAATGAAATGTTTGCTTTTATCAGGGATTAGAAATGTTGAAGAAATTTAAATGTATTGAATGGGTTTTCATAAATGAACGTGTTTTTAAAAATAATATCTGCAACAATTCCCTCGAACATTATTTTGTTTAATTTAGCATTGGTCCTAAGGTCTTCAAATGGTGAGCACACAAAGTTTTGGTATGAAGGGTGTAAGAGCAAAAGAGTGGAGGAGTGGCAATGGAATGGTATGTATTGGTACTAAATATGTTATAGGAGCTATAAGGGCAAGGTGGGTAGAGGTGCATGTATTGGTATATAGGGCATAAAGGGCTATTGAGAATAGGTAGAGGTATGTAGGCTGGCATGGGGCATGTTGGCAAAGAGAATATGAGGATCTATGAAGGTGGGTATAGAGGCAGAAGCTGCCTTGGTGTTATGAGCTGAATTGATGGATTTGGCATGAATTGGCAATGGATGAGTAATGGGGAATAGTATAAGAGTGCAGAGTGCAAAAATCCTTTTTCTTGGTTTTCTTGGTTTTCTTGGTTTTATTTTACAGCTGTGATGAAGTCCCAAATGACCAAGGCAGGCATCACACATAGCTCATCTCGGTACCTGGCAGCCCCGGGACTGCCTCTGCAATGCTCCCAGCAGCAGCATCTATAACACCTGCTAACACTCTCTGAAATAGTAACCTGAGAATCTGCAGTCTTTTCGTAGCCCATTCCCCAAGTTGGAACTTTCTCCAAATTGTTGACTCAGGGCTATGTATCCAGGCCTCCATCTCCAGTGACGATCCATAGTTACTATATTAGATTGTAGTACTTTAGTCACCTTGGATCCTTTTCCAAACTGAATTGTAGGAGCCTCTAATCTGCTGACTTTGGCCCTCCAAACAACTGATGCTAGGCCTCAGTGATATTTAAATGGATTGTCAACTTCATTCCTTAAAGTCTCAGTTTATAATTTACACAAAAAAAGGCTATAAATCCTCAGTGAGTCAGGCAGGGTCTGCTTTCACTGGTGCCAAGCTTGGATGTGGGAAGAGCTTTTAAATAGGATGGGATAGTGTTGTACCCAAATCATGCTGCCTTCCTGGCTCTAGCTCAATTTAATTCTGAGCAGCAAGACTCATGATCAGCCTTCCCATCCCGACATGCACTGAGGACCATAAGTATCCATTACAGACCACTTAAGAGCCTCATCCCACCCTCACAAAGATTAACCCAACTGGACACTGGCCTGTTACCATGTGGTATGCATGATAGACAGGTGAAGCAATGCAGGCTGTATATCACCTCAGTTAGACAGAGCCCCTCAATCAAAGGCAATCAGTGCCTAATCAAAGGACTGGACAGCAAGAAGTGGTGGACAATAACTTTCCATTGCCCTGCAGCCCAACGTCTTCGCATCAACCCCACCCTGCGATAACCCCTCCCCAGATTGCTTACCTATGCCTGGATCCTCTGCAGTCATGGGACTCTGCGGAAGCCTTTTGGCAGCAAGAGTGATCTGCTGAGCACACGGGCTTCTCGTGTCTGATTAGCTGGCCGAGTTGACCACCGTGGTGTTAAGCTTCAGCATATGGAAATCAGTCCGAGCAGGATCAACAAGTTTAACGTCATCATCTGCAAGGTGACACAGGGCAGCCATACATGCAGGGAGAAGCAAGATGAGGGGTTGTTTACCCGAACTACCATAAGGCCACAGCCATTGCTGTCAGAAATCTGCAGTGCACCTCTGGCGGAGGTGGACAAGGAGGAGGCAGAGGGCATGCAACCTAAATCTTTTAGAATCTTCTCAAACTCTGGCACAATCACAGGCAATTTCCCTTTACCATCATGAATCCATAATTCCCCAGCATCCCATGAGCAATGACCCATATGAAAGAGGCCAGAGTTCAATCTACCCATTAAGTTCTTGCTCTAACAGTACATTCAATTGCACAAGCAAAACTGAAGCGTTGATGCATGTGCATTTCCTTAGTGTGTGCATTCCAGGTACCTTTGTATGTCCTGCAGGACAGCGTGACCATAGTGGCCACAGGTCAGTGGTAGAAGGCAGCTCAATTTGCCTGGGAGGGGTTGGTGAGGCAGTGCGGGGTGGGTGATAGAATTACATATGGCTTTGAGCAGCTCTGGGCCTTGAGAGTCCATTTCTGGGCTGCACCACACAGCAATCAGCCAGAGGCCTTCCAGCCTGGAAGCAGAATGCAGTTGAGAGCTGAGGTAGCAGTGTTTATTCCCATCTAGGAAGTAGGCTCTCAGTCAGATTTAAATTGGGGGAACCCTAAAAAGGATAGTGGAAATATTTCTAGCACCTACCCCCACCAACTCCCAGAGTTGGTAGGCACCCCACTAGCACTGCAATGGGAGCTGAGACATCAACCACTAAGAAACTGCAACACCACTGAGTCAGTAACTCTATTACAGTGTCAGTCATCAGTCTCTCAGTGTAAAGAATTGACTCCATCCTCTGCAAGATGGCCTTTGGAAAATTGGATCTAGACTTCTCCATATTTCTTGAAAGTAAAAGAAATATGACTTGCAAGTCTAACAAAGCCCCAAATATCTCAGTGTGCTCCTTCATCAGTCCTCTCCTAAATTTCACCTCACGGTCCTGATTTAATCTGCCATAACAGAATACATCTGCAAACTCCCCCCTCCCCAGTGCTTTGGGACACAAATTATCCTTTCCCCAACCAGGCTGCAGACCACCCATTCCCATTTCTGGAAAACTGCTCAGATGGTGCATCGTACGCGTCCCCTTCAACTTCCCTTCAAATATGCTGATGGCTGGAAACAGCCAGGCATTCATTTACCTCCAAAATGCCATCAGATCACTCATTCAGGCAATAAATCGACTAACTGATTCCTTGGATCTTATTATCCCAATCATCCTGATTTTCACAAATGAAAATGATAATTTTAAATTGATGACTACTTGTTACTGACTTCCTCAAATGTGGGAAACCCTTCAATCACCATAAAACTTGCATACTTTTAAGCCTTCTGTTAAATTTCCTTTCAGTCCATTCTGATCTACCAGAAAGAGTCTGAATATCTTCAGTCTCTCCACACAGCAAGTTTCCCAACTTTCCCATCTTTCATGTGAATCTCAATAATTTTTACTTCCTGTGTACAGTAGGGCACCCAAAACCATACGCAGCACTTTAGTAGCTTGGCCAATATTTCATGGACATTTACTGGTGCTTCAGAGCTCATGACACGTTAGACCGTCCATGTCAAACAGACATGAGAAATCAAAATAACAATAAAATATTACTTAAATATTTGTTATTGAAATATTAAGTATTTGTGGCTGTAGTCAAATGACAATTCCTTTCAACAAATGAGGCAATATGTCCCATATAGGAGCTGAATTTGTTGAAGACCAAATTTCCTCCAGTTTATTTCATGAAGGATTGATTCTCTGAGTGCTTAATGTAAAGGCCACATTTATTTAAGGATATAGCTCTGTCATTTACATAAATTTAATCCACAGAATAATTGACCCAAATTGATCAATGCAAATAATGGATTAATTATTGTAAATTGGTTAGCATAACAATTCATTAACTTTTGAAGTCACTGTAAATGATTCTGACCTTATTATTGCTGTAAATGTCAGAAAATATTTTACTAAATATTTGAACAGTATCTCATTTAAATGTTACTGTGAAAAAAGTCTCTAATTTCTTAAAAGAACACAATATTCCAGTTTCTAAAGTAGCTTATCCCTACACCTATATCCTGAATCAGTATTAAAATTAGCAATTTAGAGTTTACTATAATATGTGGGTGACATTTTAAAAAGCAGCATTAATAATTGAAGAATCATAGAACTATGATTAAGGCCCAGCATGTTAATATATTATTGGAAAAGTTATGTTGCAGAAGGTGGAAGTACATATTGTACTATTTGTACTGTACCAGACGCCCACAGGTAATTCTGGAAAGACTGAAATTGTGTAGCTTTTTAAAAAGTTTGATTCAGTTCTGAAAATATTCTGACAAAGATTTTTGTTGTAGTTTTTCAGTTCCATTCTTAGGCACAACGGTTAAAGTATAAAAACCGGATTTAGAAAATTTTGTTTGGAACAGGTACTAAGACACACTGAAAGAATTGAAATGAATCTGCCAATAGGACGTCAGCAAGTTCTATTATGGTGTAGAAAATTCCAATTATTTTGATGCAATCACTTGATCTCAGGATCACGTACTGTTTAATGCTGAGATAATTTCAAAGAAAATTTATGTTTTGACATGAATTAACCATAGAGTGTGAGAAGAAGATGTTGTTGTGTCACATCTCTTGAACATGATTGAGTTACTCATTTGAATTTGGGACAACGGTGAATTTGAGAAGCATAGATTTTATTTTGGATATTAAGTTGGTAAACTGATAATAGTTGAAGTGCATTCAAGGAGTAGTTGTCATCCACACCGTAGTACTATAATAAGACTAAATCTATTGTGGTTACTTTTGTTTTTCCTTTGTGAAAGTTGTTTCAGCAATAGCAATAATAAATATGAGAACGTGAAAAATGCATGGAATTACGGACATTTATTGAATGTGACTGATTCTTTCCGTAATTTATCTGTTTAAAAACCAGAGGATTATTGTTAGTTAATGGGATTCATAAGAGATTGGGCATGATTTCTAAAGTTTGGGATTTAGTCTAGTCTAGTCTAGAGTGTTGGCCAGAAGGTAACCCCTGCCTGGTGATGCCATTGGCCAATTATTGCAAATATTTTTAACTGAGTTCCTGGAGAGTATGGACCCAAAGTGCAAGCTAGCTCATACTGCACTAACTTGACATTATAACAATAAACATGGATGGTAGGAAAAATGAGGAATAAAGTACTATTATTAAAGGGTTGCTTCCCTGAGTTTGGTTATAAAACATGTTGCCTTGTTCCTTCTCTAATGTAAACATGCTCTGGCACTTGATTTTAAATTTATGTGTGAGAAATGAGGAAGTCCCCTCTATCCAAGAAGCACTTACCAATCTCTCCGCTCGGACATCCAAGAGCCCCAGCATCATGTCAGTAAGCTTGCCCTGCACCCAGTCCAAACAATGTCTGCTGGCTCATTAGACAGTGAGCCCCAAACTCTGAATTTAAATTCCATATTAGGACTAGTTGGCAATAGAAAAAACATTCAGATTGCACTTCAAACAGATTGATAATCTGTCTGCTGTCGGATAGTCAGCTCACAGTAAAGCTATCCCAGGAGATTTCTTTGTCCCTTTGTAAATGATGACATCATAGTTTGACCTTTGACCTGTTATTTCCAAACCCCCACACAATAAGGCCATCCTGTTTTATGCTGGTTTTATTTTAACGACGAAGACAATTAAGCTAGTTTTCTTCTGGGCCAGTTTCAGTTAAGAAACAGTCTTTCTTTTGCCAAATTACCTCAGCTCAGTTCCCTGAGACTGAGTCAGGTCTCTCATGGAAAGCTTTCTAAGTTTGGGCTTGAGGATTAATCAATGCATTTTATTCTAGCCCAGCAGGGAAAAGCAGTAAGCTGGAAGCAGGGGTACTTTCAGACATTAACCCTTTGTTCCTTTAGAAACTTTACCTCTTGTCTGGATGAGCTTGGGTTGGAGCATTCATCTCTATTTCTCTCTGTCACCGTCTCTCTTACTCTCTTAACTTGAGGTTGGGTCAATTCCATATCTCAAGGTTTGTTTGACACTTGCTGTCAGGAACAAAAGTGAGGCAGTGGATCAGCTTTGATCAGATTGGATGTTGTATTAAGCTGGAAGGGATATATGATTTTTCTCTTGTTCTACTGTTCAATACACTTATCTTCTTAAGAAGGAAACTTACCACATGTTCCCAAGGGCAATTAAGGATAGCACATAAACGCCGGCCTTTCCAGTGATGCCAGCATGCTGTCATTGAATGAATTGAGGAAAAAAAGTCCCATACTTTAAGCCCTTGATTATATTAGCTAGTTCCCCTCAAAGGCACAGCTGGAGACCATCCAAAAAGAGATAAAAGGCAATGAAAAGCTGGCATATTGTGAACTCAGAAGGAGACGGAGTGCTGCTGGGTGATGCACCCTCACTACTCAGCAACACCCACCCTGGAAATACCTCTGGTTATTGGTACCCAGCAAAATTGGTAAGGCCCCAACCAGCAAACTGCATCACAGCATTTGATTGATGTGTGATGGTCACCTGATTTATCTTGTCGCTCGTCAAAGACAAATTGACTTTGTCCAGAAGGCCCTTCTATTCCAGCCTTCCATCTCTGAGAAAATTATCCACGGATTGAAATAACCTAGGATTTAGGACGTACGTTTTCTACAAAGCAACATGGAGATTTATGTTTCTATAAAAGCATAAAATTGTTCGACCATTTCATATTTTGATCTATAAACTTTTCAATTACTTATAGCAAGTTACTTGAACAACATACAGATCAATAGTCAATAAGTGCATTCAATATTTTGGAGAGATTTAACACTGTTCTGTTGGTTAATGTTTCACAGTAGGATTTAGGATTTCAAATTTTGTAAACTTAGTCCATTGTGACTATGAGGTGCAACAAAAAGGGGAAAGTTAAATGATTCTTTTTGTTATAGCGAGGGGAATAGTTACTGTTCTGTGCAACTGAGAGCATGAGTTCTGAAGGCTGCGTTGCCCAACCACTGCCAGAATAAAAGCATCTCCTTAGTTCTGCAGGGAAACTTGGATTTTGAGGTAAAGGAAGAATGTGGAAGCATTAGAGAAGGTGCAGAGGAGATTTACCAGGATGTTGCCTGGTCTGGAGCGCAGGCCCTATGAAGAAAGGCTGAGGGACTTGGGTCTGTTCTCATTGGAGAGAAGGAGGCTAAGAGGGGATTTAATACAGACATACAAGATGATCAGAGGATTAGATAGAGTGGACAGTGAGAGGCTTTTTCTGAGGATGATGTCCTCAGCTTGTACAAGGGGGCATAGCTACAAATTGAGGGGTGATAGATTTAAGACAGATGTTAGAGGCAGGTTCTTTCCTCAGAGAGTGGTAAGGGCGTGGAATGCCTTGCCTGCCAATGTCGTTAACTCAGCCACATTAGGGGCATTTAAACAGTCCTTGGATAAGCATATGGATGATGACGAGATAATTTAGGGGGAGGGGCTTAGATTAGCTCACAGGTCGGCACAACATTGAGGGCCGATGGGCCTGTTCTGCGCTGTATTGTCCTATGTTCTATGTTCTATGCTCTATATAAAGGAGCCAGTTGACATGGTACATGATATAGGGAGTAACTATATCATTGAAAAGAGTTTTGGTGTGGGAGTATGAGCAATGAAGGACTAAATTAAAAACTAGATTCACAAAGGTAATAATCTCTGGATCTTTGAGCCATGAGTAAATCGACATTGACGGGATATGCTCAGCAAGCTGAACATTTTTTTTCTCTTTAAGTATTCAGGGCTGACTAGGCCGGCATTTATTGCCCATCCCTAATTGCCCAGTAATAGGTCAACCACATTGCTATGGGTCTGGAGCGTCAGGTAGGCCAGACCACGTAAGGATGGCAGTTTCCTTCCCTAAAGGGACATTAGTGAACCAGACAGGTTTTTCTGACAATTGGAAATGAATTCATGCTCATCATTCGGCTCTTAATTCCAGATATTTATTGAATTCAAATTCTACCATCTGCCATGGCAGAATTTGAATTTAGTAAATATGTGGCTCAAATAATGCTATAGAAGAATTAGGTTTCAATTCATGGGGCACCAGTACATGTTCTGGAAGAGAAAGAGGGTCTTGCACCACTGTGACAGCCTTCATCTGAACTGTGACAAATGGGTAGTCTTGAAAATAATATAGTTTGTTGCAAAGAATTCTAAACTGAATAGTAGGAGAAAGGATACATGATAGAGGAGATTAGGAAAGTTCCAGTGAAAGCATAACGTAACAGTGCAAGGTAATGATAAAAGTAATGGGAGCAAGAGCTTGACAAGATTGGACCAAGTGTACTAACGTAAGGTGCACCAGCAAATAAGGTTAGGCATGAGAAACATGGTGAAGGAACAAAATTAAAGGCTCTTTATCCAAATGCAGACATTTAAAAGATTGATGAATTGATAACAAAAACAGAAATAAATGATATGTCACTTTCGGAATTTTGCAGTTGTGGTTACAAATTGACCATGAAGGGACATGAATAATCAAGCAGCATCTGTGGAGGAGAAAACAGAGTTAATATTTCGGGTCCGGTGACCCTTCCTCAGAACCCAATTCTGAGGAAGGGTGACCGGACCCGAAGCGTTAACTCTGCTTTCTCCTCCACAGATGTTGCCAGACCTGCTGAGCTTTTCCAGCAACTTTGTTTTTGTTCCTGATTTACAGCATGCACAGTTCTTTTGGCTTTTATGTGAACAATCAAGGCATTTTGGCATTTCAGAAGAACAGGATGAAATAATAAGGATATGAGGCAGCGCTATTTGCAAAGGATAAGAAAGGTGCAGTGGGAAACTAGTTTAAGTGTTTGAAGGATCAAACTATAAGAACTGCTTTGGTAAATATGAGAAATAACAAAGGAAAACTGTCACCAGTGGAAGCAATTTATAGGGCACTGAAAACAGCTGCATTGTAGGACAGAATTTAAGTCAAGAAATAATGGGGGTTTACAAGGAAGGTTTTAAGATAATTGTGAAAGATTTTATTCTTCATGTAGATGGACAAATTAAACTGCCAAAAGTAGCCTAGAAGATGAAATCATATTGTATTCTAGACAATTCTTTATTAAGAACAGTTCATTCTGTAATGTACCAAGGAGCAGGCTCTTTTAGATCTGCTAATGTGTAGTGAGACATTATTAACTGATAACCTCACAGTAACACATTTTCGAGACAAGACTGATCTGAATATGATAGAATTTTATTTTCTTTTTGACTGTGAGAAATCATTGTCTGAAACAGGTGTTTTAAATTTAAATAAAGGTAATTGCAAGTGTATGAAGATAGAGTTAGCTAAAGTACATTGAGGAAATAGATTAAGAAATAATATGGTGGAGAACCAGCAATGGATATTAAAGAAACAATTTCATAATGCTGAACAAAGTTACATTCCATGGAGGAAGGAGATTCTTCGAGAAGGATGTATCAACTTTGAGAAGTTATCAGTTTGGAAAAAGGCAATATAATCCTATAAAAAATAGTGATAGCTGAAGAAGGATTCAGACCCGAAACATTAGCTTTCCTGCTCCTCTGATGCTATTTGGCCTGCTGTGTTCATCCAGCTTGCTCTCCACCTTATTATCTGTGATAGTTCAGAGATTATAGAGCCTTTAGAACTGAATAAAGGATTTGTTTTTAAAAAGGAGAAATCGGAGCATAAGAAAAAATAGCAAACAACATAAAAACAGACACTAAAATCATTGATAAAAAGGAACGTAAAAAGGGATAGAGTAGCTTTGAAAAGCAAGGCAGGGCTCTTAAATGGTGTGATGTAAGGAAATGGCAGAGATTTTGAACAAGTACATCTGTTTTTGCAGTACAAGATGCAAAAAAACCCAAGAATAGCAGAAAAGCGGGTGACTAAAGGGGCCAAGATATATAACGTGGTCATGATTATTGGAGACAGTGTACCAGGAGAATGAAGGAACTAAAGGCTGACACACCCTTGGATGTTAGTGGCCTAAATCCTAAGGGTTTTTAAAGGAAATGTCCACAGAGATAGTGAATACACTGTGACTTTTCAAAATTGCCTGGATTCTGGAAAAGCCCTGGCAGATTGGTAAACTGCAAATGTTCGTGAAAACTATTCATGGAAGGAGCTAAAAAGAAAGTTGTAAACCATTGGCCGGTCAGTCACCATCGGTCATCAAAAAGTATTAGAATCCATTGTTAAGAAGGCAGTAGCAAATATTTATAAAATCCTCATACAATCAGGCAGAGGCAACATGGTTTTGAGAAAAGGAAATTGTGATTGACAGTTTTTTTTCCTCTAGTACTTAGGTAGATAAAGGGGAAACAGTGGATTTCCAAGAGGTGGGTAGGGAGTAATGGGAGAAAATTAAGGCTGAATACTTTGACAAGGAAAATAAAGAAATTATTCAAATGAAGAGAAGTTGCAGAATGGTGCAGTGTATAGACATCTGGGTGATGTACATGAATCATAAATTCACCAAATCAGATAAGCTGTTCATAGAAGTTGCACTAGGCTGATTTGGGATGAGAGGTTTGTCTTCTGTGGAAAGCTTGAGCAAATTGGACTTCTATTTATTTGAACCTTGGTGAAAAAGGTGATTGTATTGAATCATGTAGGATTCTGAGGTGACTAAACAGGATCGATGCTGAATGGATATTTCCTCTGATAAAGCGATCTGAGACGAAGGGGCACATTTAAAAATAAGGGCTCTCCCATTTAATATAGCAATGAGGAGGAATGTCTTCACTCAGATGCTGGTTCGGCTTTGGAGTTATCTTCCACCAGAAGAAACAGTGGTGGCTGAATCACTGAACTCATTCAAAGCTGAGTTTGATGGGTCTGTGATTGCTGAGGGAGATAAGGGTACAGCAGACCAACAAGAGCTGAAACACAGGAAAGTTTGAAACTGCCACTCAGCTACATTACTTGGTCTTGCGACCTCCTGGTATCTCCCATACACAGGCAGTGGCTGAGTTGATTTTAGTTGTGCTAAGTTGGCAGACAAACAACTTGGGCTAGCATGGGACTTCCCACTAAAAATGTTTTCTGAAGTTGAAGAGCACTTTGGGCTCACCATCCACCCTATGCTCTTTGGTGGAATTGGTCCAGTGGATCCAGGACTATCTGTTTGATGTCTTCAAACTGGGTCATCACTTCTTCACAGTCCTGATTGCTGCTCTGAGGAGGGGAGCTTCTGACCTCAATGCAACTTCTATAACGCACTGGAGGCCACTGCTCACAATTTGGATATCCTTGGAGTGTATCTACCTGAAGTACCTTGAATATTAGAAGGTGGTTGTGAACCTTTGCAATTGGAGTCCATCTATATCCAATATTGAACATATTTATAGCCTAAAGGTTGATTTGAAGGAAAATGGGAAACCTATGATCAACAACAATTGCAATGTTAGACTTCAGGTGCCTTTTTGAGACTCTTTTGAGTGAGTTAAATACAAAGAAACACATTTTAAAGAAGGGACCTTTTTGTATTCTTGGCAATTGAGTCTAAAATCAAATAAAGTATGGTAAATATTAAGAATATATACATACTTTAAAAAGGTTAATAAAGGAAATACATACTCTAGATATTATTATTATTATTGATGTGCTTACTGCTTCATTAAATTCCCCTTAAGAATTACATTGAGGATATGGATCATTTGCAATAATAATTATACAGTGATCGATTGATTGTGTCTGACATTGTACTTGTCATTTTCAAATGTGAAATCCATCTATTATGGATTGTCTGGAGAGTTTTTTTATGCATCATGCATACCAGGAACTCAGTAAGTGATTATTATTTACACGGTAAGCATTTTATAAGCAGACTTTTAGTGATATGATGCTCAATTAACCCTTGCCTCTCCAAGATTTCTGCCATTGTCCATTTGGTTTAAAGCTGTTTTAAACCAGAGGCTATTAATTAGCGTAATAGGGTCCTTGCAAACAATTGCACCATTTTCAACTTTCCTTTACTCTCCAAAGACTTTGAGTGCGCTGTTTCTTGCTAAGTCCTTACCCATCTTTCAAGGAACTGTGTGTATGATTCCTTTCAATCAGGCTTCCACACCTGTCACAGTTTTGAAGCTAATGTAATCAAAGTCACAAATAACATCCTATGTGACTGAACAAGGTAAACTATCTCTCGCCTTCCTTCTTGACTTTTCTTCAGCTTTAGAAATAAGTCACCATGCTACTGTCGTTATATATCTTTCCTACGTTTCCATTTGGGTGGACTACATATGTCTCCTTTCATGCTCTTCTATCCGCTCATAGCCAGAGAAACACCTGCAAAAGTTTCTCTTTTTTTTATCTTTGGTGTCCCATTCCATCTCTCCTCTGCCCCTCGAAGACATCACATGAAAACAGAATTTCTACATGTATGCTGATGATGTCCAACTCTGCATCACCAGCATTTCCTTCAACCTCTCCAATACATCTTCAACAACATCCAAAGCTGGATGAATATTAATATTCTTCAATAAAATATTGGGAAGATGGAAGCCATTGTCTTTAGACCATGTGACAAATTCTATTCCGAGCTCACAACTCTGTCCCTTTCAGCATCGGTGATGAGAGAAATACAGTTAACATTTCGAGTCTAGTATTATTCTTCTTTAGAATAGAATAGAAGGGGAATACCAGACTGGAAACATTTATTTATCTCTCGTTTATCTCTCTCCAGATGCTGCCAGACCTGCTGAGTTTCTCCAGCATTCTCTGTGTTTGCTTCAGATTTCCAGTATCTGCTATATTTTGCCTTTATCAGTTCATTCCTTTCCATGGCCCCAGATTGCTTTCTTTTACCTCAGATTATGCCCATTGTCTTTGGATGTAAGTCACAGAAAATATTCAGGTTTTGCATTGTATCTCTTCCATTTGGAGTATTTCTGTTCAATTCCTTGGCACTCTTCTAAGTACAACATTCCATGGTCTCCGTCAAAGAATTTTCCCGATGGTCACTAAATTCCTCTCCCTATTTATTCCAGTTCCCTCTCCCCATCCCCCTCTCTGATGAGGGGTCTAGGCCCGAAACGGCAGCTTTTGTGCTCCTGAGATGCTGCTTGTACTGCTGTGTTCATCCAGCTCCACACTTTGTTATCTTGGATTCTCCAGCATCTGCAGCTCCCATTATCACAAATTGCATTCTCTATCTTGTTTGCTTTTAAAACATAAAAATCCACCTTGCTTAAAAGTTCAGTACATCCATAAATAATTTGCAGCCATGAATCATTGTTACAACAAAACTAGTCTCTTATCCAAAATCCAGATTTATGTCCTGTTTGAAAATCCAAACTAATTTCTGATCCTGAATTCAGACTAAACTCTATCCTGTGAGCAGACTTGCAGTCTGATCATAAGCTAAACTTTATCTTGAATCCAGTCACTTATGATATGAACAAAACCTGGAATCTCCCTTTGTTCTTCCACAATTTGGGTGTTTTCTCTTGATTTAGTTTGTGTTTGTACTATAATTGCAGCAAACTTATCTCATGGCACTATTACAGTTGGAGTGTAAATGCATCCTTCCTCAACAGTTATGATCTGTTCTTTCTAATTATTTTTAACACCTTGAAAATCCTTTTCTCAAAAGGATAGGGGAAGACTATTAGTTCCATTGAAATGACTTCATGTTGCTCCAGTGATCTATATATTTAACAGCAGCATAACCTAGATGTCACTACATTGAATAAATTTGATTACATCCACGCATTCATTTTTCTTCAGATATTTTTATGCTCAAATTTTATTTCAATGAGTGAAACCACAAGTTGTCTTTGAATTCAGCTTTAATTGCTGCCAAACTGTTCCACAATGATGTACAATATTCAGAAATCATGTAGTAAAAATAAACAATGCTGCACTGATTTAAAAAATACTCTTCTAACAGCTACTAACAGCACATGACAAATCAATTTATCACATAGGAATTATAAAAATATTTGGCATTTTTTACTTCACTGGGCATGACTGGCCAATTGTAACATAGAGCATGGCATTATTTCCCCACAGTATACTTGAAAATCGTAGTCCCACACAAAGCCCATCTCTAATCCATCTGTTTATGTGCCATATTCAGCTTCTGCTAACAGAGTTGTTTCTTGAAGGAAATTACACCAGCATCTTGTGTTTCAGAAACAAGACAATACTTAACATTCAATTGTACTTCAACTTGTTTAGAAATCTTAGAAGTGATTTTTCTCTTTAACATAGTTTTCTCCATTGATTTATATCAGCATCAAAATGCATGCAACTTCTGCCAGCTTCTCGTAGGTTGTAGTGGGGGAAATTAGAAGCCTTCTTCTAAGGAAATGTTAACTCACGGAAAAAACTGCAGCAGTTAGACAGAATCATCACCATGGCTTTGAAAATCTGGATGTTTGCTTTCTGCAGTTTAGGCCCCTAGGCCAGATAATACTGCCCAACAAAAAGACTTAGGCCATATCCAAAAATCCATAACAGTTCCTGTAAAATTTCTTTTTGGAAAGGGTTATGGGGAAATTTTGTAATGGAAACATAGTTCAACAGCATACACACAAGCATTAGCGTATTATATGCAGATTTATTTGAATTTACATATTGTATTTGGTATGTGCGTAATGCTTATGACCCTTTAAGCATATCCACGAATGAGGGGTCAAACCAATGAAGCTACAACACAAGACTGTTTGCAAGCCTAAAGGAAAAGTATTGGGAGTAGACAGGCCCCACTGATCCCAAAACCAAAAGAACAGATCGAAGCACCTCAGTCCTGCCACATTGAATTGTGAAAGATAGTAAACATTTAAAGAACAAACAAGAGTTGGAGGCATCACAAATATCCCCATCCACAATGAGGTGGGAGTCCAGCACATTCATGCAAAAGACATGGCTGAAGCATTTGCATCTATCTTTAGCCAGAGGTGCTTATGGGTGATGCCCCTCAGCCTTCTCCTGAGGTCCCCAGCACCACATATGCCCATCTTCACAATTTGATTTTCGCCACATGATATCAAGAAATAGCTGATGGCACTGGATGCTGCCAAGGCTCTGGGCCTTAACAGCATTCTGACAATAGTACTGAAGACCTTGTTCCAGAGCTAACTGTGACTCTAGCCAAGCTGTTCCAGTATATCTACAACACTGGCATCTTCCCAGTAATGTGGAAAAATGCCCAGGAGCATCCTGTCCACAAAGCACAAATCCAAAACTCAAGTTACAAGTTCATCAGCAAAGTATTGGTAGGAATCATTAACATTGCTATCAAGTGGCACTTACAAAGTAATAACCTTGTCAATGGCCCAACTCACCTTTAATTCTTTTTCATTATTATTTTTAAATTTCCAGCAGTGATTAAAAGTAGAAGGAGTAGACATTACTTTGTAAAAGTTAATCTTCAGTACCAGAGAGGTTATGAGGCAGTTGTTATTAAACTTAAATGGGAATGGACAAATGGAATTTTTGTAGCACATTTAGTCAGAATCCATGAAGTAAAGTATTGGGACTCAACACTGTTCAGTTCATTTGAATAATGAGCCAATGAATTTTCATCACACTTTTGAAGGAACAGGTCATCAGAGGCAGAACATATCAGCTATTTTCATTTAGTTGTGCACATGCTACCACTAAAGCTTGCTTTCTAACTTGCACAGTGAGTGACATTAGGCTCAGTTTGTTTTATTTTACAAGAAATCCAGCCTAAAGTCTCAGTTAATGGTGGTAACTGCCCACCAAAATAGTGTAACCTGCGATGGTAACACAAAGTAGAATTTGGGCTTGCTCTCAATTTACAAAGACAAATGCTGTGGTAGGGGATTGTTTTCTACGTAATCAGAATTTTACAGAGATGGATTGCTTATACTTAAGTGCTGCATTATTCCTCTTATTTATCCCAGACTTGTTCTAAAGTTCAAATTAAATGATATTTAGTCAACCAGCAGAATGCAGCCCCCACCTTTACCTAACAAACCCCAGAAACATTCAATTCAATATTTAAGGTGGATTACAGAACACAGAGTGGTATAGAAATGGAAAATTAAGTCTGACAAATTAAACTTTAGACAGTTTTGAATTACAGCTTAACCATGTATATTTTATAATTTTGACTTTTAGCAACTAGCCTTCTGATAGTCCAGCTGAGCATAAGCAGAACTGCTATTACTCTAAGACATGCACTCAGATAATGCTAAATTGATGGGTGAATTACTGACATACAGAAATGGTGTACCTTCTACTGCACAAACACTTGCAAAGACATTTACGAAGTTCCTGTTGAGATTTTACAGAAGCACAACAGGTTTGGAGTAGAAGATGTAAGTGAATGGCATATTTGCATCATGAGGTGAACAAAATAAACTCTTTTCTGCCTGTTTACAAATCTTATAGTAATCCCATTATAATGATTTTTAAAGTACTAATTTGTCTCCCTGATTGTAGAAGAAAAGATGTTTAAAAAATATTTTGAATGATAGCAGCCAGGTGAAAATTGTGTCTTGGAAGCACTTACATTTAAGGCCATTGTAACACTGTCTAATATCAGTACAAAAATGTTAGAGTTATTCATTTGAAGAAAAATCTTACTTTCTTACATAATTTTTTTTAATCTTAGGAATTCCCTCCAGGATCATTATAGGTTATTGTAGAATTATTTGTACCAAAAATAGCAGTCTAAATTATTAGGCCTGTAGAACAAGAGACAAGATTGTTTTCTGCTTGTCTATTCAGAAAGATCACAGCCTTATACAGTAAATTTTCCATGAAAAATATATTTAAAAATGATTTCTAAATCAGTACAGCCTGTACTTGTCTTGGGGAATGTGATGATGTTAACCTTATTAAATCCAGCCCATTGAATTACACTGTATCATCAGCTGAGGTTTTGACCTTTCGAGAGAAGACTTCCTTCACTGGGCCTGTGATATATTCTTTCTGCTATGAAATGAACTGCCTAAACAAAAGAGGAACAACCTTGCATTCATATAACCAACTTCGTAACTTCAGGACGTCCTAGAGTTTTTCAGTAATTTTAAAGAGAGATCTAGTTGTGTAGTTGCTAATTTAGTTTTTCTTTAAATTGCCAATTCCATTTATCACTCTGAATCTAACCTGATATTCCAAACAAATGTTTACTGGAAAACACTGGATGCAAACGTAGCAGATAATTCAATCAAAGTCTCTGCAAAATAATTGGTAAACAAGAAGAAAATTTAGACTTTTTATTAACTTATATATAGATCCATTAGTTAATTGATGCTGAGTTAAATGGACTGAATTTTCCTATTTTCAATTAAAGTCATTGGCAAGTGATTTGCATAGTGTTTGGTCTGCTGTGATCCAAGGCAGATTCTCTTATTAGTTATGCAATTGAGCTGTTGAGCATGTTTCTTGGGGAATCACATGGCCAGGGAAGTGAATGTGTATGCTACTGTTGAGATCTACTGGCTTACAAGTCTCTGTTGTATATTTAAAACCAAGCTATAAGCTGCAGGCTATGAGCTAATTCTCAAACAGCAGTGATCAGCCCCTGAAGATATTTCAGAAGAAAGGTACTTGAGCTTCCAGGACAAAGATCTGGAGGTGCTGGTGGAGAGGAAGAAGTTAATTCTTTTCATTTTGACCGGCAAAAGAAACCTCTTCAACAGATTCAGTCAGTTTGGACAGAATTTCTCAATCCTCTGTCCTGCATAAAAAATAATGATGTCCAGCAATATTACAAAAAGTTGACTGATCTGTGCTCTACAAGAATAAGTCCCACCAACGTGTCTATGCTATCCGCATTCACTTGGCCACCCTTCTCTCCAACTCTGCTACTGCGCACATCTCTCTGTATTGCAGGCATTGTGTTTGCAAAGGACGCACATCCACCTCATCCCCACAAGTTACTAACCCCTCCTGCCCTCTTCACTTTCTATTCACTCACTGGTGACACCTCACCAATTCTTCTGCTCCTGCATGTTCACCAACTGCTTTTTAAAATCCATTTCCATCATCCTTAATTCCTCCCTTCGTATCATTGCAGGAAAATAGCCTCATACCACAGACTGCTATCTCAATAGTGCCTCAGCTGACCTGCCTATAATCCCTGGACTGTTTGCACTTGATCTGTATGACCAACTATGGCCAACTGCCTAAAGAGATGTGCCACCTGACTAACTGTGGCAGTACCCTCTGATTGAAGTCATCCTTCACCCCATGAAATAATCTTCCTCTTTGACTTACGCAGATCACAATTTGACTGAAGTACATACTGTGTATTTGCCATGTAGACTGTTGAGATATATTGGAGCTGTAATGTTGTAGGGCAAGCTACACAATGGACAAATCTGCACTGACTGTCTGATAGATTAATTCTTCTGTGCTACCCAGTCACAAACCTTCTGCCTCCCCATCTGAAATAAAAAGCAAACTAAAGTGGAGAGGCTGGTAGACTCGATGCTACTGAGAAAGCAGCGTAGAGCAGACAGAGGGTGTCAACTTCCAAATAAGTGCTTAAGTGAGTGAATGTAAAGAAAAGAAGGTAAGCGCTATCAGATGCTTGTATCCATGGCAGTGCAGAAGAATCCCAATGAGGTACTTGGCCCTCCCTGGTAGAAGCATACAAGTGATAGGTGCCTGTCAGCTTCAATGTAGTGTTGAAGGCCAGGTGTAATTGTTTGTATCGGTTTGAGAGCCGGCGTGATACTGTGGTGAGGTTGGACATCTGTCGATGTGGAGTTGCACAGACAAAGAGTTGAGGAGGATGGTGTATGGAGCATGCATGGATGTTGTTGTGAAGAGATGGTGGCATGTTGGCCGGGACAGGCAGTCGGTGAGTTGCTGCTGCTGAGTATCTTTCCTAGTTTACCTGTTGGGGACTTACACCATCTCCTTTCTCTATAGAACAGAATTGGAAATGTGAGACAAAGAGGATGAGTTGGAGCTTGAATGATGTGCAGTTTCCTGGAAATAAGGCAGTTGCCTTTTGGGGGTGAAATTGTGAAATTTCCATTTAAACCTTGAGGTGAAAGTCAAGAAATTCTCTTCTTGGCAACAAGAATCTGATCTTTTCATTCTTACCCTGTTTTGTCTGAACTTTCACCATACCAGGGAGAGGGAGATCCTACCCATTTGTGTTATAGGGCAGCATGGTGGCTCAGGGGTTAGCACTGCTGCCTCATAGCACCAGGCACCCGGGTTTGATTCCAGCCTGGGGCGACTATCTGTGTGGAGTTTGCACATTCTCCCTGTGTCTGCGTGGGTTTCCTCTAGGTGCTCCTGTTTCTGACCACATTCCAAATATGTGCAGGGCAGGTGGATTGGCCATGCTAAATTGCCCATAGGTGGGTTAGACATGGGAACTGCAGTGTTAGGGGAGCAGGTCTGGGTGGGATGCTCTTTGGAGGGGAGATGTGGACCTGTTGGGCCAAATGACCTGTTTCCATAGTGTAGGGATTCTATGATTTTATTCTAAAGTTCACCAAAAGGTACTGGGCATCCGCTCAGATATAGAATAAGGAATGAGCAGTAAATTATTCCACTGATGTAGGAAATGGAAATGTAGCTTGTATGTCATGAGCAAACAAGGCTTATTGCTGAGTTTTTTTTTAAGGAAAAGGGGTTTTTCACAGTGCTGTAACTGAGAGTCTGTTATCTACACTTTAGGGGTTTTTGAAATTATATTGGGGTGGTTAGCAATTTGAACAACCCTTGATTGGACCCTCAGCCAGGATGATAATGATGAGCACCCATCCAAACAACTGCCTGCCTTTGACAGATTCACAACCAGACGAGACGGAAACAGAAAGCAGAGGAGATGGGAAGAATATAGCTCTCAGGAGGCACTATCTGTGACACATGGGTATACAGACAAAGGGAGAATGTCCTTGATTTGTTAGAACAATGGGGCCTCAGGAGGCTGAGCTTGTCTGGTCAGGCAGGCACAGTGGCCAATTCCACTGGTCATCTACTTCTCAACCTTTGGATCCCTGCAGTGCTATGTATAAGATAGGATGTTCTAGCTGGCAGCCCACGAATGGATATGACGGATGACTGATGGCTTATTTGCCAGTTATATGAACTTTGCCTGTGTTGATGCTGGTCACAATGAGCAGAACTCAAACTGGCAGCCCTCTCTTTTTTAGTTCCAGATGCTTGATGATCCAATAATATTGTGTAGCTGGTATGCAGCCACAAAAGATAATTTCCAGGGAGCTGTTGTAGCACTTTCACCCTGCATCAGCCTTCAGACCTGAAAGCAGTCTTAACGTTACTCAGAGGCAAGAGACAACCACTTCAAACTTGTCTCAATGATATCCCTCAGAAACCTGACCAAGGCAATCCCAATGATGCTATTGTGAATGTCAATGACCAAGGTCTATGATCAAACAAGCCAACAGGATGCTGAAGATGAGCTTCTCGTGCCTTGGCAGATTTGGAGGTGCTCTTCAGTATGTGCCAGCCAGTGTCTTGAGATGGCCCTCGCATGCTGCATTGTTCATAACATTGGGCAGTGTCATGGTTTGGACCTGGAAGAGAAACAAATCACAAAGTGGAGAATCATTGAATGATTCTTTGGAGGAGGAAGAATAGGACAAGAAGTAAAGTGATGAGGATAACACAGCACAAGGTCTTCATGTTGCTGCCCCGGATACTCAGTTCACTTCATCTGTACCAGGACACTAATGTCAGAAGCACATGCACGATCCACACCTCTAGGCTTGATATCCCCAAAGCATTTGGCACAAAGCAGTCTTGCAAATAACCAACTGGTGATCCCAATTTCAGGTTTACAGTGAGCCAAATCACTTCATACCTTTCCATTCATTATGAAACAAGTGACACAAAAAGTGACATACCACGCAGTAACCAAGAAGAGGTAAGATGAGAATGTGTGATAGAAGAATCAAATTTATGTTCTCTTATCTAAATAACAGCAGCTTAACAAAAAAATACACTTTATCATGCACCCCCATGTATACTCCTGTGGAGCTACAAAGCTTTTTACTTCATTTTCCTTTCAACTTCAGTATTATGCAGCCCTCCCTAACTTGAGCAGATGCACAGTCAGCCTACTCAGATCCCTGCTTAACTGTTCAGTTGGCAAATAAGTTCTGGATTTCGAGGCCCATCACTTCCTTGTAAAAGTAGGCTCGTCCTGCACCTTAGGGGCAGGTTCTCCCAAAGAGACAAGAGACATATTATCTAACAGTTGGAGGTTGGAGAAAGTGTTTGCTTCGATCCATATCTTATTTAGCCATCATCACTTTCATGGACATCTGTATTTCACTCCTGTTTCACTGCCGGAGTGCATTTTGTTGCAGATCAGTGTAGTACCATAGGTTGTGGGTGTTTGTCATCCTGTTCAAGATGGTGAGTCTGTTGTTATTAGAGTATGCAGAGGGAGGCCTGGTCAAGATGGGGTGGACTATGTGTTTGCAACATTTAATATTCCACGGACCTAATCACTATGCCCATGCAAGAAGACATCACCAAAAAGCCTTACAACATCAATTCATTCATATTTGAGGCAGATCCCTTGATCCTCTTTGTCCTTCATTATTAAGATTGGAAGATCTATTGACACATCTCACATTGTCTGCTGCACTTCGATGATTCTCCTTATTATTATGGTACCTCAGATGCAGCCTGTGTATCCAGCTGAGCGGAGCTTGGAAAGAGTTATGGTCACTAATATGAAATCTCCACTGCCACTAGTATTAGAAATCTCAACTTTCAGAGCAATTAGCCTCGGTGTGTGAGGCATCCGAAACGGTGCATGGATCCTTTGATAAGTAGTAAGTAAAACAAAATAAAAAAGAAAAAGTTGCGAGAAGAGTAAAAAAAGAAAAGAAACAACAAAGAAAGTGGGCAGCGGAAGGGTTATGAATGAGCTCAGAAAACCCACTCCTCCACCATCTTACCTTCAACCTTCTGAACTTCAACTAAGCCCATTCGATACTGGGTGATGGTTGTATCATTCCTCATCATGCCACGACCATGCACTGGAATGCAGGCCTGGAAATTGCATGTTAATGGGCTGGCTTGGTTAGCAAGACACCTACAGATGCACTGAACTAACTTCCATGTCGTCCCATGATAACCCCTCATTCATCTCCAAGTTAATGTAAGGGAAATCCAGAGCGTCTGTTGGCTCGCATAACTGTTCAAATACTGATCTGGTTATATTCTGTTTATTTTGTCCTAGTCCATTTTGCTCAGCCAATGAATACAAAAATGAAAGGAAAGGCAGAATTAATTCCTTCCTTCCAAAGAGACCTCGGGTTTTATTTCATCTATATTAAGTCTGCAGATCTCACTCCGGAGAGTTGAAAAAGAGCTGCAATGGCCCGATTAGGTGGGATTTGGGAGGAGCTGGAATCCTATTCCTAATCACTGCCTAGTAACTGCTTTTGAAAGTGCACATATGTGGATGTGAGATGAGGACAGATTGGACGTGACTATTACAGCTCTCAGTGAAACAGCCTGCTGACACACTCATCAAATTAAACACTCAATAAATTTTGTTACTCTTCAGCTGAAATTGCTTTAATGGCTTTGCAAGCAATTGCCAACTGCTCCTTCATACACTTTTGTGGAACCGTAGCTCTGTTATCTCATTCTGAATGGAGATAATTAGGAACCTGTGGAGTCAGATTCCAATGAAGAATAAGTTGGTTGTATGAACAGATAACCTTCTTGATTCAATGTCTTAGTTCATTTAGGTCAAGTCTTTGAAAATGTGTAAAATCAGTTTTTTTCAAAAATAACGGTCAAACATATCACATTAATGTTCATTACTCTAGGTTTAAGCTCATGTATTGTTTCATTCAGATACTATGGCTTTCCAATATTTTATTCAGGAGAGACCCACTATTTAATATAAGAACTTCTTCAATATTCTGCCTGGTGCAGAAGCCATGCTTGAACGCCGGGATCTGTTTTTTAATCTTTTCTACCAATTGTTTTTGTTCACCACTGAAGATCTTGTTCCATTGCTGTGATAAATCTGCAGTTGCTGGTTGCCCTTCAGTACCTTGTCTAGTTAGAGTTTTTTTTGCTTATATTTGGCAATAGTGTGGGTTGGTAGAACATTTGAGAACTCAACGAGTAGGCTGGAGGCTCTTAGAACATAATGGCTGAGCAAAACACTGTCCTCATCAGACATCCACATTTAATATCAGAAGAAAACAGCCATTTCAAAATTCAATGTCCCACATTCCAATCAGTTGGAGAAAATAGGCAGTTGTCAAATACATACTAAAAATTCTTAACCACTTTCATGTTCAAAAGGTTTTAACATGGAGGAGCACAATAAATAGGTTCCTTAAGTGGACAGTGGCCAGATCTTCCAGACTCTAAAATTTAAAAAGCCCATTGGGATCTTGCACAATCCTGACATGTTGACTCCATCAAATTTGCCTGGGAAATTTCAACTGCCAACAGGCAATTCCACTCTCCTCAGGGCTCACTGACCCTGAATTAAATTTACCTCAGTCCCAGTGCATTTACCTAGAAAGTTACCCAGGAATTGTTACACGGAAAGATCCCAGTCTCATTCTGGGTAACTCTACAATTCACCACTCCTTTCCCCAATATAGTGACACAGACACCTCCAGACATCACCCTGTCACACCAAAGTAATCCCCGATCCACATGTCAACTCGAGAGTACCCCACCTGATTGAGCCCAGCTATACCAAACTGAGGTAATCAGCTTGAGAGCCATCCAATGCTGAAATTGATAAGCTGCAGCTATTTCTAAATAAAAGGCTTGTCTACTTCTTTTTAGAATGTCTTCCCAGAGCTTGACAACTGATTTCCCCACCAATCTTGCCCTTATTTATCTTAATCTGCTCTTCCCTAGATTCAGCATTCACTGTGTTGTTACAGCAAATTATGCAGATCTACCTTGGCCTTTTGATGACAAAGTGTGAAGCTGGATGAACACAGCAGGCCAAGCAGCATCTCAGGACAACAAAAGCTGATGTGTCAGGCCTAGACCCTTCATCAGAGGATCACCCCTTTGTCATCTTGGATTCTCCAGCATCTGCAGTTCCCATTATTTCTGATACCTTGGCCTTTTGATAAGTATCTGCAACAGGAGCAAGACTAGCACCAGCACAATGTTCCCCCTTCTCAGACACATTCTGCTACAAAGGACAGAGTGGATGAAAACAGAGATGCAGTTTCACCAGCATGAGGCGATAGTTGATCAGCTCTTTAAACATATGTAAACACCAGGGTGTTTGCATTTTCATGGTAGGCCATTGATGACATTGGTAAACTCCTGGAACAAGACCTTCCATTACTGTGAATATGTTGGAGGACCCAACCTTCATTTTCTGCTTGTTCCTCAAGTTCTTCTCCTTCCCTCCAGCAAGTAACAAGTTGTGAGTCTGAGAAATAGATTGTGAGAACAGGAAGAAAGGATAGTATTTGTGGAGGGTGACTATGAGGCATTGGATAATAGGATGGGACAACGATGATGAAAGGTAAATGTGAGTACTTGTTCGGATGGTGATTATGACGGGGTACTGTGAGAGGAATGAATGGAGCTGTAAGGGCAGGTAGGTCTGAGGAATGCACAGTATGAGGGTGTTAAGAAGTCAAAATGTGAGGATTGACATCTAAAAGCCATCTGACACTCACCTCAAAGCAGTACATGGTCTCCACCACACACTATCTCACTTCCTTAGTGATTACTATCCGCACCTATGTGTTTGAAGAAGCTGAGCTAAACCTCCTGTCTGTGGCAAAGATCACTACTCTTCAGACCTCGAAGCAAGACTGACCAGGAAAGACTCTGAGACCTGAGGGAACATTTGCCAGCTTTTGTTTCCATTCCTTTGCTTGCTGAAGCCTAAGTAATCAGTACACAGTTCAGCCATTCTGAGTTGCCAGGATCCCTTGCAACCAGTATTCCCTCCACTGACAAATTTGGCATGTCATCCCACTCATATGTACTAATTGGCTGGGAAACCCATAAGTCAGATGTCAAGGTTGTAACTGATTCAAGAAAACGTTAATATCTGTTTCAATTATAAACACGTTTATATCCTGCAACCAATCACTCCACTGCATGTGGTCTATTCAGTTGAAATTCCACTCATTTATTGCAACAAGGCAAAAATTGCAGACTCAATTATCGAATAAGGATTTTCTTCTGATTATAATATCTGGATCACACTGTTGTTTACCCAGGTAGTAAAGCTACTTTCCAGATCCTAGGCATGGTACTTAAATATTGAATATACATGCATGTATTTTTATATAAAAATCAAACCAAAGTCAAACCAAACTGTTAAAATCAATTGCAATTATTCTTGCAATTAAAAATGTTAATCATTGCTAATTTTGATTTTAATTGCACATTTAACTGATACAATTGCTGTGTATATCTCAATTAAGTTTATTTTATTATTGATGCTGATGAATGTTATTCTTTGAACAATATGGGGTACATTTTTATTCATCCCCGCAATTCAACTGGGGAGGGGGTGGGGTGCTTCAGTTGGCACATCCTTATTACTATAGGGTCTCTTTTACAACTATATGAATAATCCACAAAGGACGAGATGATTGGTTTTGTATTTAATCTAGTAAACCTCATAGTACAGTCTGTTAAATTGGTACTCCAGGATCTTAAAGGAAAAAAGAAATGCCTCACCATCCCTAGAACAAATATTATGGACACATTGAAGATTGTATTACCTGAGCAAGTGTTTTTAAATATTGAGGCCATAGAATTAAAAGCCACAATTCTGAAGATTTAGACTTAATTGTTGCGTTGTAATCTTTCAAAGACTAAAACATTTGCAAGTGACCAAAAGTGCAATGACTAATAACAAATCTGTGGCGAACACCTTTATTGTGGAAGATCTTCCAAAGTGTCTAACCATTTCCATCAGAGTATCTGCCCATTTTAATGTCCACTGAATTGGTAATCTTGCCAGAGGGTTAGGCATGCATTTCTGCAACTGTAACTGCCTCCAAGTTAAAGGATATGATTTAGAGGGTGCAGAAGATATGGCAAGTGGGAAGTGGAAGAGCCAGACGTCATGAGAGACGTAGGTTAGAAAAGGGTTAAGATTTTACAGATGGTTCCAGGAGGAATTCGATAAAGATTGTAATCTCAGATTACTCTCAATCCCAAGTACTGGTTATCTTTGTTCTCCATTCTTTCATGCAATGAGAGTTTGTTTGCTAGATAATATCATTTGTTACCCATGTTTGTTCTTGAAAAGCTGGTAGTAATTATAGGACCAGTGAAATAATCCATTGGAGGAGTCGTGCAGGACAGAGAGCCTCAGTTTTTGGACATTAGAACCAGTTCTAAATGAGGATGTATATAAAATGGACAGGCTCACCTCAGCAACGTTGTAACCAATGCATGCATCCTTTAGGAGTGCTAACCGGTGATCTGGGGTTAAATTTGACTAATTTGCCAAGTAGCTGGTCAGAGACGACTGAGGAAAAGAAAAGAGAAAAAAGATTCATGCAGAGGAAAATATGTGATAAACAAAGATATATTGAGAATTCATATGAATAAATAGTAAATAAGATTGATGAACTTCAGGTAGCAGTCACCGCATGATAACAGAGTCCTAGTTCAAATAATTGAAGGATTGACACTTAATGTGCCTGGTAACAATATATTCAGGCAAGATGGAGAAGTGAAAGAAGATGGGGAATGTGGTGTATGGCAAAATTCCTCATAAAAGCCATTAAAGCACTAGACATAGGATGGTGTACCTGGCGATGCAAACAGAGAATCTATAAGGCAAAATTAGGGAATAATAGAGGAGACATATTGTTATGTGTGGACCATAGGCTCACCACAGTGGAAAAGCAATCGAGGAGAAAATTTGGAGACAAGTTTCAGAAAGTTAGGGAAATTTATGTGCAACAAAAGAATGGGAGAATTCAGTTGTACTAATACAGGTTGGGAACACAATATTGTAAAGAGAGAGGGAAATCCTGAAAAGGTGGATAGGAGAATTTTCTTGGTCTGTGCATTTCTAGGCCAGATACAATTGTGGGGAGTGATGTGGGCCAACTGGAGAATACTTTTGTGGATAAGAATCTGGGGAACAGTGTTCACAATGTCACCAAAATTAGAGTAGTTACAGAAAAGGGACATAAAAAAAACTGTGCAACTTGACATTAATTGATTTTACTAAGGTGAATGACCTGACACAGGTGGACTGGATTCAAAGATTGATGGGTAAAGTAGTAAATGGATGATGGGAGTCCTGCAAAGTGGAGACTAAATTCAGGTAAAGACTAGATGAATTCTTATAAGGGACAGAAGGACGTTCAAAGCTGGAGAACCATCGATATTCAAGAATGAGTTTAAATCCCTTGTATCTGGTGCGTTTGGTGAGGGATAGCATTTAATTTGATGGAAGGATGATGTGGGGCTTCCACCACATCCTACCTCTAACCTGGCTAAATCTAGGGGAGGATCATGGAAAGCCTTTCTGGCCTGGTACCAACCGAATTCGGCTGCCACTGGCAACTACCTAATGGTGGGCCAGGCACAGCACATGACAATCAAATTCACAGATAGCTTGTGAGCTGCCAGCCAGAGTCCCTTCATCAAAGGTACTCAGTGCCTGACTGAGGGACCAGGCACTGGGAAGAGGTGTGATTGCCCTGAGAACTTCCATGTCCCATCCAGCCTACAACCTGCAATCGTCCTTCAGACATCAGTGAATTTGGCGTTACATCTGCCAACACTACTGGGGCTTGATAACAGCCTCCAATCAATCCATTAGCGCTGACTTTCAATACAGCGCAGGCCCTTTCTTTTTCAGTTAATTTGTAGGAGGTGGGCATTGCTGACTGGGCCCATGTTTAATGCCCATCCCGAATTGTCTTTGAGAAGATGGTGTGAGCTGTTTGTTAAATGCCTGAGTAGCACTTAATTAGCCCTTTTCTGATGAAGGGTCTAGGCCTGAAACGTCAGCTTTTGTGCTCCTAAGATGCTGCTTGGCCTGCTGTGTTCATCCAGCCCCACACTTTGTTATTTAGCACTTAATTAAGTCAGTCTTCCTTAAGAAAAGGCAATCTGGGGCTTTCACTAGCTCTCAGGCAAACAGTTGATTCTCCTGTCACCTCCATTTATAACTTCCATTGAGATTAAAATTAAGATGAAAGAGGAAGCTAATAATAGGTGTCAGGCATAAGGTGTATACAAAAAGTACAGGGGCAACCAAATAACAAAATCAGAGGAAAAAGGATATCGTATAACAGATAACATAAAAATACAAAGTTGTCATATTAATAAAATGTAAACTAATAATGCGTACTAATTGCAAAGAATGAGAGAGGCCAATTAGTGTCCAAGAAGAAGATGTTTTTGTGGAGACTGAGGATGTGTATTGAATAAATATTTTGTGCCTTCTTTGAATATAACATGAGATTCTTCCAATGTCACAGTAAAGGAAGTGGCAGAAAAACAGGTTAGGATACAAATATATTCAAAAAAATAACAGTCTGGCAGCACTGAAGTTAGAAATATTATTGTACCTCGTTGGGCTGCAGCACAGGTTAGAGGGGAAAGTAGGGATACAAATTGTTAATTGTCTATAGCCACCAAATTCTAACTTTCCTTAATTGTGGGAGCTACGCCAAAAGATTGGATGACTGCAAATTTTTTGGGAAGAGGGAAAAAAAGGATGGAATAAGTTTGACAACTGCAGCTCAGTCAGCTTAACATCAGTGGTGGTAGAACTCTTGGACACATTAATCTCAGATAAAATTAATAGGCTGTCAGAAAAAATGCCAGTTAACAACTGGAAGTCAGCTTGTTTTTTTCAAAGGTAAATTGTGCTTGATTAACTTGATTGAGTTTTGTCATAATGTAACACAGGGTATGGGTGAGGATTGTACGGTTGATGTTGTTTACATAGACTGCCAAAGTTGACTGATAAAGTGTCAGATAAACGACTTGCTAGAGTATTATACACCCATGGGTCTATAGGGCAGTGGCTGCTTGCGTATGAAATTGACGAAGGGTTGGAAAGCAGAGAATAATGGTGAATAGTTGGTTTTTAAACTGGAGGAAAATGTCCACGGTATTTCCCCAGGTGTCAGCATGAAACCTCTGCGCTTTTGACAGATGACCTGCTCTTAAGTATATGGGGCATAATTTGAAATTTTGTAGATGCTATGAAGTGCAAATGGGAAGCAAACTGCAAGGAAGGTCGCAACAAACTTTGGAGAAGTGGGCAGACTACATTGAACACAGTGAAATATAAAGTGATTAATTTTTGGTGGGAAGAATGAGGAGAGGTAATATAATTATTTTTTATTTGCAATCCAGGAATAGTAAGACCTAGGGGTATAAATACATACATCTTTGAATGTCACAAAAAAAGCTGATCAGTGTGTTAAAAAGACATGCAGAATCCTTGGCTTTATGAGAGAAAGAGAGTTAAAAGCAAGGGAGTGATGTTAAACCTTCATAAAACATCATTTGGGCCATGAAGGCCAATACTGATCAGTGGATTTTATGAAAGATGGCAAGCCTTTTGACAGAATGCAGTGGAGATTCAGCAGATTAGAATGAGAATTGAAAGTTCTTGGGTATGTGGATCAACTGGAGAAGCCGACAAAAGTAAAAAAGCCTATGTGTTTGGAAATCTGAAATAAAAATGATAAGTGCTGGAAATGCTCAGCAGATCTGGCAACAGAGTTATGAGATGTGAAGTCATTGAACTGAAATATGAAATCTGTTTCCTTCTCCACAGATGTTCACTGACCTGCTGAGTACTCCCAGCACTTTCAGATTTCAATTGAGAGAAATTGAAGCTGCTTTCCTTTGATTGGAGAAAATTAAGGGACAATTGTTCAGAGGTGTTCAAAGTTTTCAAGGGTTTTGAAAGAATAAACAAGAATAAACTTTTTAAAGGCTGGTAATTCTGTAACCTGTAGACAGAACTTTAATGTAAGAGAGTATAGCATAAAGCAGAATTTACACAAAAGGCGGTGCCTAGATGAACGGTGAAAAAAAAATTCAACAATGACTTTCGACTGAGGTCTTGCATAAAGACATGGACAAATACACGGGGCTATGGGAAAAGAACAGGGAATAGAAATATTCACACACTCACTCACTCTCTCTCTCTCTCTCACACACACAAACACACACACACACACACACACACACACATTTAACAACCAGGTTTGTTCGAGCTACATTGTAGATTGCTGCTCTGACGTTGAATATCCGATGCACCCGACATTGTTGAAGGTGGAAAAGTGCCCAGCGCATCAATTTCCCATTTCGAACATTGCCCGGGACAGTTTGAATCTTGACAAATTGCGTCCGTCAATTGCCTTTCTGCCTCATTGCAGCACCATGTGGTAACCTCACTGCCAACACATTCTAACAATAAAACGTAAAACTAGAGCACAATTTTTCAATCCTTTTAAGTTGAGAGTGAACTTGAAATCGCAACACTGTGAAAATAATGCAAGTAAGATATTGATGTGGAACTTGGCAAATTTCAATCATTCTAACATCGCAAAACTAAGGAGTAAAGTTGAAAATCATTATCATAATAGCTCAGGCATGTATTATGCTGGCATAGTAACCTTAGTAATATGCTTTCATCTGTTTTGATAGCAGCTGTGGAGTGTCTTTGTATCAGATTTATGAGCACATATAAGCACAGAACTGTACTGAGTTGGGGAGAATCACATTCATTGCTGGAGAAACTAGCGCTCACATTTTCTGTTATGGAAAATGAGAGCAAAGCTGATTGTAATTGGGTTGATGTCAGTAGTAATAGAATGTCGAGAAACAGAAACCATCCAGCTGACAGCTACAAGATTGCACATGCTTGCCAATACCATCGTAAGCCCCAGGAGTTGTCATTTTCTTGAAACCAGTCCTGCTCATACATTGCAGTGCTTTGGTTTAATAAGACTACAACATACAGCATTTAATGCAACTCATGCATTGTAACAGTCGTGTGTGCCTTAACTGATGGCAACACAGACCAAAGGGTAGGTTATGTTCGATTTTAAGCACTCACAAAGAGCAACTGTGCTACTGCCAGCTCAACAAGATGTGGAAACTTTAGGTGAGGCAGCATCTTGGCTCGCTGTTTGTAATTATTGAAGTGACAGGAGAGTTAATGGAGAGAAAATCAAAACTATTTCTTCAGCTTGGTCAGAGATGGAGGCTGAGAGAAGGGGGCTGACAAAGACAGACCTCTCTACATTCCATCACATCTTAAGCTTTTTATTTCTCCTGAGTATCTGTAATTGTTATAACATCTGTAATTGATAAAAGATCAAAGGACATAGTAACTTTGCAAATTAACCAAATCATACTGTTTTAACATGCAGCAGAATTATTTTTCTACTAATGGATTAACAGCGATGAGAAAGTCTGCTTGACCAGCTGAGAATCAGAGCGAATTTTCTGATGGGAAATTATTATTTATCGTTGCCTGATAGTTTACCACCAGTGGAAGAGAAAAAAAAATGTTGCTGTAGCATTTTATGTGATTAAAGAACAACATAATTGTTGTTGAACGTTGTTTGAGAAAGGAATAATGCTGTGGAGCATGTGCCAGCATTACGACGGGCTGTCACATTTATGAATGCTTTTCAGCAGATGGCTTCCAAAGGAGATTGGTTTCAGCAGTGGTCTCCTAGAGACTTGGGGTAACCCTCCGCAAGAGCATGTACAAGCATTTGAGAAGTTGATCAAAGTAGCAAGTGGAAATCATGCAAACAGTAAGTCATCGTGTTAAATGCGAAACTGATTACTCTCTCTCAAGCTTTCACAGGAATTGGCAGGAGAAACCTTTGGGAAATTTCAGAATAAGAAATTTAGCCAACATAGGCAAAGTTTTTACTGAGCAAAAACAGAAGTTGCTGAAGAAGCTCAGCAGGTCCGGCAGCATCTGTGAAGAAAAAAATCAGAGTTAACTCTTTGAGTCCAGTGACCTTTTCTCAAAACTGTTCTGAGGAAGGGTCATCAGACCTGAAACATGAACTCTGATTTTTTTCTTCACAGATGTGCTGGGCCTGCTGAGCTTTTCTAGCAACCTCTGTTTTTGCTCCTGATTTACAGCAACCGCAGTTCTTTAAGTTCTTACAAAGTTTTTTTTTAAATGATCATGTAGGAATTGAAATAAATGACTTCTTGGTTATTCATCAGTTGAAGAATGCTGCACTTGGCATCAAAGCTTTGTCTATGCCAATCCACACCTATTTACATGCAGTGGGGGCAGTCTATAACATGGCAGGACTGCAAACTGCGAGGTTTCCGAGAAAGAAGTTGGTGCAACTTTTTTGACATTGAATTGTAATGGTGTTGCATTCAGCTTTCAACTCTTTCCAATTTCAAAGCTTGATAATTTGGAGCAGTTATTTAAATTTGCTTGCTTGGAACATTTATGGTGATGTACTGGTATCCCTATCAGGAATTAAATATCATAATTTTTGTAGCTTATGTGAAACGTTTACCTGTAAAATGATAGATTAAAGGACTGTGTTCACTGCACTTTCTATGTCTGAACAGCAAAGTATTCAGAACACAATGCAAAAAAGAAATGGACAAGAAATATAATCAAGGAATGAAATACTTGTTTATCTTCTCTCTGCTCTGTTCTATCCTCTGTGCTATCTTGCAACATGACCAACGACCCTTTGGCCTTGCTTTCTGAGAATATTTCCACAATGTCTCCATCTAAATAGTCAAATGAACCTCTGATATGTCTAAAACTCATGTACCAGATTCTGGTTTCCAGACCATGCCTCTACCCAATTGCTTTCCTATAGTCTAGCTGTTAACTGGAAGAACTGCTGTTTATTATTTGTTGCTTTGCAATTCCAACACTAGTTCTCTCCAGCTCCAAGATAATAATAAGGCATTCTGAAGGAATGAAACTACAAATATTTTGGGTAGGGTTGTGCAACCAACCTGTGATTCCATATGAAATTACCTTTCACTGAACACCATGTGGTACAGCAAGTATTGAATATTGAGAATATCAAAATCATTTCTCTGCAATAACCTTTTGGATTTTCAATACAGGTTCATGTTAACTCTGTTCATAGGGACTGACAACATTTTTATGGAGACACAAGGATCAAATTTCACTTTGGTGACAGTTGTACATGTTAATATAATGTACTAATGCTATATTTTGTAAGTGTCATTAACAAAGCATGAACCCAATTGTTGTTATGGAATGGAGTACCTAATTTACAGTGATTCCAACTATAATCTCATTGTATGGCTTTCCCAGTTCATGATACTTTTTGATTCCCTCATTCACCTTACTGTCTTATGGAACATAGAACATACAAAAGTACAGCACAGTACAGGCCCTTCAGCCCACGATGTTGTGCCGTGGAATAATCCTAATCCAAAAATAAAATAACCTAACCCACATTCCCCTCATTTCACTGCTGTCCATGTGCATGTCCAGCAGTCGCTTAAATGTCACTAATGACTCTGCTTCCACGACTACCACTGGCAAAGTATTCCATGCGCTCACAACTCTCTGGGTGAAGAACCTCCCTCTGTTGTCTCCTCTATACCTTCCTCATAACACCTTAAAACTATGACCCCTCCTGGCAGTCAATCCTGCCCTGGGGAAAAGTCTCTGGCTGTCGACTATATCCATGCCTCTCATTACCTTGTACACCTCGATCAGGTCACCTCTCTTTCTCCTTCTCTCCAGAGAGAAAAGTCCGAGCTCAGTCAACCTCTCCTCATAAGACAAGCCCTTCAGTCCAGGCAGCATCCTGGTAAACCTCCTTTGCACCCTCTCCAAAGCCTCCACATCTTTCTGATAATAGGGCGACCAGAACTGGACACAATATTCCAAGTGTGGTCTCACCAGGGTTTTGTAGACCTTCAGCATAACCTCGCAGCTCTTAAACTCGATCCCCCTGTTAATGAAAGCTAAAATACCATATGCTTTCTTAACAACCTTACCCACTTGGGTGGCAACCTTGAGGGAGCTATGCACTTGAACACCAAGATCCCGCTGTTCCTCCACACTGCCGAGAATCCTGCCTTTAATCCTATATTCAGCATTTAAGTTCAACCTTCCAAAATGCATCACTTCGCATTTATCCAGGTTGAACTCCATCTGCCGTTTCTCAGCCCAGCTCTGCATTCTGTCAATGTCTCGCTGAAGCCTGCAATAGCCCTCAATACTATCAATGGCACCTCTAACCTTTGTGTCACCAGCAAACATACTAACCCACCCCTCAACCTCCTCATCCAAGTCATTTATAAAAACTACAAAGAGTAGAGGCCCAAGAACAGAGCCCTGTGGGACACTACTCAGCACTGACCTCCAGGCAGAATACTTACCATCTACAACCACTCTCTGCCTCCAGTCAGCCAACCAATTCTGAATCCAGTCAGCCAAGTCACCTTGTATCCCATACCACCTGTCTTTATGAATGAACCTGCCGTGGGGAACGTTATCAAATGCCTTGCTGAAGTCCCTGTACACCACATCCACTGCTCGACCCTTGTCAACCTGTCTCGTGACCTCCTCAAAGAGCTCAATAAGATTGGTGAGGCATGACCTGCCCCTCTCAAAGCCATGCTGACTCCCTTTAATCATGCTATGCTTTTCCAAATAGTCATAAATCCTAACCCTCAGAATTCTTTCCAAAACCTTGCTGACCACAGACGTAAGACAGACTGGTCTGTAATTTCCAGTGATTTCCCTATTCCCTTTCTTGAAAAGAGGAACAACATTTGCCACCCTCTTATCTGTCATCACTCAACTATCTCTTATTCTGGGAGCAAGAGGCATTCCATTAAAACCTTTTCTGGCCTATGGTTGGACATTAATCTTTGTGAAACTACAAATATTTACTTGTTTTTGAAGTTTACCATATTGTTGCTTTGTTAGTCAGCATGAAGAGAACAGTCAGAAGGAAGACAGTTTTCACCTGAAGATTTTAACCTGTTTATACCATGTCTCAGATAAGAAAAAAAAATGATTCCACAAACAGAAGAGATCTTTTAATTCTATTCCAGATCATGCCTTTGGCTAATTTTAAACAGACTATTTGTTGGTTTGATCACAAGCTGGTTTGACATGTGTTCTTTCACTATGTATTTGTAAGGACTTAAGATCTCCTCAGTCTTCATCATTATAAAACCTACAAAGCCAAGTAACCGTTGAATTTAAGATCAATTTTCATTGTAACAACAGGAGCTTTTATTCAGTATAGAAAGCACAGTTTACCATAACCTCAGCAAGAGCACCAACATATGTTACCTCAACAGCTAAGGAATTTATAATGGAAAGACAACCAAACAAAGTTGATTTTTGTAACCTTTGGCCACAGGAAGGATCTATTTCAATCTGTATAAAAGCCATGAGTTTAAGTCAGAGATTTCTATACCCTGCTGCTCCGAGTTTCCAAATTGTTTCAGGGCAATGGGATGAGGGAGGGGGCAGTAAGGTGGGGTAGGTATGTCAGAGATTCAAGGGTGTGATGTTTAGAAGAGCTATACTAATGAGGCAGGCAAGGAGAGAGCTGCGTACGTGACATTTTCCTAGTGCGTTACCCATTGGACACCCCACCAATATGGAGAAGCATAGCACAGTGCCTGTGTTTAGACAATATTGAGCTTTCCGATTGCTCCAAGGATACAATGACAGAAGAAAGGCCTCTGCAGTCATATTCAAATTTCTTTGGTCCTGAATCCAAGCAAAAAGTGGGCTGGTGTTGGATTTGGAGATAGTAAGGACTGCCGATGCTGGAGTCTGAGACAACACAGTGTGGACCTGGAGGAACACAACAGGCCAGGCAGCATCAGAGGAGCAGGAAAATTTACGTTTCGGGTCGAGACCCTTCTTCAGAAATGGAGGTGAGGGAGTCCCAACCTGAAACATCAGCTCTCCTGCTCCTTGGATGCTGCCTGACCTGCTGTGTTCCTCCACATGGTGTTGGATTTGACTCCCTGCCATCCCTCAACCCCCAGTCACATGAAAGCTCTGAATGAAAATTACCTGTGAACCTATCCTGTGGTAGGTTTTGTGAGAAAGCAGATGTGGGGTGCACACACAAAGGCATGGGCAAGAAAACTCAATCCACAGCTTTATCAAAGATGACAAGACTTGGAATTGGATTCTCCATTTTGTTGAGTCCTTATCCTTACTGTTCACTTCATATCAACTTTTACTTTTAGGTTTCAGAATATTTCAGGGAACATGATTTACCACATATAGAGTCATAGAGTCGTACAGCATGGAAAATGCCCTTCAATCCAACTAGACCACTCCAAACATGTTCCCAAATTAAACTGGTTCCATCTGCCTGCTTTTTGCCTGTACACCCCTCAACCCCTCCTATTCATGTACTTATCCAAATACCTTCTAAGTGTTGTAAGCTGCATCCACAATTTCTTCTGGCAGTTTACTGCACTTACAAACCAAACTGTGTATAAAGAAATCATCACTCATGTCTTTTTTGAATCTTTCTCCTCTCACTTTAAAAATATTTTCCCTGGTGTTAACTCCCCCAACTTGGGTAAAAGATCATTGCTATTCAACTTGCCAGTGCTTCTCATGATTTTATAAACCACGATAAGGTCACCCCTCAAACTCCTAAGCTGCAGTGAACAGAATCCCAGCCTTTCTAGCCTATTTTTACAACTCAATCCCTCCAGTCCTAGCAACATCCTGGTAAAACTTTTCTGAACCCACCCCACTTGAATAATATCCTTTATATAACAGGGCAACCAGGACTGCACATAGTAATCCAGAAAAAGCTTCACCAACATCCTGTACAACCTCAACATGACGTCCCTATGCCTGTACTCAAAGGTCTGAGCAATGAAGGCAAGTGTGGTAAATGCCTTCTTAGCTATCCAGTCCACTTGGGATGTAAATTTCAAAGCATAATGTAAGTGAACAACTAGGCCTCTCTGTTCTACAGCGGTAGCTACTACTCAGGTGGGTGTTGTATTCATAGCAGCCTCTATCTTCCTGGGCATGCAATTCAATAGAGTTACAGGCCAAGCAGACGTGGGATTGACTTCTGCCTTTAGGCAGAGGTCCTTGATCCTTGGGGATAGGAAGGTTGAGGGTCAAGTGCCTGACTGCATTTGCGCATGATGCAGCTGGCATTCCCTAAAAAGGCAACGTGAAGCTTGTTGCTGATTTTGGAGGCAGCAGCTAGAGCCCAGGTTCCTCCCAGGATTTCACTCAGTGTGTTTATAGAATGTGTAAACTTTGGAGGAGACTACAAGTGTTTTTTTTCTGAATCGATGTTCAAAATTCTCGTTTTTGACTGTGATTAGCAAGGCATCTCAGATTTTATGCAATTTAGAAAGACCCTAATTTGCAGGCTTTATGGCTTACCTTGTAAAGTAACTGTCGCAATTATATGTAAGTTAAAATGACTGATCTGTTTCGCAACACGTGAAAAAGTGCACAATGATGTTTATTTTAGATGCCTCGCTCGTTGTGTTAATAAATTGATTGTACTCTGCAGACCATGAATACTGAATAGAGTAAACAAAACTTTTACATCAGTCAGGCCACATCTTTTACAATCTTCTTAAGCAGGACAGGAATTATTTAAAACTACAGTAATTTAAAAAGCTAATCTCTAAAGCACAGTTCCTAACAGAAAAATTGCTAGTTCTAATATGAATAGATGCAATGTGTGGTTAATATTTCAATGTATATGTCAGCTTGATAATGTTAACCACCACACTATTCAATTACAAGCCTTGCAATATTTGAAGTTTGATATAGTACCTCAGCAAATTCAATACATAGGCAGTTGTAATTCAGTAAATCAGTTTAGTACTCTGCAGTTTGTTCTGTTGTAGAAAAGTGACTGCACTGCAAATACAATACTGATAATAAAAACTGCTATTGGTGGAGGAGAGTAATGAATTTTGTAGCCTCAACTGAGATCCAGATGAAATTTATTGTGATTTTTGTCATTTTGGGGTGAAATCAATATCGTTTGTCAATAACGTGCAGTAAGGACCCCTCCTGGGGTGTGGTATTTTACTTATGTTCTGGCACTGGCAGTCATAGCCGAGAAGTAACCATTTAAAGCTTCACCTACACATGAAAAAAATGTATAGCTACAGATTTTTAAACAATTTTGTGCTGATGCGGATGAAAAATGAATTGAAATATCTGTTATTGCAAAGAGCAGCTTGGAAAATCATGGTTGTTGAGAAAACCATGCATGTTCATTGTCTTTACAGATGTCAGTTGTTCAGGGCTTTTGCCATTTAACAGAGGTTCAGAGGGATTTAGTTGTAGAAGGTGTGCTTTATATTGCCAGTCTCAGCACTTTAGCAGAGTCTTTGTTCCAATTCCAGGGCTGCCTTTTCTGTCATAGTAGATCAGATTGGAAATGTAGATGAGAGTGGGATGACACAATTCAGTGACGGAAAATCAGTCATTGTTTTGCAGCAAAATGAATGTGCAGTAAGTAAAAAATAAATTATTGTAATATTTGAAGATTTCCTCTTGAGTGAGTTACATAAGTTGCCCTCAGAAGTGAGATTATCGTTTTTGCTCATATTTGTGCCAATGTGGTGCCCGTGAAGGTTACTGCTAATAACTAACACACAAAGGGAATCGTATTGACATCAAATCATTTTCAGCTTTTGAATTCTGAAAATTTGTTAGCTTGAATAATTAAGTTTTAGCCTTGGAATTACAACAGCTTTCCAAATAAAAGAAAACATAAAAATGCTTTTGACGGCTTGAGTGGCAACAAGCAAAGTCGCATTAAAAATCACTCCCAGAATGATTTAGCAAAATGCATTTAATTTAGATTTATGCCAAAAGTGAACAGCCAAAGTTACCTAGTATCACAACATAACTGATATTTCTGGTGTTGAATAGTAATTATCTTTGCAACTATTTAGATTTGTTTTACTGTTGACACACATGAGAGACAACAGAATTCTGCCTGTCTCAGTGCAGCCACATTTTTTGGAAGAGTGTCACCACACCCTGGTTTTATATCATGGAGGAGGAGTGACAGAGGCAGGAGGCTCTGAGAATAATTAGAGTTAGAATGAGCTTTATTGTTACATGTACTCAAATGATTACTGTGAAAAGTTCGTAAGTCACCACTTCCAGCACCATCTCGGGTACAAAGGCATCCAGGTACAAGGTCTTCGGTTACAAGATCTTAGAAAATAGAAAAATAAAGAAGTCCAGCATTGGAGACATGAAAGTTAAACGCAATGGTCTTCAAATCCAGACCACGCTGGTTTTTCACCTCCGGCTTGCACTTGGCCTTAGTGCCAGACCATGCTGGGCTTCACCTTGAGCATCATGAGACTGGGAGATTGCTCTGGAATCACATCAAGACCAGAGCCCATGCTGAGGCCATGCCAGTCCAAGAGACCGCCATACACCATCAGAAGACCACCACACCAGGACAAGAAGATGCCACGCCAAGGGACCACCGCATCGAGCTGGGCGGTCACCATGGGATGCCACCAAGCCAGGCTGGGAGACCACCATGCCACGTCGAGAGGCCACTACACCAGGCTGAGAGGATTCCATGTTGTGTCTGCGCTGAGGCCAGATTTCGTTGGATTCCAGGAGTAATTAGAGGCCAGAGCCAATGGAGGCTGGGAGCAAATGGAGGCCAGGTGTCGTCAGACGCTGGGAGTCTTTGGAAGCCAAGAGGGAGGGAGAAGAAAAGAACACAAAGAGGAAAAAAAAGGGAAGGAAAAGAAAAAAATCGAGCTCCGGCTGAAGCATCCTACCCCTCTGCCATCTTGGATTGATAAGGTATCAAGATATTAACAGCAATGCCCTTGTTGCAATGCTCAAAGGTTGGCATAAAAATGGGCATAAATCTCAGAATAAATGGGATCTAGGAAATTCTGGACACTGATTATTGCCCAAGTCAAGTTGAGGTTTGATTTACTCATAGTGCACAACCAGTCAAAGCCAAATGACGACCCTGCTTAATCCTTGTGATAGTCTTATTGATTCTGAGGTAGAAATTTGTTTAGTGTGTCTCAACACAATAGTATCATTCAATTCAAAAATGTCTAATATTTTGGTAAATGTTACAATATCACTTGCAACATTCTTGATTATAATGTTGTCGTAAAGTTGAGACATAGATTATTGGATACTCAGCTAAGAGAGCAGCAATTCTAAATCTCTATTAATAAAATGTGAGGCTAGATGAACACAGCAGGCCCAGCAGCATCTCAGGAGCACAAAAGCTGACGTTTCGGGCCTAGACCCTCTTTTGTGCTCCTGAGATGCTGCTGGGCCTGCTGTGTTCATCCAGCCTCACATTTTATTATCTTGGATTCTCCAGCATCTGCAGTTCCCATTATCACTAATTCTAAATCTCTTCCTTTTTTTTCCTCTTTGTGTTTTTTTCTCTCCCTCCTTCTTGGTTTCCAAAGACTCCCAGCCTCTGAGCACACCTGGCCTCCAGTTGGCTGATTTGTTCAGTGTTTTCATGTTTTCTGCTCACACAAAGCAAGTATCACCCTTTCCAAATAATAAAAGAACAGTGTCGATTGTAGTCATGAGCCTCTTCTAGTTTTGAACATTCTTTCTTCCTGGATGAAGAAGCTGAAATGGACGGGAGCAGGGATTTATTTAATATATCCATTGAATATGGGGTAGAATAATTGAAATGGAATATGGGACGTGGAGGATAAATTCACTGTCACTACATTTTTAACAGAACTTGTTCCCCAATCATGTGTCACAGGATTAAGCCTCTCTTCTAAGAGCAGTGAGATATGTGTGCGTACATGAATTGAAAAGGAGTTAACCTGATGTCAAGGCCCCAGAAATTTGATGGTGCGGTGTATCATTTGAAGTTAATTTAAGTAGCCAGAAAAGTTGGATAATGCTTGACGCAGATAATATTTCTGAATGCTTAAATAATATGTTCCGATTTGAAAGGCAGTTTGTTTCTAAAGTTTGGAACCATAATCTATTAGAATGTTTAAATTGCTATCCAAACTAGAGAAAGCAATTTTTAAAAACATGTTTTTTTATGTTAAAGAATATGCATTTGATAGATTATAAGATGTTTCCCAGTTAATGGAGTCGATGGACATCATAAGGTTATTTGTAGGGATATAAAAATGTGTCAGTGCTTTGCAGTAATGCTAGGATGAGGTACAGCAGAACAATTTATTCTCAATGAGCATGCACAAAGTAAGATTTATGACTTTTGTATCTCGGATGACATTTCTTACATAGTTGCTGTGATACAGCAAATTAAAGGGCTCTGAGAATACCATGGGGTGTGTTTTTGTAATGAAGGAGAAGAGACCGAGGCAATAAGAAGATAATTAAGGTAACAACTTGTGAAAAATTAAAGTGTCTTTGTCTTTCATTTTTCGAATCTCGGAGCATAAACTTTGAAGTTGTTAATTTAATTGCTGATATTCTCCAAATCCCTAAAGAATGTCGAGGATTAATCATCTGTTCAATTCCAACAGGAGATAAGCCCTAAGTCAATTGAAATGTTCATGATTTAACCCTGTATGCAATATAATTTGACAAGATTAACAATTTTTAATTGTGATGTCTAATGTTCTATGAGTGTTCCTGTCCTTAGAGTATCCTTACCAATTCATATAGAGATAATCATTGTAAAATGCATGTTTTTCGACAGTGAAGTGAAAGAAAGTATCATTTGTTGGAAGGTCATTAAACTGACATCCATTATTATGTGGACATTACCCTAACTTTTGTCTTACTTAATCACATGAAGACAGAAGTGTCATTTCTACAGCACAGCGCATTTCAATAAAAAGACGAGAATGTCCTAAATTCTCATGCTCAAGTGTTTAACCTTGCACTTTGGATCAGTGCAGCAAATGATTTTTCATGAAAGATGATTGGCTTGTAAGAAATTGGAATGTAGCTTTACTTTTTAATGCAATCATCACTCACAGATCATGCCCCCTTTCAGAAGAATAAAATTCATAATTAAAAACAATTGAAACACTTGATAATTCTGATCTACTCTTATTCTGTAATTATTTGGAGGTAATAAAAGAATGCATGAGACAACTAGGCATAATTACAAGAGAAATAATTGAGAGTTCTAATCTCCCAACAACAAAATCTTTGATTTACATACTATATTTAATGCAGTTGATTATCCCAGTAGGTTTTACCCAAGCATAATCTGGAAAATATTGACACCATACAAAAGAAGCAGATGTTAGGTTGATTAAGAACTTGATCAGAGGTAGATTGTAAAGAATAGAGACAACTAAGGGCCCAGTAATTATGGGCAAATTGAAGGAAATAGAAGATGCACAAACATTGATAGATTGAAAAGTTCTCAGGGATGGTTGAGGTTGAGTAAAACTTACAGAGATAAGAAGGGGTGCATGAGATCACACATGGGCACCAAATGTCAGCTGTGGTTCAGTTTTAACATTCTTGCTCTGAGTCAGAGATTTTTGGATTTAGGTCTTGCTGCAAGACATGAGCTCCAAGCTCAAAGCTGTCCCTAAGTATAGTCCTGAAGGATTGCTGCCTGTAGGAAGTGTAATTTTATGAGTGCGAAGTGTCATCTGGATGTAAAAGATCCCAAGATCACTATCCAAGCACAGTGAGTTATCTCTAGTATGATGGTCAGTATTTCTCCTTAAGTCAGTTTTATGAAAGATTTTGATCATTATCACATTGCTGTTTGTGGAAGTATGCTATGCAAAAATTGGCTGCTACATTTCCTATAGTACGACAGTGCCTCCGGAACATCATTAACTATAAAGCCCTTTGGGATGTCTTGTGATTGTGCAATGTATTAAAGAAACAGAAATTTTTATTTTTCTTTTAATGTGAACATTAGGATTCTTAAACACCAGAAACCAATATAGATCAATAAGCACATCAATGATTGTTGAGTGGGAGTTAGTGCATGTTAGAACATTAGAAGCGGAGTTTTGAATGAAATTATTTATGTAGAGAGTGGAAGGTGAAAGGTATGTCATAACAGCAGCTGTTGTTTAGTTTAGAGGTGGTAAAAATATGCATGAGGAATTTCAGTAGCAGGTGAGCTCAGTCGAGATCATGGAAACAGATTGTGATATCACCACAGTCTTTGTGATGGAGAAGCTATGAGGCTGGAAGCCCAGCTGTAGGGTCAAATTGATTGAACAGTTTAAGAATAGTGTGTTCTGAGACCATGGGCCAGAATGTAGATGGAATTGAGGTAAAAGGATGGAGTTCATGTTTATGGCCAGTGATTGGGAGGGTGTAGTTACAAAGTCCATGACTATGGACATTTGAGCTCATCCTGGACTGGGCGTCAGATAAGCAGTGTAACAATGAAACAATGTAACATTTTTGTGGTGACTGTTTGATCCAGCTTTAACTGTATTATAAATAATGGCACAAAGTCTGGTGAATTATAACAATGGGTTTTTAGACACACACTGTTATTAAAATTTAAACAATGTGTTGAGGAAGCAACACACTTTGAGTTGTGATTTGCCGCAAATAGCTGGGTGGTTTGTGGCACTCTGTCTTTAGCGTTCAGAAAATGGGAGCCCGTTGTTCGAGTCCCTGGTTGAAGCTGCTGTGTACTGTGTGGCTACTCTGTTTGCAACATTATAACCATGATAAGTGAGTGAAGTACTTAATTGGCAATAATGCATTTTAGGATGAGCTTAGGTCATGAAAAGCACTATAAATAATTGGTTGGTGGTACAGAACTTAAATATTACACGCATCAAAATTAGCAGACAATAGACCAGATTTGAAAAAGAAACACTAATTTGTACAGCATGAGAAGATGGTGCTAACTAGTTGACCATTGTTGGCATGGGAATGCATCAAGAACTGTTAACTGTTAATTTTTGTTCTCTGACAAGGCAGGCAGAATCTGACAGCACAGGGTTTTGTGATGGGGAATTCAACAGAGACTGGAAGTCTCCATGACCCTTTTCAAATGAATAAATGCATGTATAAATACATTTCTTTTGCTTACGTTAAACAGGGTTAACATATGTAGCTTCTAGCGCACACAGATGCATTACAATGTGAACCTGGCTGATAATCTTAAAATGGTTTCTAGTGTAACTTTTAGCCCAGTTTGGACTATGTCATTCCATGTTGAGGTAATCTGAGGTGGACTGGACACCATTTAATATAAAGCATAGTGACAAGAGCTACACACCGAAAACAATATCATGTCCATTTGCTTTTTTGACATTACCAACTTATTTGCCAATGTACCACTCAAGGAAGCTATTGATATCTGCAGATATAAAAGTGTCACTTTGAAACTGACAAAATACAACTCCTTGAATTTGGTGGATTTCTGACATTCTCCACAAATTGCAGCATTCATCCCAAAGTATAGTACCTCAATCAATGCAATTTATTACATTATTACAGAGCTGTGGTAGTTTCCAAGTCAGCATGGCTTCTATTTGTAAGAGTGCATTGTATGTGGCCTATGCTGGGATGATACTTGTTTAGGGTGTGCTGCAATGCAATCCCTCACAGCACTCCCTCTTCATCTTATGAATAGTCAGTTCAAGGGCAATTAAATTACATATGGAATCACAGGGAAAGCAGTATGAAGCAAACTTTGGCAAGGAGAATGAAGGAGAGTACTATATAAATGGAGAACAACTGTGAAATTCTGAAGCGCTGAGGGATTCAGGTGTTCTAGTGCACGAACCACAAAAGTTAGTGTACAGGTATATTGAATAATCAAGAAGATGAATGGGATGCTATCTCTTATTGTAAAAGGAATTGAACATGAAAGTATGCTTGTTATATTCCAATTAAACAGGGCGTTGATGAGACCATATCTCATATATTGTATTATTTATATAATGATACAGACACATTGGAGGCAATTCAGATGAGGTTTACTAGATTGATACCTGAAAAAGCATGTCCTCCTGTAAGGATAAGTTAGACAGACTGGGTTTGTTTCCACTAGAATTTAGAAGAGCAAAGGGTTAATCAATTGAGGATTGAGATGGGGAGAAATTTCTTCATTCAGTGAGGGGTGAATCATTGGAATTCTCTACTTGAGAGGTTGAGATGGAATAATTTTTGGACTCTCACAAAATCAGGAAATATGCAGAGTTAATGGGGATATGGAGTTGGAGCCAGACGTTATGACCTTATTGAATGGTGGAGCAGTCTTGGTGCACCATGTTGTCTACTTCTGTTCTTAACTCCTATTTTTTTATGATGTCAGACTAACAACTTAGTATTCCTGACATAGAAATGCGATTGCACTCAAAAACTGGCACGTGGGTTTTACACCTTACATGCCTGTTTACTAGGTCATTGGCAGGTTGTTAAATTTGTGTTTGGATGTCTTGAAAATGATTTACATGTGAAACTATTGCTAACAGTGTAAATAACACAGAAAAAAGTCAGCCACTTCAGGACTTAGTAGAGAGATCTTAACTAAAAAGGACCTGCTTTTGTCCCTCAGGAGAAGAGTAGGCTACACTACCCACTCAACTAATGACCCATTAATGCTATTCTCAGATGCTGCCGTTTGCAACCAAATCATCAAGGGCGTGAGTTGATCAAGGCTGTCCATCATGACCATGTGAAGTGTCTTTAAAGAGAATTTATCTATCTTCCACCTCCTTAGCTATTGACTATGGTTATACAACTCATAGGAGCTCTCCAATAGGAACAAGAGAAATGCTAAAACATGTAATTGCCAATTAAGTATTAATTGACTTTGTTGTCTTTGATAGAGATGTCTACTGTCTTTTGTAAACTGTGGTTCCCCCTCCTGGTTCGGTCCTTAAAGAAAGAAACATGTATTTAAAGTGATTTTCGCAACCTCAGGGTGTCCCAAGTTGTTTCACAAAGTCATATAGGTAAGTCTAGTACATCTCATGTTGCTTCATTCTATGAATGGGGAAAGTAATGTCAGTTTTTTCCTCAGTGAGCTCTTTAATACAGCAGTTATGATTCATGTGCTGGATAGGGTCTTACAAAAAGCATAGGAACTTTATTTAGACACTTTAATCAGGATTTTAAATATTTCTATACCCCTGACACCAACAAACAGCCCAAGCCAATATGACAGATGAGGTATTTATTGCTCAGACTGAACATCTTCACCATGTTAGAATCTCAGCAGCTAAAACTAAGTGGGTACAGCTCCTTCAAAGGTTCAGGCCTATGAGTTCCAGACCCACTAATTGAACTGAACTGAATTCATTAAATGCTGGTAACGTATGAGATCCCACCAGACAATAATGAAAGCTACCAGATTGTCTTAAACTAACCAGTTGCTTTACTTATGTCATTCGAGAATGAAACCTGGTAGCACTCCTGCTTTATAACCCAGAATTCTGATAGTTCCAGTTCTAAATGCCACAAATTATACTTGATAGCCAAGAGGCAATTCAGAATGGGAAACAAATTGAGCATTTCCAATGTGATCCTAAATCTGGTAAAACACAAGAGAGTCATGAAAATCCTGACGAAATGAGAGCATTATTTGTGTGGCATGTATGATATTTATCAATCAGGTATGAATTATTTGAAGAAGATGCAGAATAATTTGGTATGTTCAAAAATAATTACACCCTGGGTAAACAAGATTTTTAACGTAAAAAAAGGAGGATATGCAAATCAATTTGCAGCAATTAATTTGTCACAGTACTGAACTTATTGTCTGTTCACTGTCACAGGCAGCAAGTTTGAATGAAAACTTACTTCCCTGAGTTAGGCATAACATTCTGCAGGAATCTTCAATCTGAATATTGCACTCTCCATTCCCTTCTGGCAGAATACAATCAAGATTTAGTAGTCCCATACCCATTATGGGTACTTTGAATCAATGACACTCAGGAAGTTTTGGCTTGCAAAATTCCAACTAATAATATCTCCTTAAGAGACAGTGTGTAGCACATAATTTTGTTGACAACTTGGGCAGATAGAGCCCAACGTAGCAGGTAATTAAGGTTGACTTTTTGTACTGTGGTGTGGTGTGGTGTAGCGCAGTTACAGTAAATGGTTCTCGGCAATAGAATGGTGGTGATGGTGAATACATTATCTAAATATAAATCTCATCCCTGTTGTCAAACTCCTGACAAGCTGATGCTAAGTAGTTATTACTGTCAGAAAATAAATAAAAGACATTCTCTATATTGTCTTGCAGGAATAACCCACACAGTGCTGCAAGTTTATTTTGAAAAGAGGACGTCGTTCTTTGGCTCAGTTTGGAAGCTTTGTAAATAAACAAGGGTAAAAAGGCCTTGCTGTAATCTGAACAAATATACTTCTGAATTTTAATTATCATCAGAAGATGTTTGTATAAAAGACACTGAACCGTATATGAATCTGCAAACTAACTACCTTCCCCCCACCTCAACCCAAAACCTTTCTAATACTGCAACTTTTGACATGTGGTGCCATTTACCATCACCTTAAATGTTAAAATAGTAGTTGTCACTGTCTTCACTGTACAGCCTTCACTAAACTCATCTTTCCAAAGTAAGAAACTTCACATGTACTAATATCATTTAAATGCTATGTTGAAACTCAAAGGATTTGAATGGAAGGGTTAGATATTATACATCTTATTCAGAACATTTTCTGATGTTCTAGTGAATTATGACCTCTTCAGAACCTTTTAATGGAATAACTGCCTTGTAATCAAAGTTGGATTTTGCATTTGTGATCCTGTGTATTTATTTTTCTCTTGTCATAAGTCAACATGATTTTTCTGAAGATGATAAAAACAACAGTGATGCTGCTCGAGCAGTGTGATATTCACCTGAATCTACCAACCATCATGATCATGGGCTTGGTTTACTTTGGAAGCAGTCTTATGGGACTCTGCGAGGAGTAAGCCATTTTATCCTAACTGATGCAAGGGCATTACTTTTATTTTCCACTTTTACATTCCAGCTGTAAATTAGTAAAAAAACCTCAAGGAATGATACAGTAAGCTACAAGGACCACCAATTTACTCCACTGAATACTTGTAGGCCACCACAGTGTATTTGATTGAGGAATGTATAAATGGCTTCACAAAGGCTTTATCACACAGACTGTAATTGTCATTAAAATGTAATTTGGAATGTATTTTCATAATGAGATTGATGAAACAGAAAAGGGATATTGTCTTCTTATTTATAAAAGAGGTTTGGAAAAAGAAAATCTTTGTAACCTTGCTTTGAAAATGAAGGCTTTGAAATATTGAGACATACCTGATTTGAAAGTCAGAAGTTAATGCATCCATTATCTGTGACCCAAAGGAAAAAGTCATATTTTCTTGTAATTAGATTATAAAAATTTCAAATAGGATTTGAAATATTCTTGCACCCTAGTTGCAATCCACCTCTGTGACCAGAACTAAGTATAATGCTCAACCTTTCCAACGAAATGAAATAGGAAGAAAGCGTGTTAATTTGATTTCCATTTTGCATTATCAATTTGTTAGTCATTTCACTGTAGTTCTACTATAAAATACAAAGATGGAATCTTCCCAGAAGCTGAACAACATGGGGCCATGGAGAATGTTGAGCGAGGCCTGTTTTGATATCTCATGAGAGAAATGGAGGGCTTAAGTGAGATTAAATGCAACAAAATCTGGACAATATCCAGGCTTGGGATGACAAGTGGCAAGTAAAATTTACATCACACAAACTCTAGACTATCACCATCACCAGTAAGAGATAACATAACCACCACCCCTTGACATTCAATGCTGTTACTATCACTGAATCTCCAACTATCAACGTCCTCAGGGTTATCATTGATCAGAAAGTCAACTGGACTCACCACATAAACACAGTAGCTAAACCAGCAGGTCAGAGCCTGGGAAATCTGTGATGAGTAACTCACCTCCTGACTCCCCAAAGCTTGTCCACCTTCGATGAGGCACAGGTCAGGAGAGTGATGGAATGCTCCCCACTGCCTGGATGAGTGCAGCTCCAACAAAACTCAAGAGGTTTGACACTGTCTAGGACAAAGCAGCCCGCTTGATTGGACATTGTATCCATGAGCATCCATTCCATTCACCATCAACACCCAGTAGCGGAATTGTGTACTATTTACAAGATGTACTGTAGAAATTCACCAAAGAACCTCAGACAGAACCTTCCAAACCCACAACCACTTCCATCTAGAAGATCAAAGGTAGCATATACACGGGAACATCACCACCTTCAATTTCCCCCCTCCAAGCTACTCACCATCCTGACGTGGAAATATATCACTGTTCCTTCAGTGTTGCTGGGTCAAAATCCTAGAATTCCCTCCCTAATGGCATTGTGGGTCACCCACAGCAGTTGGACTGCAGAGGTTCAAGAAGTCAGCTCACACCATCTTCTCAAGGCATCTAGGGTTTGGCAAGTAATACTGGCCAGCCAGCGACACCCACCTCCCACAAATGAGTACATTAAAAAAAAGTAAGTGGATAGCAGAGCTGTTAGAATTAGTGCAAGTGGGGGAAAGATTAGGTGTCCTGACTGATTGAAGTGAGACCACAGAGACCATGCAGGATTAGTGAGGCTTTTCAGTGGCTTAGAGCAGAGTGAAGGCACATGTTGCGTGCAACAGTGGTGACGTGAAAGTGGTGAAGCAGGGGCTTTGGTGGGAGCTGTCCACAGTAGCAGAGATAAAGTGAGTAAGAGGTAGCGAAGAGAAGATGGCTGCACTTACACTGATGCAGTGGAGAAGGTTATTAACCTTTCTCCTACACTGTTCAGCATTCCTCTAGACTCAAGACCACACTGAATTGGATGGTGACTTTGAAGCAGGCCATATCTGGTATCCTCTTGTGGGCCTGAGGGAAGAGAGCCTCTATCATCTGCAAAATCCTGTCCGCTAGAACCTCACAATCCCTGTTTGCAAAGTAGGGCACTGCTTTCCCCTTGTTTGCCATAGCATCAGTGTGAGCAGCCATGCAGCCAGCTCCAAATACCAGCACTTGGCCAGGAACATTAGAAGATTGCCAATTGCCCGCAATGCCACTATGTCCCAGGCTTTCCCAGCAATGACAAGTTCTGCCAGCTACACTGAGTGGGAAAATTGGTCTAGCATTTGCTGGGAGAGGTACCATAGGGGCAGGTTCAGAAGGTTAATGAAATGATATCGGTATGATTGTGTGAATGAACTCACTTGACCTCGTGCAGAGACACCCTGCATGAAACGTAATGGAAATGAATTGCTACTATAATATGGCAAGATTCAGACCTTGATTGAGTGCCATCATTGCCTGGCCGTGAGAATGAGATGAGACCACAGAGACCATGTAGGGTTTGTCAGGCTTTTCAGGTGCTTCGAGCTGAGTGAAGGCATATGTTACATGCAACAGTGAAAGTGATGGAGGACATTATTGGGCAGTGCTCTGGACCCATCACCTATTAAACAAGAATAAAACAGTCACCAAGGTCTAATTATTGAAAAGAGAATGCTTTACACCCATACGAAAATCTCTGTTCTGCCACTCAGAGCTTCTTTGATGTCTGGAAGAGATTAAGCCATTTATTGTTATAACCCTCTTATTAATGCTGAAAATATATGCACACTGCACTGGGTGAGCTCCTTTTTCTACTGAAACTGAAAACTTTGGCTGTGAAATTGGACAAAGACTGGAAACAGGCATGGGATTTGTGATTTGTGATAAATCTGCACTCTTTGCTTCCAATGTATTTAGCATGCAAACTTCATGCTGTTTGCGAATTTCAGTGATTGTAGCTTGCAGCCAGCATTAATCATGATGCTGAGTGGTTGCAAATTTGCAGAGAAGCTGCACAAGTCTGATACTTGAGCATGAGTTGTAGTCAGTGTGCAAAGTGAAGCTGTATTGTGGCTGGAACAGGAATTAAAAGTAATTTTATAACTGATTCTGACCTGAGAAAGGCAGATAAATAGCATAACATGGCAAAACCCAGACTCCAAGACTTTGTGAAGCTGCACTGGAGCTCTTGTTGCTGAAAGTGCAAAAGAGGAGCGATGTCATCCATTGAGGGCCGGGGATTAAGTGATTTGTACAAAGTGACTTCAGTTAAGATTGTAAAAAGATAGAGTCGCCATAGTTTCAGAGAGCTTTAGGTCTACTATCATTAGAGAGTCGACTGGTGTTGGTTTAACCTGAGGATTACCATGCGCCAGGTTGTGGGGGGGGGAGTTGATAAGGAGAGTCCTTCATGGTAACATCAGCCAGTGTGGGAAGTGAACCCTCACTGTTGGTGTCACTAAGCATCATAAACTAGCCACTGTGCTCATTTCTGTACATGTCAACAAAACCCAGTGCTGGAACCCACCAAACACCTTTACTGTTGTACCAGCAGAGAAGAGAAATCAAATATAAACTAATCTGGACAGTTTGATAACAAGATAATAAAATGTGAGGCTGGATGAACACAGCAGGCCAAGCAGCATCTCAGGAGCACAAAAGCTGACGTTTCGGGCCTAGACCCCTCATCTTCAAGGACCGCAACTTTCCCCCCACAGTGATCGAGAAAGCCCTGGACCGCGTCTCCCGTATTTCCCGCAACACATCCCTCACACCCCGCCCCCGCCATAACCGCCCTAAGAGGATCCCCCTCGTTCTCACACACCACCCTACCAACCTCCGGATACAACGCATCATCCTCCGACACTTTCGCCATTTACAATCCGACTCCACCACCCAAGACATTTTTCCATCCCCACCCCTGTCTGCTTTCCGGAGAGACCACTCTCTCCGTGACTCCCTTGTTCGCTCCACACTGCCCTCCAATCCCACCACACCCGGCACCTTCCCCTGCAACCGCAGGAAATGCTACACTTGCCCCCACACCTCCTCCCTCACCCCTATCCCAGGCCCCAAGATGACATTCCACATTAAGCAGAGGTTCACCTGCACATCTGCCAATGTGGTATACTGCATCCACTGTACCCGGTGTGGCTTCCTCTACATTGGGGAAACCAAGCGGAGGCTTGGGGACCGCTTTGCAGAACACCTCCGCTCACCTCCTGAGATGCTGCTTGGCCTGCTGTGTTCATCCAGCCTCACATTTTATTATCTTGGAATTCTCCAGCATCTGCAGTTCCCATTATCTCTGATACTAGTTTGATAACAAATGTTTTGTCCCCTTACTAGTTGACATCCTCAATGCTGTGGAACCTCCATCTGAGCTACAAATCTTCACTCAAACACTAATCTGAACATAGCCAATTATCCCTTTAAATAGCACAGAAGGTAACAGGGTGTGTGGATTGGAGTTAATCCTTCTTGCCGCTAAACTTGTCTTAAAATATCTAACTTTGAGGCCTGCCAATAAATATATCTTTGAACTTCAGGATGATAGCACTCAGGTTGATTCATACAAAGTGATGACATGATCAATTACCCTGCATACTTCCTAGGGATGCTCCTTGTGTGTATGTTAATGGTCTTACTAAAGTGGTGGTTGCTGAAGGCAGCATGAGAAGCAGGCATGTGTGCTCAGATGCCACCTTGGAGCAAATGCAACATATACAAAGTAGATGAAATTCAAGAGAGTTGGAACCGAAGTTAATTGTTGAACAGAAATTCAGTGTTTAGAGGCTATTAGTATAAAGTATAATTTCCGGAACTTGCAACTTATGTCATGATAATAGAACTGGCCAATGGTGTAGAACTATCAGGTTTTGCTACTAATGCATTTCTTCTGTAATTTCTCAAATTGCTTTCTTTCACAACGCACAGTTTTCTTTTCAAGACTTTCTGATATGACATAACATTGTATTAATAGATCTTCTTGGCAAAACTGCACATTTCTCATGGCTGAAGATAACAGGACTAATTTATGGATGAGTTAATTTCTAAAGTATTCCTGTGGCTTTCAGTAGAATGGCAGACAAAGGCTGAGATCAGTGGGCATTGTTGTGATTTCCTTTCAGAATTAGCCAAAAGTCTCGATCATTGACTTTGTGCTTTGGAATTTCTGTAGGAAAATTTGAAGACAAATTCTTAAAGATTGTTTATGCATTACAACAAAGAACAACCAAATCAACATAGGAAGCGTTAATTGCATTTGGACATGATTTTCTGCAACTGTGTGTTTTACAGCAGTTGATTTAATTCTTAAGAGATGCCATGGTGTGTACATGAAGGTTAATACATTTACAGTTTCAACGAAAGGCTATACCATCTCCTTGTAAAGTCACATAATAATGTTTTATCCTTAGTTGACACTCCATGGTAGTCTGTCATGTCTGCTTATCTTTCAACATCCTTTCTCAAAAGTATCAATCTAATGTCACCAAAAGTAAATCACTTTCGAAGATGTAGGAATTATAAAGTGCAATCATGAGACAGGCTTGCTTCCTCACAAAAACTTTTCCAGTTTCTGGACAAACACAGAACCCCTATAGTGTGGAAACAGGCCCTTTGGCCCAACAAGTCTATACTGACCCTCAGAGTGTCCCATCCAGACCCATCCCTATATCCCACCTAATTTAAACATCCCTGAACACTACAATTTAGCATGGCCAATCCAAGTGGCCTGCACATCTTTGGACTATGGGAGGAAACTCGAGCAAACCCACGCAGACAGGGGGAGAACATGTAAACTCTACACAGACAGTCACCTGAGGGTGGAATTGAACCCAGGTCCTGTGAGGCAGTAGTGCTAACCATTCAGCCACCGTGCTACCCCAAGCAGCTTAAGAAACGTACCTGTAGATTAGCTGAGGTAGTTAGTTGCTGCAGAGAGAGTAGAATGATTGAGTTATGACTGTAATATTTAATACCGTGTTGTTAATTTTAAAAAAAATCCTTGTCTACTTAATTTCCTGCTGCTTCCTGTAACCACAACACTACAAGATGTTTCAGCTCAAATCCGCCAATCCTGCTGTTTTTAATTCCTTCCAGCCTTTTCTGGTTGAGTCCTGCTAAAACAAGTTTAATTTTCTTCACTGTCTCACAGATAGACAAGTGTTTCCCCAGCAGAGGCTTCGATTTAGCACGGACGTTAATTGTGGGAAAGATTTGGACACTTTACTTAGTTATGCAGACACGGTCCTGTTCTTTGTTCTGCTTCTACACAAAGCTTTTACTAAAGCTCTGAGGTACGCTCCTGCACGCCTGCTGCTTTTCTCCCTTTTCTCAAACCTGAGCCGACTCCAAATTTCTTTTTCCTCAGAGCCCTAAGGCTTTGAACAGTGTCTCTGTTATCTTTAAAATCATTAAAACTGCCACAATCCATGCTTGTCTTTTCCCTAAGCACCACAGCTTGTAACAATAATGAAGTAAAGTCACATATTAATTCAATGGTTGTGATTTTATATTTACAACTTGCATTGATATTGTCAGAGAATTTGCAAGTACATGGCACTAATGTTGGCAGAGCCCATTTACTCTTCAGTTACTGGATTTAAACATTTAACTTAATTCAAATATTTCTGCCAGTTTGCTGTACCACTAGCTCTACTTTCACGCTGATTGTGGAAATGAATCATTATCCCAAGTGCATGAGTTAATTTTTTTTTACTTCTCCCCTAATCTTCGAAAGAGACTAATTTGTTGATGAAGCTGAATCCCATGAATGCCAAACATCATCCTAAGCCTAACTCAGGCAACAATTGATTAAGCATGACCCTTAACTATTGCCTTTATTGCAGTTGAATGCTCCTCTGATACAACTGGCCACACAAACAGAAATATTCTCAGCAGGTGTCACAAGATCTAATAGCCATCAGAAGAATGAAACTTGGCTGATTTGACCCTTCTCTCACCCAGAGGCAATGATCTCAATTGCATCCCTTAGTACATCCTAACTCATTAAGCACAGATTTGGATTCAACTCTGGAACGTCATGGAGCTGCTCACAGAATAAAGTGGTTGGACTATCAGGAAGATCATTGGGAAGGGAAAGCTAGTGGATTTCAGTCATATTTAAACCACACAAAATAAAATCTTAAAAATAAATAGTCAAACTGTTTTAAAATGTTCAAATTTCCATCTAAAAAATAGAATATATCCTAAGAGCCTAGCCTAATGAAAAAGCACCAGTGGCAAGGGTGACATAACAGCATATCGAACACTTCTTCCATTGTATACTGCTCTGAAAGGGTTAATTTTGAAATGTGCCATAAGCCCCATCCACTGTGATGATACAATATTAGCCTGTTTCGGAGTGAGGTCTGACTGCAGGGTCTGCTCAAAATTTCTGTAAAAATACCTACCATCAATATAACTTATAGCTCATTGCTCACATACAATAAGCTTTATTTTATTAATACAGGAGAATCTTCTTGTTGGGCCAGGAAGTCAGTTTCCCTTACCACAAGACCAAGTAGCTCTTATCCTTTCCTAAACATAAATGGGATGGTGTCAGTATCCTCCATAAGCAGCTGCTTGTACAATATGTAGTGAGTTGGCATTCCCATACAACAGTTTTCATGCATAAACGGGTTTTCAGCAGCTGCTAAGTTGACACGGTAGATTCAGAATATTCAGTTTTGTAGTTGTGGTAATGTCAATTTTGATTTTCCAGAATTATTGCATTAAATCTTCACAAAACTTCAATTGGATATTACTATTCAGTGGAAACCCATATGTTACTTTGTTTGATTTTGAACATTAATAGATTCTGCAAAACATGCTCATTAATGGACAGATAACAAAGTGTGTAGCTGAATGAACACAGCAGGCCAAGCAGCATCACAGGAGGACAAAAGCTGATGTTTCGGGCCTGGACCCTTCATCAGAGAGGGTGATGGGGAGAGCTTCAAAATCTCCCCCTCCCTCACTGCATCCCAAAACCAGCCCAGCTTGTCCCCTCCCCCCACCGCATCACTAAACCAGCCCAGCTCGTCCCTGCCTCCCTAACCTGATCTTCCTCTCACCTATCTCCTCCTCCCACCTCAAGCCACACCTCCATTTCCCACCTACCAACCTCATCCCGCCTCCTTGACCTGTCCGTCCTCCCTGGACTGACCTATCCCCTCCCCACCTCCCCACCTATACTCTCCTCTCCACCTATCTTCTCCTCTATCCATCTTCAGTCCACCTCCTCCTCTCTCCCTATTTATTTCAGAATGGACATTTTTCTGCAAGTAATTTAAACTCAATAGTGAAGCTCAAGTAACGTATTTGTTGGTACTATTGCACACCCCATTTTGTGCTGAATAAGTTTAAATAATTGCAAAAGTTTTCATTTGACAGAACTTTGTAGGAACTATAATTGATGAGCTTAACTTTGAAGGACAATGTAAAATGTACTGTACATCAAAATTTACAGTACTGAAACTAGAAAGCATGGTTTGAAAACTACATTAATACATTTCACATTGTTCCTGGTTTTTTAAGTCAATATATATAAATTAACAATCTCACAATGTAGAAGTTTTAAGACCTAGATTCATAGAGTAATACAGCATGGAAACAGGTCGTTTGGACCAAACTGATCCATGCTGACCATAGTGCCCACTCAGCTAGTTCCAATTGCCTGCATTTTTTCCTTATCTCTCTAAACCCTTTCCATCCATGTACCTATCCAAATGTCTTTTAAATGTTGCTATTGTACCTGTCTCAAGCACTTTCTCTGTCAGCCCATTCCATATATGCACCACCCTCTGCATGAAGAAGTTGCACCTCAGGTCGTCCTTAAGTTTTTCCCCTCTCAACTTACACCATTTAGTTTTCAATTTCCCACACCTGGGATAAAGACTATATGCATTCATCCTGTTTACACCCCTCATGACTTTATGCACTTCAATAATGTCACCCCGCATTCTCCTATGTTCCAAGGAATAAAGTCCTATCTTGGCCAACCTCTCCCTATACCTCAGGCCTACTAGTCCTGGTAACATCGCCATAAATCTTATTTGCACATTTTCCTATTTAGATAAGTCTTTTCTGTAACAGGGTGACCAAAACTGTACGTAATACTCCAAGTGCAGCACTCGCCAATGACTTACACAGTTGTAACATTACGTCCCAAATCCTACACCCAATGCTTTGACCGATGAAGACCAGCACACTAAATGCCTTCTTCACCACCCTGTCTACCTGTGACACTGCTGTAAACAAACTATGTACTTGTAATCCTAGGTCCCTCTGTTCAAAAACACTCCTCAGGACTTTGCTGTTTACTGTATAAGTCCTACCTTGTTTTGACATTCCAAAGTGCAATGCCTCACACTCATCGGTATTGAATTGCCAATTCTCAGCCCACTTCCCCATCGAATCAAGACCCCTCTGTATTTTTTGATAACTTTCCTCGCTATCAATGCCTCCTAATTTTGGGATGAAAAACTCCTTTACTGTTACTAATGTTAAATATTGAATGTGAAGGGATTTTTGATCTAATATTATCTGTTGCGGTGAAGAGTTGTCACTGTGATTAAAGGAAAAGGAGTAGGCCATTCAGCCCCTTGTTCCTCGCTGCTCTTCAATTAGATCATCGCTAACATTTTTCTTAATTTCTTCTACTTAACTTAGTTCCAAAATCCTTAACACCATTCCTTGACAAAACTCTCTCAATCGCATGCTGGGAATTTTCAACTGGCACAGTCTCAACAGTTTCTTTTTGGGTAGAAAAAGTTCAGATATCACTATCCTTTGTGCAACAAGCAACATTGCAACGCCTCGCCTGAAAAGCAAAGCTCAAATTTGTTCTAAATTCTCTCACCAGAGAATACCCTGTGAAATCCTTGCACACCTCAATTAGTTTACCACTTAATCATCTATATTCAATGAAATTGAAGACTAGTTTTCATGTCCTGACATAATAATTTAGTCCTCACAGCAGCATGTGTCATTCTTGTGAATCTATAGCCTTAATCTTCCAAAGGCCAAGTTATTCTTCCTGAAGTATGACACTCAGAACCGAATGTAAAAATGGGGTTTAAACTGAGCTCTATTCAGTTATAACGTAACTTTCACCTCTTTGCATTTCAGTTCTCTTGAAATAAAGCCTAACATTCTAAAAGCATTTTACCTGTATTTTTTGTATATACTTATGAGTTTTTAATGATATCTGAACTCAGATGCATTACTGTTTGCTCATCCACAACCTGGAACCTGAAAAATTACTCCTCGTATTTTTAAAACTACACATATAACCCAAGATAGTCAACTGCAGAAAGAATGAACTGAATGCATAGTAGCAGATATAGGTATTGCATCTAATAGATTATACTGCTGGTTGAGATGGACTGTTGAGCAAAGCGTAGCCAACAAAATAACACACAAGAATCAGTAACTGAAAGCTGAATTTTATGGATGGGGGCGGTGTCAATGTTTTGTGTACTGCTGGCATCCTCAACAAACAGAGGTGGACCTCTGTCCCTCAGTAGGTAGTAGGACCACCTTCAAGAGAAACTGATTGATCCTATTTACAACTTCTGGACTGCCAGCAGCGTCAGAACCCAGTAGGCAGTGTTGAGACCACATAGAGACTCCAAGATGAAGAGGACAGGAGCTCCAAAGAAAGGTGTGCCATGACATTTGAGGTGGGGCGAAATCATGGTGCCAAGGAAGGGAAGATCAAGGGGTTGTAGGAGTAGGTTTTGGAAGGCAGGTGGAATGACAAAAGGAGGTGAAAAGGCAGTGTAACATCTTGGAGAAGGTACACCTGATGTGTTCAGGGCACCCCTGAATTATGTGCTCACTTTCTTCCTTGCATTTTCAACAAGGTTAGAGTCAGAGAGTCATAGAGACATACAGCACAGAAATGGACCCTTCGGTCCAACTCACCCATGGTGACCAGTTACCCGAAATAAACCTAAACCCATTTGCCAGCCTTCAGCCAATACCCATCTAAACCCTTCCTATTCATATATCCATCCAGATGCCTTTTAAATGTTGTCGTACCAGCCTCCAGCACTTCCTATGGCAGCTGATTCCATACACACACCACCCTCTGCATGAAAAAGTTGCCCCTTGGGTCCTTTTTAAATCTTTCTCTTTTCACCTTAAACCTATGCCCTCTAGTTTTAGACTCCCACACGTCAGGGAAAAGAACCTTGTCTATTCACCCTATCCATGCCCATCATGATTTTATGAGCCTCTATAGAGTCAGCTCTTAGCCTCCAACGCTCCAGGGAAAGTAGCCCCAGCCTCTCCCTGTTTCTTAAATCCTCCAAACCTAACAATAGTCTTGTAAATCTTTTCTGAACCATTTCAAATTTCACAACATTCTTCCAATAGCAGGGAGACCTTTATTATTTTAAAAAGTTGTTTAGAAATTGTCATTCCACTCTCTCCTACTGCCCTTCCCAACCTTGTTGTGGCATGAGCGCTGTTTTAATCAGGTCAACAGGCTTCTTTACAATCTAAATTGCCTGGCATTATGTTTTCAAAATTGTAGGCCAGCAGCTGATTTGGCAACTTGCTGACAACTATATAATGAGAATCAGGTTGGACACAGATAGGAAGATGGTTGGAGAGACACCTGCCACATTTAACAATCCATTCTGCTGAAAACAAACCTTGTGGGAATTGTCAGATGCAGGTTGATAGCATGAGTATTACATACTATACAGTAGTTCAATAAGAACTACTGAGCAGCACGGTGGCTCAGTGGTGAGTAGCACTGCTGGTTAGCACTGCAGCCTCGCGGCACCAGGGACCTGAGTTCAATTCCACCCTTGGGTGACTGTCTGTGTGGAGTTTGCACATTCTCCCTGTGTCTACGTGGGTTTCCTCGGAGTGCTCTGGTTTCCTCCCACAGCCTAAAGATGTGCAAGCTAGGTGGATTGGCCATGCTAAATTGCCTCCAGTGTTCAGGGATGTATAGATTAGATGCATTAGCCATGGGATATAGAGGGTTACAGGGTATGGGGGGGAGTGAGTCAGTGTGAACTTGTTGGGCTGAATGGCCTGTTTCCACACTGTATAGATTCAATGATTGCATTCTGTGAAGAAACTTGCGGTATATGAGGTACTATAGAGAAGATGCAGAGACCAGATATAACAACAATGAGAAGCAACCTCTATTAAAAATTAGTTAATCTTTGCTAACTTTTGTTTAAAAGAATTTAAAGCTGTGACTTCAAGTGCATGAGATGTGATACTAGGAATGAACAAATATTGGCTACTATAAAATAGAACATAGAACATAGAACAGTACAGCACAGAACAGGCCCTTCAGCCCACAATGTTGTGCCGACCATTGATCCTCATGTATGCACCCTCAAATTTCTGTGACCATATACATGTCCAGCAGTCTCTTAAATGACCCCAATGACCTTGCTTCCACAACTGCTGCTGGCAACGCATTCCATGCTCTCACAACTCTCTGCGTAAAGAACCCGCCTCTGACATCCCCTCTATACTTTCCTCCAACCAGCTTAAAACTATGACCCCTCGTGCTAGCCATTTCTGCCCTGGGAAATAGCCTCTGGCTATCAACTCTATCTATGCCTCTCATTATCATGTATACCTCAATTAGGTCTCCTCTCCTCCTCCTTTTCTCCAATGAAAAGAGACCGAGCTCAGTCAACCTCTCTTCATAAGATAAGCCCTCCAGTCCAGGCAGCATCCTGGTAAACCTCCTCTGAACCCTCTCCAAAGCATCCACATCTTTCCTATAATCGGGCGACCAGAACTGGACGCAGTATTCCAAGTGCGGTCTAACCAAAGTTTTATAGAGCTGCAACCAGATCTCACGACTCTTAAACTCAATCCCCCTGTCAATGAAAGCCAAAACACCATATGCTTTCTTAACAACCCTGTCCACTTGGGTGGCCATTTTAAGGGATCTATGTATCTGCACACCAAGATCCCTCTGTTCCTCCACACTGCCAAGAATCCTATTCTTAATCCTGTACTCAGCTTTCAAATTCGACCTTCCAAAATGCATCACCTCGCATTTATAAATGAAGTATATCTGTAAAGCTGTATCTAAGTTCAGCATGTGGAAACAAGCTTAATATGCCAAAGTATAGGAATGCAATTATATTGTCTCTGTTTTACAGACAGAAAATATTTATACCCAAGTATCTAATGTAATGTGATTTTCACACTTCCATTCCACAACAGCACACATCAAAATCAAAAAAAACCATAATCAAAAAACCTCATTTAAAATTTTAGAATAAGGATGCTCTGTTCGCTTTTAGGCCCGCAAGTAAATTGATCTGTCCTACCTCCTGACTCATCATATGGTGGCCTAATATGTTTGTCTTTGGGTTTTGGATGATGTGAATCCTAAATGATCATGAAGTGTAGAAAGAGGACATTCAGCCCATCAAGTCTGCACTGACCTGCCAAAGAGTATCCACCCAGACTCACCACCTCTTCCCACACCCTCATACCCCTGCATTTCCCATGGCTAATCTGCCTAACTTGCACATCCCTGGACACTATGGGCAACTTAGTATGGCCAATCCACCAGGCTTTCCCAGGTCTTTAAACTGTGGGAGGAACCAGAGCCCCTAGCTGAAACCCATTCAGACCCGGAGAATATACAAACTCTACACAGACAGTCAACCAAGGCTGGAATTGAATGCCTGTGAGGCAGCAAGGCTAACCACTTAGCCACCACAAGTCATCGATATTTGCACTTTCTGGTCAATATGTCATGGCAATCTGCAAATGCCACTCTTTCTGAATATATTTTTACAGAAGTAATGAATTTAATAGCTCATGCTGTATACAGCCAAATAAATAGTGTTTTGATCCTCTATAAGCCCAACTCTTTCTAACATTTTCATTGGTTACCATGACAGCCAGGTGTTCAATGCAATGGCTGCTAACCTTCACCTGCTTGTGTATGTCTGATATGTTCTTGACATATTTATGATATTTGAGTCTGTAACTGCGTCAAGGAAACTATTCATGCAGCTTAATAAACACTAACCTTGCTCAAATGTACTGTTGCAATAGAACAATCAAATCAAGTCCCTTTCCTCAACGTGCCATTTGAGATATCTGCCAGCAGAAGGTGGAATTGAACTTGGGACACTAGCACTAGGAAGTAGCAGTGCTAACCGCTGAGCCATGAGGCTGTTCTGAATGTGGAAGGGAGCCAAGAAGCCAGCATGAAGATGGAGCAGCTGAGAGGAGGCCTGTAATATACAGGATGTCACATTTACAATGGATCTTAAGAAATCACATCTCCTTAGCCTTAAAAAGTAAGGCACATCTGTTCCTCTTGCTGTTATTTTAATTGATGCCTCAAGCCAGGAAATGGACGGCATCCTCTGTGGCTTCTGAGTTCACTGTGGCCTTTACATCAAATGTCTCCATGAAACGATACTTGCTCATGCTACAGGTGGCATCAGGGAAAAATCTCAGTTTATTGTACGCTGTTTGCATCAGTGAGATTCCCCCTGCCATTTGGAAGACCTACATTAGATTCCTGTCGGACAGAGTTAAGCGGAATAGAGAGAGCACTAAATTTTGCCTTCATTGCAGGCACCATGGAGTTCAAAGTGCCATTGACTGCTCGTTACTTGGCAACAAGAGCTATCCTTTTTGCATATGGCTCATGATTCATGTTAAAATCTCAGGCAGAGCTGCAGCACTGGTATACACTGAGAGCCATGCTACCATCTGAAACGCCATTGAATAGTCAGTCGGTCTGCTCAAGCTGCACTCCTTCTGTCTGGATGCGTGCACCAGAGGTAAGTTTGTATTTTTTTCACTTAGAGTTTATCAGATTTGTAATTTACCGTATCCCTCTCCAACCCATCAGCTACCCACTCCTGTTCTTGATTTCCTCCTCCATTTCCGGGGACTGGGGTCCAAGCCGAGACCAGCAAACTAGTTTTACGTGGGGTCCAACAGTGAAGGCCATCAGTACTATGTCAGGAATGACCATGAGATTCAGTGCTTGCTGCTTTCCATATAAGACATTTAAGGCTACTAAGGGGCAAACTTAAGTTTGGTTCCATCAGATGTGCTAATGTGATTAGCATATGTAGCAAGCTTCTGTGGATGTAGCACAGGCACAAACCTGTGAAAAAATATGGAATACTGAAATGGAGAGAGTTTGGATGAACAATTAAAATGGGCTCAATCGTTTACCTCACACACAAGCTGCTGCTTTTCTTTGTAATATAGATTTGATTGTTTCTGCAAAATATAGAGAATGTAGTGTGCATGGAGAAAATTGAGCTGAAAAGCCTGTTTTGCACCCTGTTGAACATCTGCATGATTAATGTAGTACTAGAGAAATTGAGACGACCATTAAACAATGTTTAGCAGATGGCTTGGTTTAGAATTTGATTAATTCATGTTGAGACACAATTGTAAAACCGTCGTTATATCTATGAGTGATGTCATAGGAATAAAAAAGGACTAAATTCACCCAATCTCCATTCTCTCCAAGAAAGAAATTTTCAATTCAGTCAAGGCTGCTTTTCTTACGATAAATACAGTATAATTTATAAGTAAAATAGATAAATGCCTGAAACTTTCTAGTGACAGTACTCTTAAAAATTTAACGATGTGATAAAAAACTAGATTAAAAAAATGAAGCCTTATTTTAAAGACAACAAGCCTCTTTTTCTTTTAATTCTGTACCTTTGTTTGGGATTAAATTGAAGATAGCCAATCTTCCTACAATGTTACTGCTTTTAGAACATGTGGTTATTAGTGCCCACAAATACTGTTATGAGTGTAGGCAGTTATTTTAAAGCAATGATTTCAAACAAGAACCCTTTGTATCGTTATTTAAAACCAGATCTCTGAAGATTAATCCTAAAATGATCCTTCTTTCCCCCAAGATGTGTTGTGCCCATAATGATGATTATGCTGCAGATTCATAACAGATAATGGAAGAACAATTTCTGAACCATGCATACCACATACAGGCCTTAGGCTTGCTCCCAAGTGTATTTGATTAGATCAACTGATTTGACAGTATATTTATCACAATTGGTTTTTGTCTTTCTGGTCTATGAAGAGGCAAACTTAGGCAGGAATATTACCACAGTTGTTTTGAGTGTACAACACAGCAGTGTGTTTAACATGAATACCTTATTAAAGTGAAGCTTAAGATGTCTGCTGACAGGGTGTGCACCTCACAACAAGAGGTCTGATTGCAGCAGACATTTGTATGTGGTTGCATTTCAATCCATAAATTCCCTTTTAATTCCCAGGGATATGAATTGTGATGTACATTTTAATATACCCAAGCAAAAGGGTGGATAAACACACCCTGACCAACCTTGATAAATTTTCAGCAACCCTTTTCACCTTAGGCACTTTGCTAGTGAGATAGTCAAGAAGGACAGGAGTCAGGGGAATATCCACCACAACGTTATTGAACACTTTATCAAGGAGAAACAATATTTATCACAATCTATTCTTTAAGTAATTTCAATCAAACTCTCTGAATCTCTTCATAGGACTCTTCAGTAAACAATCTCAAATCCACACTAGCGATCTATGTCTGATTTATGCTTCCGAGCATTTTCTATGCCCCAAGGGTTCCTACCCATTGAATTTGAACTGTTTGTCTCATGGGACTGGTAATACCCATTCAATAAGGCTGGGACACGCTGTTCCTCAATCTTTGAGGATCAGCCAATGTTTCAAGACCTGAAATCATTGATTTGAGCTTCTGCTTCTTTCCAGAACTGGTTTTGGTTTTCAAGTCATCATACCAAATGTACTGTGCAACTCAGCTATCAGTCGAAGGTATTGTCTGGAAATGCAGTTGATGAAAATGCTAATAGCAAAGTGAGGTGGGGCTCCAGTTTGTCCCTTTTATGACCTGCTTTGTGCCCTTATCAGATGGCTTGTGTCCAATATTAGCATTGGGTGGGGGCAGGAAGATCCAATGAGGTGGCGACTTCCCATGTTTGTGGTCACAGATCATGATTTAGAACCTTCAGCTATAAAGTGCTGTCTTGTCAGGCTGTTTTTCTGGCCTCCTACTGAGCTGAGGGACACCAAGTCTGTGCAACATTCTTCAAACAAAACAGCTTCACTGCAGGTGGAACAGTGGGTCATTCTGAAACAATGTGGCTGTTAGCACCAGCTAGGCAGTTCCGGGACTGTCTGGTTTTGATGGGATATTGATTGTATAAGGCCTGGTAATATTATCTATTGCAGTTCTGCAGTTTTCAAATTGCAGACTCTGGCACAGTTTAAACTTGAGCTTCCACATTTTGAGTTTTTATCAATGTTCATGAAAAACAAATCAATATTTCTGTAACAGTGTTGTAGGTCACGAGTCACCTAACAACAACAGGTTACTAACAGTATACACTACTGTTCTTACATTTTGTTATTTCCATCAGTTTCTGCATTTGCAGAGCCCATATAGTCCTTAAATTATGACAGTTTCTTAATTGTATGTATGCATGTTGTTGTTGACAGTTCATCTGAGTGATGTTGTTTCACCCAGGAGTACTTTTCTGTCAAATTTATTGTTACTCTGGTAGCTGTCATTCTATTTCTGCTGTTGGGATGTTGTGGGCCTCTGGGTCTGATGGTTGATGTGGGTACCTCATGGGTGATCACGAACAGTTTCTGCAATTCAGCATACTCCCCTGCAGTTGTGATGGAATATCTGGTAATTCAATTCCACCAGAAACTGATTGCAGCTCCACACAAGTCACAAATTAGCAATTGGGCTGGCATTTGTTGAATTTGTTGAAACACTACCTCGGACAGACGGACAGGAAGCTTGCCACCAGGACACATGAACAACTCAAACAAAATGGCGTGGCCAACTCTCCCTCATTTCAACACACCCCAACATACAAGGATATCAGTTTAACTGGGACAAAGTTACAGTACTAGGACAAGTAAAACAAAGACAAACATGAAAATTCCTGGAGGCCTGGTTTTCAACCACTGGTGTGATAAGCAAACATGTGTAAATAAACCCCATGTACATATCACTACAGCGCAAAGCCGAAAATAAGACTACCCACCAATGACAGACTGAACAATATAAATTCAGAGCGGGACAGAAGAACATGAGGCTAGAGAGCACTGAAGATGTCACCTGGAAGGGAGTCATTACATTTGCATGAAAACCAGTCAGTTCAACGAACCAACCAATAATTCCAACCACAACCTGAGTGACCGATCTTCATTAAAACATTAAACAATAAAATTATCTTCCTTTCCACTCAGGCTTCCTGAATTATTACACTGCTCATCTAGGATGTATTCCACAGTCTGTGGTTTAGTATGCTGCAACATATTGTAAATCTCTTTTAGCACCTTGAGGATTGCCAGTCCAAGCTTTAGATCTGCTCCAGCTGAAGTATTTGCTTATTGTATTTAATATGGAACTACAGATCCTTGTTCATGTCATTACCATGCATCATAGAGAAATCTGTTCCCCGGGCAAAAATATGATGCCATCATTAGCCTTAACCTTACTTTTGAAGGCTTCATTTGTGGATCATCTTGTTAAGCCACTTTGCAAAGTCTGTGAAGGTTATGATGTTGCAAGATACATCAGTGTCTATCTGACATTTATGTTGACCTGATGTTGTTCTTCTGCAGTCCTCATTCCAACAGGCACAAACTATGGCTCACCTTTTGACCGGATTGAACCAACCTCGGGTATGACTATTCATCAGAATCTGTATATTGTGCTTGTTTTTGCGACCTATTTGTGTGCAAAATCATTCAGCTTTTTGCAGTGAGAACACTGCTTTCCCCAACCTGGACATGCCTTCTTCTCTTTTGCATGATGTTTTCCAGAGAAGTTATATCCTGCCCTTTGTGATTGTTCTGCCCTGTGTACCTGCAGTATCTTGTCAGTATAATGCAAGACCCATTCTGTTCTGTCATGAAGTGCTCTCGTTGTTGATTCACAGCATCAGCATTTCTGCAGAGGTCCAATTCCTCTCCTGAGTGTAAATTTGTCTTCTCTTGACTGACATGTTTTCGTTTTTGGATCCCTTATTCCTAATTCAATCCTGTCTCTACCTAGTTTATCCTTTAATTATGCACATTCACAGGTTTCAGTAAGCTGAGTTAACTACGTTATGTTCAGTCACTTCAAAGCTTTTAACATTTCTGCCATGGTTTTTCTTTCTGCTCCAGGAGATTTGGGGTGGAATGCATTTTGAAAAAGTCAATCTCAAAAATGATGAAAGCATAGAGACTTCTATTTAAAGTCATAGAGATGTACAGCAGAGGAACATACTGTCTAGTCCAACACGTTCATGCCAACCAGATATTGTCAAATAATTTAGTCCCATTTGTTGGCATTTGGCCCTTAACCCTCTAAACCTTTCCTACTCATGTACCCATCCAGATGACTTTATTCTCTGATGAAGGGTCTAGGCCCAAAACGGCAGCTTTTGTGCTCCTGAAATGCTGCTTGGCCTGCTGTGTTCATCCAGCTTCACACTTTGTTATCTTGGATTCTCCAGCATCTGCAGTTCCCATTATCTCTGACTTTGTTCTGGTTTTATTTGCCAGATCAGTGGCTGTTGAATAACACTGCCATGCTCCCTGGGAGACAATCCGGTTTTGACACTTATTCTCAATCATTTGAACAAGAATTGGTAGTATAATCGTCTAGGTACCTCTGTATTGTTAGTCCAATGGCATTCCTCCCCAATCAAAACTAAACGTTTTCTTCAACCCTTTTCCTGTCGTCATAGTCATAGAATTACACAGCATGGAAACATACCCTTCCATCCTACTAGTCCACGTCAACCATGTTCCCAAACTAAACCAGTCCCACCTGCCTGCACTTGGCTCATATCCTTCCAAACTCTCCCTAATCAAGTACTTATTCAAATGTCTTTAAACATAGTAACTGTACCTGCATCCATCACTTGCTCTGGCAGTTCATTCCACTCACAAACAACCTCCGTGTAAAAAAAGTTGCTCCTTATGTCCTCTTTAAGACTTTGTTATCTCACCTTAGAAATATACCCTCTAGCTTTGAATTCCCCCACACTAAGGAAAACACCCTCGCTACTCTCCTCATCTATGCCCCTCATGGTATTATAAACTTCTATAAGGTCACCCCTCAACCTCATACTTTCCAATGAACAAGTTATATTTATTTATTATCATCAGCCAATGGAAATTATTCAGTTAGCTGTTAGCCAATGGAAGTTTGTCTGGAGTGTTGGAGTACAACTTTTCATAGTTAAAAAGGCTGAACATAGTCATATGATTCCTAAATGGCTACTATCAAAATCAGTAAATTAAAAACAAAATACAAAATAACTGAGCAACATTTAAACCTACTTGCATTAAAAAAAGTCATGTTAATATTTGCATCAAATAATACTTAATTCTAACATGACAAAATGCCGTGTTTTGTTTCTTTCTCCACTTCAAAAACTTAACAAACTTCATTCTTTTCCTGATTCATGCCACTAATTAATTCATCAATCCTAAATTGTCACAGACTTCCTTACTGGAGGAAATTATTAATTCCTCATTTCATAATCTATCATATGATTCTCTAATTTTCAAAAAAATACTTTAAATTAAATTAAAGTTTCTTTTCGACCTTTCAGCTGTAATGAAATAATCCAAGTATCTGACATGTGTCCTGAAAGCTAAAATTTCTCATCCAGGATGTTATTCTACTGTCCGTGCTCTGTGTTCTCAATGATGTTATTGTCCTTTCAATAATGACTGCTCATTCTACTGCATCTGTGGCCTAACCTATGTTTTGTGTAAGTTCATCTTTATGTCATTCTTCAAGTTTATGGCCCTCAATATAAATGTCTTAAATTATAAATGGACCTGCAATCATTCTTTCAATGATTTATATAGGGTGTCTTAACCTCTTCACTCATTGAGAATAGTGCATGTGGTGAGATAAGATATTAGGGATCAAGCTGCATTTCCAGTGTATTTTTGCTTCTGTTACCTTACCTGAAGTGAGGTATGAGATACCATGCATCAGAGCAGCTTGTCCCATTTTAACACAAGGCTGACGCAGGCCCGCAGAATTTCAAATATATCAGCAAAGTTGGTCATTGGAAAAATCTTGGCCACAGGAGGGCTGGCTAAATTCTTTCTAAAACTATACTGATCATGAAGTGCCCATTGGAATTGCAGTCCTTCCCATTCATTTTTAAGTAACTTAAAGGATGTGAATGTCACAACGGCCTTTGGTTGCCCCATATCACATTGTCTACCTGAGTTATATTTAGGATTTATGTAATTAACTCCTTGAACATCATTGTTAATCCAGTGTAATCTACTTTCATTGAGAGGTCAAGGGGAGAATCAGAGGGAACATTGCGATTGTTTTCCTTGGAACCCTATTATGACCTTAGTGGTGTTTTTATTCAAGACCTGCTGGTACGTGTAATGTGTGTTTTTGACAGATGGTATCCCACCGACACTCCTGGCTTTAGTTTCGAATCTCCTGCCAAACCAAAAGGTAGGCCCGAAACATCAGCTTTCCTGCTCCTCTGATGCTGTTTGGTCTGCTGTGTTCATCTAACTCTACAACTTGTTATCTCAGCATTCATATGCTTGCTTACACAGAGTTCCTCTCCCAGGACTTGATATCTGTTTTTTCAGAAGGTCTGAAAAGTAGCATCCACAGCCTTTAAATCTTTAAAATTAGCTCAAGCAGAGCTTGATAACTCTCAGGTAACCCAAAACTGAGGAAGGGTCACTGGACCCGAAAGGTTAACTCTGACTTTTACCTTCACAGATGCTGCCAGACCTGCTGAGCCTTTCCAGCAACTTTGCTTTTGAATCAAAAACTCTCCTAAGATTTAAAACCTAAATTTTATGAGTCTACAGAACCATGCTGTAACTTTAGCATGGTGCAATGCTGTGAGCAATATTAAAGATTCAGGCTAGACCCATGCGATATTAATTATTTCCAAAATGGGGTAATTTTCTTTTTCATTAAGCGATGAATACTTCAGATTAGCACTTCAATTGGAAAATGTTCATCTGATTCAAGGAGTGGCACCTTGCCCAATACCTGCACTTGGATTTTGAAAAAAATAGCAATGAACATGAACAATTACTGAACCCATTGAACACAAATGGAAATTCCTTCTCCTCCTTTCCAAGATTGCTGCAATTAAATGCCAGTGCTGTACCATTATTGGATACTTCCATATGAGTGTGTTTATCGAATATTATTGATCTGATGGCTCAAAATATATGATCAGATATTCCATATGAGCGATGGGTCATATCTGATGACAACTTTTAAAATTAATTGAATGCATACTCATATATAACGGAAGATTTTAATGTGAAAGAAATGACCCCTGAACTGCTTTCAATATATCACAACAAATATTTGACAAGTTTGTAACTGGTAAATAGATGTGGCATCACTATTGTACAAGTGGAACACTTCTTTTAATAACTATATCTTTGCCATATATCCTGCTGTATCTCATAATGGGTGGAGGAGATACAAGAGAATTCCTCAAGTAGAATGCACAGGTACGTATACATACACGAGAGAATCTCTAGTATATTTCAGCACAACACAAATCAGAATTCAAGCATCATCCACAGTTTGCTTGATCATCCATTTCCCAAAGGGAAACATGTTCCCTTTAGGAAAAGGGAGAAAAAAATAAATTAGGCACTTAGGGTGGAGATGAAGCATCGGTTGCTTCTAGAAAAGTTTAAAATGCCTCGGGCTTAGTCTCCCTTCAGCGAAGTCTCCAAGCCCTATCCTTTGACCTTCAGCCTTAAAAAATACTTGCCCAGATTAAAAGAAAAACTAAGGGCTTGTGAAATATATTAGTGCCGTTCTGCTCGGTTAGAGGCAATTCTGTCCATCAAATACCTGCCAGCTCTATCAGAGAGTGATCTAATTAGTTCCACTTCTTATCCATCACCACATTGCCCTCCAAATTGGTGGCTTTCAGGTGTATATTCTGCCAGCTGTTGAAGTTTGATGTTGAATCGTGTTACATCTCTCTTGTTCCGAGAAATGATGAGTGATTGGCTAAAAAAGGATTCTCCCAATCTTCTCATTTTTTTTCTTTTGTCAATTACCTCAAAGTAGAATCTATATTCTCACATTCTGGGGTACAAATGTATTCTACTGGTAATTAGACATTGCAAATTTTAAGGAAGGTGTTAAAAAAAAGCCTTACTATTTTGTAGTTTGTTCAAGAAAATCTGAAACAACTCTGCCATATTGCATGTCAAGAAGTCCATATTTGCTTTCTTCCATATATATTGTAAGAGCCATGTTGGAAGACAACAGTAACAAGTGATGAACAAGACAAATGACAACAGGAATATGAATAACAGCCTTCATCTGCACTTTTCTCTTTACTCAAAATACCTTTTTTTCATTTTCAAACACACTTGGGATATTGCGTTTCCTTTACAGCTTATAGATTGCGTACACATCTGCTGAGCCTGTCTCACAACAGCTGCACAATTCATATTGTTAACTGTTCACAACAAGACAAATGAATTTTAGCTTATCATGCTTGGTGCTATACCCAATTTTATTATAATTCTAACACTGTTATCAAGTGTTCTGATTGACATTAAAATGTGTTTGATATTTAACAGTTTTAAAGAGAATGTGTACCAAGGACGATGGAAATGTTATGACCATCTGATTCAAAGTACAAAACAAAATCCTTGTGGTGGAAGAGTTAATTCTGTTCAATTATTAAAAATTCCTTTCAGTGCAGAAATAATTACAAGCTTTATCTCAGACATAATATGCAGCCAGATGGTAAACATAGCCTAAATGCAGCTTGTCATTTGTCAGTGGGGTCACTGTAGCTGTAGTCAATTAATGGCAGATCTTCTTATTACTTGTTAAACAAATTGTATTAGGAACAATAGAAGTAAACTAGTGCCTGTTTAACAAATTTGATAAGTAGATCTGACACTTTAGATAGACTCTAAACTCTGGTGCTAAATAGCTTTGAGCCCGAAAGAAGAAGGAAATTATAAGATGGTCCTTTTTTGTTCTGCCCATCAATATCTGAGGTGATTGATTACCCATTAAAAATTCTACTTTTGTTAGGAATTAATTTGCAAATTTTGTCAAATGTAGACTGCAGTAGTGCAACATCAATGAATATATGAGTTTGATTATTCATGAACTTCCATCAATTATTAAATAATCATTAAAAGAATGGTTTTCTTATTCAGCTGTTATCCTTGTGATTTTAGCAAAATGTTAAAGGATTTATAATTAAAGTGACATGTGTTACAGTCCTTTCCCATCATTTTGAGTTAATTAGCAATGTAATTATTAGTTTCGCTTTGTAGTGAATGGAGACATGATGAGACCATTTGGCTTTGTACTGTACGTGGTACATGGCAGAAAGAAATTGGAGAGGAAAATAGCCCTTTGTAATTCATATTTGTTGATTTCCTCAAATAATTCTGGTGTGATATAACAGAAGAGCCAGCAAATGTATGAAATCAGTAGTTGTAAGAAGGGGAATTTATGTTTCTGGGGTTTTATGCACATATCATGGAAGTTAATAAGGTGATTAGTTTAGACTTATGACACACATAGTTGCACAAATCTATTTTATTGGCCTATTTCTACTATTTCACAATATTTTCACTTCTATACAGATTGAAACCAGATGGAGATTTTGTTGCATTTCTGCTATTTCCAGAAAGAATTTCTGTGGTGGTTGATTAAAGTTTCTACTAAGCATCTCTTAATGAGAACACTTTCAGCACCAAGAATAATTTTGTGAATTAATTACTGTGAAAACTGAATTTATTAGTGATCACAAAGGCGGGCTTATGCAATGGAAAATGTGGATCATTTTTTAAGAAGAATAGAATGAAAACCTACAGAATACTGAAGGGTATGAGAGTATATGAAGTGAGAGAATGAGTAAGCCAACTAAGCCTTTGAACCTGACCCATGATTTATTAAGATGTAGGTTTATCTACTTAGGCAATACTTTGCCTCAAATCTACAATTGCAATGATTCCATAAATGTCCAAAAATTTAATGATTGCTGTCTTGACCATACTTAACATAGCTGTCTGATATAGAGAATTCCAAATGACCCAACCCTTTAAGTGAAGCATCTCTCCTCATCTGAATCCTAAATGTCTAATTCTTTGTTCTGAGACTGTGACTCTTAGTTCTAGCCATCCCAGCAACTACCCTGTAAAGTCACTTAAGAATTTCAATGTACACCCAATCAACTAAGTCTCTCCCCATTGTAATATCCCCTCCTCCCCAGAATTAGCTGAGTGAATGTATATTGCATTTACTCTGCAGCAAGTAAACCTGAGGTCAGGAGATCAAACTGTACACAGTATTCCAAGTGTTCTCTGACCAATAATTGCAGCTAGACTTCCTCACTGTTCAACTCCAGTGCTTTTTCAAGAAGGGCTTACATAACATTGGATTTCCTAATTTTTTTTTGTTGTGAGTGGGAAAGGGGAACCAGTGAATGTGGTGTAGTTGGATTTTCAGAATGTAATCAACAAGATGTCACTCAAGTATTTATTGTTATGCACAAATAATATTGCAGTAACCACACTCTGCACCTGAATGTTAAATTTCCAAAGCAAACGTACAAGGACTGTGATAAACTTTTGTCAAATTCTTCAGGTGAAAGCCATTTAAAAAGGTTTTTGCTTTTCTGTTTTTCCAATCAAGGTTGATATATTCACATTTTCCTACGTTATATTCTATCTGTTGTGTTCTTCCAAGCCGCTCAGCTTATTTAAATCCTTTTGCAACCATTTTGTATTCTCCTCACAGCTTATTTTTCATTTAACTTCATGCTTTCAGCAGCCCTAGAAACATTACACTCACTGAGTGGTCCTCATCTAAGTCAATGATACACTTTATAAGTAGTGGAGAGTCTAAGGTATCCGCCATTGCAGGAATGAGATTCGGCAGGTTAATCTTCCAGACTGGGGGTTGGAGGTGAGAAAGGGCAGATGACAATTGTCAGCCTGTGAGGGAGCAGACAACAGAGCCTGCTGACAATCACCTCATGGTACAGACAATATTACATGAATGGAGCTCTGGCCTGAGAGCTTTGAAACAAGAGGAACAAATGTGTACAGGGCTATGGGTGCTGCAGACATCTTTTAGCCCTGTTTGTACAACATCCCTGTTCTGTCATAGCTTCTTGCTAGGCCCCATGGCAGAAATTGCTCCAAAAAACTTGATGCATCATCACTGAGAAAATTTGCAACTACTTAATGTATGCTATTTCTGAATTAACTAAAGACAGTGCAGAAACAAATTCAAGATAATAGTAAATGAAAAAAATTCCATTAACAATGTAAGAAACAAGCTGGTAGAAGCAAAGTGTTGTGGATATTGCAGATCTGAAATAAAGGGCTGACTGTTACAGGTTTTGGCTAATTGCAAGTCACTTTGGGTTTGGACTGATCCTCACCATATTTTATCAAAATCACACATTAATTACTGATTGTGTCCCAATAGCAAGTGTCACATCCAATTTCTGCCCCATCTTACCATGTGACAGTTCCCCAGAGTAACTCACCATTCCCCTAAAATCCCGGGATACGCTATCATCCCTGGCATAGGCACCATCTTGAAAAGGCCACTGTGCACCCAGACAAGTTTGGTTACTTTGGAGCACCTTGTGTGGTTGCTGCCATTTGTCTGGACGCGACATATAGGGCGATATGCCCACCCCTTTGGGCAGGCAGGGTCCTGGAGCTCCTACTGAATGGGATAGTGCACAAATGGGATCATCTCTTTACTGAGGACCAGCTGTCGAGGCCATGACACTTGGCCATACCAGCCTGGTTTGAGGTTGCCATCCAGGTAAAGCAGCATCAGTTGTCTGGTGGAATGTCTGGCAATGTAGGAAGAAGATCAGTGACTTCTTCACTCAATCAGTGTAAATGCCACCATCCTCCCTTTGATACCTCACTCACTCTACCTCTGTTACTGTGTCTTTTTTATTTTATTCATTCATGGGATTGTGGATGTTGCTGGCTAAGCCAACATTTATTATTTATCCTTATTTTTTCAGAGGCCAGTTAATGGTCAACTATATTGCTCTGGGTCTGGAGTCATATGTAGGCCAGACCAAATAAAGATGGCAGTTTCCTTCCTGAAGGACATTAGTGAACTAGGTAGGTTTTCCTGACAATCAGAATACTTCCAGTGTTATCATTAGACTTTTACAGATATTTATTGAGTTCAAATTCCACAACCTACCATAATGGGTTTCAAACCCACATCACCAAAACATTACCTGGCTACATGGATTAACAGTCTAGCGACAATACCATTAGGCTTTCAACCTCCCAGCAAGACTCATGTTCTACCACTCTCACTATGACCTGCATCATCTTCTCCACTTGCCCCCAGTCGATCCAACCTGCAACACCATTAACCCTACCTGCCCGCTGTACTGCCTACTCACTTGCTTGGAAAATCTTCCCACTTATACCGGTAGTGATAGCAGTGTCAAGGTTAGTGATGGGCTGTCCAAAATTTAGCTCCTCACTCCTTATTAGAAGAACATCATAACTCTGACTGCCCCAAGAAGGGCCTGGACTGGAATCAGAGTCTGTCCTTGATTTGCTGTGCTGGGAACCCCTTGACACAAGCCAACTTCCTTGAATTGCCTGAGGATGTCCTGTCAACTATGACAAGTTTCTAAGGTTTATGTCTGTGCTAAACATCACCACGAGACAGCAATAATATGATTTTGGTACCTCTGGCTGAGGGGGCAATGCACAAAAAGACAAAGCAATGCAAGGGCAGGGACATTGTGAGTGCTAAGTGAGTGAAAGCTATGTCAGAGAGAGAAGAATCTGGAGATAGAGACTGCTCTTATCCATGAGCTGGGTGCATTTTACTTGATGTAGTGTTACAAGATAGTCGCTTGTGGAGCCTGAGGTACAATGTTGAAGTGCACAGCCATTCTATAAGTAGATCGTAGATGTGCCGTGAGGATTTTTAAAGATTGGCACATTTCGGATGTCAATGTCCATGCATGGGGTGAGTGTGGCTGGTATTCATGGAGCATCTCTTGAGTTGTTGATGCCCAGTGACCAATATTGAAGTGATTTAGAGCAAACACCAAGCTGAATTTGCCAGGTACCTGCTCTGGTTTCTATGTCTTGTGTTCTTGGTGTCCAGTCTGTTGGGTGAGTTTGGTAAGACTGCAGCCTGATTATTAATGAGGCGATTTGAGCCAAGGACAGGGACCTAAGCAAACATTAATCATCATTAATAGGAAACTCGGCACTGCAATGCTGCTTTCAATAAGTGTAAAAGGTGGGAGGAAAGGTGACTTGCCAGATTTAGCTCCACATTCTGGCACACATCTCGCTGTAGCCCATATTGCTGAGAGTCCTATAAGATTCTGCTCAATGTGCAGGAAAAGCTCAGCTGGACTGACAGCATCTGTGGAGAGAGAAACAGAGTTAATATTTTGACAAATCAAGCTTCTTCCTCCACTAACATTGGATGGTACAAGCATCCCTATCGTAAACTAATAGCATCAGTAAAAATTCAGTCTTGTTTTCTCGCTCCTTGTCATGTCATGACATTTTGAAGTTTCAGGTATTTTGGAATATATTTTTAGATTTATCCTATCTTTATTCAAATCTCAAATTGCAAGCCTAAGCAGGTGGCAAAAAGGATGTTTTGATTTCTTTTTAACCTTTAAAATTTCAAATTTAACAAAATTTGTATTCATCAAGTTTAATAAAAGGTTCCATGATGATAAACAGCCCTGATCCCATCTTGGCCATTTTTGCCAATGTTATTTCACCACATACTATGAGCAATAAGCAGTGCATTAGGCTGTAGGAGCAAGGGTGTTAGTATGCCTTGGCAGTGTCTAAACAGCGTTTTCCTATTGCTTTGGGAAGTTTTTTGGATTCTTTTTAATGTGAATGTAGAAATGTGGATGGGGAGAAGCTTAAAAGAAATCAGCAGATGCATGACACAAACTTATCAGCTGCTTATCTTTTAAAAGTACAAAATGTGAAGGCATTCAGTTCAGCAAAAGGTTGTGGCAAGATTGGATTGTAGATTCGTAGACAGAGGTAAGTTGGCATAAATCAAGCAAGATGGCATTGAGATGTAAGAAAACCCAGTATATTCATTATTACGTATTATTTTATCAAGCATAGTTGCACTGTAACAAACTGTGTAAATGTCATCAATGCCGTTGCTCTATAAACTCTTAGTGTGAAAGAAAACCATTTAGCCTATTCTTGGTCTGCTTTCAAGAAGATGGAAGAAATATGTCGGCAAAGCGGTATGAATACTCAGTGTTAATGGGAACTGCAGATGCTGGAGAATCCAAGATAATAAAGTGTGAAGCCGGATGAACACAGCAGGCCAAGCAGCATCTCAGGAGCACAAAAGCTGACGTTTCGGGCCTAGACCCTTCATCAGAGCTCTGATGAAGGGTCTAGGCCCGAAACGTCAGCTTTTGTGCTCCTGAGATGCTGCTTGGCCTGTTGTGTTCATCCGGCTTCGCACTTTATTATCTCGGTATGAATACTCAGTTCAGTTCATGAGGATATTCAGCCAGTTAGGAAATCTTGGAATGAGATGTTGGGTGGTATGGACCTATCCCTGAGTTAAGTGGGTCAGGCTGCTAGGAGGAGAGATTACCCTCACTTCTTCCAAAACTTGTAACAATGCTTTATTTGCAAGTTGATCAATATGAAATTGAACTTGAGTTATGACCAATGGTTAAAAATGTTGCTTTATGGTGGTGGTGCAAATTAACACTTTTGGATCTCTATAAAGGCAATATTAAGGGAAATATTTTCACTTGACCAAGATTTCTGAAGCTTGTTCATACATGAATGAGTAGTATTTGTTTCATAGGCCATTTAATCAGTCATGCTTGCTCCAGAATCTAATTTGATTGAATCAACATGATGATAGATCGAATGTTAAAAAAGTAGTAGTGAACAAGGAAATGATTGATTTGCTTGAAAAGTTTTGAGCAATTCGAACTTTAATAGTTGAACACATTGTATGGATATTTGTTTCATATTTGTGATATGTTTAAGTCAGAGATGAGATGGAATGAAACTAACATGAGACGACTTGTTATTTCTAAATATTGTGTGATGACCATGAGGGTGTTTTTATAGAGTCAACAGTGCAGTGTTGCCCTCATCTACTCATCTCTTTATTGGTCCTGCATGGACGGATTTTCACATTATACTGCAATCTAATAGAAAGCATTAATATTATTTGGACTCTGAGTAATGTACAGACCGATGTTAAATTAACAAGGAAGTTAGAGAGTTGAAGCTTTCCAAAGCATATACTACAATTAATGTATTCAGTAAAACTTGTCATGATTCAGGGGAATATTACCCCACTCTGCATCCAATGAACCATTATTTAGGCTTTCTGTTGGACAAAGATCCCAAACACATGATCTCAGGACAACTTATAGTAATCTGAAGTTCAATATGAAGACAGGAAAAAGTATTTACAGATCCACGGTTGCTGACTTTAATTTTCCAATCTGACATTATCAGTTCCATTGACAAAATACTGTAACGCTCAATAAAGGGAGCTTGTAGACTTTTTGTAAACTCTACATGCTGGTAATATCCAGCTATTATCTGTACTGACTACAGATATCTGTGTCTTTGGGCAGAATAAATGTATTGATCTCGTAAGAGAAAACCAAAACATTTTAGCAAATGGCTGAGGAGGATAATGTGAGTTCAAGTTAAAGGTATTCTAGAATCTGTGCAACATAGCTCTACAGAGAAAGAAACAGTAACAATCTTTATGATACAATATTGTGATTTGTTTGTAACTTGTTGGCTAAATGAATGCTGACCTTTTGTAGATGAACAGGGTAGTCAGCAGGAATGAGGGTTGGCACCATCTGTCAAGCCATGGTACAAATTATCCATGTAATTAAATGATTGATAAAAAAATGCTCAAACATCTTCACACATGATAGCCTAGATTTCAACCTGGAGTATGAATTGGTTGGGTAAGAGCTAAGGCAGGATTTTACCTCCTGAACCTCACCTGCACACTCACAATTGCTTAGTTGAACATGTGGGAATAACAAGTGGAATCCTGGGCAGAAGGATCTGAAGCCGAAAGGAAGGTCACCTGAGCCCAGGTGAGTTGTAAGGCAAGTGATCTGGCTGCGTCTAACAAGCAGAAAACATGGCATTCTGGTGACCTGCTGACCTTACAAAGAAGGTAAGGAAATATTCTCTCTTCGGGTCTCTCCTGGTCTCTGCTCCTATTTCCGCTAATTTCACCATGTACACAAGTTCCAGTCACTACTCTTTCATACCATCAGATCCTAATCTGCTTCTTTAAAGAAGGATCCTCACTTCTTTCAGGTGGATAGTCTAATTGCTCACTTAAAAGAGCAAGCCAAATTAAATGCAATGGGATAGAGGGAAACTCGGTATGAAGTCTCCCAAACAATTTTAACAGGTCTGCAGGCTGGGTTAAAATTGCATCTAATGTTGCATGACTTTCTACATTTTTAATTAAACTGCACTCGTAAGTGCTTAATGACTGCAACATTGTTAATTCATTAGGCGATAGCAAGAACTGCAGATGCTGGAGTCAATGAGTCCTGCTGGACGAACACAGCAGGTCAGGCAGCCTCAGAGGAGAAAGAAAGTCAACCTTTGAAAACCTGAAAGGTCGACTTTTCTGCTGCTCTGGTGTTACCCGACCTGCTGTGTTCCTCTGGCTCCATACTGTGTTGACCCTTCTTAATTCATTACTCACTGAGATAAAGAGTTGCTGCACATCAGTACCTAAAGCAATTTTTTATACCTGAATTATGCATAACCTCAAGCTTTATAATTTCTCAGCTTTATGTTGTTTTAATATTGCAAAGTTCATTTTTTTTATTTGGTAGGACTCTCTTGTTCCCCTTGGTTGTGTTTACTGATACTGGAAGTGATAGCCTATAATGGACCTTCCACCGGTAATTGTAGAAATTACACCTGCCTTTTCACCCTGTCCTTAAAGTGAACAGGTCTGAAGAAGGGTGTCATCCTGAAACGTCAGCTTTCCTGTTCCTCTGATGCTGCTTGGTCTGCTGTGTTCATCCAGCTTGTATACTCAGACTCTCCAGCATCTGCAGTTCCTACTATCTCTAAAGTTAAGGCTGACAAACCTTCACGAGGAAATGTCATGGAGATGACAGCATCTTGTCGGCTTCAGCAGCCCACAACATTTTGTAACCACTCGGATTAGCTGAAAGCTTCGGAGGAGGAATGTTGACATTGGACGTTAGACTCTTTGCCTTTAGCCTGTTTTGACCCATCTCCCAGCATGCAGCTATACAATTGTCATTGATTCCCTCAGAGTCACACCACAGCAGATGAGTGTAACTCTGAGGGAGCAGGATGGCAGTGCAGTTTGGGCTCAGGAGTCATCTTTGTGTGATTGGAAGAGATGCCAGGTGGCCTTGCATTTGTGCAATCATACACGCATGCATAATATGCCATGTGGATGACATGTATGCTTAAGGGAATCATGCTTGAATGGTATCTCTCTTATAGCTGAAATCTTTGATTCCATGGTGGAGGTGGCAGATTCACAGAGAACCTAACTGTTGGAAGATCTTGTATGTTGCAGATTTCACACCCTGCTGAGATTGGGCATTGGTGAATGGTGAATAATGTGGATGGTAGTTGAAGGTGTGGTGATCACATATATGCTGGCACCCTGCACAATATGTAGTCCCTCCAGTATTTTTTTGTACAATCAATCACATCTGTCAGTTGTGTGCCTCTATTGTGCAGGTACTTCCTCCTGCCACTCCCAGCATAGTGGGCATAATTTTGCTCACCCAAACAGAAAGTTTTCTCCACTTCTTTGACAGTTTATATGGACAACTCCCAGTGTACCTGTAATTCTCTGTTTACACCAAGGGTGATGATGGTCTTGTGCCCATGCAAATGACACTATCTTTCAGTGTATTTTATTGAAGATGGATATTTCCTGAATATGTGTGGCTTCCCTGTAAAGGGCCAATTCTGTCACTGCTGTTCAGCAGAGACTGGCTGATTGACTTGCATTGTAGTCGAAAGGCATGGGTGAATTTCCTCAATTTTAGAGACCTCTGTTAATATTCTCTTGCTGCAAATAAATAAGACATAGGTAAAGGGCCTGTCCCCTCAAATGGTCTCCCATTCACAACTCCTTCTTCTCCTTCACGTGATTTTGATCACCTTGGAGATGGGTCTTCCTCTTCCTCCTCCTCCTCAGATATGTCTGCCGTATCTGGGTGTGGTACTTCTTGAACTGGAGTCCATCAACATTTCAGTGTTATAAAGGCCATGTGTCTCCACCACCCAACCAATAATTCAACCAGTTTTTAAATTTCCCTTCAATCCCTTCAGATTTCATTTAACTACTGTTGTGAGAAATCTAAATGAATGCCTTCTCAAAATATGTGAAGTCGCAGATGTCTACAGCATAGGGAAAGGCCCTTCAGCCCATTGAGTCTGTGCTGGTCAAATACAACAACCTAACTTTGCTAATCACATTTTCCAGCACTGTCCTAAAGCCTTGTATGCCTTAGCATCATAACTGTACAAATAGATACTTATTGGTGTTATGAAGGTTTCTGCCTCTGTCATGCATGCATACAGTGAGTTCCAGATTCCCATTATCCCCGGGTAAAAATATTTTTCCTCACATCCCCTCTAAACCTCCTGCTGCTTCCCTTAAAACTATGCCCCCATTCATTGATCCCTGTACCAAGGGGAAAGGTTCCTTCCTATCCAGCCTATTTATACTCCTCATAGAGTTAAGAGTTATACATTTCAATCATGTACCACCCTCAGTCTCCTCTGTGTAAGCCATAGATATCCACCGTCTCTTCCTTTAGTGACATGCTCAAGAGATACAATTATGTTTATTAGGCTTGACTATACCATGCAAGTTTATGTTGGGTTTCTCCATTTTGTTCATCTTTCTCTAAGTGCTTTGTTATTCTGTCCTTAAAGATGGATTCTAATGGCTCTCCTACAGCAGATGTTAAACAAATGAGTTTATGATCGCTTTATTTCTCTTTTTTGCCCTTCCTAAATAATGAAGGTGTATTGCAAATTGGGAAAGTTTTGAAAAATTATTTTCACAACATCTTCAGTCTCCTCATTCTTTTAAAATCCAAGGATGGAAGCCATTAAGCCCTATGGATTTGTCATCCTTTAGTGTTATTATTTTCTTATGCCATTTTCTTGCTTATCCTAGTTTTAGTGAGCTCCAACCCTTGAGTCCATTCTGGTTTCCTTGGATTGTCAGGTATGTTACCTTTTACCAATGTTGTGAAGACTCGTATAAAGTCATTATTTGACAAGTCTGTTGTTTCCTTACTTCAAATTGCAATGTTACTCTCCCATCTGTTTTTAAGATCCCCATGTTACATTTGACTACCATTTTAATTTGATTTATTGGTTTGACTTATTGTAGTCACATGTGCCTATGTAAAGTGAAAAGCTTTGCAAAGCAGTACAGGCAGATCATAGCAATCAAGGACACATAGATCTAGGGCGCATAGACAGGTCAAGGCATAAAAGGTTACGGCTGCACAGAAGGTGCACAAAAGTAAGGCCAACATTAGCAAGATCAACATTATTTGAAGTTAGAGAGGTCTGCTTGACAATCTAACAACAGTACGGAAGAAGTTGTTCTTGAGTTTGTTTGACCCTGTGTTCAAGCTGCTGTATCTTTTGCCTGACGGAAGAGGTTGGATGAGAGCGTTACCAGGTTGGGACAGGTCTTTGATGATGTTGGCAGCTTTTTTGCAACAATAAGAGGTGTAAATAGAGTCTATGGATGGGAGGCTCCGTGATGGTCTGGGCTACGGTTCTACAGTTTCTTACAGTGCTGGGCAGAGCAATTACAGTACCAGGAGATTATGCTTGCAGATTTCCAATAGAATTGTATTTATTATGTTAATCTTTTATATTAATCTTTATTTTCAATTGTTGTGAGGTTCTTACTATTTTTGCTACCTTCCTTTCATTTTATATTCCTTCTTGTATGCTGGATTCACACCCTGTTTTACAGCTCAGTTAGCTCTTTCTATTAGCCTTATATTATTTTGCATGCCTTTTGCTGACTTTGGTTGCTTTATTTAATTAGTAGTGCTCTTACGTTGGGAGCATACATCACCCCTGTATTAAACTTAACATCTTTTGAACGATTCCCATTTTTTAATCTGCAGTGACTAGCTTCATTTCACCTGTGCCTGTGTCATCCCTTTGAGGTTAGCCAGGCCAAAATCTAAACTCTGGTTAACTGTGTACTGCTGATTTCCACAAGTCCCTGGGGCCAGGATTTCAACCACTAGGACTCAGGAACATAACACAAGTAAGAAATGAGCAGGAAATGGCTGCAGACCTCTGGAAAAATCACTTACCAGTTGGTACTTGGTAAGTTTTGAGATTGGGTTAGCAGGTCCTAACATTAGAGATGGGATTGGGCATAACAAAGCCTTAGATTTATTTACAGAGCCTGAGGAAAACTAAGCTAGGATCTGCTTGCTTCATGTGGATGGCTTAGTCACTTCACCGAGCTGGGAGCTTTGAAAGCATCTAACTTTGATAGATACATTCAAACCTCCCAGCTCAGCGAACACATCAACATCTATAATCAGCACCCGAGCTACAAATCTTCACTCAAACCCTGAATGACGTAGTCACATTGTCCAGGTATATCTGTTATAATCAGAAGGAGGCGACATTCTGGTGAGATGTAATCTGTCCGATTTCCATCAGATTTTCACAAAGTTTGGAAAATATATGATGCGTTTTGTGAGGTCTGCTATCTTTAAGGGTGATACTGGTAATTGCCAGTTCCCTCCTGCAGAGAAAACGTTCAAGATTTAAAGTCATAGGGTCATACAGCACAAAAACAGACCCTTTGGTCCAACTTGTCCATGCTGACCAGATTTCCCAAATTGAAACTCATCCCGTTTGGCTGCATTTGACCCATATCCCTCGAAACCTTTCCTATTCATGTACCTGTACAAATATCTTTTAAATGCAACTGTACCTGCACTTCCTCTGGCAGTTCGTTTCCTATTTGCACAACCCTCTGTGCAAAAGAGTTGCCCCTCAGATCCCTTTTAAATCTTTCCCTGGTAACCTTAAACCTATTCCCTCTAGTTTTGAATTCTCCTTGCCTGGGGAGCAAACGTTTACCAATTACCTTATTTGTGGCCCTCATGATTTTATAAACCTCTACAAGGTCACCCCTCACACTCCTATACTCCAGTAGAGAAAGTCCCAGCTTATCCTGTCTCTCCCTATGACTCAAACCCTCCAGTCCCAGTAACAACCTTATAAAGCTTTCCTGCACCCTCTCCAATTTAATAACATCCTTACTTTTCATTATTGGAAAACACTTAATAAAAAGAAGCACATGACTTGCTGGGAAGTTTTATTCGTTATGGTGACATGTCACTTAAGCAAAAGGGAAAAATAAAAGTAAATGGTAATTTAAAAATAGAGTTAAAAGGGAAATGTTTCTCTTGTCATTTTCCAATCCACTCTTTCGCATTCTTTCGTTGGTGCAATATTTCCTCAATGAATAAACGACACTAATTAAAACATTTCCTCCTTAGGTAAAATGCTTATAATTAGGAGCAATTTTTCTGTGAGGCGCAATGGGTATTCAGCATGATAAATTAACTAATAGAGGCTGCAGCAATTACATAGCTAATTATTAAATTTTTAAAAATTATCTTAAGTCTTTAATATTGCAGCATTGTCTCATGGTTAATGGAGAAATTAATGTGTAATGGCTCCAATAGCTGTAGGCATTCCTCAAAACATACAGTAAAATCAATACCACTTAAATTTATATATTCAAAATGTTTAAAGATATTAATTATTTCATACCTGCTGCACATGTGAATGGTTTATGAGAAACTGTTTACCAGGAAGATTCACAGCCTCAAAACTCAAGGAGAACAATTTAGAACAGAGATTTTTTTCAAAATAATTTACAAATAATGATGCTTAACTCAGACGGCCTCTCATTTTGCTTATCCACATCTGTTTCCTGATTAATCATTGCTCCTGACAATATTACCAGGAGTATTGGCTTAGAAAAGTTACTGAGCCCAACAGTGTTGGAGAGCTAAATCAACATGTAGGATTGATGCTGAGGTCTCTTAGGTTAATTACTCTATCTCTGTTAATGTTATTTTAGCTCTCTCACACTGTCAGCCTCAGTAATTCACTCAAGTCTAAAATGAACAAACTGCTTTTTGTTACATTCTATCAACTTCTAATGTTAATCATTTTTTTCTTTTTTTTATATAAGAAGAATCCTGGTGGTAAATGTCTTCTTTTAGATAAAATAACTTCCTGCTGCAAGTCTGAACTAAAAAAACAGGAGCTGCATTTGGACATAATGATAATGGTGAGGCTATGAGGACTCGCCATCATAACTGGATAAATTCACGATACCATTCACAATTGTACAGCTAAATGAGGAAGTCTGAAAGCTGTCATGAGAACTACTCTGCTCCTCCACATGGTGTGTTGCTGGAACCCTTAATGATAGACTTAGTGCTGAATTAAATACTTGCCTGCTAGTTCATGGCTAGTGCATTCAGAAGTAAACAAATTTTCAATGTCATGATGAATAATAATTACTGCTGAATAATCTCTTTGGCCCTTTGAAATAACTCTAAGGAGGCAGATATCCTGTCACCAACTCACCTTTTATTTTGCAGTGTGCAGTGTGTAGACTGATTAGCTTGCTCAGGGCCAGTCACTGGAATGAGGAGACTTTCTGAATGTCCTGTTTATATCTGTCAGCCACAGTTCCCTAATTGGCCCATGTTATCAACCTCAATCAAGGATCTCATAGTCAGAGATGACACGGTGTGGAGCTGGAGGAGCACAGCAGGCTAGGCAGCATCAGAGGAGCAGGAAAGTTGACTTTTTGAATTTCTTCCAACCTTGCACTCAAAAACTCATAAAAATCTTGGGAGCAGTTGTCAGCGAGGTGAACAACAGCTACTGTTCTTTTGCCATTGCTTACAATGTTCAGGTCATTGCATTGGATATGTAACAGACTTTCCAATATCTGAAAATAAAAATTAACTTTTGTGAGTTTCTGCATGGAATTTTCCCATGAAACTTGAAGCTCCTTATTTTGTTCAATTGCAAATCAGCCTGCTTTGTATTTACAGCTTTTTAACATAAAAGTATTAAGGTGGTGAGAAATTGTATTATTACATGTCATTTTAAACTGTGGCACAGGTCTGTTGGTGAATTTATGACTATAAGCAACACAGCGAGTTATTGCTTGCATTGTAAATTTAGCAACAACACAAACCATTCTTGGCTCTGCACCAGCGTTAAACTTGTGCAGTGTAAATCAGGTGTTGTGGCTTTTACAATGCCTCACTCTGCTTTTCTCTGGATTTACACTGTATAGCTGCAATACATTTTGGCATTTCTGGGGCAGGCTTTGCAGAGTCACCTGCTTCACTCAGAGACTGGTAACCCTTTGAAATTCTCTCTTCCAGAGGACTGTGGAGGCTGAGTCACCAACTCTGTTTAAACGAAAGATTGTTGGATTTTTAGCTCCTGGAGAAATCAAGGAATATGATGATACATGACAGGAAAATAATGTTGAGATAGAAAATTGTACATGATCTAGTTGAATGATGGAGCAGGCTGAAGGGCTCAAATGATCTGATCCGAATCCTATGTTCGTGTATTCAAAATACACCCCTCATTTCCCATTCCTCAATGCCCAACAGTGGAACCTGTTGTATATATAATTGCTGCCACTGATTAGTTTCCACACATTGTTGCTTGGAATTACTGGATGCTCAATCAGCTCAGACTTTCTACAGGAGTTCTCACAGGTTGGAATTCTGAAATATATTTTGTCTCTTAAGACACAAGATCACCAAGACTGCTGTTGTACCATCTGGGCAACAGACATCACAGCAACGTTTTCTCAAATGGACTTGGCCACAGAACTAGATCCCCCAAAAGTGACTTTTGACTGGGAATCTAACAGCATCTTGCCCTGTTTAGGGTTTTACCCAGTCCTCTGCATAATTGTCACATAAGTTTTTTTTAATATTCAAATAGCACAGTAACTAATTTTTAAGCAACAATTCTGATATGAACAGCCAAAGGGCCTATTTCCCAAGTAATTTGGAATTCACCAAGGTCCTCAAAGTAAATACCACGGGAAGAGATCACACAGTGTGGAACTGAAGGAACCCAGCAGGCCAGGCAGCACCAGAGTAGCAGGAAAGCTGCCGTTTCGGGTCGGGACTCCTCTACCATGTGAAGAACTTCTTCATTGATATTTACCTGCTAGGAAGCCTTTGATGAGTGAAGCTGAAGAGCAGGCCAGGTGAGGGACAGCTGCTCATTGCATTTTTTTCTCCTCAATGTGGTTTCAGTTACTCCCCAGTGGTTGCTAACTTCATCTATTTTGCACTTCCCTAATGTTCCATTTCACTTCCTTATTGCCAGCCTTCAGCATATCATGGGAGCAGCTTATGTAGCACCATCTTGATGAAAAGCATGAGAAGCTGCAAATACTTAATCCCAGCTACAGCACTTGATGTCTTTCATCACCTGCAAGCTGCCCCTTTGCATAGATGGGATGGACATAAAGTTCCAGTTCTGTGGAGGCAAGACCCTCAAGACAATGTCCACAGGCAGAGAACTAGCTCTGTCAACATGAATTAATACAAGTACCCCAGGAAGGTCAGGTTGGCCTGGCAGACCTCCTGGAGCAGTGGACCAGCTGGGGAGGCAATGCTAGTGGTCATCACGATGCCTGTGACTGGCGATGCCACTCCTTCTACCTGGTCGTTACATCTCCTGAAAGTTAAGCCCCCTCTTTTCTTCTGCAAGGAGAGAAAGTTGAGTTATAGGTGCCAGCAATGTAGGTGCTTGGGAAGGATGACATTTGTGGAGAGTAATAATGAGGTCTGGGCATGAAAGGGGAATAGTTTGTGGGTGAACGGAAATGCTGGCTGCTCATAAAGACTTATAGTTTGCCTGCGGGGGAGGGGGGGGAGGCGGATTGAGTGCAGCTGCAGTGTGTGTTGACCTAAGGAGTGCTGTGCAGGAAGGAGAATGGGAGGCCTGGCATCATACCACTCATATGTCATGCCCTCATGAAGTCTTAGATCCATTTGGTTCAAAATCCCGAGGTTGGAAGAGGTAACACTGCTTCAGCCACTTCCAAGCATATCTGCTTGATTGGAGATGCATTCTCTTCCTTCAGTTTTGGGAGAGTTCGCCTCACTGCAGCGCCTCAACTCCACATCATATTCTCTGTGTGAGAGAGACCAGGGGGAGCACTGTCCCCAGATTTCCTCTCCATTTCATAGCTGCTGCAGTCACGTGAAAGGACACTGCAGCTGGGCCACTATGAGCCATGCCAGGTCCCGTTAATTAGAAATCCTTCCTTTTCCAGATTCCACATGTCATCCCCCACCCCTGCCTGCCCTTGAGAAAGCAGTGGTGAGCTACATTTGAGTGCTGTTGCATTTTGTCTGAGACACCCACAATGCTATCAAGAAGGAAGTTCCAGAATTTTGACCTAACAATATTGAAGGAACCCTGAAATAGTTTCACATTTGGATGCATTTAGTCTTGGAAGGGAACTTATGTGTGCTGGTGTTCTCATGCATCTGCTGCTCTTGTTCTTCGAGGTGGTAGGGGCAACTGGTTTGGAGCATGTCATCTCTGAGCTGCAACAGTGCATCTTATCACTGGTACACCCTGCTGCCCATGTGCATTAAAGGTGGAGGAAGTGAATATTTAAGTGGTGGATGTTGTATTATCACCTTTGAAGTGGCGTGTCTTTAAGAGCTTGACAAGCAACTAGCTAGAGATAATGGGAACTGCAGATGCTGGAGAATCCAAGATGCTGGATGAACACAGCAGGCCAAGCAGCATCTTAGAAGCACAAAAGCTGACGTTTCAGGCCCAGACCCTTCATCAGAAAAGCAAATAGCTATGTGCCTAGATGTTAACACATGAACCCAAAAGTGCTCTTCAAGTGATAGAAATTCACTTCTCCTATTTGCGTTACAATTAGATAACAGCAATATTGCCAGAGAGAATGGAATGCAGAATAAGCAGGTTTCTTCTGTCTGAATGGTGGCAGTGAGCTTATTGAGGAGTTTTTGGGGCTGCATTAATCCCGTTATGTGGAGAGAATTCCATCACACTGTTGCCTTGTGCCTTGTAAATTGTGGACATCTTTCGGAGAGTCTGGGGGTGATTTACTCAACACAAAATTCCCAATCTCTGACCCACTCTGCATCATTGTTTTTACAGGGCTGGTGGTAGTGCCCAGGATGTAGGTAGTGAGGGTTTGATTTGATTTGGTTTGGTTTATTATTGTCACATATACCTACATACAGTGAAAAGTTTTGTTTTGTGTGCAGAACAGGGAGATCATACCATGCACAGTGCATAGGGTAACAGAAAGAGCAAGGAATACAATCTCATGGCTACACACAAGGCGCACAAAGAGTGAGATCAACATTTAAATTTAAAATTTTGAGAGGTCCATTCAGAAGTCTAATAACAGCTGAGAATAAGCTATTCTTGAATCTTTGGTATATGTCGTTAAACTTTTGTATCTTCTCCGTGACGGAAGAGGTTGAAAGAGATTATAACTGAGGTGGGAGGGGGCTTTGATTATTTTGGCTGCCTTCCTGAGGCAATGAGAATTATAGGTGGAGTCAATGGATGGAAGGTTGGCTTATGTGATGGACTTGTCTGTGCTCACAACTCTATAGTTTCTTATGGTTCTGGGCAGAACAGTTGCCATATCAAACTGTGATGTATCTGGATAGAATGCTTTCCATGGTGCTCTATAAAAATTTGTAAGAGTCTTTACAAAGATGCCAAATTCCCTTAGCTTTCTGAGGAAGTAGAGGTATTGTTGTGTTTTCTTGACATCAGCGTCAACAATGGGTTGACTAGGACAGATTGTTAGTGACCATCACTCCTGGGAATTTGAAGCTTTTGACCATCAAGTAACATGCTTGGAAGTAGCACTGAGGATTCCTATACTTAAAGGACGCTGAGTTTCCAAGTCCTATGCCTCCAAAACATTCCCAGCTCTTCAGAAAGGTGAGAAGCCTGTGCCACAAAGCTCAAGTATTATCATCTCAAAACAGGATGAATATCAGTTTCAGAACAAGCACTGAGCAAAAAAGAGAATACTGTCAGGAACTCAATCTGATTTGCTCATGGAAACCACAAAGTTGTTAAACAGTTTTATTTTGTTATTACTCTTCATTAATAGCTAGTGTTAGGTATCATTCCAGTCATCAACAACAGGATGCTCCATTCAAGTGATGTACTATAATATGCTCCCCAAAGGATAAGTCGTTGTGATAAAATTTATCAGTTCATTGAATGATAGCCTCCAGTTGAAAACAAGAAAATGATAGACAGTACATATATGCATCTGTATTCATTTCTCACTGAAATGTATATGGAATAAATACAATATTCAGCAAGTGATATAACCATCAGTCTGACCTTGGGCTATTGTTACAACATTGCATCTCCACAGCTTGATTATTATATTTGGAAATATTCACATTTTGCAATGAATAATCTGGGGAGGAATTTTCCCATTGTTTTGTTAAGTTGGGGGTGATTGTGTTAAATAATTGCAAGCACACCAACTGCTCCACAGAGAAAAAAAAAACTGTCTCACTGGCTTCCAAACAGCTCAGCAACAGCTGATCAGTGAACTTAATTTCTCAACAAGTCATGGGTCTCATCATTGCTACTGGCCAATTTGAATCTGGCAGCCTCTGAGTCCTAAACTATGCTTATCTGAAGAGCCAGAGCACATATAGTGGGCTGAATGGTTTCCTTCTGCACCATAACAATTCTGTGATTTCACCAGTCAAGGCCAACTCCTCAGGAACAAAAAGCGTGAAGGTAAGCATACTGTGTCCTCTTCTTGTAGGGGGAGTTATGGGAGAGATGGTTGTGGTTTTAGCAAGGGTGGGGGGGGTGATTTTCTGAAGCTTTTGTGCTTGATATAACTTCTCTGCCTCTGAATGTCCTCAGGTTGGGGCATTTAGAAACCCAAACCTCTCACCTGACAGGCAAGCCATCCAAACCTCCCAAGTGGAAATCTAGCCACCTTCCTAAACTATCAGGGAAGCAGAAGGTGAGAAATTGAAGTCCTTAACTATTAAATGACCACAAATAAGGGCATCAACCGGTGGAGAATTGAGAAAGCCAGCTGTCGGCCTTCTCACCCAATAGTCAATTTTTGAGCAGTCAAGATGAGTTTCAGTTTCATTCTCAGGTCAGCTGACCCCATTATTTCCCCTCTTGCTACCTCTCCTGCCATCTTCAGAAAGGAGATAATCAGGCCCACAGAAATGAGCCATGGATCTTCCTAAGATTCTGATTCAGGGCTATGAATCTTTTTCAAAGCCATAGCTGTCTTCATACATGGAATATATTTAGTATGGAGATTATAGGGTCTGTATTGCAATGGACCAGCATTAAAGAAACACAAGTAATTGAATCAGTATTAGGTAGAAAATCTGAGTTCAATCCTTGAGGGATGTTTTTAATTTTAAGCACCTGATGGAAGTTGACCCAGTAAAATGCTTCTCTGTTGCAAACCCCACCTTATGCATATTTAATTGAAGTAAATGGGGTGTAAGAGTAAGTAGTGCGCAAAATGGAGTGCTGCACTGATTGATTCGGTTTCCCACTTCATGCTATGTTTGAAATTACCCCCAAAGTCACGGTGAAAATATCATCAAAATAACTTTATGATTTTTTTCAATGTGGAAGTAGTCTAAATCTCTCAGTTCACTTGCGATATCATACAAGCATTAATGCGGAATTAGTTCAGTGTAGTGCCACGATCCTCCTTTAATGAAAACATTCTTCTGGAACTTTGATTTGTATTGCTAATATACTAATTAACTTAACATTGAAATCAATATCTGCTATATTGTGAGGTGTTGCGAAAGACTACTTAACAAATTCTCACACACGTTTGCAGGCTATTAAAATACATTTAAGATTGTGTGAAACGTGCAATTTGCTCTGATAGCTATGTAGCAGGCAAATTCATAAAACACATTTCACTTCTATGTGCAATTTTGTTTTGTCCACACTTTCAAAGACGGTGGCTGAAAGGTTGATCTCCAATGATTCCATAGGGCTCCTATTGGATGACTGACAACGTAAAGTTTTCCACATGGGACATTCTTCTGAGGGTCTCGCTGCAGTTGTGGGAATAAAGCCTCCAAGGAATTTGAGAACCACTGTATCCAATGTTTACCTTTAGGATTACCATAACAGATTGAACACCCTAACTCTGAAGGGTCTAGGCCCGAAACGTCAGCTTTTGTGCTCCTGAGAGGCTGCTTGGCCTGCTGTGTTCATCCAGCTCCACACTTTGTTATCTTGGATTCTCCAGCATCTGCAGTTCCCATTATCTCTCGAACACCCTAACGTATTGGGTCTCTTTTGTAGACATTTTCAAACAAAAATTTAAATTAATCACCCAATCTGTACCCTAATGGTTTTGGCCAACTGTGGAATATGTACAGTGTTGTTTTCTCATCTCTCACATCTAATAAGGGAAGAGAAAAGATGTTAGGTATTGGTAAAAGATTGGATAGTATTACTAACTGAGTCATTCTTACAGAGAGCTGATACAGACAACAATCGACGAAATGGCCTGTTGTTGTGTTGTAAGCTCTCTATGATTCCAGTGATCATTGCACTCAATCTACTCACCTACACAATCAATTTATTAAAACATGACACTGGCAAGTTTTCGCAAACAGTGTAGGAGGGAGGTGGGAGAGAAAAGATTATGTGGAAAATAATGAGTCACCACTCATCCAATTTAAGATGATATTTGCATCTTTAATTTATGGTTTCCTGTTGATCATCTGTTACAAATTGTTTCCACATATACAGTTGAAAGGTTTGAGGCAACTAGATAATTAACTGAAGCAAGTAAATATGTTTAAGAACTTTGAGTGAGATCATAAAAATTTGATGATTTTTTTTCATGGTCTGTTATATGTGTTATTTAAGAATTCTGATGATTTGGGCAAATTGTGTAAGAATGGCTTGTTATCAGAGGTCAATGATATACTGGTAGAGTCCATGATCATTGAGGTTTTGTATTGTAAATGGAAATAACAGGCTTAACGGGGTAATGAGCATACTCATGATTCCCATTTTCTATGCTCCCAACTTAACAGAAAGTAAAAATGAACTGACTCAACATTTCTAAAATGCTGCACCACCTCTGTCTAGTACCTGAAGTCTGGACTAGCTGGTTGACAGACCAGGAAAGGGCTGAGTGGCTGAGGTGCAGTCTTGAATAGTGTCACACTGAAAAAAGGACAGCAGATTGAATGCTTCCTGGAATCACTGTCACTCCTCAGGGTGGTGCCTCAGTAATCCTAATCATCTAAATAGGGAATAAATTACTTAACTCTTGCAAGTCTCTTTGATTATCAGTATTCAGAAGGCAGCAGTATGTACTTGCACATTGTCAGTCTGAGTTTCCACTGTTACACCCAGACCTTTGGTGGAATCTGTTGGCTCTGCATTGGAAGCTGAAGTGTCAGTCAACAGATGCTGCATCACGGCCACATCCACAAGTGTTCTCATGAAGTTGGCCTCTACATCCAGGAGCCAGGGCTTGAAACCCTTGAGTCAATTTGAGGATGGACACCTCCAGGTTCCTTTAACATTGCAGCTATTCTAGGCAACTTCCCAAGGCATGGAGAATTTCTGTGTGAATTCCCATCATTTTCTTAATACTCAACTCCATTCTGGTCTTGAATCCTTAGAAGAATACATGATGGAATGTAGCCACCAGTGAGATGGTCCCTGCATTGTCCTTTCTCTCTTTCTTGGCCACAAGCCACAATCTCATCGCCTACATGTGCCCTCTTTGCTGTCCTCTAAATGAAGTGCGGTTTCCATTTCTGAATTGGTAGCTGTATGTAATCACTTCAGAGGATTTTTATTATTTTTATACTGCAATGCCTGTTCCGTTTGAATTATTTGAGTATATAAAAAGAGCATGTTTGTGTTTTTTTTAAATTCATTCATGTAGCTGTCACAGGGGAGGCTAGAATTTATTGATCATAACACAGATGGCAATTAAGTGTCAGCCACATTCCTGTGGGCTTGGACTCACATGTAGATCAGACTGGGTAATGATAACATATTTCTGTCCCTCAGGAACCTTAATAAACCAGATGGGTTTTTAGTAACAATCAACAGTGGTTACACGGTCACCGTTATCCCAGCTCTCTATTCCAGATTTTTATTGAATTCAAATTTTAACAACTGTGATGGTGGGATTTTCACCCAACTCCCCAGAGCATTAGCCCATGGTTCTGGATTGCTAGTCTAGTAATCAGTACACCATCTGCAGCTTTTCATTCTGAGGTAAGTGTGGGATGAAGAGGAAGTGCGATAGGAAAAGCAGGATTGGGTATGAGAATTCTCTCATCCTCAGTTCACTCAGTTAGCCAACAGCTCAGTAATTGTCTTTACAACAATGGCTAGCACCATCTCCATCATGAGAGTTACCACTCTTTGGGTGGCTCTTCCACTCTGGCTGGTTCTTGTTGTGTACGGCCTTGTCCTTCAAGAAAGAGAGAGATGTGTGAGTGTCATACAGATGGCTGGCAGTGATTGTGAACTGTGGGTGTGAGATGCTTGCAGTAGTTCTAAGTGTGTGTACATGGAATACAAATGAATACAAATACATATGATTGAGGGAGTAGAAGTGGTAAGCCATTTGACCCCTCCAAATTGCTCTGCCATTTAATAAGATCATTGCTGATTAAGATATAATCTCAACTCAACATGCGTATCTATCCCCATTAACCATTCCTCCCCTTATTACTAAGAATCTATCCATCTTGGCCTCAGAAATATTCAAAGGTTCAGCTTCCATGTCTCATAGAAAATATTTCACTTCATCTCTACTATCAATAAGCAATCCTTCATTCTTAAACACTGACCTCTTTTTTTCGAGATTTTCATACAAGAGGAAGTATTCTCTCCACACCCAGCCTGGCATGATCTTATGTTTCAAGTCTTTTCATTCAAGTCTTACCCTTACTTTTCTAAGTCCAGTAAATACAAACCCAGGAAGACCAATCTTTCCTCAGAAGGCATCCCATCTATTCTGGGAATTAGTCTGAAAAACTTTCTTTGGACAGATTCTAATGTATTTACATCCTTTGTTCAATAAGGAAATTAATACGATTAACAATGTTCAGGATGTGTTCTCATGAAGTGCTCTGTCTCTCTGAAGCATAACATTTCTATTTTTCTGTTCAATTCCCCTCATGAAAAAATAGTTGAATTTTAGGTTGAATTACGATTAATAATAAAAAGGCGATCGATGGGGATGAGGTGCATTAAGGAGTTTCCAAGACTAATCATGCACTTGGTTGCATTTTGTCATTGTGTCGTGCTGTTTCCAGGTCCTCAGGGCTTCACTGCTTGCACTGACTTCAATATTTGCTGGCATGGTCTTTTAGGCAAATATACTGGGTGTGTCTTAATTGCTTGCAGGTGTTGGCACCTGCCTTATGTTCCACTTCCTTCAACACGGCCTCCAGTGCTGCATCTATAAATCTAGGTGTCCATTGGTTCCCATGTTGTGGAATTCATTAATGCTTCAGATCCATATCCTTCCTGTCACTCCTCCATCCACATTCCCAGGACTTCAGGTTGGCTTTCAACAGTGCAGGCTGGTTCTAAGAAGTGCCGGGAGGTTATGATTTTTGTCCACAGTCAATACATCCAGTCAGTAAATAGCACTGCACACAGCAATCATTCTAATGAGAAAGCAGCATGAGGTCAGCATTCTTCTTGAATTTTGATCAAGTGACATGGGTTATTTGTACATCACAGTCTCCAAGTGCATTTTCACAAGCTATTCAATTTCGCCCCATATTCTTTTTAACAGGAATCTGTGAGGTCTTTCATAACTTTTATTAAACTATATGTAGCTTAACGTATAGGTAGGTAGTTGGATATATTTTGTTAACATCGACCAAGGTGTGGGAAAGGTGAATTTTATAATTTGGTATCATTATACAAGTTGAGCACAATTGAATCTGATGGTAACTGATATTGCTCCTGATACTATCACAGACCAGAGCATCAAATTTATATTATGATCTGGCTAGGGATAAGTAACTTTTAGTTTTAGATTGGACAAAATGTGAGATACAGGTTACTTACAAAGAGAATAAAGCCACATGATTCCATAGTTTTAAATGAACAATAAACTTTACCATACAATGTTAGAACAGCAATACACTGTACTATGCATGCAACTAATATGTGATATATATATATATATATATCGGCAAAGACTGTGATTGAATCCACCCCCACAGTACATAAAATAGCAAACGAGATTTAGATCAATTTCATGGATTCCTCAGTAATTTCCTCCTAGAAATTAATGCCATGATGGGGTACTAAATCTCATTAAACATCATCAAAGAATTATAATTCTTTACTTCTGCTGATCTGGACTTGAAGCTCTGTTTGCTAAGTCATGAACTTCTTTAACAACTAATCCTATTCTGGTCAATTACTTTCATTTCCTGGAGCTATGGTCCCCTGAATTATGAAAGTAATATTTCCACATTGACACAACTCCACTTTTCATAAATGTTGAGCTTCATCAAGTCACTACTGTTCCTGGATTTTCTGAGCCCGAATCTTGCTCAGTTGCATCCAACAAATACTTATTGTGGGCTTTCACTCCTCACTCTCAGCTGGACTGAGGTATTCATATTGCATGCTTCTTTGAAGCTTCTCCTGGCTTTCTCTAGCACAGAGACAGCAGACTTGTACATTCCTGGCTCCCCAGGACTGATACTAAGCCCAGATGTCATCATTTAGCTGCCCACTAATTCCTAGATCCTCCTCCTGTAATCTGACAGCACAGAGACAATTGATTTCTGTGAACTTCTCACTGAGTCTCCTGTACAGAACCCATGTAGCTCAGTTGCCTTTGGAGCAGAATGTCTGAAAGAACAGTCATAGCATAAAGTCTACTCTCTGTCTCCTTTTTAGGCCTTTAATCACCTCTCCAGTGACACCAAACAGGTATGAATAAACTCTCAAACATTTTGCACTAAGGCCCTCCAATTTTGCTGGGCAGAACTGAATATTTCTGCCTAGCAATGCTTGAATCTCAGGGTGCAATGAATGTTACAATGTTCAGACTTCTGGCTTACTCAGTATAAAAAAGAATTACAAAATGAAAGATTAATCACACTCTATATAATCACTTGCTGTGAAATAAAACTGCTTAATGGCCAGATCAAGTCTTGTTTTACTAGGTATTTTTGTAACCCACCTGTGAAAAATGTTGAAGTACACACAGAAGAAGCATTTGAAAACACAAATCCAGCTCAGATGACGTTGTAATAGTTGTAATATAGTTGTTATACCCTTGAGTTATGCTATCTGATTGTTAGATCGTGAACACACCTTTAAGATACCTAGGTTGCTGATGGGAGCAAGTATTGAAAAGGCTATCAGTGACACAACCTAAACTTGTGCATAGGTTGATTGGCAAGAGATAAAAAAAATTATGTCCTCAACATTGCTTTTACCAGTAATGATAGACAGAAGTTTAATAGTTTATACAGGATTAATCTAGCTAATATCTAAATGGAAACACCAGGCTACTTAATATGAACAGGTTCATGTCCACATTAAACTAATGGACACAATCAATGGAAATCAATGGAGATGAAAATGGAGTTGTTTCTATCGCAGACAGTTAGTAACAAGACAGTTTTGTGCTTGGGTGAAAAGAGTAAAATCTATCTTAACATCTCTAGGGATGATTGGATGTTGACTAAAATGTGTTGTGTCTGAAAGTTTATTCTTAATGTATGTGCCCTTGCATATTTTGCTTTAGCATTCATTTCAGTGAGATTGGCTTCTTCATAGACAATCAATTCATTTTTAACTTCAAAAGCCAAACAATAATGCAAAAATTTCAAGAGTGCATCTTTTAAATGTTCCTTAAGTATATAGTTACAGCTTAAAAAATAACTCCATTGCAGACATTTGGTTCTAGAATTGTCTGTCATACTTTGACACAAAAATGGAATGCAGAAAAGCTGCATAAACATAACTAAGTTTCAAAGACAGCTTACTTCTAATATATTGGGAAAACATGAATTGTGGATAAAAATGCAAAATAAAAATTTTCTTTGGTAAAAATTTCTGATTAGTTTATTATTTTACAGATTGTTGTACATAATGCACCTTTCCCAAATAATATTAAGGATGATTTGTGCTTTTTCTAACTTAAGCTCTATTTATGGACCCTTTTCAAGCTATTCAATATTTTAGCTATTGTTGCACTTTTAAAAAAAATGCAAGAATATAAAATACATCATCCAATTTTTATCTTTCACACTGCCGCATACATTGTGGTGTGAAGTATTGTTGCATCGGTATGTTACACTTTGAAGAGCTGGCTCACAGACTTTTCACTGCAGCTGCACACCAACTGCTCAAAATGAAAAAAATACATTGGGATGATCAAATATATAAGGGGAAGATATAATCACTTGTTCCACATGCTGTTACTAGGTGGGCATGATATGTGGTTAGTTCTGGAGAAACACAGAAAATATGGATACAAAGTTGCAACACTAAAATAAAACCAGGTAGACAATTTTAACTTTTGGTCATTTTGTACGATCTACCATCCATTTTGTGTTCACAAACCCACTTATGAAAGTAAAACATACATAAAGCTGAGAGGTAAGCTGCTGGGTTTTGCTGCAAGTTTTCAGATTTAGATCTCAAGGTTAGAGAGAAGTTGTGGTCTCAAGGGGTAGAAATCCTACATGGCATGGTTTAGATAATCTTTGTTACTCTTCAAAATAATTTAACACTTTCCTTTGAGGTCTTCAATTCCAAAGCCTTTGAAACCACAATATACCAATTATATCATAAGGTGCTAGTTTCATAGAATCACAGAATCCTTACAGTGCAAAAGGAAGCCATTTGGCCCATCATGATTGCACCAACCCTCCAAAGAGCATCTTACCCAGATTTACACTATCCCCATAACTTTGCAACATCCCCTGGCTAACCACCTAGCTGCACATCCCTGCACATCACGGGTCAATTTACCATCGCCCATCTACCCAATCTGCACATCTGTGAATTGTGGGAGGAAACCGGAGCACCTGGAGGAAACCCACACAGACACGGGAGAACAAACAGTATATTAAGAGGGGATTAACAGCTTTTTAACTGCTTGTATTCTTGATTTGACTTCATAGCTGGTGCTAACAGAATTTCGGACTGAGAGCCTAACGAGTAATTGTTAGTATCCCAGGACATCAGAAAAAGACAGGAAAACCACTCCAACAATTACTATGCAAATAATCAAGATCCGGGAACAGATATACACTAAAACCAGAAAACGCTGAGGTACTTGCAGGCCTGACAGTGCCTGTGGAGAGAGAAACAGAATTAACAAGCAGAATTTCCTAGGCGAACATGGGCTATGGTGAAAGATTTGTGAGAATCTCATGAGAAATGGAGTGAGACCTTTCCAGACTCGAGTACAACAAGCGGCAAGTATTTTCCAACTAAGTTCTAGAACATCGAGATGAGATTTTTGCTAGTGAGTGACAAGAGATCTATTAACTGGGATTATTACTCATTACATGTAAAATGCAGATTCTCATTTTACCATCTGCAGGACAGAACTAGGTGCTGAGAATCCCCTGCATGAATGTCAGTGTGGGGCCTCCAGCTTCCTGCTTGCTCTTTGAGACTGCTAGCTTGCACACCTGACACCAATGTCTCAGGGCATGCGTCAGATTAGCAGCTATGCTCAGCCCATCTCCATGGGCATTGCCGTCCACCTGCCCCTTTCATTGTAATGCTCCTATGAAACACGACACATTCAGGGATAGGAACCCCACTCAATGATTGGACCAATCTGCACCCTAGGGCTGCTTGCTTGCCTTTTTAGTGATCACTGACTGAGTGCCTACCAAAATTCTAACAGTGTCCCTGCCTTGTCAGTCAGTGCTTCCCCCTCACCCCACCCCCAATCCACATCCCTCCTCCCACCTCAGACAGAGCTAACAGATACTCAATACTTCTGACTTCACTTGCCTTACATTGTAGGCACAAAGCTAGAAAGTTTGTCATGGATGTCAACAGTCAACAGTCATCAGTCAGGGAGATGGACAAGTTGCTGACCTGTGTCATGCTCTGTCAATCTTGGATCTGTAACAGGTGACAGTAGCACATGAGCCAAACACATACTGTGTGTGTTTCAACAAAAGATCATACCTCAGGGTCTAAGGGGAGTGGTCCTCGGTCATAACCAGAGGGACATCAATCAATCAGGGGTCCAGTCACTGTAAGTCAAGGACAGCCTCTAATTTCAGTCCAGGAGCTTGGACACAGTCATTCACCCTGTCAGTGTGCTCAGGATCACAATCTGTTCCTTGCAGAGAGTGAGAAACTTAGAGTTGGGCAGCCCAGCACCTACTTTGCCTCATTCTGTTTATCACAGCCTGTTCTCTCTTGGAGTAAGAGAAAAGGAGGGACTGAATGAGATGTAAATCAGCTGTTTGTGCTTGTGCAGGTGGGAGAAAGGTGGTGAAGTGTCCCGAGACAATGAGTGGCAAGTGCAGCGGCCAGAACAGGTTAGTTTTATGGTTGATAATAAAGTGTGAAGCTGGATGAACACAGCAGGCCAAGCAGCATCTCAGGAGCACAAAAGCTTTTGTGCTCCTGAGATGCTACTTGGCCTGCTGTGTTCATCCAGCTTCACGCTTTATTATCTTGGATTCTCCAGCATCTGCAGTTCCCATTATCTCTGATATATTTTTATGGTTGAACTGGGTGGATAAGAGTAAATGAGGGAAGATATTGCAGGGAATAGAGAGAGAGTGGTAAAGCATGTGCCTTGGTTGGAAATGTGTTCAGTAGCCGAGAAACTGTGTGTGAGGCATTAGAGAGAAGGTGGTGACACTTAATGTGCCTGAGCAAAGAAGGCCCTTGACCTTTCTGCTATATTTCCAGGCATTGCCAGGACAGCTAAGACTGAACTGGCCTGGCTGTCAGTCTTGGAGCAGGCTGCCAAGGACAGGACATAGCCTCCTCTACGGGTTTTGTGGGACATTGCTTCTCCGGGTTCCTGCCCGTGAGATGGCGTGCCAATCTTCTCTTCCCTGCCATGTGCAGGAAAATTGGCACAAACCATGCAAGGCAGCTTCAGACTGAAAGTTCTCCACCTGGTGCATCATTGCCCTTTAAAATGACACCACCTTCAGGGATCGCAGGATGTCTCTCCAGTGATGAATACTTCTGGCTGAAGTGAGACAGAGAATTAGGCGAGCAACAGACCAAGATGGGGCACCAAAAGGGGGCGTAGTAGGCAGTTAATGTAACAAGTATGGGATGACAGCACAAGAGATCTCACTCGGCTTCTCAGAGAAAACTCTCCATGAAACTCGATGAAAATGACATTTTGCCAAAATACGGTAAGATTGAGCCAAGTGTTTCTGGTAATGACATTTCTCCCAAACCAAGAACATATACTTAGTGCACAAAAAGAAGAAATTTTGTTGAAACTGAAATCTCTTTAAAAGTCAGTCTTTAGGCCTTAGTCTCCCAATTGATGGAAAGTGGACGAAATGTTGTTCTGTAAAGCTGGTTGCCCTCATTCAAAGGCACTGTTATGTTGGTCGGACGTGTTAACCTTTCTCAGGTTCTGGGTTTAGACAGATGAGGTCGTAAGGCATGAACTCCTCTATCATAACTTTTTCACATTCATTCATTTATTCAGTGGAGTGCACCGATCCATTTGGGCCAATAGCAGATTGAATTCAGTGATTGCCTTAAGGGAAGCAGATTATGATTCTATTCCAAATGCCGAAGATCGATCTTTCTTTCATAAAATTCTCGTACGCTGCACTTTTTTTATCATTGTTTTCTATTCATTGGCTTCAAATCTAAACTATTAACTTTGGATGGCATCTGGAAGTGTAAATTAGCAATCAGGTTTGAGCAAATCATTATTGGAATTTTTTTATTATTTCAAAAGTGTTTACCCAATGTCCAGAATGTGTGGATATTTGATGTTGATCCCAGTTATGTTTTGGATATGAATTGTGCTGCTTTCATGTAACTAATGATCATGATTCAGGCCCTGTGAGGACCCTTAGCCTTCAACCTCTAAAATTCAAGTCTAATTTTGAAATGCTTTGAAGTTGCTGTGTGAAAGGAGATCCTAATTACTGCTGCTCCACCACAACAGAAAGAAGTTGTAACATACAGTGGATACATTTTACAGCAAAGTGGTGCAAGAATGGAATAGGCGCTAATCAAATTGACTGAATGACTGGGCCTTTTATCTAGAATATGGTAGGAAAGCAACATTTATAATCACATGCAAATCCACATATTGAGCATCTGCCACATCTTGATTACATGACAAAATATTCTGTGGCTTTGTGCCACACAAACCCTGCAAACTGACACTGACATGGGCAGAAGTAGTCCCATTACTGTAGGTTAATAGAAGGAGACCCACTTGATCATTTCTCGAAACAGCGATCCAATAGTGACCTTATTCATCGTAGAACATCTCTCATCCATATGGAGAACATGCAAATTGGTTGTCAGGTGAGAATTGGCTCAAGCACTGGGCAGCAACTGCACACTTATTGTGGAACACCATATGGTATATTATTAAGTGAATTCATAGAGCAAACTAACTTGCAGAGCAAGTGTAATGCAATTACACCATTCCATCTGAGAATTAGAGCAGGATGAGTGAATCAAAAAGCTGTCTTGGCTGGCGTCAAATGGAAATAAATAAATTTGTTTATTATGCATGTTTACTGGGAAAACAGATAACAGTTTAAGCTTTGCAAGGTAAATTTACTGACTGCATTAAAACTGAAATTCATGGAACTAACTTAGAAATTTAAAGGTGGTTAAAAGATTAAAAGCTGCAAAATTGGCTCGTAGCATATGGAATCAATCAGAATTAAAGTTGATTCCATAAATAACAGCTTTGCATTGGCAGCAGTTTGATTTATAAGGCCTCTTTGGCACAGACAGCCTTCAGTAAAGTAAACAAGTTAGCTGATTCGATCATTCGATGTGCCCTTAACGAACGAGGCACATGCTTCAGCTGAGTGAGATTAAAGAGCTGAAATGTGAAAATATCTTGCAGTGCTGTGATTTGGATTCAAAAAATGCAGCCACTGTTGAAAGAGATGTGAAAATGAGAGTTCATGATATTCCTTCATACAATCAGTCATTTGTTAGAGCGTGACAACGCAAAATCGTAAACGTAACAGTGATTTTTGGTCTCGATTAGTTTCTGGGCACGGACTTGACATTTTGAGACTGGTATGAGGCCAATTCAAGGGCAGGACTTTCCTGTGGATTTCTGAACCCCACAGCCAGGTTAGAATGAGGGTTAGAAGGCTACATTGTGTGGGAAACAATCATTCATTGTGATTTTCCCAAGAGCGATAAATTAATGAGAAAAGATTGAGCTCATAGCCACTTCGAACGAGAGGATCAATCAAAAACCTTCCACCCTGAAAGCAGCAGCTGTGGAAGATACATGAGGGAAAGGGGGTGTCAATATAGCGGAACGTTTTTCGGTCTTTTTAAAGTTCAAACAAAACAGTTTTACAGCCAGGCCACCACTTGGAGCAGTGTGTGTTGGGGTGGGCCCTCGAAGGGGCAGCCTGCTGCAACATTCGGGCTCCTATAAATTAGGTACTTAACATGGTTTTGTGTTCATTAAGTAGGTTTCCTAATGATTAGTGACAGACTTTAGCAGCTACAGAGGCTGTTTGTGAGAGAGGGGTGTGCCATGGCAGTATATAAAAATTCACTTTTTAAAAAAAATTGTATCACAAGTTAACTCTGTTGTAATATCCAGACTTCTGTTTGCCTTTGAAAATGAGGGAATTTTTTTCTTTGCCAATATTTAAATGTTAACATACAAAGCCACAGAAATGGCTGTTGAAATAAAGCAGGGGAGTGGAAGGGTTGCTCTATGAGTGACCACACTCCATTTCTGCATCCTTGCTGACTGGATAGCAGATCCATTGTATCAGCAGATGACTCCTTGACATGGTGAAAAAAAAGCAACTGATTCCTGCTTTGCATCAGGATATGGTTTGCAACCCAGGATCATTCCCACCCTCCTGGTTCCACTCTTGACTCTCGAGCGATGGAGAATCATAAAATGGCCCAATCTCTTGCACAAGTTCCTCTTGTTTATAATAGTTAACCCATACAACAAACATAAGGACAGTTGGTGATTCTGAAACTGTAAGTGTTGGCCTGCTGCAATTCAAGAAGGTGGCTCACTGTTGCCTTCTCAAGTACAATTAGGAATGGATACCAAAATAAACAGTGACCTGGCTAGCAAGCTCACACCCTACAAAACCTTTCTTCTCACTAAAGGAAGTGTCTGACTAGGTTCAGCTTGTGCTTTTGTATCCAGTCATAAATAAACCTTTCTAAATAACCTGCGCACGTTAATTATTTTTAAAATGATTTTTCTTGTCTTTTGCTACTTCAACGTACATTACTTTGGAGAAGTGTCGAATGACTACTTGTTTTGAAAAAGGGAAAAACCCTCAATAACTTTACCACTTACTAGCCAACAATATTTTCATAAACCTTTCATTTCCTGTATTCTTCATTGTTCATGGTTGCAAATGCAAAAATACCTTCTTCCCACCAACAATTGAATTCTCAGTTTTTAATTTGGAAAGAGGTCGCGTATTGTAGATTTGATCAATAACATAAAGATTATTAAGTTTATCAGTTTGTACTGTTGGAACGGGAGAAGAAAATGACTGTTTTTCAGTGGTATAGTAAAAGCTGATGTAATTCTGAGAGTATAATTCAAGATGTGTTGTTGAAGGATTGCAGGAAGAGCTCCTGACTGTTCTAGGATTGTTCTTTTTGGCCTCAGAAAGTTCCAATCTAATATTGTATACAAAGAACTCACCTTTTTCCACTTGACACAATATTCAGTCACCTTGACAATGTAAAACAAAATGTTCTGACCATGCACAAGAAACTCTCCTTTGGAGCAACCCATCTCATCCGCCCTCCCCAAATGGTTACAGATGTCTATGATGGTATTGCTGAGTCTGCAGCAGGTCACTTTAGTTGCCACCCTTTTGTTAAGAAGGGAATGCATCAATGTCCAAAGGGAGTGTGTAAACCATGAAGTACCATTATCATTGCATCACTTATCCCAATCAACTGGTGCAAAACCAGGATGCCAAAATTAGGCCATGCAGATCCAGGCAACATAAGCATACTTCAGCATGCCAACAGCATCACCAAGCTACAAGATGGAGCCAGTGTGAACATTCCTTCTGTTCGACTAAACCCTTTTCAAAAAGGCAGGTGGCAATGATTCCAGCATTGTCAAACACTTCTTGGATGCCAGAAAGCAAAAAAAGCCAAGGCTGGAATGACAGAAGACCAGGTGGGCTAGGAAACAAGAGATCCACAGTAACACTACCAGTAGCTTGTTCATCACACCAGAAAGAAATAGGAAAGTATGCTGCAAGTTAATGAAGGGACAGAAGGTAGGAACCTCCTGTCATCCTCAGAATGTCAATGATTCTGTCATCTTGTGTTTGTCAGATAGCTGCTGATATATGGATGCATTGAGAAATATTGGTAGATGTTTGATAGTGAGATGGAATATTGAGATGTTTGGGATGAGTCCTGGCTGCTATGGAGTACTGATGAATGAATGATGGGTCATGTGGTGCATTAAGGGTTTAGATGGATGAAGGATCAGGGGATCTGATTGAGACGTATAAGATTATTAAGGGATTGGACACTCTGGAGGCTGGAAGCATGTTTCCGCTGATGGGTGAGTCCAGAACCAGAGGACACAGTTTAAAAATAAGGGGTAGGCCATTTGGAACAGAGTTGAGGAGAAAACTTCTTCACCCAGAGAGTGGTGGATATATGGAATGCTCTGCCCCAGAAGGCAGTGGAGGCCAAGTCTCTGGATACTTTCAACAAAGAGATGGATAGAGCTCTTAAAGATAGTGGAATCAAGGGTTATGGGGATAAGGCAGGAACAGGATACTGATTGTGGATGATCAGCCATGATCATAATGAATGGTGGTGCTGGCTCGAAGGGCCAACTGCAGCACCTATTGTCTATTGTCTATAAGTGTTGTGACAGATTTGACACTGTTAGGTAGGAGATGCAATCATTGACTTTCACCACCCAGATGTGGTCATTTCACCTTCTATACCACTATTTCTATATCCTGAGAGATTGAGCTTCCTGGCTATCCGTTCCCATTCCTTTTGAGGAGGGCCTTCAAAACCTCGTCAAACAATGGTGACTCGCCAGCTGTTCATCACTAGTAATACCTCCAGAACTGGATCAGTCACTCTGGAACCCTCTCTTTGTCTTGGTATTACAATTGCCATCATTTAAATCCCAGAAACTTTATTCAGCACAGCTTGCCATTAGTAGGAGACCCTCCCTTAACAAAGAGAGTGTTGGCTGTCCATATGTTTCCATTACAACACTTATCAGCCCCTTAATGAGTGCAAAGGAAGCCACCAGCCAGGAAACTGCTCCATGTCACACCACAATCAGGGGGATAAAACAGAAGGATCAAGTTTATAACTTGCCTGACTCCACTAAAACCAGCACAGGGATGTTGTAAATCAAGAATGTCGCATCAACAAAACAAGGCAAATAATTTTTTAACTCCAAATATTTAAAAAAATTTCTTCAATTATTTAGTAGACTGGCAGAGAGTCATAGGTAATTGCTGTCAATATATGCCAGTATTATCATAAAAGCAATGCTTAATTATGAGGACTTATGGCAATTGAGGCACAGATGGTTTCTGTTTCAAGCCAACCCTTTGGCACAATTGTGCTGTCCCATGACACTGCCAGTGGGACCACAACATATCATGCACGTATATTTGCATCATTTCTGGAGGACAGCTCATTGCAATAGGCTTCCTGCACATCTGAAGGTGCTAGCCTTAAAACCGTGCAGGAAGCAAACTGAATCTCAGCACAGAATGTCAAGCAAATCCGTGAGCTTTATGAATTTTCTGGCCCACTTCTGACTGCCTTTGGCTTGCCACTAACTTTCACTCACAGCTTTGGGGATTTACTGCTACAATCAGCAGCTAAAATCCACAAATATCTGCCAGTATTTCAAATGCGGTTTCTAACATTTTGAAAGGAATTGCTAGGATCAATAGGGGGGAGTATTTTGTTGCTGGTTGGTGAGTCTAGGAGAGGGGAACATAACCTTAAAGTCCGAGCCTGACCATCCAAGAGAAAAGCTTACAAATATGACTTCATGCTGTAGGTAGTATTAGTGTGAAATCCTATCAAGTAAGTATTTTAAATTGAAGATTAATTCGTTTATTCTAGCCAGAAGTATTTGGAGCCAAGTCAGGGAAATGATGTCAATACAATAGGCTGAATGATGGTGGAACTAATGCAAAATGTCACAGGAGTTGAAATGTTAAACTCTGTTTTCTTCCCAGAGATGCTGCCAGAGCTTCTGAGTTTCATCAGCAATTTCTGTTTTTGTTTCAGAGCTCCAGCATCCGCAGTTCTTTGTTTTATTTTAGGTGCTTGGACTTGCTGGGAGATACACAATAGGGTTACCATGATTGACGGACGTGTTTGACAGAGCAACACCACACCTGTCCCATACAGGAAACATTCAAATATTTCACAGGACGCTGGAAGACGCACACACTGGCCATCAAAGCCAAATACAACATTTGCACCCTCTACTCAGAAATCATGAGCTATGTTTTGGCGAAGAGGCAGAACTGAGGTAAAACGCAAAGATCATGCATACCTTGCATGGCGTGAGGAAGAATAAAATAGATAGGTTTGATTTAAACTGTATCTTGATAGCTCACTTGGGATGTGTGCTCAATAAAAATACAAGCATCCATTGCAAATTGATATTCATGGCAGTTGATTTAGAATGAGGTAAATAGTGGAGATAGTGTACGAGTCTATTTCATTAGGGTATATTGATTGGAGCATGTCTTTCACCTGTTACTTCCCTCAGATGTCGTTTCATGTTTGGTCTTTTCCCATCTTTTTTTCCAAACAGTGTTTGGATGAGTCAAAATGGATAAAACATGAGGGTGCTGTCCCACTGGTGGTCTAGCTTCTGTAAAAATTCTGAATTTGCAACAAGTAAGTTAATGACTGAAACTTTATTTCTGAATGGGAAGTGCAAATATTATAACTAGTTTTGGCTGTTCTCCTTAGGACATGGTCCAGCACACCATGTGTCATATTATGCTAATGCTGGGCGGAAGGTTGAATTGCAAGCACATAGACACTTGGCTGGTTTCAGAATTATCAGTTACTCCCACAAGAATTCTGATTATTCTTATTTCAGGAATTGAACCCAATTTGCACTTCATCTGCTTCTTTGATAGCAAGATTTTTGAGAACAAAACCTAATATCCAAATCTTTTGTAGGCCGACTTCTTCAAAATCTCTCAAGGCAGACTAAGCAAATGTTTGGCAAGGCAAAATTTGATCTGAAATAATGAACTGCTTCATTTCACAGGGAATAAGCATGCAGAGCAACAATTTTTATCAGATTCAGACATGCATTGCCTTCCCATCCTCAACTTCTCTAATTTCAGCTTCTCTCTTATCTTTGTATTTAAATTGCTCATGGTTTTATACCTGATTATCTTTGTAACCTCTTCAAATGCAACACTTCACTCTAGAACTGTCATTTAGCTCGGCACTGATCCCTTGAACATCCCCTGTACTTTTATCCAACCGTTGTTGTCTTGCCATCAATCATCTACTCATCCTTGTTCCATACTCTGGAATTCCTTAATTAATCCTTTCATTTCTCTACCATCTCTTCTCCTTTAAAAGCTATATTAAAAACTGTCTCTTTGTTCAAGTTTATTTTACCCTTTTTGCTTTTATCTCTGTCTAATTACTGCTAGGAAGTGACTTGGACTATTTTTCTATCTTGAGGTTACAAACAATGCACGTTATCTCTGCACTGCACACACATAGATAAATCAATATAACAGAGTGTGAAGCTGGGTGAACACAGCAGGCCAAGCAGCATCTTAGGAGCACAAAAGCTGATGTTTCGGGACTAGACCCTTCATCAGAGAGTCTCTGATGAAGGGTCTAGTCCCGAAACATCAGCTTTTGTGCTCCTAAGTTGCCGCTTGTCCTGCTGTGTTCATCCAGCTTCACACTCTGTTATCTTGGATTCTCCAGCATCTGCAGTTCCCATTATCTTAGACAAATCAGTGTACTTTTTTTTTGTTGCATAACAACAGGCAGTAAAGAACACACCAGGCTTTCTCACATAAATTGGTCATGTAACTTGATTTAAACAAAAGGGGGTAAATGGAAATGAAACTGGATCGATTCTCCTGTGACCAAGTGATACAATCTGCCAGATTAGAATCAAAGTTTTGCTCACCCAATCATTTCTCAAGAATGGATAAGCCCCAAAGGCAACAAATCTGGTTTGAAATTCTAAACCATCCTATTTGGAATTGGATTCAGCAGTGATATCTTATGGTTGGGTTTCAGTGCTTGACCCTTCAACAAAAATTGCATTACAATCTCCTCTTCCTGCTGCTCTTCCTCAAGAATGCCTCATTCTAAAGTTGTATCATAGACAACAGATTACACTAAACAATGTGAACTTACCAAGGCTATATTGTAACCAGTACCCTGCAAAGTATATTATAGAGCTGGATGAACACAGCAGGCCAAGCAGCATCAGGGGAACAGGAAGCTGATGTTTCAGGTCGAGACCCTTCTTCAGAAAAAAAAAGTTTTTCCAAAGAAGGGTCTCAACCCGAAACATCAGCCTTCCTGCTCCTCTGATGCTGCTTGGCCTGCTGTGTTCATCCAGCTCTACACCGTGTTATCTCAGATTCTCCAGCATTGGCAGTTCCTACTATCGTTGCAAAGTACACATGCACATGAAGGTTCGTTTCAAGAATCTAATGGACTATTCATCCAGCTTCAAAGAGCTCATGTGCATTTCATGATTTGAATCATCAGCCTTTGTTTGTCTCATGGGATCACAAGTAAGAACTACTGAAAATATCTCTGCTTCCTGAGGAGCTTTCTTTTATAATTTATTCACAGGATGACAGCATCACTGGCTAGGTATAAGAATGGCAGATTCCATTCCCTAATGGATATTAGTGAACCTGATGGGTTTTTCCCAAACATTGGCAATTGTTTTTGGTCATCATTAGAGCCTTCCTTCCAAACTTTTAAAAACTTATTGAATTCAAGTTCCACCATCTGCTGTGGCAGGATTTGAACCTGGGTCCCACAGAACATTCCCTGTGTGTCTGGATTTACAGTCCAGCGATTACACTAGATCATTGCTACTTGCCTGAGCAAATACTAGTGCATAACTGCCATAAAGTGAGGGTGTCAAAACTAGTATCAAGATAGCAGACAATCACATAAATAAACTTTGCATTGTGTTCAGCTGTATATTAATGGAAAGCTATTTCATTCTCCTTATGAAAATTTGAAATGGGCATAGGTGCCCATGAAGTCTAATGTATTAACAACATTGGACAAAGTTGTAACATCAGAAGTTGTAACATCAAAAGAGTGCAATACATATTATTTATTGACATATTGATGAAAGAAATAGTTTAGTAAATAAATCATTTATGACCTGCTCGATGCTCTGGTAGACGTTTGGATGCCAAATTAATATTTATCCCTTTTGCTGTTTGAAAAAATCAAGTAGTTGAAAAGTGTAAAACTATGGTCGTCTTGCTATTGACATTTGCAGATTTATCCCCATTGTAGAATTTACTTGAAAATTTGAATTAAAGAGCCAAAATAGTTCCCAATGGCAAGTTGATAACCAAGTCAGTTCTCCTCATACCCAATTAGTTCTGCCTTAGTTTGTAAAGTTAGGTGGTTAGGTAGGTGTGGCTGGACTTCCTGAGCTGTAAATATATCTCTGTCAAGTCTCAACAGGTATTGTATTTCCAAAAACACAGCAAATAAAAAGAAAATAAAAGTGCAATCTACTATGAGAGAGTCACAGAATATTATATCTACTATAATTTGCGTTTGATCCTTACACCCAGCTGTGTTTAAGCCAGATAATAAAACGAAAAAATTGATTTACATTTTCTTTATGGGATGTAGTCATCACTGGCATTTGCTCTCTGTCCCAAGCAGGCCTTGAACTGAATGACTTGCCAGACCACTTGAGAGGGCAGTTTGGCATCAACCACAGAGCCGTAGGTCTGAAGGCCAGACAAGGATGGCAGAACATTTCTTCTCCAATAGACATTTGTGAATCAAATGCATTTCTGTGATAATTAACGAAAGTTCAGTTACCTTTGCTGAAACTAGCTTTCAACTCCAGATTTAGGCTGGTGTGGGTGAACCCATGTCCCTGAGAATTAAGCTTGTTTGCCCAGTAACATCACCACTGCATCACCATCTCCCTTTGAGGGCCACTTCATTTTCAATATATTTCTTCATTAGTAAATACTAAATTGTACGTTTCAACAACGGGAACAAAATCTGAGGTGGCAACATATGCAGAATGTGTAGCTTTCTTCAATAATATTGTCCATAGCCATTAATTAATTCTGAAAAATTAAAATAACAGTTTATTAAATAATAATTCAGTAAAGGGCCTGAAGCTAGTTCTCGCTAGTTCATTGAAATGTATCAACATTCCCTGAAGTAATAAGAAAAAGGTTCACATTTAACACATCCCTTTAAGGATCATTTACAGCCCTTTGTGTTTTTCTATGTCTTGTGATAACATTGGGAATAGGTTCCCTTAATGTACCGTTATAGGTGGTTGATATTCTGAGTATTTACAATGTGAATGACAAACTGTACTTCAATAAGTGTGGAAAAAAGGGAATTCTGCCTACAGCCGAGGTCCACCTTCCTGTTACTATTTGCAGGTAGAAAGTGATGAAGGTGCAGATTGTAGCAATTGTCTCGGTCAATAGGAAATACCAATCAAAAAGGTGAAATCGAAGTACTTAGCCACTAATCTTTTCTAATTTTTGGGAGTATCATCTTTACCTAGTGGTCAGCAACTTTAAAAGTTATCTAGTTCTAAATCAGAGTCCCAGACTGTAGTCATGCCATCTGAGCCCACTCTGGGTAATTTCAGTTACAACAATATTTGTAATACTAGTTGTTTACGTTGGTCATGGGTAATGAAATCTTTAGATATAGGTCTTAGAGCCACAACTCAATTGGCGTTGTAATTTGAGACACTTGTTACAGCTGTGAGGTTGATAAACTTGTTATGTTTTGGTATTATGTCTTTAAATGCTGGGAAAAAATACAGGGATCATGTAACCTGTGCTAAAGACTCTTTAACAACAGGTCTGCTTAATGGTGTTGTTAGAAATTTAAGGAATATTTGGATTGTTTTATGGGGGGATAGGTACAAGGTATTCATTGCTGATAATGGCTGAAGCAGCGATGATGCTGGTGGACAGACTATAAGCCTTTAAGCTCAAGTGAAGGGTTAAGAAGATCAGGTTGCTGATAAATATACTTTGAACTGTCCATTTTAGGACCAGAGAAAGTTGGAGCCTGAAGAATAGCTCATCTGCATTTCCACCTGGATATAAGGCCCATGTGATTCATGTGCTGTAGGAAAGGATGCAGAGGAAACCACTGTAAAAGTTGTGTTATAGCATGCTCTGATCTTCTGTAGTAGCTGGGCTCCCTGAGGGATGAGTAATGTGACCTGCTAGCCCAATCAGGGTATCTGCATGAGGAATTGTCCAGCAATTGATTTAGGGCAAGGAGCACATAAAAACTGTGTAATGTCCTTAGTAAGTAAATGTTATTAGTTATATTAAATCATTGTGTTATATCAGTTAACCAGCGGAACCAAACTTTGAAGTCATTACATCATCTCACACATGGGTTGTTCAGCCAAGACGCAAGAGAAGGCAAGCAGATATAGGCAGCACAATGCCATGGTTCGCTGTGCAGGAAGTTGAGTGGGGGCTTGCATTTGGATGAGGTAGAACAAATAGGGAGCTAGAAGAAGGCTGGCAAATTGCCTAAGAGAGACATTTCCAGGAAAGCTCAGGCCATGAAAGACAATTTTGGAATTAAATGTTTTCAGGTGCCTAAAAGAAAAAACTTAAGGTAAATCCTCAAGAACTAAGAACCATTTTGGATGGATTTCGCAAGAGGTGAATTTTTTATTAAAGACCAGTTCACCGAGCCTAATGGTAAGTTTTTCAGTTGTGTTAAAAGTTCTGTTCAAAGGATAGTTTCAATAAACATCTTAAAACATGAAATCTTTTTGTATCCTTTCAGTTATTAACTGTAAGTTCAGATTTCTCTTTTTTTTTGTAAGGTTATTGGTCTCTCCAGGATCATAACACGCTAAAATAAAAATTGAAATTGTAAGAGCTGTGTAGCAGATTGATCAACATCAGAAAAGGACCTGATAGTTTACTGACTCTCAAAACTTGAAAGAGAGGACTCTCTTACAGCTGGCAAGTGGCCAGCTTTGCATTATTTAATATATTCAATGTTGTTTTAAATTTTCAACATTTTCAACATCGCTTTACATTGTAAGACTGTTCACAAAGTCAATCAATTTCTCGAAATACATTCCCAACCAGATTCTGGAGAGCATTACAGATCTTTATGAACTTGCACAATGGCTTGAATCAAGTGATCTCAGTGTCACTTTAATTTTTGAAGCTTTATGATGATTTTTCTTCCAACTGTGTTTGAATCTTTCTCTCCAAGGCCTGGAGAATCATTAAACAGACTTTGTTTTTGAACTTTGTCACCAGAAATTATTTGAGTTCTCCTCTCCAACTCTTTTATTCAGAAGGAATAAGTGACTGGAAATGCATTGATAATACATCTGTTTTCTGCAATAATAGAAAAGATATAGCAGAGAAGGAACAGAGAGAATGAGGCACCAATGCGGAAAGGTTGATAATTAAATCATGAAAACGGGAACACAATGCTGGGAAATTTCTGGGATCTGTTCCTCCTCCACTGTCATTATGCAAATAGGAACTTCAAGACATTTTCCAGTCGACGCCATTTACAGATGAAACCACATCAGTTTGGAATGTCAGTTTCAGAAAATGCTTTTTTAAGTTTCTCAAATTTTAGCATTTTTTTCAGATTAGCCTGGAAGCTGCTTACATTGAAACTGTCACATTAGTTACGAAACAATTAGTGCAACTCAAACTAGTAATGGTCTTGCTGCCTTTTCAGTTGCAAGAAGAAATAAGAGGTCCAGCAGAAATACACTGCCATCTAGCAAGCCAGGTGCTGGGGATCTTGGCAATCACAATTTTGGCTGAGATTCACACACATCCTTTCCCTCATTATGTGACATGGAACCAACACTGTTGCTTTGAAGCATCAGGGTACTCTGTTCACACTTCATATGTGCAAGTTTCCGGAGTTTATGGCCAAAGGTCCACTAAAACAGTATTACAGATGCAGTGGATCTTTTTGGAGGGAAATAAACTCTTGTGTAAACAGCTTATAAAGTACTTTGTATCTACAACATGACATAAATGGCAACAATTAAGGGCACTGCACTTGTTCTCATTTTACCCGAGTTCATGTCGCCTAGGTCATGTCACCCTTGTGTTGAGACGATCCACAGGACATTTACACAAATTTACTGTGAAAAAATTAAGTACAGAAATTGGTGTAAATTCAGTGATAATTTCCACATTAAAACCCTCCAGGGAGCAATATCATATTGGTTGCTAGATTACAAGATTCAGCTTCATAGAATACCAATTTTTAAGCCAAGTTTAAACCTTATTACATTTATTTTTGGTTTATCAGCTTGGTTAAACTGCCTAAGAATGCTTCTTTAATTGTCATTTTTAACTGCCACAGATTAACATGTTTGGCACCCCGTATGGTAGTTGATACAATAGATTTCAGAATAAATTTATCATGCATGCTTATGGTGCAACAGTTATTTTCATTTTCAAATGTGCGGTTCCAGGCCATGTGCTGATTGCTGACCCGAGATATGTTAAACTTTGTAGACAAGAACAGCAAATTGTCTGTCACAGATTTTCCATATCAAAATATTTATCTGGAAACGTTAAATTGTCAGATATCATAAATGTTGAACTTACACACGTGCTGTGATTCTGCAGAAGATAGACATAATGCAATGGACATAATGGCTGACTTCAGCACAGGATGGAGACAGGGTGTCACAAAGGATTCCACTTTAGCTTACTGACATTAGGAGGGACTGTCATTTTGTCAGAATATGTTCAGATGGCTTTTGTCTAGTTTATCTGATTTTTAAAAAAAATCGATATGCTTTCAATTCATAACATGAGTAAGTTGGAAAATCTGATGCTATTTTCCACTTACCAGAAGTCTATTCAGCCACATTGAAAATTAACAGACAAAATTATTCAACTCCTATTCTTGACAATGTTAGTGCTCTTCCTATGTCTTCAGAGAAGCAGAATATAAATGAAAATCTTAATTATTCATAAAATTGCTCTAATCATTGCAGGTTATTAAATTCAATACCACAGTGTGCGAGAAAATCAACCATAATTCATGCATTATTCAGGCATAGTAAGATAGCTACAAAAATCAGACAAAGATCTCTTGCAATTGACTTGTTCGCAAATTTTGCATCCTGCCATTTTAGACCAGGTCAATCTGTGGTTGTCATCCAGCTGGCCTTTCCTGACAAAAAAAAATCCTCAAGCATTTTAACCTTTGTTCTATCACCTGATTCAAGACTGTAATCGCAAATTTGTCCCAAACTGAGCAGGTAAGTTTGATTTCTGTGCTTTCGGGAGTGGCTTACTCAGTGATTGTCATTGAAGGATGCTGAAGAAGAGGTACAAAGCTGGATTTTGCCACTGAGCTGGAGGTGCGTTGGAAGGTGACAGTCACAAGGTGGAATGCAGTGTGCCCCTTGCCCAGCAAAGCAGCCTTTCAGAGAGGAATGTTAACTAGATCCAAGCCAGCTAAAGACAAAATAAGGCACAATTCTATACTAGGAAGTAAAGAAAGAAGGACGCTTTATTCATAGGCTATAGTTTCAATGCTCTCTACCTCCTAACGAGTCACCCAGTGTTGCAGTTGATTCTCTTCATATGTGATCCCAGTTCTTAATCAATTACCATACCATTACCATAACCCTGTATTTTTTAAAAATAATATCATTAACAAATGATATGACATGATAACATGATAGACTTTCTGGCGGGAAGTGGTAGGAGATCAATTAGCCTCATTATTAATTTATTACTATGGACTATTTCCTCACATGTGAGTTTTTGCTTCAAATGGCTGGTGCACAGGCCCTGCTGAATTTGAAGCCTGAGCCTTTCCTAAAGGTGATTGTTCAGCAGTAGGCTGTCAGGAGTAGGGACAACCTCCTCCCACTGCCCACAACGTTCTCAGAGTGTTTGGGAACAGTAGGTCATAGCATATATTGTCCACTAGGAGGTTCTGCCTCCAAGGTGCATCCTCAGTGTGATGGCCTCACCATTCCTTATGTGTATCAGCAGTGACTATCTCACCTGACGGAGCTGCTAGCCACCTACACCCCTGGGCACAGTAACTGGCTATCTTGCCCACATGTGCCGTTCCTAATCACACAGGCCTCCTTGCAGCAGCCAATTAGTGTGCTGCCTCCAAGAAAATGGGTCAGACCTCTACCGTTCAGCTCAACTTTTCTAAATTTTGCATTGTTTGATCTGAAAGGAAGAAGTATTGCTGGCATATTGCATTCTAAAACTTAGTGGTAGGATTTAACACCCATCAAAAGTGGATTGAGAGATGGTGGAGGTACATACAATGGATAGGAAGCCTGAGGATGGACAGCCCATCACCATCCTCACTCTTACCACTACCCCCGGTCCCAATTAAGTTCTGGGTTGTGATGGTTAAGGATGGCCTTCCCATCCAGCAACAAATTCAGGCTCTTATATGGCTATATCAGGGGCTCATCTCACCACAGCTAGCACACAATAGAGTGTCTACAGCTCCTTCCCAGGTATATTCTTTCTTGACCATGAGAGCCCTGTTGAGGAGATCCTATTGCCCAATAAAGTTCCCCACCAGCAGCCACAGACACTCCCTAGAATAACACCCACCAAATCCTTTAAAACAGCTGCTTCCTCTCCCTTACGACATGGTCCACTGAAGCCATCACTTTTCTTGCTCCTCTTTCTGAGTCGACTGCAGTCTCTGCAATGATCACTGCTTCTGATAGTGGTCTTAGACACTAAAGAGCAGGCATCCTCTGATTGGCTGACAGCTCTTAGAGGCAGGACCTCTGCCCTGCAGGGCCCAGGAAGCTCAACAAAGACCAGCCTGGTAGACATTTAATCACATCCAGATTGACCCTGGTGGTGGGTTGTGACTAGCTGTACAGGCAACAGACAAGCCTACAACCAAAACCAATAAATTCAACTCCTTGTTTCCCCTCAGTGAGTACTTATAATAAAAAACCTTTTAAAATTTAAGATTTTTGTAAAAGGGATCTCTCTGACACCGAATACTCCAGATCCAACAGAAAACTATCATGAACTCTATTACAATCACTTAGCATGCAAATTCCCTTCATATAATTTAGAATTGTGTTTGGGAAAGGGATTCCCCAATGTGTCCTCAGTGATGGGGTGTGATCGCACAGGTACACGTAAGCTCAAGCCTGAGAAAATAAAATCTGAAATCGACACAAACTGTCGAGGATTCATATTACTTCCTAACAACTTTGCATTTCCTATCTATTATCCACAAAAGCAGCTGCCAGGCTTTTCATCTGGGGATTGTACAACCTCAAATGTTTGGTTCCAGGGCCTGGCTCTAAATATTAACTAGTCACTGTGGGCTTTCCTATTATTAACACTTCCATGTGTTTGCTTCTATCAACAAACAATGGAAGAGTGAAAGGCCAGTAAAAGTGCATCTTGCCTCAGGCAGGATGACTTTCACGTATACGCTTGTTCTCCTGTTGTTTCAGTGGAAGAGGAAATAAGTCATGCAAAACTGTTCCCCTCCCAATATCACTGCTTCAATTTACACACATAGTCATTCCATTTATTTCATATGTGAATTTTATACTAAAACATTACACTCACTGTAAGATATGAAAAGATTGTCTTACAAATACATTATTGTACTGGAAAATGTTCTGAGACTTCAAGCGTATTATGGAACAATTGAGTGGAAGCTCATAGCCTGTTTCATACACTGAATAGTAGTCAATTAATATTTCTGAGGTTTGAGGCAGATCTCAGAACCATGGACAGAGATTCTCCCTGCCTGCACCCTGTTAGCAACAAGTATTCTTCATTCTGATAGAATTATTTGGTTGACATTTAGCAATTGTGGTGCTTTTGACCAGTTCTTCATAGATCCTTGATTTCATCATGCTGGAGGGATATTAAATGGCCCTTAAGTGCATTTGATTGTCTGCAAGAACTGGTCAGTTCAAATGCCTTGGCTTCTCTTTGATTGGTAATACTGGGAAAGCAAGACACACCTCTTCATTTTTTTTTGCCTTATTGTTGTCCTGAACCATTTTCTTTAATGTTTAAGGGCTTTTCATATAGTGTGTATATTGGTACCAATGAGGTGTGACAATCATAATTGCCATTTGTATAATTATTTTGCTCAGTACAATCTTCATTCATAATCATGAAAGGTTAAGTCAGAAAGCTATAACAAACTGATTTATCTCAAAAATGTTTGTTTTCTTCATGCAAATTTGACAGTATGTTAAGATCTACAACATTGTTGCTTTTGTAATTCAAATTAATGAAATTCATCAAACTTAGTGTCAAAGAACTTTTGATTATTGTATTCTAAATTTTATTCACATTTAGATCTTGAGATAATTCATGCCTCCAATCATTCACACATAGGAAATTGGTTATTTAGAACTAAGTAAATACCAAATTGTAATTTAACTACTTTTCAGCAGAAGTTAACTGAAGATATTTTTACAAGAACTTCATGACTGACATGAGGCCAAAATATTGAATGCTTTCAAGAAGGAATTAGGTATGGGCCTTGGGTCTAAAGGGATCAAAGGGTACAGGGAGAAAGTGGGAAAAAGGTACTGAACTGGATGATTTGCCAAGATTGTAATGAATGGCAGAGCAGCTTGAAGGACTGAATGGTTAACTGCTCCTATTTCTATATTTTTTTATGACATATGTAAAATAACCCAGGATTAAATTGTTCCCTGCCTTGCTGTAGTTATATGGTGAGATTCTATCATGAACAAAAAGTCAATGAAGACCTGATGTTTCACCCTATAAAATAATGCACACCACAAGTATTCTGATGAGACTTTATCTGATGATACCTTAAACTGTAAGAGACATCTAAGAAGAAATCTGTGACAGATTGGCTACAAAATCTTCAAAAGTGGTTTGTGAAATCACTAATAAATATTGCTGAGGATTTTTAAGCTGATTGGGGATCCACGCCTCAACGCCTGAGGAAGCATAACACAATCCATCCCTGCCGATCACAAGCTCCACAGCCATTTAGTGTTTCAAGGAGAACGAAACAGTTAAAGACGGAACTTATGCCTCTCAATTCCACAACTTGTTATGCTGGAAGCTTCATCATCCCCAGCAGCACCCATGACAGCAATGACCCAGACTGCAAACACAAGCAGTCCTCAGGTTCAAAGCCCCAGAATTCAGGGCAAGGCTGGGGTTAGTCGTGGGGCAACTTAAAACACTGAGAAGAGACAAGGGCCATCTCTTGGAATGAAGTGGTTTGCAGTGCTGGTGGAGAGGCCATCAGTTAAGGGGTAAATGGGGAGTGGTATCAGATCTGGAAAAAGGATGCCCAATGTGGAAATGGTACTGTTTGTTGAGCTTATAAGTGTTGGTTTGTAGGTATGATGGCTGCCTAATTATACATTTAATGGGATTTTCCCTCAGTTCATTGTGTCATTGCAGGTTTAGGCTGCTTAAGACACACAAAAGCAATGTACTTTCACTTCCTATGGTATCTATGATTGGTTCCACACAAAATGAACTGGCCAAGTGTTTGAGCATTTGGCTGATCCCTGTTTTAAATGAGTTTTCCACAGAGACTGTGAAGGATTCTTTCACATTTGCAAAAAACAAACAAGATTTGCACCTTGAGAGCAGTATCATGCACATATGCTCTTTCAACATTGCTAGCTTATACTTCCAAGGAAGTCATAGAATCATACTCTCCATACAGTGCAGAAGGAAGCCAATCGGCTCATCAAATCCTCACTGACCTACCCCATCTCCATATCTCTGCATGGGGTTTTTACCCTGGCTAACCCACCTAACCTGCACATCCTTGGACGCAACAGGCAATTTTCAGCAAGGCCAGTTCCCCCAATGTGCACATCTTTGGAGTGTTGGAGGAAATTGAAGCATCCAGTTCAAATACACGCAGACATGGGGAGAACGTGCAAACGCCACACAGACAGTCAACAAAGCTGGATTCAAACCCAGGTCCCTGACGCTGTGAGGCAGCAGTGCTAACTACTGAGCCACTGCAAGTCATCGAAATTTGCATTGGGTCACTATGTCATGACAATCTAGAAGTGCCACTGCTCTCTGAGTTTTATAGAACTTATGAATTTAACAACTCATGCAAATGAATTCAGTCTTAATGCTATAATGCTTAATACTATGTACAGCCAAATAAGTGGTGTTTTGATTCTCTTTCGGCCCCACTCTTGCTAATATTTTCATTGGTTACCATGAGAACCATGTGTTCGATTCCATGACCACTAACATTCACCTGCTGGTATATATCTGATATGTGGATGAAATACTTATGATATTTGAATCTGCAGTTGCATTAAAGAAACTATTTACACAGCTTAACAAGCACTAACCTTGCTCAAGTGACCTCTGCACTAGAGCAATCAAATGATCTCCCTTTCCTCTAAATGCTAGTTATTTGCCAGAGTCTGTACCACTGTTTCTTGATACTTGCATTCACTGGTCAATGTACGCATTTGGATTTCTACAGCTCCACATGCTACAAGGTCAATCTTACTGGTAACCTTGTGAATATAACCCTCGCCATCTGCTCACTGTGTAAGCTAGAGGCTAAAATAGAGCATAACAAAACTATCCAGCCTGACAATAAGTATCTGGATCAAATCATCAAGTAACGCATATCACACAAACTCACTAAAGAGCATATAACCACCATGATTGGCTTTGAAACTCGCCCAGTCTATCGCAGAGTTTCATGAAAGTTGAAGGTGTTTCAAAAATTTGAGGTGAAGCAAACCATCTCATGCTACTACATTGCAGTAAAAACAAGAGTGGTATTTGTCACTAGAAGGTTGCTGCCATCAAGGCAAAAAGACATTCGGCCCACCGCAAAGTTGAGTAATGTGGTTTATGAGTTTCAGTGTCAGGTACATAAGTTGTAAATCTCAGTGACTGGAGCATTGTATGAAACAGCATATCTATTTGACAATCTGCAGCAGGCAACATGCTGACAGTGACCAGCCTGTGCTTACAAAACTCAGAGCATTGTATCCAATACCATGTGAACCTACTACTGAACAGCATTTTCTAAATAATCCAGACTGTGCTAAGAATTACACCAGAGACAAATTTAAGATTGAGGCAGGCTTACGGTGTGTGTAATTTGCATGTGCTTGAAGTTACATATGTCCACACAGCTATTCTCATAGCTGGATGTAAAAACGCCTAGGGAAGAAGGACAGGAAATTATCCCAGGGTTCCTGGCCAATATTTATCTCTCAACCTATGTCAGTAAAGCTGATTATCTAATCACTGTCAAGTTGTTGGTTGGAGGAGTTTGCCATTGACACATTAATCACTATATTACCTACATATCAAAGGCAACTGCACTTCAAAAGTAATCGAGCATAAAGTGTATTGGAACACCTGAATATCATGGAAAGTGCCAAATAAATGCAATTCACATTCTTTCTGGTTTAAAGTTCAAATTTCCCTTGGAAACAATAGAATCTTACATTAGGTGATAGCATGATGTATTGTTTTCTACATTGGACAAAACCATTGCCCTATGTATGTAGTATTGAGTTTCAGAAGAGTTTAAAGAAAGTTTAAAAATTGAGAGCTTTGTAATATCCTTGCTGGGTGATATGTACATTGCCTGTTGATTTGGATAGCACTTAACTCGTATAATGTGAATGGAAAAAATTAAACAAAAGGAAACCGGAACCTTTAACAGGCTGTTTTTCAGAAGAAAGTTCAAAATTTGAGCAGAATCCCAGGATCACCCATTCATTTCTTTAATAATCCAATTATATTTCATAGATTGTAATCGTTTGGAACGCAGAGAGAGGCCATTCAGCATATTGAACTTGTGCTATCTCTTTGAAAGAGTAGGCATGATTAGACAAATCTGTGTTTTTGTCTATAACTCTAATTTGCTAAAGTACCCATCCGGCTGTTAATTTTAAATAACTTAGCAATGAGCTTCCACTAACCTTCTCAGCTGAAAATTTCCAAATCAGACAAATATTTCTGAAAAAAAGAATTTTCGAATAAAATTTTGCAATGAAAATGTCTTTTAATGTCAGCTGTCAACCATTCCACTTTACTGGTGATCATTAAGGTTTACCTCTGGAGGAAGCTGAAAAGAACGTAAGCCATAGCCTCAGTTAACTGTCATCATTTTACTGGGACAATGTGGATTCTCACTGTCACTGTCTTATCATAAAAGAAAATGCAGTTGAAACAGGTTTCCTGCAACTAAGACATAAAAGACTTTACTTTGTCGACCCACTGTCCAGAAAGGAATGGCCTAATCACATCTTTCATGATGTTTAAAAACTGTGAATGTTCATAATTTAAACGCCTTGGAGTTCAATTAATTGCTGTGAATGTCTGTTCCCTGACACTTGGCCATCTTCAGAAATATTATATTTTGTGTATTTAGAAATCTACTGGAATAATTTCTCCTTGCTAGAAAAGTCTTCCTCTCATGACTTCAAATAACAATGCAGCTGAACCACAAAAGCATTTTTACATGGTTATGTAAGGCAACATTGATTCCTGTATTGTATCACCTGGTTAATTATATTGAGCTATACATTACAATTTAACTGACAGATCTATTTTTCCTTTGTGATGCATGCATAACACAGTAACTTAAAGACAAATCTGTATTTCGAATTACAAATTTGCTTGGATATTTATACATGTATAAGACTACTTTTTTAAAACTTAGTGAAGGACAATAATTATCAAAATCAAAATATTGTTCAGCAGGAACAAAAACAGGATTGTTGAATAATTTTAATATTGTTCTGAACTTGCAATGTGGGATGATGCTTTATGTTAATTAAAGAAAGGATAAACTACCTTGTGCTGTTTGTAGGATTACATTATTTTTCAATTTTTGCAAGTAGGCATTGCTGTAAAATTAATGTAGGGGCAACACAACTGAAATTAGTTTTCTGAAAATTTGCTTCTGGAGCTTTTTTGTACCCTTGAGCATTTTCTAAGTTTGTGTTTAATCATAGAATCTCAGCCATGATTTCTGTGACAGGTAATTTCCTTAATGCTGCTGACAGTGATGGATTACAAGAAAGGCTATTGGATCCTATGCTTTTGTCTGGAAGTGATAAGACTAGATTAGGGTTATCTTGGTAAGAGTGCTCAGAACGATATTGCTATCTAATAAGTCTCTTGATAATACAGCAACTTGTACAGGGAGAAGAAATTCAGAACCAGATGGGATGTGCTAACCAGTTAAAAAAAATTTGTGCATCACAACACCTTGTGGTAACATCTGGTCTTTGCAAAAAAATGCAATATTCAAGTCATGGCTTACAGAGGGCTGGAAACTATTAAAAAATCATGTCTTTATCAATGCTTTTGCCTGGTGAAACATTTTCTGCATTGAATAATTAAGTTGTATTTTCACTTCACCCTAGATATGGCTTCACTGTTTAAAATATTATTTTCTACCCTGAATATTGAATAAATAGTCGAGATGCATTGAAATTCAATATTTCAGTTCATTTCATGAACTAAACAAAACCCTAAAACAGCAATAAAAGCTCAGATTCATTTCTTCATATCATGAGATTGGTACCATTTTCCTTCTGTGTAGGTTCATGTATAGAGTACTCCTAAGAGTGCATTTCTGAACAAAAATGTTATACCTCAGGGGACCTACCAGCTCTAACTGGTCTTTCAGGCATGAAGTGTAGAATGTAGCTCCAGGGTTACAGAAATGTTAGGATTGTTCAAAGCCATAGGAAGGCATTATCGTGCAGAGAAAGTCAGACTTGTAATAAGACTTTTAAATTTCGAAGATAAAATACAACCACATTCCACTTTAATATACATTTTATCCTTATCAGAGTAGAATTGAAAGGTTTATTATCTGGGTAGTTTGTAGTTGGAGAGTAATAACATTTTAATTTTGTAACTGATAGAGGAAATAGTGCAGAAAAGTTTAATTTAGGATATCTCCTTACACATTGTTCTGATCATGGGTAACTACTCAATCAAATGACGCTACTTATCCAGAAAGGTCCGTCCAATATTAGTGAGTCATACATAAAGCAATGTTTAGTCTGATTTTAAAAAAGGTAGCAAAAGGATTTTGTCTTGACCAGCATTGTGATACTGAGCTAATAACTTATTGAAAGGAAATAACGATTTGCTTTAGTCGTTTAGGTCTGGCTCCACATTTTGATAGGCTCGGCTGGTTTCAGATTGAACCATACTGAATACCAAGGCACATTTAGTCATGGCCTTGTCACTGATTAAATTCCCAGCTGACATTCAAACACACCATCCACGTGTGAGATCAGTTTCATGAATTCTCAGACAACTTGAAAAATATTCAACTCATACACATGTTCTGCTCATAACCTTGGGTCATTTTGCTACAGTCATGGTTGGTCGGAAATTAGATAAAACTAAATGTAAAAATAGCAATTTTATTCAACTACATTTTAGCTTGTATGGCAAAAGACAGAATACCAAGGATGTTTGTGAAAAGGACAAATGTGTTCCTTTCTCAAGCATATGGCAGCTGTGCTTTTAAACCTAATAAAATAAATGTATACTTGATCAATTTTTTTTGGCATGACACAGTGGGAGGTACTTTTATTTTGTTATGGCAAATTGAGTTTTGCTATGAAAAATTATTTTTAACAAGTGCAGGGAAGTAGATCAAGACATTAGAAACAAAACCAGTAGTGTAAAAAATGATAAAATGTAAAGTGACAGATTGCTGGCAATGTGTGCAGTGAGAATTAACTAGTTATTTATTTATGTTCCCTAACTCTCTTTGTTTGAAGAGCAAACATCTAAAAGTGTTATTTCTTTGATCTGGTTATTTTGCATTTTCTCCAGTATTTTATTTAGCTCTTCCTTTAGGGTGAGAATAATTTAAAATAATTTTGAAGACAGAATATTAACACTTAATGTATTTTATTTGATAAATATGATGGGTGTTTTTTATTACTTTACTTTCAATACTGTAAGCAAAATATGTTGTACTGCAACAAATCTCCAGGTATTAAAAATATCAATGGTTAAGAACTCCACTAAAAGATTAGATTCTTTATCCATTGAGAAGGTTGTGATGCATTGGATGAAATTACACAGTGAAATGTATCAGCTTTGTACCTTAATGCTTTGTGGCTAATGAAAGTGGAAAGCTTAAAAAAGGACTTTAAAGTCCTGGAAATCTCACTAAAAAGAAATCATATCGTAGAATCATAAAACGGAGAAGAATTCCATTCAGCCTACAGTGTCGGTGCCAACTCATTGAAAGTACGATCCAATTAATCCCAGTCCCTGGTTGTTCCCTACAGCCATGCAATTTTTCTCTTTCAGCCTACATGCTGTTTCCTATTGAACATTGCTACTAAATGTATTTTCATCCTTCTTTAAGTTATTTGCATTCGGGTTTATTAGAAGTCAATTCCTGAAAAGATTCTCTCCATCCACCTGTTTCTTTTCCCCAATTATCCCATATCTGTTTTTTCTGTATATCAAGCTCCCTGCTGTCGAAAACAATCTCTCCTTATCTACCTTAGCAACATGTTGCATAATTTTGAACATCTCCACTCAATCTCCCCATTGCCTTTGTTTCCTATGTACAACATCTATATAATTCAGCACGAGGACTTTACCGAAGTGAAACTTAAGATGTCTGCCTTCAAAGAGTGTGCCTCACGGTAGTGGTCACATTAGCATGGCAAGCAAGGAAGGATATTTGCATATTATTGCATTTCAAACTGAACAACGTTCTGTGCTCGAAGTAGAGCATGTACACCTTCTTGAGTCTTTTCATGTAACCTTATTCCTCATTTTTTGTACCATTCTGCTAAATTTCAACACCACCTTCTTCAAGGGTTTAATGTACTTCCCAAATGAGGGTAGGCTGATTAATGTGATGCTTTGCCTAAGGTTTAATCAATGCTTTGTATTATAAGTGCCTATTTAGCAATGGTTCATAATACACTTGTTCTGCTAAAATGGATGCAATACATGCTAATCCCTTGGCCACTCTACCCAACAAATTTAGGCTATGAATCGGTGTGGTATTAACCACATTTTGTTTATCAGAAAATCAAATTCTGCTAGCAAAAGTGCTGAATTATTTCGTGCCCTAAAGCAATAGCAGCTGAGAATGTTCTTACATACTTGGCTACTAGATTACATCTGAGCATTTGAGGTATGTGATGCGTGAACATGTGCTAAAATGGGATAGCTGCCAGGTACTGAAAGATTTGCACAGGCCGTGTTCAATGAGAAAATGCATGAAGATTATTTTTAATAATTTATGTTTATGCTCAGAAAGGAGCATGTCGAGCAATGTGGGCTAATGTATTTCTCAATATAATGGGCTTTCCGGTCGTTGGAAGGGAAGTGGTGAGAAGAGGAAATTGTGGTCCTGGGCAGAAACTCAATGTGGTCTCAACAGTGCTGGATGAGAAGGTCCATAGGCAACATTCTCAAATTTTAAAAAGAAACTAAGAAAAGAAAATTAAGATCCTCAATCGATGAATTAATGGTCACTTAAGGGCCTTAACCCACCACATCTACGATCGTCAGCTTCCCCATTGGGAGAGAAAGGTTTCTCACTTCCAACTGGGAAACCATGTTGACCCCACCTGCTGAGTTGATTGGAGGGGGCAGTGCATGGGGGTGTGTGTGGAGGTGGTGTGGAGGGCTTGATGAACTTTTCTCAACTGGTGGAAAATTGGAGGCACAATAGTGAGCAAAGGGGTGATTTATGAAAGCCTGTCTTCACCTGCAAAACTCCATGAGAAAGACTAAAGAGAAGATACATTCTCGCTGTTGGATCATGCAAACAGTAGAATTCAACCAGCGGACGTTAGGGCCCAGAAGCTACTGGTCTCTGATTAGCCAGAAGCAGTGGCGAGGCCTGTGATAGGGTGGGATACTCTCACTTGTCTCATCGTTGAGGAATAAACAGCAATACTTGCCACTTAACACACTCGCCCCACACTTCAAAAGTGATAAGACAAATTCCAGCCATTCCACAGTCATATTTCAAGCTCATTCTTTAATAATATTGACAGTTAATAAGTGGACAGCAGCATTAGTCCTCCCAGTCTCCTAAACATTAACCTCTTACATGGGACTTTAAAAAAAATTCTGAAAATTCACATACACCACAACCATTGTTTCTCCTTGAACTATTCTACTTGTTACATTCCCAAAAAAAACCAGTAGATTTGTCAAATATGATTTTCCTTTCACACATCCACATTAACTTTGTCTAATCTTGTTGATATTTCCTAATGTCCTGTTATCGCACCTTCATAACACACTTCAAATTTCCCCTGTTTCTAATGTTAAGCTAACAAATCTGTAATTGATAGTTTTTTCCCCTCCCTCCTTTTAAAAGTAGTGGGATTACACTTTCGGCCTTCCAATCTGGTGGAACTGTACCAGAATTAAGAGTTTAGAAAGATGGCAACCAAATCATTCTCTATCTCTGTGTCTATCTGCTTGAGTATGTTGGGATTTAGATTATCAGCCTCAGGAGACTTTTCAACTTTCAGTCCTATTAATTTCTCCAGCACACTTTTACTAATTCCAATTTCATATATTCCTCCTTTTGAATCCTTTCAGTCTCATTTGTTCAGATGAAATTAATTCTCCTTTGGTGCAATTTAGTTATTGTATTTTTGAGCTATATCTGTGTGGATAACTAAATTTAATAGTAGGCAAATGCATGCAATGGCATGAAGCTAAATGAAGTTCAAAAGTCTGTAGATTTCCGTTCTGGTAATTGAGGACATGATGACACAGAGGCATTGTCACTGGGCTTGGAATTGGAGCAATGTTCTGGGATTCACGGTTCAAATCCCACAATATTTGATGGTGGGATTTGATTTTTGTAAAAAATCTGGAATGGGAAATCTATTGATGATCATAAGAAACCTCATCATAAAAATTGTTCAGTTCATTAATGCCGTGTCCTTATCTGGTCTGGTGTGCATGCTTACCTATGACTCCTCATCTACAATAATGTGATTGACTCTTACTGCCCTCTGAAATAGCCCAGCAAGTCATTCACTGGTGTCACTCCACTTAAATACCTCAACAATGGAATGAAACCATATAGACCAGCCACCATTGAATTAGACACCAGAAAAGAAAATGGCAAACTCAACCCTGTTGAACCTGGAAAATCCTCCTTATCAATATGTAAGGACTGTTTTTCTAGCAGATTTATCACATAACAACTTGACAGTCATACTCAGCAAATTGTGCCTTACATAATCTGTGTGGAGATAAAGTTCTGCCTTCACAATCAGGATAGTCTCCATGGTGCTGTGTGACAATATTACTGTGCATCAAACAAATCTAGCTACTCAAGGCTGGGCATGCATGAGGTGCGATGGGCCATCGGCAACAGCAAAATTTTATTCAATCACAACCTGCAACCTCATGGCCTGGCATATTCCCAACATTACTATTACAATCAAGCCGAGGGATCCATCTTGGTTCAATGAAGAGATGCAGGAGGGCATGCCTGGAACAGCACCAGGCATACCTGAAAATGAGGTATTAATGTGATGAAGCTACAAAGTAAGGCAACTTGTATACTAAACAACATTAACAAGTGTCAGATAGAGCTAGGCAATCGCACAACTGACAGATCAGATCTAAGCTGTACAGTCCTGTCTCATCTCATTGCGAATGGTGGAAGACAATTAAATAACTCACTGGAAGATAAAGCTCCACAAATATCCCCATCAGCAATTTTGGGGGAGCCCAACACATTGATGCAAAAATTAAGGTTGAAACGTTTACAAGAATCTTCAGCCAGAAGTGCCAAATTGATGATTGATCTCAGCCTCCTCCAGGGGACCCAGTGACAGAGATGCCAGTCTTCAGCCAGTTTGATTGTCTCTACATCATATCCAGATTAAGCTGAAAGCACTGCATATGACAAAGGCCAGCAATTGTGCTTAAGAGGCTAGGAGTCTAACAGTATGTAACTTACCTTGTGATTCCCAAAGCCTTTCCACCATCTACAAAGCCAAGTTATGAGTGTGATGGACTACTCCCCACTTGCCAGGATGAGTACAGCTCCAACAACATTCAAGAAGCTTGGCACTGCCCAGGATAAAACTACCCACTTGATTGACACCACTTCCATTAAGGTTCACTCCCTTCACTGTCAACCCTCAGCAGCAGCAGTGTCTATCATCTGCAATATATAGTCCAGAAAATTGGGGGAGGTACAATGGCTCAGCGGTTAGCTCTCAAAACTCGCTAGCACTGCTGCCTCACAGCACCAGGAACCTGGGTTCAATTTTTCCCTTGAGTGCTCCAGTTTCTTCCCGCAGCCCAAAGATGTGCAGGTTAGGGTGGATTGGCTGTGCTAAATTGTCTGTAGTATCCAAGGATTTTCAGGCTAGGTGGATTAGCCATGGAAAATGCAGGGTTAGGGTAGGGCCGTGGATCTGGGTGAGATGCTGTTGGAGGGTCGGTGTGGACATGATGAGCTGAATGGTCTGCTTTCTCACTGTAGGTATTCTTTGAAATTCACCAACGATATTTAGACAGCAACTTTCAAACCCAAACTCCATCTAGAAAAACAAGAGCAGAGTATATGAGAGTGCCACCTTTTTAATGACCCCTCAAGCCATTCACTATCCTGACTGGGAAATATATCACTGTTCCTTCAGTGTCAATGCGTCAAAATCCTGGAACAGCCCCCTAATGGCATTCGGGGTTTAGGTATGTCACATAGATTGCAGTGATTCAAGAAGGCAGCTTACCGCTACCATCTCCAGGGTAACTCAATGGGCAAGAAATGTTAGCCATGCCAGTGACCAATACATCCTATGAATAAACAACAAAATATTGTGTGAACCAAAGTTTCTGTTGGGAGATTTCTGTTCTAGATTCACCAAGGAAAAAAGATATCAGCCAAGATTCCCTGTTCTCAAGTTATTATCCAGTAATCCTGCTGGAAAATATGGTCCGGAAAATCTGCCGTCATGGCGTGGATTCTTGCTCTAAGCAAAGGAGGCAACGGTGGAATGATTGCACACTCATCAAGTTATCTCATAGACATGTGCTGACCTTTTTTGCGATGGCATCGAGGAAGCAGAATTTTTGTCTTCACCATCATTAATATAAATAGGAGAGAAATATGTTTCCCTCACATCTGAATAGTAGCTTCTGGACCCTTAGTCATAACCTTAGTGTTATTGGAATACTTGGCCACAAGTGGCAGATCTTGAAATTCAAGTTTAGGTTCTGTGTGAATTCAGAATTTTGTTTTGAGGGGAGAACTGAATTGCAGCATTTCTCCTTGGTAAAGAAACTACTTAGTAGGATGGTTATTGATTAAAAGGTCCACCAGCTGAAACCTGTAAATTTCAAGTAGATCAGCGGTTCTTTATATTTACTTTTATCTTGCACTAACATCCCTTTTTATGACATAGTTAAATCTCTAACTTTTGTTCTTTATTATCCTCAGGATAACAGGTATTTTCATATCCACTTTTAAAATAGCATGTGCTGACTTTCAAAGAGACCTGATCATATTGAGCGTAGTGTGTAATTTAACAAATTTCAATTAAAGTGCATACTCCTTGATTCAGTAACCTTTTTAAATTTAAACACAAACTCTACTTCAGTACATATGCAGTAAAGTTAATAACCAGCTGTTTTTGTCAAGTGTGCCCTTAAGGGGAAACGTATTATGACTGATTGGCTTTGTACAAAGAGAAGACACAAAACATCTGACTGGATCTACGGCTGAACTCCTTTTCAGAATCACAATGTCTTGTCTTTCTGATAACCTGTCACAACTGATGGATTTTGCAGGTGCAATGTTTGAAGCATTAAGAAACTAAATAACTATTTACCCCTGTTATACATGTAGCACAGTAAAGATTACGGACATCCAAGAATTTACTGATCAGCTCCATTTATTCTCAATTTTGTCATAATTTAAAAGTAAACAACAGAAAAGAAGACTTTGTGTTAGACAGTGATGCATCTTAAGATTCAGATGTCAAAAAACAATTAACTCAGTTTTCTGGCTTTATTGTCATTTGAAATATTCAATATTTTTTGAGCCTACAAAAGTCTTCTAGCTACACATCTAGTAAATATTTGTTGGTTAGCTTGAGGTTTACAAGGATAGACTGACTCTTATCAAGGACAAAAAAAAAGCCATCAAACAATACTAGGGGGAGAACTTTATAGGCCTCCTCACCTGCGATAGGGTTAGGGTTTACCAGGGCTCTGTTGTCAATCCAAGCATCTTTGAATGCATCTCAGCATGCTACATGCCATGAGCGCAGCAACACCCCAGTTCTGCACAAAGTACAGTCAGCTGTCTGCCAGCTTAAGAACAACAAGGGAGCCGACAGTATCCTTGCTGAGGCATTGAAGAGGCAAAGGGCTCCTGCCTATCTGCCTTATTTGGAAAGTGGAGAGCATCCTCAGACAACTCCGAGATGCCTCAGTTGTGAATATTTTCAAAAAAGGGAATAAGCCTGACTGTGGTATAAACAGGGGTATCTTTCTTCTGTTGACAATTGGAAAAGTCATTGCCAAGTTCCTCCTCACCCATCCCCTCCCTGTAGCCGAGGAACTCCTCCTGGAATCACAATGTGGCTTCCTGCCATGGAGTGGCACAATGAACATGACATTCACAGTGCAAAAACTGCAGGAGAAATGTAGACAAAGGAATCTGCCCCTGTACATGATCTTTTTCGACCTTACGAAAGTGTTTGATGCCTTCAATCCAGAATCATTATGAAGCATCCTTCTCCATTTTGGCTACAAAACAAAGTTTGCCACCATTCTTCACTGCTCCACAACGATGTGGGAATCGTGATAATGAGAAACTGCTCCATCACTGACTCTTTCCCTAGTCGAATCGGTGTCAAGCAGGGCTGTGTAATCACTCCAACACTGTTCTCGATCTACCTTGCTGCAGTGCTTCACCTCACCGCCAACAAGCTCTCCACTGGACTGGAGCTAACTTACAGAAACAGTGGGAAATTATTTGACTGCTGCTGCTTTCAAGCCAAAACCAAAGTCACTCCAACCAGTGACATGGAGCTGCAGTATGCAGATGATGCTTGTGTTTGTGCAAACTCAGAGGAGCAACTCCAGACCCCCATCAGCACCTTTATGGAAGCATATGAGAGCATGGGTCTCACCCTGAACATCCACAAGACGAATGTCCTCTATCAACCTGGCTCAACACAGCGGAGTCAACCCCCAATCATCATGGTCCAGAGGGACGCCTTGGAGAACGTTGATTACTTCCAATACATTGGGAGTGTCCTGTCAGCTAAAGCAGCTATTGATGAAGAGATCCAGCACCGCCTCCAACATGCTAGTGCAGCCTTTGACTATTTGAGGATTTCAAGGACAACATCAGATTCTACACTGAAAACAATGTTTACAGAGCGGTGATTGTTCCCGCTCTCCTCTTATGGTTCTGAGATGTGACTGTCCAAAGCAGACATTGCAAGGCACTGGAGAAGTGCCACCAACACCTGTGCAAGACCCTGCAAATCCACTGGGAAGAAAGATGCATTAACACCAGCATCCTCAACCAGGACAACATCCCCAGCACCAAGGCACTGACCATCCTTGTTCAGCTACAGTGGGCTGGGCACGTCATCCCCTTGACTGACACAAGACTCCCCAGGTAGGTGCTCTATTCCCAGCTCCAAAACAGCAGGCAAGCCCCAGGTGGACAGAGAGAGGTGCTTCAGTGATATCCCCAATGCCTCACTGGTGAGCTGCAGCATCTGGGAGTCACTGGCTCAAGACCATCCAGAGCAGAGGAGGACCATCCAGAAAGGCGTCAAGCAGCTCGAGACTTGCTGTCAGCTAAAAGCACACGGCCAGCCCAATGCCCCACCAATCCCTTCCCATGACCATCTTCTGCCCCAAGTGTGGCAGATCCTGCAGAGACTGCACAGCCATTGACAGGCTCACCCTGAGCGTGGAAAAGGGTCATTCCTGTCTGTGAAGGGCCGCCAATGATAATGATTACAAAAATCAATGAATGTTATTTATTCAAATATTACCTTGATTGTCATCATGGTACCACATCTCTCAAAAGCAAAATAAATACAACTTACAGTATAAAGATAGAGGATAGAAATGTGTTTTTAATTGATATATACTTTCAACTGATCAAGAAGTACTATATGGAAATTAATATTCCATTAGGAAGAATATAAATACTACTTTTCAGTTCACTATCCAAAATACACATTTTAAGAGTAGAATGGCAATTCATTGAAAGGGCAATAAATAAACAATTAAAGTAAGATTTGAAAATGCTGGAAAACTCAATGGGTCTCACAGCATTTACGGAGTATGAAGCAGAGTTAACATTTCAGACAATATTCTGGCTCAAAGGCCCTCTGGTGAAATGTGATATTGCTATAAAAATGGTTTGTGGCCGATATCTGATCAAACACAGGAGGAAAATAGGAGAGTGAGGATGAACAAGTCAAAGACATAGAAGTGTTACTTTGAGGAATGCTATTGGGAGCATTGTGTCAGCACTAGCTCCTTAACTGAATTTATATATCAGTCCCTCTCTCCTGTTTTCTTCCCCATACCTTTGCAAATTTGTCTTATCCAGATTATCATGTCTCTTGATTCGGCATAAGGTAAAAGCAATGAAGAACAGAACTTCCTTAGCGTGAATACTCCTGGAAGAAAACTGACAGAGAATTCAGATAAATTTGAAACCAAAATACCACAGACCATGTAAATCTAAATACAAAATGCTGTAAATACTCACCAGTTCAGGCAGAATCTGTTCAGAAAGAAACATATTTCAGTTCACTGGCCTTTCATCAGAATTTCTGAAAGTGCTTATCAGATCTCATTTAAAGATACAGGCAACTGAGAAATGGAAATGATTAGGTTCCACAGTACAACTACAACAGCAAGGAACTCTGATGACAGGTCTTTGACCTAAAACATTAACTTTGATTTTTCTCTCCACACATGCTGTATGATGTGTTGTGTATTTTCTGTTTTTATTTCTAACGTCAGCAAGTGTGAAACTAGAGTGGCTGTAGAACATGAAGTGCAGTCCATGATTAAATAATGTTTTTGAAGAATACAAAGCTAAATGTAACATATTATGTGTTAGGCAGTTCCCTTCACTGACGGCAGTGGTTTATATCCTTCCTTCATTGTGCTAATTCATTGATAGTTCACATGCTTTGATGACCTATCAGAATTAGTTTAGCCTTTTGCACTGCATTTTAATATAATTCTTCATCCCAGTGATTTCAGGAGTTTATAGAAATTCCATGCAGATATATGCATATACACAGCCAAAAATAACTAATAGCAGAGACTCAAATAACCTTATCAATCTCTTTGCCATGTTTGTTTTACCTGATCAAGAAGGCAATTGTAATTTACACCTTATTATAACCCCTTCATTAGCTTTGTTACATGTTTGCCAATTTAAATATACATTGCACCATCAAACAACATTGTATTATGGCCACCTTGTTCAGGCAGACTAAAAACTTTCATTTCAGAGTGGTCATAAATAAAAGCTTTCTTTTAATTGCATGTGCCATGGAACATCACTGTTTCCATTATCAATTTCTTTGTACCGTATTAATAATTGGGCTTTATAGTCCTCTGAGTTTGTAGCTTATGCTACGTTATCCACTCAAGACTGTAAAGTTCTTTAGTGCAAAACAAAGTACAATCTTTAGCAGACTGTACCAATGAATTGCTAAGAATACATTATTTTTGTTAGCAACCCTGAAGTGTAATGTAAAAACAGGCACTTCTTTTAAGTCCATTTGGAACTTGTAAGCAAATGTACAAGTTCTTGGCAAACAATAAAGAAGCATTTTTATTTTCACTTACAAAAAGTTAATATTATGCCCCTTCCTCATTCAATTGATGTTAACTTATTTAAGATTCGGTATCACACCAACTATAATGATGACCCCAATTAATCTAATATGGACTAATTATTGTCACATGGACCAGCTCAGATCATGTTGCAGATGGGAGGAATGGATGATGACAAATTCCTATTTTCAATTTTCAAAATGGCAGGACTGGTCAGACCCTGGGACTGTTTACTGTTTCCTTTGTTTGCTTACCACAAAAGCGTAAAATTGGTCAGTTAATGACTAACCACAATACATTAAGTTAGTCAATTTATACAATAGTTGCAAGTACTGACTCAGAGCTAATGGGTTTTGGCTTTGAACTTATCACAAAAAGAAATGAATTTGTGTGTCTAATCCTAATTGGTGCTCAAATTGAAATTAGTTGGCCCATATTATTCACTTTATTGAGGTGAATGTAAGTGTGCAAACATAACATTATAACTGTTAATTCACTAATATTCAGGGAAAAACACTAGGTACTGTTGCAGCTGAAATTGTTGAATTTGGGGTCCAGTCATTTCATACAGTTAATACAGAAAAAATTTCCAGCAAAAATATGTTACTTTGTATTTAATTAAACATTAAGGTGGTAGTTACCATAGCTTAAATCATAGAGGTTACTATGTTTTTTCAGCTCAATATGTTTCTGCGGCACGAACAGTTCAATTGCAATTATCTTCCCTTAACTCAGTTGCACGCCTTTGTTTCTGGCCGAAGTTCCTACGAAGGAGCCTCCTTCTCAATTTGTGGTGAGGTGTGGTGACCCTCGGGTTAAACCACCACCAGTTGTCTCTTGCTATTGAGAGAGCAGCCTACAGCGACAGTCCACGGCGACTTTACCTTCGCCTGTTCTCAACAATGTTGTAGACTCTGCTTTACTAACTGTGAGTGGGAAAATATTCAGTGCAGGGGGGAGAAAACCTCTCTCTCATTTTCCTTGATTCACCAACCAGTGAAAGCAATCTAATCCTGTTCACCTTCTCAAAACCAAGCATTGTTTTGAAAACCTCCATTGTAGCCATCGCTTAATCTTCCATATTAAAGGCAGCCCCTGCAGTTTGTGAGGCTTTGGAAATATAATAGAATTCTGTTATATTTGTGGTAAATCAAATATGAATATGAAAAAAAGATAATTGCAGACAAGGATTTAAGAAGTAAAACAAAGAACTGTGTGAAGCTGGAGATCAAAAACAAAAACAGTAATTGATGGAGAATTCCAAGATAATAAAATGTGAGGCTGGATGAACACAGCAGGCCAAGCAGCATCTCAGGAGCACAAAAGCTGATGTTTCGGGCCTAGACCCTTCATCAGAGAGGCCTCTCTGATGAAGGGTCTAGGCCCGAAACGTCAGCTTTTGTGCTCCTGAGATGCTGCTTGGCCTGCTGTGTTCATCCAGCCTCACATTTTATTATCTTGGAATTCTCCAGCATCTGCAGTTCCCATTATCTCTGATATCAATTGATGGAGAAAACTTAGCAGGTCTGGCAGTGTCTGTGGGAAGAGAGAAGAGTTAATGTTTTGAGTCTGATGACTCTTCATCAGAACACTCTGATGAAGATAATAATGCAGGAAGGAAGGAGTCAAATTCTTGGGATGCTGGGAGTGCTACAGGGCAAGGTAGCATCTGAATGGAGCCTGGACTGAGTTTCTCATGAAGTGTGTTGCTGGTGCTGTCGGGGATGCCTAAAATTAAATCTGCAGAGGTGTGACAACCACGAGAGAATGGTGGAGGGAAATAACAATGGGGAATTTTGCATGAGGGGACATGATCGTGTGCAGATGGCACAAGTGCAAAATAAAAGGGATTACTGTACAGGGTGTGAAGGAGCAGAGGAATCTGGATTTCCATGTGTGTAAATCATTAATGTCAGCAGAGGAGCTAAAGAGCGTTGTTAATAAAGCATGCATTATCCTAAGAATAATTAATAGTGAAATGGTGGCTCAGTGGTTAGCACTATTGTTTCACAGTGCCAGGGAACCGGGTTCAATTCCAGCCTTGGGTAACTGTCTGTATGGAGTTTGCACTTCTCCCTCTGTCTGCGTGGGTTTCCTCCCACAGCCCAAAATTGTACAGGTTAGGTGGATTGACCATGCTAAATTGCCCATGGTGTCTCAGGTGGGAAATACAGGGATAGGGTAGGGGATGGGTTTGGTTGGGATGCTCTTCAGACAGTTGGTGTCGACTCAATGGGCCACATGGCCTGCGTCCACACTGTAGGATTCTGTGAACTAATTAGGTCTGCAGTTGGTTACAAAGGAGGGAGCAAATGTATCTCAACAAGCTCCTTATCATCCAAACAATTTCACCTAAGCAAATGTAGTTGTATGTATTGTGATCATGCAATAAACCTAGTGATCTAAAAGCAGTGCCTTCTGTTGATATGCTACATTGGTGTATCTTTTACAATTAATTGTTAGATACAGCAAAGACAAAGCGGAGACGAAAGAGGATTGATAGCAGTGAATTACATCAAAAACTCGCAACCAGGATCACAGACTGGTAAATACCACAAAGAACCAGAAGTGTTCATCTGGAAAAATACCTCAAAGATAAGCCCAAACCAACACAGTAATAGTGAACTTTTATGAAACATTAAAGTACTGTGTGTAGTGTTAGGCTTCCCTGTGTAGGAAAGATATTGACACAGTAAAATACAGAGTATCTTGAAGGTTGTCTGAAATGAGGAAATAAATGTGAAACTAGGTCTTCTTTGTTGGAATAGTGCAGATTACATGTCAATATGATTGAAGTGTTCAAAATTATGAAATGTTTGTTCAAGGTAGATAGAAACGAAACTGTTTCCAGCCATTAAGGGATGTTAGGTATACACAAGATTAAATGTAAGACATTTCAAACAGAGTAAGAGAAACATTCTTGGCACAGAGAGGTTGATGGTAATTCTAACTGCCTGGTGGAAACAGAGGGGATGTGCAGTTATGAACCTAGCAAAACTCACCCATTGGAAATCAGACCTCAGTTAACATTAAGGCCAGAAGGTTAAGAAGGAGAGTTGTAACTCATCAACGGTTAGTATTTGGGGGAAAACAAAACCATACCAGCATTCAAGATTGGATAAGGTACATGATAAAGGAAAAATGCATGAATGAAAATGAAACTGTTTATGTGTGTTTGGAACTACATACCTTGTGATGTGGCAAGACTGGTGAGGATTTCTTGTATAATGTCTATGTACATATATCAATATATGTATTAATTAAGCATATTTTAAGGCTTTCTGAATAGCTGTAACCTTATTGTCCTAGCAGCTATTTAATTAAATTTCACTGCATCTACGTTCTGTCCATAATATCCTTCTTACAAAGAAGTACCGTGATCTGTTTGCAATACTCCAATTGTTGCTAATTACAAATGTCTTGTAGAAATTCAGCACTACTCAGTTTTTATATTCAATATCTTTAAAATGCAGAATCTCCATTTGTTTTTATGCCCTTAACTAGTTACATTTCCATCACTAATATCTATTCATCTAAAGCGATAAATCCCCATTCCTCCATTTAAAAAATAAATTCATTGTACTATTAGATCGATCCCATTTTTGCTGGAATAGCTAACATGTTGTAAAACTGTGAATTTCCAGAAGTGACCCTGGTAACTCTATCTTTAGAGAGTTGTCTTCCATCCAGAGGATTTGAAATTGAATCCGAGCCTTTAAAATGACATTCAAACCTGATTATCTTCATTAGACAAGTTTCACGAATGTTTGTCTGGATCACTAAATGAAGCACTTAACCATAGTGGAGCATACTGTGTCAGGAAAAGAAAGACTGGCAGAAACATTTCCTTCCCTCAATGGGACAATTGAACAGTAGAGTAACACGGGTAGTCCCTGTGGAGATATTCATCATGTGTACTGCCCTGCGCGTTATCTTTGTGTGTGACCACATAGGCAGCAGAGGAGATTTTGGGGGAAGGGGCAGAACAGTTAAGGGAAGTAACCACATTTATCAAGCAATCAGAAACCTAAAAGGTCCTTTAAAAATATGCTATCCCATCAAATGTTCAGGGTAATATTGGAAATAAACAGTTGGCATGAAGCATTGTACAAGCTTTTTTTAACTTTTTGAACCTGCCCCTTGGAATATGAGTAGTTTCTTGGATACAAATTTCCATCTTGTTTCATGTCAATATTCTCCACAGTTATGGAATAATTGAAGATCTTGACAGTAAAATTTTAAAATGTGTGAGAAAGAAGCTAATAGACAAGAAGATTCTTCCAGAATCAACAGTATTGAATACTTTTTTTGTTTAAAATCTCTATAATGCCAATGCTGCTGACATTTAATGAAGCCCACCAAATTTCATGTTAATTCTGAGGCCGAGGGATTGTTATTCTCTCAGCTACAACGAAGACATTTAGAGCCTTCTCTCTGGGCCTTTCAGTCTGCATCAATAAACTTTGTGTAAAGACAGAAGAAAGAAAGGGCAGAGTTTACTGCACTACGAGTGGTGAGTGATTTGCTGGGAGGTGTTGTGATGAGTATCTGCAGATTGTCTGAAATGAGCTTTGGAGTTTCTCCATTTATTTAGGTCGCAGGTCATCCTTTTATCCTTTATTTGTCCCATAAAGTTATAGCATTTCCAGATCCATTATCTACTTGTGTATGAGGATTTATCTACATCAAGTGGTAAGGTTGATCTTGTTTACCTCTGGAGAGTGGAAGTTTCCAATGGGATGGGAAGAAAATTGGTGGTGGCATCTGCCAAAGATGCTCAATATAAATAAAATTCAGGCCACTGATAACCCTCACTATACATTTCACATCCACAGCAATGTGCTGGCACCATGTCAACTACATTTTGAAACCTTGTTAATGTACCGGTAGGATAATGGAAATTTCATATGCATTGACATAATTAATGAAGAGGCAGACAGTGTGCTCAACCAATTAACACCACAGGGAAAAATAAAATTGGCCCCTTTTTTTATATATTATGCCAGAGCTAAGGACTGTATCACACAGCAAATAAATGTAGAAGCTTTTAATGAGCTGCGGGATCAGGCTGCGTAACCCGGAAAGTATGTTGTGTAAACACTGCCAGCTATTTAAACTGTTAGGCGTAATTGATGAGCTTGACTAAAATACTTGGGGAGAAGGAAAAAAAGATCGTTAGGTAGGGAGATATGCATTTGTTAGGCACTACTCTTCTGAGGCGAGGTGACACAAGAAAACATTGATTTTTTTTTCTGACTTAACCTAAAATATCGGCTCTGCATTTAGCTTTGAAATAATTTAACACAAATTGTAGTTTATCTGTGACAGATTGAATTTGAAGCAGAACAGTTTTCTTTGTAGAGATATCCTCAGTAATATGAGACACCAACTGTATATGATTCTATTGCATGCAGAACAAATTCTATATATTATTTAACCATATGCAAAATCAAAAAGCAGCCTACACATTAATGAAGATGATATAAATTGTAAATGAAATTTGTTTTTTTACAGCTTATACTGGATTATAGGAAAGTACCATTAGACAATATAATAAAATTGTAAATCCCTTTCATTTCAAATAACCTCTTTTGTTTTGGAAATAGTAGTCACAACCATAAATACCAAGCAGAATTCTGAGTGTTTGTACATTTCAATGGAAAAAAAACAGCAATATAGTCCTTAACTGTGCATTGCTCATATAATTAAAGGCGATCTTGTCAGTTTGCTTTAGTTCTGTCTTTTAGAGATTTTAATACCAGTCTTGATCACTGGTTGATCCATCAGCTTTGAGGGTGTTCCTGCTTATTTGTACTGAGCCATTACTTCATGTGACAGGCAGTAGTTCTGTCAGAATGAATAGACTCCTTGAAAAGTTCGTAGCAAAGGGAAGTGACAAGTTAATGGAAGCTAAAGCACTCTAATAGCACTACCTGGTGTAAGCAAAGAAACTCATCTGAAGAACTTGCCCTAGATTTGAAAATGTTCAATTGCAAAGTTATCGAGGAGTAAGGAACAGTTTGACTGGGTAAATTCCTCGTGTTGATAATATTAACAAAAAGTTAATGTGAATAAAAAGTGGATTTCCCTGTTTTGTACTTTATATTTTTGCTATGCAAGATATTAATAGGAATGATTTCCTTCCTGAGGTATTACTGGAGCTCTGTAGAATAAAAGTATTTTAAAAGTATTTTTGGATTATTGCGAACATACATGGAGACACTTGCTCACATGAATTGACATCCCAATTCCTTTGAAACATATAAGGAGCAAAAATAAACAGCACAGCTAAGGATTAAATTGACCACATGTTTTTTTTTCCGAAGAATTCCCTCAGCATCATATTCATGAAATTAAGTGACACTTCAGTATTACATCTTACTGGCTTGCTTCTATCCGGCAATGTCAGTCACCAATCATAAAACCTCTTGTAGTTCAGGCATAGATTTTTGCATCACTATTGTCAGTGTTACCTGATGATTGCCATAAAAGAAGCATGGAAGTTGCCAAGTATATCTGTCACAGTATTTTTTTTTCACTCACCTCAAGATGCTGGAGCACTTGTAACAGAGATAAGTGAGCTGGAGTGATGAGCAGCTGTGGGGCTAAAAATTCACAACTTTTTTTCCTTGTGAGTCAAGTGCAGCTATCACTAGAGCTGCAGGCAGTTCATCTCCTGTCTTTTTAACCCTAAATGAGAACTTTATGATCTTTGTATTGCACAGACCTATAATTTGGATTTGTTCATTTGGGGAAACAGTCCATAAATCCTTTCTCATTTACGTTTGCAACTACCATTGATTTGGGGAGACCTGGGGGTAGAAATCCATCGTGGGTAATGGTGCAAAACAGGTGGTATCAGCAGCTGCCCTTTCATCGCTGTGAAAGATATTTAATTCTGCTAACTGCAGTGGAACTGAATATCCAGCTGTGCAGATATCGGGCAGCCTCTCAGGTAGATATTGGCTGAGATGCATTCTGATTCCTTTATCTTTTGGGCAGCTGACCAATGGGGTATGTTTGAGCACTGGTCATTCTGGTGGCCAAGAGGCAAATTGTAATTTTGGATTGGACATTCAAGCTGTAGATATCAAAAGAGGGAAGCAAAACCTAGTGGGAGAACCTGTTCCAACTTTTAGCAGCTCTGCAAAAGCATATTTCTTGAGGTGTTTGTAGCTGCTTTCTGGGAGTTTAGGAGGGACCACTTCAGATTCAGGGAGGTAAAGCAGATTGCATGCAGTACACACTCTGGCAATGTGTTTCTTAAATTAGCTCTTAGGGCCATAGCAGTATCATTGGGACACCAGAGATAATGGGAACTGCAGATGCTGGAGAATCCAAGAAAATAAAGTGTGAAGCTGGATGAATACAGCAGGCCAAGCAGCATCTCAGGAGCACAAAAGCTGACGTTTCGGGCCTAGGCCCTTCATCAGAGTGGGGGATGGGGTGAGGGTTCTGGAATAAATACGGAGACAGGGGGAGGCGGACCGAAGATGGAGAGAAAAGAAGATAGGTGGAGAGGAGAGTATAGGTGGGGAGGTAGGAAGGGGATAGGTCAGTCCAGGAAAGACGGACAGGTCAAGGAGGTGGGATGAGGTTAGTAGGTAGGAAATGGAGGTGTGGCTTGAGGTGGGAGGAAGGGATGGGTGAGAGGAAGAACAGGTTAGGGAGGCAGAGACAGGCTGGGCTGGTTTTGGGATGCAGTGGGGTGAGGGGACGAACTGGGCTGGTTTTGGGATGCGGTGGGGGAAGGGGAGATTTTGAAGCTGGTGAAGTCCACATTGATAGCATTGGGCTGCAGGGTTCCCAAGCCGAATATGAGTTGCTGTTCCTGCAACCTTTGGGTGGCATCATTGTGGCACTGCAGGAGGCCCATGATGGACAAGACATCTAAAGAATGGGAGGGGGAGTTAAAATGGTTCGCGACTGGAGGTGCAGCTGTTTATTGCGAACCGAGCGGAGGTGTTCTGCAAAGCGGTCCCCAAGCCTCCACTTGGTTTCCCCAGTGTAGAGGAAGCCACACCGGGCACAATGGATACAGTATACCACATTGGCAGATGTGCAGGTGAGCCTCTGCTTAATGTGGAAAGTCATCTTGGGGCCTGGGATGGGGGTGAGGGAGGAGGTGTGGGGACAAGTGTAGCACTTCCTGCGGTTGCAGGGGAAGGTGCCAGGTGTGGTGGGGTTGGAGAGGAGTGTGGAGCAAACAAGGAAGTCACGGAGAGAGTGGTCTCTCTGGAAGGCAGACAAGGGTGGGGATGGAAAGATGTCTTGGGTGGTGGGGTCAGATTGTAGATGGCGGAAGTGTCGGGGGTTGCTTGAGAGAGGGGCCCAGTGCCTATTTCTGGCCATTGCAGCAGCTGTCCAATGGTAGAGCTCTGTCAGTATGGCTATGGCAAGAGCACCAACATTAACCGAAGGGTATACCTTATTGTCTTGTTAATACCCTTTATTTATACCTATCTATAGAATCTGGGATTATAACGCGACTGAAATTTTCAATGGCATCGAAGTCTATTAAATTCAATTTTATGTATGCTCATAATAGTTGATTTTTTTTGTCACATGATTTTAATAAGAAAAATTTCCTGTGACTATTTCTCTCCTGCATTCCATTGCTGTTAACTGCTGACATATGGAGCTCATAAACAGAGACAGCGTGCGACCATTACATATTTAGGAAAGAAAGACTTGTCATGACTGCAAATTAAAGTTACAGTTGTATCACACTAGCAACTGGGATTTTGTTTGTTGTGTCTTCAGCAGCAGGCACATCTGTGAACGTGATCAAATATATTACAACTTGCAGAAAAATGGAAATAGAAACAAATTAAAATCACAAATACACCTTCACCCAGTATCCTTTCAGACTAAATTTGCAAAATCAGCTCAAATAGATTATATGATCAAATAAATCAAAAGGTTTCAAGACATGAAACTAAGGCCTCTTTAGGGGGTGCTTTACATGGTGACAACTGGGAAGTTTGCAGGAGAAATTGTGTAATATTTGTAGTACATACGTTAATTCCTTCACAATAAATACACCCTGTTTGATATTTCAGAGATGTCTTTATATCTTCAACAGGGGAAAGACTTTGAAACAATAATCAGAGAAATTTTACAGGAGTTATTCAACATTCCACTACGACATCACATGGCGGAATTTGAACCTTTCCTGCCCCAGCTCCAAGCCTGAAAAACTTAAGAAACAATAAAATCTAAGATTAAGAAATTAAGTAAAATGAAAAACCATTGCAGCCTAACTAAAGTACAAAAATGAACATGAAACCCCTGCTGATATTAAATTAGATGATTAGATTAGATTCCCTACAGTATGGAAACAGGCCCTTTTGGCCCAACAAGTCCACACAGATCTTAAATAATTGATGTATTTTGTGAATTTAAATATTGGGAAAGGAGTCAATAGCTCTAGTGGGCAAATTTTGCCACTGACAAGACGCAAATCAGGCTCTGAAGAAGCGTCATACTGGACTTGAAATATAATCTCTGCTTCTCTCTCCACAGGTGCTACCTGACGTGGTGAGTTTCTCCAGCATTCTCTGTGTTTGATGCAAACCAGGCCTTTCGTCTTACTGTTGATATGTATATGCACACCCTGTGGATGCTGGGAAAATTGGACCTGACTAAGGCTAAGTTTGACAATTATTTTAATTATGTAAGCATTGTAAGGGATACAAAGCAATGGTGGCCAGTTGGAATTGAAGAATATGTTGACCATGATCCACTTGAGCAGAGGTGTGTTTATTCTTGCACTGTATATATTGTAAAGTCAATTGTGAATCCTATGTGTTAGTTCCAGCTTTGAAAAGCCGAATGAACATTGTAATTTCATCCAATTCTGATTGCCACACTAGGGGAAGGATGTGGAGGCTTCGGGGAGGGTGCAGAAGAGGTTTACCGGGATGCTGCCTGGTTTAGAGCATGTGAGCTATAAGGAGAGGCTAGAAAAACTCAGGTTATTTTCTCGATAGCAACGGAGTCTAAGGGGAGACTTGATAGAAGTCTATAAAATTATGAGATGCACAAATAGGGTTGACAATCAAATTCTTTTTCCCAGCATTGAAATGTCTATAACTAGGGGGCATGCATTTAAGGTGAGAGGCGGAAACTCCACAGGAGATGTGAGGAGCACACATTTTACACAGAGAGTGGCAGGAGTCTGGAATGTACTGCGAGGGCTGGTGGTGGAGGCAGATATGGTAGGGTCATTGAAGGGACTTTAAGATAAGCACATGACTATGAAAGGAATGGAGGATATGGACCAAGGGCAGGCAGAAAGAATTAATTTACTTTAGCCTCTTGTTCAGCACAACATTGTGAGCTGAAGGGCCTGTTCCTGTGTTGTACGTTTCAAAGTTTTATGCTTTGTCTGATTGGGATTGGGAGTGGTATCTAGCAACATGAAAGTACAATTAGACAAAATAGAAAGCATTACACCATAGTCATGTGTACAAGTTATAGGCCGCAGGGACTGAAAGGCTTTCGAGCAATCAATGATCCTATGTTCTGGGCAATTGCATTCACATTGGAGTGCAAATATTGCAGGCATTTTCCAAAGACGAAGGCAAGGCCCCTTTAAAATTGCCCCTGTGTCTCAGAGTTCTAAAATAACTCTGTTTGAACATTTACATTCACTGCAGGAATCTTGCAAGAAGATTTCCTCTGTTTGGTATTCATAAATATAACTTTTACTCATGCTTATGATTTAATTATGTATATAAAACCTTGTAAAACCATCTGATTTATGATCATACTCTACATAAGCCTCTTCCCATTCGAACTGCCTCTTCCCACTCTTCCCCCGTATCTCTCAGTTATCTTCTTTCTCAAGCCTGCATCAAGAATTCCCTGAAACGCATCAATGCTATCTACATGGTCTAAACCATATGGCAGCAAATTTCACATTCTCACCATCCTCTGCCTTAAGAAGTCACTTCAAAAACAAAAATTGCTGTAAAAGCTCAGCAGGTCTGGCAGCATCTGTGGAGAGAAATCAAAGTTAACATTTTGAGTCCAGAAATCTGCTGAGCTTTTACAGCAATTTCTGTTTTTGATTCTGATTTACAGCACCCACAGTTCTTTTGGTTTTCATTTCAGATATCCCTTATTCAATCTGTTAATGGTTACCTCATATTTATAGTCATATCATCTGGCCACACTGACAGGTTTGTCAGTACTGTTCAGAACTTAAAAAGTTCTCTCAACCACCTTTCCAGAGAAAATAACTACAGTCTGCTCAATATTTCCTGATACATCCAGTGAATTTTGGTAACTTCCTTGTAAATCTGTGCTGCTCTTGCTCTGAGCTTCAATATTCCTTTCGTAGGATTTCAACAGGGGGCTGCATGCTGTACTTTAAGGGCAGTCAAACCAAGCCTCTAACTAAGTATATTTCAGTACCAGTAATCAAGAAAACTCTAGGTTCGAGGTATTGAGGCTGATCCAGGCAAAGTTTTTTAAATTTCTTTTGTTTGTATGTTATTATCTGCACGGAGTTGAGGAATTATTGGTTCAATTCGTAGTAAATAATAATTGTCGGCACCCAACTTTCCTCACTTTAGCTCCCCTTAGAGCACATGCTCAGAGATATCACAACATTGTAAACAAAAGTCAGGAATAATCACGTTGGAGTCATTGAAGGCACTTCAGGTTTCTAATGCTAGTGACTTAGCAATAATTATTAATTTTGCACTATATTAGTACAAAAGATTGGGGACAAAGCGAAAAGATTTTTGTCTCCTTTCTGAACCTAGTGAATTGGGCACATTATTCATTCATGGAATGTGGAATTCGCTAGCTGAGCCAACATTTATTGTGATTATTAAGTGTAAACAATTCTTATGCAGATTACAGGAAGCTCTATCTGACTTACCCCAAGTGAGATGTTAAATTCCCAGCAGTGACATCTTCCACCTTGATGAGTGCAAAATTTGATCAAATTTTGAAATCACAGGTGCCAGTTGAAGATTGTATACCTGTTACAATATGTAATATCAGGCTATCATGTTTACAGCTCTTAGTTTCTGTTTCAGAAGGACATTTTGGAGGTAATTTGGCTCCTGAGATGAGAAGGTAGTAAGTAATTACTGGTGTGTGCCAATTGAGTAGCATTTCTTAATCAAACCTGCAAGTGATGCAACCTAATATTTTTCATGCCATTAGTTAGGAAGCAAATGTGCTCTGGACCAGAACTAAACTCGCACGCATATCACTGATGAGAAATTCTAACCTCACCAGAGCAGTTTCCAAATCATATTTAGTTCTTCCTACAGATAATTGGGAAGAGACAACAAGTTTCCAATGAACTACACAGAGCTAGATTCTGAACTTGATTTCAGGTTTTAGATAACATTGATAAACTGTTTGTGTCTCACTATTAGTTTTCACATCATTTCAACTCTTCTGTGCACTACTCCTTTGTGATATATGGGAAATGATGTATTATTGTAGAACCAGTAACACGTATGCTGCAGATTCTGCTTTGGATATATAGACATTTACAACAGTCCAAATAGTCTGTTTTGACATTTACCACCCACACAAAAAAATTTATAAGTTCTCTTTTATATAGGTACATCATACCCTTTACGCTGTTACATTCTTTTGTTCTTGAGATAACATCAAAATTCTATTAACTTTTTTAGCCTAATTCTCCCTGTTTTTATCAATTATTTTAAAAAATCTTCCCTAGTAATCAATTAACTATAAATTGTTGTGTGTATAACATTTGAAACATGATATTTTCTGACAGGCAGCAAAAAGAATACAGCTAACAGATGGACAATAAATGCAAAGACTGACATTGTGATAGAATGGTAGCATTCGTGACATCAATATAATCCAATTGACTGTGTGTATCATTAAATAATGAGTATTGAAATGCAGAGCTACAAATTGCTTGCCTACTTCTAAACCTGTTGCAAGGGTGCAATACAGTTAACATTACACTTCAGTTTCCCAGATGACTTTGAGAATAATTACATCACTTCACACAGTTCTGAGCCAAATAGACCAAGTAATTCGAAATTTGTTCTCTAGGCCACAATTAATTCATTGATCTTAGCCAATTAAGACTACAACAACTGGTTCCATTGCATTTTTAAAGAAAGAGAGGAACTTGCCGGGTGTCTCTGACACCCCATGGTTACCATGACACCCTTTGTCCAAAATTCAGCTGAACCTAGGATTGAGCTTGGCTGCAAGTTGTGCACAATCGAAGTCATGCTCCAATTGTCAAGTGTGTGAAGAGCTATGTGATGTTCTGAGAATCTGTTGAGAGCATGCTACAGGAGGAGTTTGGTGGCTTTAGCCAGGAAGAAGAAAATAATTAAGGGAATAGCAATGCATTCTTCTGAGGTTGATGAAGATTAATTGGGATGCATGGTCTGCTTCCGCACTCGAGGGATTCTGTGAGTAAAGACCTTAAATCTGAAACTTGGTATTTAAGTTTTAGCAAGGTCTATGACAATAAGTTATACAGCAACAACAACAGAAAATGAGTATATTGATTAACATAATTGATTGTCACAGTGTGAAGCAAATTGAAATGGATTGCACAAACTATTTTTATTTGCTTTTCTGAAATTTTAGCTTTGCCCAATTACTGATTTGAGCAGAACTGAATAAGCGGCCATAGCGAAATATGATATTTCTCTTGAGTTTAAAATTCAAAACTTAAACACTGAAAGCAGAAGTGTGTTAGGATGATCAAAGTGAATAATGTTTGAAACTCATTATCATTAATATAATAGCTTATTTATTCTGTGTACATGCACTTCTTGTTGAGCCTTTTATCTGTCATAACATTACTTCTAGAACAGTGTATGCTGTCATGGATCATTTCGCATGTAAAATGATCATTTTTGATTTCCACTAGTACTCATGTGAAATTTTCACCTGTGCTGGTAGACTAATGGAATAAAAAATTTGTTTCACATTTAGTCTGTACAACACAGAGGAATTCCATGAAATTCAATACTGTTCTCATAAAAGTATAAGCTGATGTGCCTAGTTCACACGTTTTCTGTCAAGAAATTAGAAATATGCAGAATTGATCTGTGAAAGGGCCTTTTTTTAAGTAGGTCTAAACTTTGTAGTGAGCGGCAAGGTAACTGTGTACACTCTTGACCTCAGAACAAGCTGGCTGGGAGGATCTAGTGACCTATGTAGTGTGGATTTCAAATTTTCTGGGATTTTCTTCTGACTGGTGCTTGTGTATGGGACCATACAGCCTCATTAACAACAATGTCATCAAGCAAGCAGTGCAACTAATCATAATGCTGCATACTCACAAACAGCAAATCAAAAATTTAATAAATCGAAGTATCCTCCTTTTAATGAAGATTTTAAGGAAGACAATAAAAAAAATTAAAGCATGCATGTAAGACGAAGGTGAAATGGGAGAAATAGAGAAATTTGCCACTCCACAGAAATCAAAAGTGTTTTTCTTTCAGGAATAAAGAACTTCTTCAGTAGTAATTACAGCGCCACAGAAACCCAATTACTCCTCATTCCACAATGTATCACTTTTCTAATATTTTTATTTTAACGATAACAGATTGAAAAGATCATCTCAAATCCACAATCTCTAGTTGAGGAAGGGTCAACGGACCTGAAACATTAACTCTGTTTTTTCCTTCACAGAAGCTGCCGGACCTGCTGAACTTTTCTTGCAACTTCTGTTTTTGTTTCTGATTTACAGTGTCAGCAGTTCTTTCAGTTTTTATCTCTAATTGATTGCTGTCAGTCGGCAATTCAACAGTGTACCCTGTGGAGGAATGGGGATTCACTAACACAAGTCCCTAGATTTCCTAGTCTAACTTGGATGCGACATCAGATATCATTGTCAGATCAGATTTACAGATGAATGATGGAGAAAGCTGATAGTATTCTGTCATTCCAGCTGCAAATTTCAGGCTAGAGACTTTTTTTCAGAGGCAGTGGTTTTGTGAAATTGGACAATAGAAACTGCAGGCTGCAAGCTGCCAATCAATTTATGTAATTTTTGATCAGCTAAATAAACAGTTTGTCAGCTACGCTCAGCACAGGAAAATTTGTACAGGCAATCTCTTTGATATAGGACAGGCAGCTCTTGAAATGAACTGATGCAGAGGCACAGAAGTGGTATTACTGAGGCCTGGTGCTGCTTTCTTGGTGTGTGAGGTGCTTTTGACATTTTCTTTTATGTTAGATACAACACTCTGTCAGAAAAGTGTACATACCTCGGTTTCCCAGCTGCGCACGAAAGGCTGTGAATTCATGCAATCCTCATTTCACCCAACTGACAAACTGATGAAATATCAAGATGTGTCATTGGACTATCCAGATTCAAGTAAAATTTGACATAGAGTCATAGCGTCATACAACATAGAAACAGAGCCTTCAGGCCACCACATCTACGCTAACAACACCAAGCTACACTGACCCCTTTTACCTTCACTTGGTTATTAGCCTAAATGCCCTGGCATTTAACAAACAATATTTGTGAAGCTCCATGACTTTGACCTTTAAGATCATTCCTTCAAGGGCAAGGCAGCTGAGTTTGAGGTAAGTAATTTTTTTCAGAAAAAGCAACTGTCACAAATCTGAAATGTCTCGAAGTAACCTGCAGTATTTTTGGAGTTTCTGGATTTGCAAGGAGTGTTATTGCAACATTCACAGTAATTGTTTATTAACACAACGCTTGCAACAGGTACATGGGCAGTAGTTAAAGTGTCTCTGGATCTGCAGCTTGGTAAGGAGATGGAGCAAATGCTGTGGGGAGTCCCCACTCTGCCCAATACCCTTGATCAATCTGGAGACAGACCCCTCCATGCTTGCTAACAGTGGCAGTGTGACAAGCTGGCCAATGTACCTAGCATCTCTCTGAGCAGTGTCATGACACTCCATCTAAAGTCGCAGCAGTAGAACTCATCTTCAGCTTTGTCCCATGAACTCACAAATAAATCAACTTCCCTGCCAGGCCTGACTATATCCCACTCATGTTCTCATCTAAATCTTTGAACATCTGTGCTTGTTTGGCTGATTCCATCCAGAGGGGCTGATGTTACTGGCATAAATGAACAGAAAGCCAAATGCACAAATGTGTTTCTGAGAAACACATTAAAGAGTATAGATCAACAGAAGGACCAAGGAGCTTTAATACAAAGCCTCAAAATTTGCTGGAATCGCCCCAGTTTAACAGATGGAAAGTTGGCTTTGCAATACGAAGGGCAATATATTGGAACGCATCCGCCTCATGGATAACAGGGGTGGAAATGCAAATAGGTAGGCTAACCCATCAGGATTATTTCCCAAAGTTTAGCTTCATTGAATGTCATTGGCATATTTCAGACAACCAAGTCTACATACAGTTTACCTGATAGCCTTTGAAAATACCACTGGTGTCAACAACTTATAGTATATATGTGTTTCAGAAATACTTGCCAAAATTGCAAATAGAAGGTGTTCCCTTTTCACAATCGCCTCTTTCTTCTGCTCACTTGTCAACTGCCATTCTCCTTTCCAGACTTTCCTGTGAGCTTCATTTATGTGGAAACTGTCTGGGACATATCACTGATGTCTTTGGCTTTCTGTGCTAATTTCTGTATGGTGTACCTCCATCCAGCTCAGGCCAGTGACATCCAACATCACTTCCATTCTTCCCTGAGAGTGAGAGGGCAGGCACGTAAAGCCAAACAAAGACCAATAAAACATTAGGTTTTATTAACAGTGATATATATTAAAAGAAATACTCATACATTTATGTAATACAATGTTTAGTTTGTTCAACCAGTAATAGAAAGTATATTAAATTTATAGAGAGTGATCAGTATAGATGAACTAGGATGCTCCCAAAATAGGATATTATAATTATGAGAAGCAATTCATGATGCAAGGTCTATTTCCACTGAAACAGGTAAGGATTTTTTTAGTTATGAAAGATTTTAACTGAGTGAATAAGAAAATTCTATTTCTTCTTGTTGGGAGTCAGTGATGAAGGATCATCAATTTAAAGTTGTTTGGAGAAAGTGCAAAGGATTACGAAGGCGCAGTTTTTTTAAACCACAGTGGATCATCAAATAAGTGCTCATTACATTTTTAAAAGACAACTACATAAATCGATAAAGCAAAGCAAAATTCAAGGCTGTAAAATTACAGAGTAGCAGAATGATTGGTTTTGAATTGCTTTAACAAGGAAATTCACACATTATTTCCTGGTCAGACATATTGGTATTGTGGATCAGCTGCTCATTTCAAAAGTTGTTAAATTTTGATTTCAGTTGATGCCAATGAAAATGGAAGTTGAATGATATAATGGGCAGTTGAACCATAAGCCAATAATCATGCTTCTCCAATCCCTCTCCAAGCCAGCATCTTCAAATCCTCAGCTTATGAGTTGAATAGTCTTCTTTTGTACTTTAAAATGTTATGGTTCAACAGCCACAACTTTCCAGATTCACCAGAGCCGCAGCACCTGGAGGTGACATTTTTTGCAAAGATATTAAATATGCATGAGAATGCGAAATTGCTTTTTTTTTGCACCAATTATTTCTGAAATGTCAGGTGGACAACCTTTAACCAGGCCTCTGCCAATACCAGCTGCTGAAAAGAGCAGAATACTAGCCTGGGGGTGACTATCCTTCCAATTTTGTTTCCTCACTGTTCAGATCCTCTAGTCTTTGTAATCTTCCCTCAGCAGCCTGACTAATATCAGGAGCTTAGTGGCATGGGGGAATCAGCCCTGCAGCCCACTACTGCTGCACCACCGTGCAACATTCTCTTAATCTGAAAGGATTTATTTTTTTCTCAATAGTGAGAAAATATGAAAATATATGGTCTAAGAAGGGAGATATGGGCACCAGTTATAGTGATTCTATTGTGGTACTTTGATGGCTTGCCATCTTTGATTGCAGACCAGAGGAAGAGAAAATAATTACTTTGGATTGTGATTCCAAAATATTCTGTTTCCTAACATACTTGTTTGACATGAGAGAGACTTTAACAATGGAAAAACCGGTGCTATTTTGCTGCAAAATGAGCATATAGTGGTAACTTTCTAGCGATAACAAGATCCTCTATCTGCTGTAATTCTTTTGCCTACTGCTGGGAGATATTGTGGGCATTTTAGAAACCATGGGATCATGTAAAGAGCTAAAGATCAACAGCAATATTTTCAGCTTGGCAGTTGTTTCTCCTTTCACCTCAGTTTCTGGGCACAGAAGTGGGATTGCTCCTTGCTATATGCCAATTAAGCTTTGTCAACATCAGATCAAATCTTCAGTTGTGCATTTATGCATGTTTAATATGTGAAAAAATGAAGCATAAATATTACATTTACTCCCTTACCTGTTTAGCAGACAAATTGTCTATTGCTTTCTGACTATGGTCTACATGGACTTTTAAGCTACAACAAGAAATTGATGTAATATTACAGCAATGGGGATTCCTCTAACAACACTGTTAAAGGTCTGTATTAACTGACAGTTAAAAAATCTAACCCCTGTTGCATCTTAATATTGACATGCATCTAAAAATGTTAGAGGGTTATGTATTGGTGAATTAGCCACTTGTACCTCATTATTTTTAATGAAACTCGATGTATCAACATTTAGCATTGATACCGTAAAGGCAGATCATAACCATACCTAATTATTCTGATTTGTGTTTAATTTTTTTATTAAGCTTGAAAATTGAGTGAGTCATCTCACTATGATTTATTTTTGGGTTATTTGAATCCAAGACTGAATGAAAAAGAATAATTTTAGTGGGCCTCCAGTCATTATCGGTGGAAATGTAGTTCAGCTTTGAAATGTGTATTGTATTTCGGGAAAGAGGCACCTTTGTAACGATTAACACATTTGATCATTTGGTGGTAGGGCACTTGTGTATTGCCAAAAAAAGTGTAAATTAATTGAGGTTTTTCATTTTGCACTCATCAAGACAAGTCACAAGAATACCAATTTAATGGGAGCACCATTGTTATTCTGTATGAACAGAACGTGTTGATTGGTTAGAAGGTGGATTATGATTGGCAGAGGTGTTACCTTGGGGAACGCACCAGTTAGAATACAACAATGAATGCACCATCCAGTGGCAGAAACCTGCTACTACAGATTGTACTTTTTTAAAGCGTAAAAGTGAATAAGCCCAAAAAAGGAATAGCAACAGTGAAGAATACACTGTAACAGAAGCAGAAAAAGGAAAATAACATACGAGGATAGTAAAACAAGCACAAGAAAAGAAATCCTGAACTAGACTCTTCAAAATAACAAAACACCGTAAACAAAGGTCGAGGAGAAAGCAGCCAGCTTGATTGGTACCACAGCCACAAACACTCATTCTCTCCACCACCGACACCCAGTTTGCAGCGGCCTGTACTACCTACAAGATGCACTGTAGAAATTTACCAAAGATACTTAGACCCATAACCACTACCATCTAGAGGTACAAGCAAGAATGACAGATACATGGGAACATCATCACCGACAAGTCTCCTCCAAGCCACTCACAACCTTGTCTTGAAAATATATGTCTGATCCTGACATATCCTGAATTCCTTTCCTAATAGCATTATAGGTCTACCACCAGCACACAGGCTGCAATGGTTCAAAAAGGCAGCTCACCACCACCTTTACAAGAGCAATGAGGAACTCACAAGGAATGCTGGCCCAACCAGCAATGTCCACATCTCATGGATGGAAAAAGCACAAAACAAGCTCTTAATTATGGACTAAATGACCAATTTATGCAGTTTTAGCTTGAGAATCGAATGCTAAATGATCCCAAGAAGAAGTCTTGTGAAAATCTTTTTTGCCTTTGGCTTTACAGAATTGATATATCCAGTCTTTCATGGAAGGTCAGAAAGATCCAGTAGAGATCTAGAAAGTACGGAAAGACCATCTCATGATAGTCATTAACTTCAGGAAAAACAGACTCTAACTCAGGTCAGAGAAATGAAAACCCCAACAGCTTATTAATAAGTTTGTTGAAAGAATCTACAGCAAAAGGTATGAATGTGACGCGTCTGAAGAGAATGTCTCAGAGAAGTTCATCAAAGTACAAATCACCCCAATTAAAGCTTTTGGGAAGGATCTTCTGAGCAAGGGAAAAAGCCATACCATTCTTGAAGATGGACACAAATATGAAAACAAGTGACAGGCCAATAAGCATCTCATGCTTATGGTGCAACCAACACTTTTTGCGGCCTACACAAAGCCAATGATATCTGCACAGAATGTAGCACAAAGGGCATGGGACATGCATGTGCGGAAAATATGCTTCCAGAGACTAAGTCAGGCTCTAAAACAGATCACAGGTAATTAGCAATGGGGTACAATGCTGCAACACTGGCAGCAGGTTAAGCATTGAGAATGTACACAAACACAAACGTATCGATGAAGTGCACAGTCAACTAAGTGAAAGACAAATTTCTAAAGCTGACCAAATTTTCTACATTGTTAACCTTGTGGAACACGACACTGGTATTATATGATCAAAATCTTCTATGACTATTTGCATCCTATGCCCTGAAAATGCACAGTGATAAGGTTAAAATTGATTTAGAAACTTGACGGCAACACACTACCGCTACATGTTTTGAAAAACGTATACCCTAGTAACTGCTGCTCAATGATTCAGCCGATGAGACACCGTCTGTCAGTGTATTAAGGATTACCAATTTCATGCAATGGTTGTATCACACCGCAGTGCAAATATCTAAGCTTATTTTAGCTTTCCAAAATCTGTTACTGGGTAGATACCAACTGTCTAGCAGCGGCAGGACATCCAGAGTGCGCAGGTCTTAGTGTAAGATACAAGCCTTAGGAACAGAAGTAGGGCACCGGATCTGCTACAGATAACTACGGCTGATTTTTTTGCCAAAGAATACTGTTAATGACATATGATCCTAATTTGAAATTAAAATCTGGAAATCCTGAAACTGACCATTTGCAGCCATGGAATCTTTGTCTTTCAGGTGGCAAATTGTTCCGAAATGTTTTTAAAACTATACATTCAATTTTTTAAAATTTACCTTTCTGTTGCTTTTCTCTCATTCTGAATTCAGTCTTTCTCTTGCTGTATGTAATTTAACTCGCCCAATTTCCCTCATCATTCATTTTGTTTCTTTCTCTATTCTTGCAATTCACTTGTTAAGCAGAAACACCATTGGATTTGATGTCCAGGGTTCTGAGTTGCTCCTTGGTGTTGCAATAATTCACACTTCCAGCAATTTAGAGCATAGAGGAAGCATGAGCTGTCAGGTGAGGAGAATATCCAGTTTCTGCCATTTATGACTAACTTGTCCCAATTCAGGAACCTCTTGGCCATTCAATTTATTGTTGTTGTTGACTTTTCCAAGATTTAATAATGGTGTGGATTGAGAATTGATTTTTTTTTTCTATTCTGCCCGTATCAAACTTTTCTAATTTTGGGAAATGCAGCAGAAGCTGTTTATAATGTGGTGCCAAATAGCAGTAGAATGATAAGTCCTACAGATAACCAGGGCTCAGGAAATAGATGAGAACGGGAAACTGTGTGGGAAGCAATGGAAAAAGGGGATGATTTAAGAAAATATGAAAACAGAGAAATTAATAAAGGGCATCAATAGAAAACAACATATAACATCAAAGAATTGTTAAACATCTTATTATAGGTATAACTTGTTCCCTTAACATTCTGTTTTCAACCTTGCCAAACAAACTAGATATTAAGAAAACTCAAAGTGGGTTCCTGGCAAATTCAGCACACCATTTGCTCCAGGTGACAATGTTGGATACTGTGCACTAATGTCCCAAGACATGGTCTACGAACACTGATTATGTGGACCCTATGTCCACAGGTATTTCCATCCAATATGTGCCAGCCTGTAAGACCCCTCATGGCACACCTCTGATCCATGCACAGGATGTTTCTGTACTTCAGTGCTGCTTCTTGGGCTACATTAGCAGCTATCATTGGAACACTGCAGTGAGGATACTGCGTACTCAGGGACACACACCATGTTCATGCACTGTATCTCCGGGTTCTTTGCTCACAGTGACAGAGCTCACTTGCTTTGACCCAACCTGTATGTTTATGGCATCTCAGCCTTGCATTACCTTGCCATGTTGCACTTTGGTCCTGCAGCCAGAAAATAAAGGCTCATATTATTGTTATCTTGCTTTGTCCTTTAACACTTGCACAAAGGACAAAACAAAACTCTTGTGGTTGCCAGGTCTCTGTCAAATCAATGATATTAGCCTTTGCGCAGGGGCTCCCCGCACAGTACGTCCAGGTTAACCTCCATTACCGGTGCATTGTCTTGGAAATGGTCAGTTAGCCATTTGGGGCAGTTACGGTCAGAATGTTCTCCATGTAAAGGATAAGGAACTGAATGTTGTGCAGCCCATGAGCTGTCTGGGTCTTTTGCATGTCAGGAGCTGCTTTCCTCCTGGAATGAGAGAGAGGTGGGTTTGAAGGGTGATGAAAGTTGGTGGTACAGCTGTTACTTCTGGTGCAGTGGGAAGGTGCCCCAATCTAGTAGGCAGTGCAGAGGCCAGGCAGGGTTAGGGGTGGATGAGAGCAAGTGAGGGAAGATGTTCCAGACAATAGTGCAAGTGGAAGAGGATGAATCTGGGAAGGAGGTGGGTGCAGTAGCAGAGATAGACTGAGTGTGAGGTGACAAACACATGATGGTTGGCACTTACTCCAGCAGAGCGGAGAAGGTCATCAAACTTCTTCTTAGGTTGGTGTACATTCCTTCAGATGGCTGAGACTGCACTGACCCGGCTCGCAAAGTAGATCTGCCTGGCATGGTCTGGTGTTAAGGCCCAACTGCAGGCGCTGGGTTGGAAGATTAAATCCCACCTCTGCATCACTCCATCCAGTAGGACCTCCAGGTCCCTCCCTGCACTGCGGGATGCCCGTGACGGCCAAGTCTGGGGAAAATGTCAGGAACTGTGCAGGGCAGCTCCACGCTGACAAGGTTTTCTGTGTGTCCAATGCACTTTTAAGGATGGTGCAGCTGCAAGGGATGCTGGTAAATTCCACGACATCTGCAGAGTGACAAGTTCTGTGGAAATGGCATGTGGTGAGATGGGGCTTGCATCATTTGTCAGGGATTTATTGGAGGTAAGGAAGGTATTTAGTAAGGTGAGGTTGTTAAGATACAGCAAGAAAACTCATTGGGTCTTGCAGTGGAAACCCCTCCAAAAATATCAGCACAACTTAGTCTTTGCCAAAAATCAAAGTTTTATCTGCTACCTGTGTTTCACTTGGGATGTGTTTCAAATGTGTGGAATTGACTAGCACACACATTGAGGATAAGATTAGTTGGAGTGGAAAAAGCCCCAGCTTATGGCCATTTTGTGGCACCATACAAAACCAATTCTATCACAAGGAAAAGATGTTAAACTAAGGAAATTGCCCCATTAAATTACCACACCGGAATGTATACAAAGATAAAAGATGATGACAGAAACAGCAGCGATATATTTGAAGACAAAATAATGGCAAAAAAGGATGGAATTACCCAGTTTTTTAAATCATAGAGTGTAAGCCACAATTAATTTTGTTTTGTAATAATATATTTCTAATTACCATTTTTAAAGACTTTCATAATAACTGAGATGTCATTTTGCCAGGAATGGCCTATTCTGGTGCATGTGGCTACACTGGAGTAATATAAATGGTTAAAATCAATGGAATGCTTGAAATACTGAAATCAGAAATTCAAGCCTATTTCATTCTAAAGGTTGACAGTCAGTGGCATTTCATTTTAACAGTGGACAGAAAGAAATTCTCCAAAAGACACAATGCTTCAAGCATCACCTCGGGAGAAATTATTTCCTCAAGATTCCTGAAAGTACTCACTGAATCACAAAGACTCTTCGGTTTCACTAAATGACTTTTACTCCTTATGAAGCTTATGCTGCACTTACTGTCTTCTTCCATTAGAGAACTTTCTTTTCCCATTGAAATCAATTAATCATAAGTGAACTGCTTCAACCCGACATTTGAATATGGATCCAAATTGCAGCAGAGCGGTGTCTAGCCGTCAGCAACTGTATACCTTTGATTTAAACCTTAATTAGAAAATAGACATTTGTTAATGTCAGGAAAAGTTGATTTGTTGTTTTTTGAACAGAAGTAGTGAATAATAAATGGCTTATTGACTGGATAAGATGTCTTCAAATGCATTGTAATGAATTTTTTTGTTTGGTCATTACAGTGAGTCTATTGATGAGAATGCAGCTTTGCTCATTTAATGACCCCTCAGACCGATCTCAGTCTGATGCTTTACCTGTTCTGTATTCCCTGAGCTGCAGTAGTTCATTTCTTCATCCGTTGTCATCCTTATGATGTTGTACTGCAGTGCTGCTAATGTATACAAGGGTTGCTGCTGTTGCCAACCCGTCTAGAGGCCTTTAATACATAATTCAGTAACCTAATTATACAATAGGTTAACAGTCTATGTGCACATTTGATTTTAGTCAGAGTGGCTGTCACTGTTTCATTGCCAAATAGACCAAAATAGTAAATATATGTAAGCAAACAGATTTCATGGCTCATCAGTAAATTGGTCTACTGGGCGATTCGCTGTACAGATTGGGTGAGGCTGTGAACAGTCTATACCCGCAGCACGAATCAATCTGTTTCTCACTGCATTTGATTCCCTTTCCTCTGAAGGTCCAAGACATGTTCTTCAAGGAAACGCATTCACTGTAGCTTTTATTTAACTTGGAATTTAACATAGTCAATCGAAAGCAAAGACTGATGCAGTGAAAATTCAGCTGCCAGCTCACTACAGGGTCATATTGGGCTGTGGCCTCGTTTACTTTCACCTCCAGAATGTCCTCATTGGGATGATCAAACCGTGCTGTGTGTTGGTGAGACTAGTGATTCAGCAGGGTCAGTTATCACCCATCCGCCCACCACAATGTATCCTTCCATTAGCTGAGACAACAACGTTCGTTCTCCAGTGCACACAGAGCTCTGAATCGAGTGTGTGATTTTACCAAATAACTTTAGCAGCCAAAGAAAATGCATCGAAAATTACTGAAATTCAGAAACTTGTTAGTGACTCATTAAAAGACGTTAGAAAAGGGAAGGCCTTTTTCTATTCTAGGATCCTTCCATTTTATATCTGGCACTTGGGTTTCAAGAGAGTTAACCTCTCTAATAGGGGAATGGAATCAGTACATGCAGGCAAACGGAGCACATCAAGCAAAGCTTTGCTGGAATGGATAGGATTAAGGCTCGGCCATTTTTAAGTTTCGGACATTGTTTAAATAAAATTGGCAACGGCAGACACAGGTTAAACGATCCCAGGCCATGAATTGCAAATCGGCATTGAAGAGCAGACAGCTGTACTGCAAGCTTGAGCTAAGCCTTGACAGAACACTGAGATGAGGAAAAAGAAGAGGAAATGATTAGGGAAAGAGAAGTAATTGGGAAGGAAGGAGGTTGATCAAAGTCGGCAAGTTGGAGTGCGCTTCCTGTGGGTCTTGTACTTAATGCTTTTGATTTCAGCAACAGCTTTTGCATGAATGAGGAAAATGTAACAGTGGCCAACAAACAATACTGCCAGGTTTTTTTCTTCATTTCAAGTTATAGAGGTTTATAAAACCACAAGTGGCATAGATAGGGTGAACAAGCAAGGTCTTTTCCCTGGGGTGGGGGAAACCCAGAACTAGAGGGCACAGGTTTAAGGTGAGATGGAGAGGATTAACAAAGTACCGAAGGGACAAGTTCTTCATGCAGAGTGTGGTGAGTGTATGGAATGTGCTGCCAGAAGAAGTGGTGGAGGCTGGTACAATTACAATATTTAAAAGGCGTCCGGATGGGTACATTAATAAGAAGGGTTTAAAGGGCTATGGGCCAAATGCTGGCAAATGGGACTAGATTAATTTAGGATATCTGGTCAGCATGGCCGAGTTGGACCAAAGGGTCTGTTTCCACGCTGTACAGCTCTATGACTCTGCAAGTTAAAAGTGAGAAATCTTAACTTCTCCCCAAAAACTTTAAGTATAAGAGTTTTTTTGCGCAGTACTGAATCCACAAAGCTGGATTTAGACTGTGCAGTCTGAGCATCTACAGTCTGTTTAAATGTCCAGGATATGTCAACCCTGTTCAGTCACCTGTACTCTCAAAACATCTTTCTTAATTCTAGTAGCTGCTGCTAAAAAAAATGAAATTTATTTGAAGAAAAACTGGAGGAAAAATCTTTATTCAGGTAAAGTTTATATAGCTTTTTCTTTCAAACAGAGAAGCTATCCTTCTGTATGTGTGAATGAATGTGTGCATGCATGTCTGAATGAATGTGTGCATGCATGTCTGAATGAATGTGTTTGCATTTGTGCAAGTGTGTGCCTCAGTATGTTTGCACATGTTTGCATTTGTGTGTAATTGCATGTGTGTTTGTAAGTGTGGCTTTATGAGCACATATTTGAATGCGTGCATGTACATTCATGCATGAAGGACAACAAGCTGTGTTTTTGTTAACAATGGGGCAGATAATCATAATTATCAGTTTGGGTTCAACTTGGTGTGAATATGTTTATTTCTGCCATCCTTTGTGATTCCATTTGTGATCTCTTCAGTCAAAAACCCTCTTTGAGGGACAGCAAGTTGACCCAACACCTTCAGTGAGGAGAGATAACAAAGTGTGGAGCTGGATGAACACAGCAGGCCAAGCAGCATCTTAGATGCACAAAAGCTGATGTTTCAGGCCTGGATCCTTCATCAGAAAAGGGGCATGGGGAGAGGATTCTGAAATAAATAGGGAGAGAGGGGGAGGCGGAGGTGGACCGAAGATGGATAGAGGAGAAGATAGATGGAGAGGAGAGTATGGGTGGGGAGGTAGGGAGGGGATAGTTCAGTCTGGGAAGGACGGACAAGTCAAGGAGGCGGGATGAGGTTGGTGGGTAGGAAATGGAGGCGCGGCTTGAGGTGGGGGGAGGGGATAGGTGAGAGGAAGAACAGGTTAGGCAGGCGGGGACAAGCTGGGCTGGTTTTGGGATTCAGTGAGGAATACTTGTTAAGAGATTTTAATCAACCTGCTCATGTTACAACACGCCTCTGGACGAGGTGGGACTTGGATCTGGTTCTCCTGGCTCAGAAGTAGGGATATTACCACTGCATCACAGGAACCCTTTCTACCCATGTTAAGGATGTTTTCTATTCAACCTGTTCTGAGATGTTACGACACACTCTTGGAGGAGGTGGATCTTGAATTTGGGTCTACTGGCTCGGAGATAGGCATAACATCACTGTACCAAAAGATCCCTTTTCGTTCTACTCTCGATCGTAATAAAATGAAACCTATATGCCACCTTCACTTACTTGGTATATTGCTTTGGACTCCATTGATATCGTGAATTCCACTGAAGCTTGTAGAGGGGAACTGCTGCTGACAGAATCTCCACTTTGGCTTTTTACCTCAAGGTTCCAAGAATTAGAAACATGCCATAGATTCACAGAGATGGCAGAGACTGAGCACAGTTGGATTTCTGGCTATAACTCCAACAGGCAAATAAAAATTAGTGACAGAAGCTCCTGAGGATCTTCAGGACCACAGTGCATTTGTTCAATGGAATTAAATTAATTTGTTGTGGAAACTTGCAGAGTGTTAATCGTTTCACTTGCATGTCACCCAGATTGTGTTCACACTTTGAGGAAGTGAACTTTCAAATCACTGGTCATTGCAAGGAAACACGAGAGAGTGAAGTAGAGAATAAGAGGTTCTATGCAAATAGAATGACAGCCCTCTTGAAAAACAATTGAACTAAATTTTGAGATCTATTGCTACAAACATTTTTAGTTAATACTGCTAGTGTTTACGTTTTTAATACTCATAAGCAAGAAGACAGACTGGTTATGAAATAGTCTCAAAATATCACAGTGAATGTTTTGAAATTTTGATTAGAAAATCAAAACCTAGCTTTGCAGCACTTTTGTTTTATTCTGTCATGGGACATGGGTAGCACTGGATGAACCAGCATTTATTGCCCACCCATAGCTGTCCTTGAGCCTTCTTGAACTGCTGCTGAACATATGCTGGACTCTGATCCTTCTGCACTGAAGTGTTGACAGGTCAAGACTTTTTCTTCTTCAATGATCAGTTCGTCAGTTTCAATTTCCAGCATTTTGTCCAGCTCCCCCTTTGCACTGATTCCAGAAAACTCAGCCAAACTAGTGGACCTGACTCCTCCTATTGATTCTGCCAAATTCTTTTGCAATTTAAGCAAACCTGAGGGTGATACTATCATTGTATCAAAGCTCAACAGTTCTCAGCCTATAATTAGAGGAAGGGTAATTATAATTCTGTTAGGCAAGAACAGGGTAAAATAAAATGGGAACAGATGCTGTAAGGGAAGAGCGCTACTGAAATGTGGAAATTGTTTAAGGAATGCACACTGCATATGCTCGATATGTTTGCCCCTAGCAGGCAGGGAAGATGCCATTAAGTAAGGGAGCTTTGGCTCTCGAGAGTTCGAACAACTAGGTAAGGGGAAGAAGGATGCTTACATAACGGTTAGGAAACAAGGAAAGGAAGAGGCTCTGGAGGGATACAAGTTTTCCAGGAAGGAGCTGAAGAAAGGGCTTAGGAGAGCTGTAAGGGGGCATGAGAAAACCTTAGCAGATAGGATCAAGGAAATCTTCAAGGCTTTCTACACGTACATGAGGAATAAGAGAATGGCCAGAGAAAGGGGAGGGTCAGTCAAAGATTGCAAAGGGAATTTGTGCACGGAGCCTAAATAGTTAGGAGAGGTCCTTAATAAATACTTTTCTTTCGTATTCACAACTGAGAGGGACTTAGTTGTAGAGGAGAACAGTGTGAAACAAGCTGGTAAGCTAGAGGAGGCCAGTGTTATTAAGGAAGATGTGCAAGGAATTTGAGGAACTTGAAGATAGATTAGTCTCCTGGGCCTGATGGGATTTGTCCAAGGATTCTATGGGAAGTGAAGGAAGAGGTTGCAGGGCCTTTGGCAATGATCGTTTCATCCTCACTGTCCAAGGGTATAGTGTGGAAGATTGGAGAGAGTCAAACATCATTCCCTTGGTCAAAAATGGGAATAGGGATACTCCTGGCCAGATAGTCTGACGTCAGTGGTGGGCAAATTATTGGAAAGGGAGCAGAGAGATAGGATTTATGATCACTTGGAAAGGCACAGTTTGATTTGTAATAGTCAGCATGGATTTGTGAGAGGTAGATCATGCCTTATGAACCTAATTGAATTCTTTGAAGAGGTGACCAAACGTGTGCATGAAGGTAGAGCAGTGGATGTGGTACACATGGATTTAAGTAAGACATTTGGTAAGGTTTCCTATGGTCGATTCATACAGAAGGAAAGGAGGCATGGGATGGGGGGAAATGTGGCAGATTGGATTCAGAATTGGCTGACCCTTAGAAGACAGCGTGGTAGAGGACAGACAGTGTTCAATATAGTGCTCAGTTATGAGTGCTGTACCACAAGGATCTGTTCTGGGTCCTCTTCTATTTGTGAATTTTGTAAGTGACTTGGATGTAGGAGTGGAAGAGTGGATTGTAAGTTCGCAGACAATATGAAGGTGGGTCGAGTTGTAGATAGTGCAGAAGGCTGTTCTAGGTTGCAAAGGGACATTGATAGGATGCAGAACTGGGCTGAGAAGTGGCAGATGGAGTTTAACCCTGAAGAGTGTAAGGTGATTCATTTTGGAAGGACAAACTTGAACTCAGAATACAGGGTTAACGGAAAGATTCTTGGCAGTGTGGATGAGCAGAGGGATCTTCGGGTTCAAGTCTACAGCTGCCACCCAAGTGGATAGAGTTGTTAAGAAGGCGAATGGAGTGTTAGTTTTCATTAATGGAGGGATTGAATTCAAGAGCCGTGAAGTTATGCTCCAGCTATACAAAACCCTGGTTCGAACACATCTGGAGTATTGTGAGACAATAAGGTGTAGAGCTGGGATGAACACAGCAGGCCAAGTAGTTCATCCAGCTCTACACCTTGTTGTCTTGGATTCTCCAGCATCTGCAGTTCCTACTATCTCTGGAGTATTGTGCCCAGTTCTGGTCGCCTCATGACAGGAAAGATGTAGAAGCATTTGAAAAGGTGCAGAGGAGATTTACCAGTATGTTGCCTACAATGGAGGGAAGGTCTCACGAGGAAATGTTGAGAGAGCTAGTATTTTTCTCCTTAAAACAACCAAGGATGAGAGGTGACTTGATAGAGATATACAAAATGATCAGAGGTATAGATAGAGTGGACAGCCAGAGCCTGTTTCCTCCGGTGGAGATAACTATTACGAGGGGGAATTGTTTTAAAGTGAATTGTGGTAGATATAGGGGAGATGTTGGAGGTAGGTTCTTTACTCATAGAGTGGTCGGGGCGTGGAATGCATTGCTAGAGACGGTACTGGAGTCAGCCTCATTAAGGGTATTTAAGCGGCTATTAGCTAGGCATATGGATGATAGTACAAGGTGGGGGTGGAGGTTAGATGGACCTTAGATTTAGCGTAAAAGTTCAGCAGAACATCGTGGGCCAAAGGGCCTGTACTATGCCGTACTGTACTATGTTCTATGTTCTAATTGCTGCCTAAGTGCAGGGTTAAATCCATCCTCTCACAGTGTATCAATCTGTTTCTCATGAATCCATCATGCTTACTTTGCTGTTCACTCTCAACTTCAAAAATGTTAAGACACAAAAATTAAATATGTGGTCAGTCAGAAATATATTTATTTATAGTTTTTGCATCATTCTGAAATTTAAATCTGAGCATTAGCAGAGCTCTAGAATTTATTGCAACAAACATAACCCCACCACTGTGACAAGCCCCACTTTCACACCTAGTTACTGAGTGTTACAATATGGGCAAACCACAGAGCCATTCTGGCTATATAAAAAAAGTGTCTGTTGAGGATTTAATTAAACGTATTTTTATATTCTTTTTGTTTTAAAGAAATCAATACATTGAATTTCCTTCAACTAATCTCATACAAAAATAACCATTTGTATTTTAATTTGTTTGACAGTTCTGATAATTCTCTGACACTTATTTGACAGATTTGACAGCATATTTCAGGCTCACTCTGGTCTGCTTTTTGCAATACCAAAGGGTGCCTGGTGCCCTACTCCGGGGCACCACAGTCACCCTTCAAAGGGGATCTGAACCCCGCTAAGGCATTCTGATACCTCACCATATAAACAGACACCCTAGCTCTCCAAAATATACTCACTGAAACATATCCTGGCCTGCTCTGCGCACTTGAGCTCCACACAGCAGTTTAATGATGATCATGATGCCAATTATCATGGAAAATCCATCTGGTTCACTGATGTCCTTTAGGGAAGGAAACTGTCATCATAACTTGCTGTGGCCTACATGTGACTCCAGACCCACAGCAAAATGTGATTGACTCTTAACTGCCCTGTGGGCAATTAGGGATGGGCAATAAATATTGGTCTGGCCAGTGACGTTCACATCCCATGAATGAATTAAAAAAAAACAAAATCCAATTTTAATGACGACAAGCATCTCAAAGAACCATGCATGTGTCAAGCTGGGAATGTCCACAACCCTATCACTATGAAAGTTGGAAATATACATGCGAAGGCATGACTTATGACTCCAAGGGTTTCTTTTATTGTTTTCACTGTAATGGGGAGGCTCTCTATCACGGTTTAAATCTGGTCCAGGAGTGGCAGAATTGGGCCATTACATTGCCATCTCTGCTAGGGGTTTGTAACGACAGAATGGCAAGTTTGTGAAGGTGTGTTCCTTTGGAAATCTCAACAGAGACATTTATTATGGTACAAAGATCTGATGAGAAAGAGTAATGTTTCACTTATGTCTGGTTTTAAATATTCTCTACTGATTTTCCTAAATAAAACGGAGGAGTTGTCAACACGGGCTGTCAACAGCCATGTTATTACACACATTTGGTGCAGGTGGGACTTGAATCCAGACCTCCTAGTCCAGGGTAAGGACACTACCATTGTTCTACAAAAGGGCCCTTGCCTCACCTCCTTACAAAATGATCAAAATATGATTATTTTTAAGCCATGAAGCAAAGTTTCTTTCAATGATTTTATTTATTTTTCATTATTTTGACAGAAATTAACTTCTGGAGAGTAACATTATAAGTGGTGTGCACATTTAAAAGTTGTAAAGAATTCATGAGGGCTTGAGATCTTAAAAGTTCATTCGCTGTTTTCTGATTATAACAAAATATTCAACGACCAACAGTATCGCTATGCAGAAAGTATTGTTTAAAATGCTTAACACAAATGCATCAATATTTAGGTTGATTTTACTTCCTTCAAGTTCATAAGCAAGAAGAGCTGCATTCTAATTGCAGTCTTTGACTCAACTTTGTTTACTTCAAAAATCATTTTCTGACTTTTATTTGGTGCTAATGTTCAGTTTCTAAATTTATGGCATTTGTTCAACTTCCACTGCACCTACATCATATCCTTTACTTGCTATTTGGTGTGTATGTGTCTTAGATTTAAGTTGCTCAAAAAATGTTTTCTTCAGGCTTGCTCTACAGTTACATCTCTGAAACTAATGGAGAATTTTTAAAAAGTGAGTTGTTTGAAATTCCCAAAACTTGGTCAGTTGTTGCTGCTTCTGCCAAGTCTAGTTATTGGTATGTTACTCTAGAGTAATGATAGCAGACAGAAAGAAAATCTTGAAGTAAGTGTTTAACGTCGATATTCTTCTGTCTCACTTACTTTTTGCATAACCTTTCCTTTGGAAGTTAGTTCGAGTGTGTTCGATGCATCTGAACAAATGGATTATCAGAATAAATGTCATCTGTCAGAGGGTGCAGAACACTTTGAGGGGAGAAGGTGAATAGCCAACTGTTGTGAGAACCAATGAGATAGGAAGGAGAAGAACTGAAGCCCTGTATTCAGAGTTTCACAAGCAAGTGAAGTAGTTGAAAAAAAAGCCTCAGAAATACTGATATTTGAATAACATACAATGCCACACAATATTTAATTAGGAGAAAGATAAACCAGATTCATACAGAGCTGAAGCAATGGTATGGGAAGGAGAACTTCAGATCCCTGAGCATTGGAGTCAATCCTAGGGTAGGAGAAGCACCTTGTAGGTGAATGAATTATACCTTAATAGACCTGGGACCGGTTCTTCTTAACAAGATCAACTAGTACGAACATTGGGTACAATCAAGGTTAATTGCATCTCAGTGGAGGTGGTGAACTTTCAGTGAGTTGTAAAGGGGTGAGGCGGGGGCCCTTTTGTGGAACAATGGTAGTGTCCTTACCTTGGACCAGGAGGTCTGGATTCAAATCCGACCTGCACCAGATGTGTGTAATAACATAGTTGAACAGCTTGATTGGAAAAAAAGCTGGAATAACCTGGTGGATTAGAATCAAATATTCGTTTGGCAAAACGGTAAATCAACAATGGGAGGCGTTCAAGCAGAGATGGTTTACCTACAGTGGCATTCTCACAAGGAAGAAAAGCAGGATATCCAAAACTAAACAACAAACACTATAGCAATTGAAAAATGAGAGTCTGACTGTTTTAAAGTTAAAGGCATAACTCTATACAATTGTGGTTGATCGTCCAGCTAAATTCCACTTTCCTGCCTTCATTCCAATTTCTCACACATTACCATTTCCCTAAGAAACCAAAAATCTGTGTATCTCAGTACACAGTAGAAAACCAAAGAGATCATAGTGTAGAGGAAAGTAAAGAGAATGGATCCAAGTGAGAGTAAAAATGTTGATTAGTGACAATTTTTAAAGGGATTCCAAAAGTCTTCATGAAACAATTAAGTACTGATATGGTGGCCAAAGCAGATTTGGCACCAATTCAAGACCAAAAAGGAACTCTTTGTGTTGAGAATATATGCTCAGATACAAAGTAATACGGAAATTGATATTTTTTTTATTATTCATGAGACATTATAATGCTACAAACTGGATAAAAGTAGATAAAGAGGAGGTACATAAAAGGTTGATTGTCTTCAGTGTAGGAAAGATCTCAGTTGTGGTGGATATAAGGTTAATGAAAAATTGTTGATGTTCAGGGCACAACCTACCAGCCCTTCTCAGATATGGGAGTGGTGCCAGAGCTGCAAATCTTCCATCCCGAGTTACAAAAGGAGTGGGGAGAAAATCAGCAACTATAGGTCACTCAGCCCAGCCGTGGGGTGGAGAACATTTTAAAGACGATGATCTAGGACAAAATTAATAAGAATTTAGACAGGGTATGAATTAATAAATGCAAGTTAACACAGACTTTTTCAAGGTTAGTTATGTTTGACTAATTTGATTGAGTTCATTGATGAAGCAACAGAGCAAGAAATCGGAGTTGGGATTGAATTGGGACTCAGACGTTGGTCTGCTCTGTGGGGGAGGCCTGATGATGTTCAACTGCTGCTCTTGAGAATTCATTGGTATTAAGGATCCCACAGTAGAAGTTCTGCCCACTGAGGGCTGCTTCCAAGTCAGACACTGGCAACCCCTCATTTCTACCAATGCCACCATGAGTGGTGGAGGTTCTGATTTGCAGGGACTCCAAGTCAAGGATGAGCAAGTGTCCTTTAACAGTCTGCTCCCTTCTCATTGCCAGGCACTAAGTGTCTGGGAATGAGACTTCCAAATTGATGGACCACTGGCAAACCCTGATACTTTGGAAGGCATAGGGAAACTATTGGCTCTTTTTGAACCTGTAACCCACCACAGGATTCAGGGTTAATGGATGTCAACTTGGTCATTAATCAGGCTAACTGACATCCTGAAATTCCGAATCAGCTCCTGAAACCCTTGGAAATACAGAGACAGTGGAAACGTGACGGACAACTAGAAAGCAAGAGTTATAGAACATGTCTGATACTGGCAAGAATGAGATAGTTGTGTCCCTGAAGTGTCAATATTAGATCAACTTCTCTTGTTCATATGAATCAATTATTTACATTTGGATGTAATTAAAAAATTTAACAAATGCTGCAAACAATTGGGATCATATTAATAGGCTTCAGGAGGATATAATCTGATGAAATAGGCAGATTCATGTCTGATGTCGATTTGTGAAGAGAAATGAGCAGAGATATGTTTTGGTCGGAAGAATGAAGAATTATAAATATTAAAAGGTGAAGGGAATCAGAGACACGAGTGCACGTGAAAATGTCTGCCAGTCATGCTGAAAGGGCCACTAAAAAAAGCATCTGAGAAAGTGGATTTGATTAATAAATAAAGAATACAAAATAGCAAACTATGTCATGTCAAACCTTTATAATATGCACTGCATTGGCCTGGAGTAGTGTTTTTAATTCTGCTGTGATCAAATGACCTATGGACTCCAGGACTGTCACAGAAATATTGATATTCTTTCATGAGCTTGAAATGTGAAAGCCAAGTTTAAATCTGGTGGACTTTGCACACTGCAGAGCTAGAACAGTATTCATACTGTCAGGCCTTGGACAATCAACTTCCCATCGAAAGCAGGAAGGCCTGGAACTTCCTAGCTGGTGCTAACAGCCATGTGAACACAGAGGGCCAAGCAGCACCATCGGAGCAGAAAGGCTGATGTTTTGGGCCTAGACCCTTCCTCAGAGAAGGGGGAGGGGAAGGAGGCTCTGAAATAAATAGGGAGAGAGGGGGAGGAAGATAGAAGATGGATAAAGCAGAAGATAGGTGGAGAGGAGACAGACGGGTCAAAGAGGGTGGAGATGGAGCCAGTAAAGGTGAGTGCAGATGGGGAGGTAGAGAGGGGATAGGTCAGTCCAGGGAGAACAGACTGGTCAAGGGGGCGGGATGAGGTTAGTAGGTAGGAGATGGGGGTGGGGCTACAGGTGGGAGGAGGGGATAGGTGGGAGGAAGGACAGTTAGGGAGGCGGGGACGAGCTGGGCTGGTTTTGGGATGCAGTCAGGGGAGGGGAGATTTTGAAGTTTGTGAAGTCCACATTGACACCATTGAGCTGCAGTGTTCCCAAGCGGAATATGAGTTGCTGTTCCTGCAACCTTCGGGTGGCATCGTTGTGGCACTGCAGGAGGCCCATGATGGACACGTTGTCTGCAGAATGGGAGGGGGAGTTGAAATGGTTCGCAACTGGGAGGTGCAGTTGTTTAGTGCAAACTGAGTGTAGGTGTTCCACAAAGCAGTCCCCAAGCCTCCGCTTGGTTTCCCCAATGTAGATGAAGCCACAACGGGTACAGCGGATGCAGTATACTACATTAGCGGATGTGCAGGTGTGGAAAGTCTTCTTGGGGCCTGGGATGGGGGTGAGGGGGAAGGTGTGGGGGCAAGTGTAGCACTTCCTGCAGTTGCAGGGAAAAGTGCCAGGTGTGGTGGGGCTGGAGGGGAGTGTGGAGCAGACAAGGGAGTCACAGAGAGAGTGGTCCCTCCAGAAGGCAGACAAGGGTGGAGAGGGAAAAATGTCTTTGGTGGTGGGGTCGGATTGCAGATGGCAGAAGCGTCGGACGATGATGCGTTGAATCCAGCGGTTGGTGGGGTGGTACATGAGGATGAGGGGGATTCTGTTTCGATTGTTATTGCGGGGAGAGGGTCAGCTTTCTTGCTCCTCTGATGCTGCTTGGCCTGCTGTGTTCATCCAGATCTATACCATGTTATCTCAGATTCTCCACAGTCTGCAGTTCCTACTATCTCTGGTGCTAACAGCCAGATTGTTACAGAATGACCCACTGTTTCATCTGCAGTGAAGCTGCTTTGTTCGAAGAATGTTACACAGACGTGGTGTCCCCCAGCTCAGTAGGAGCCCAGAGGCACAGTGTGACAAGACAGCACTTGACAGCTGGAGGGTCAAAAACCATGGCCTGCAACATTTACATTTGGAAATTAGTCGCCTGTTTGGATCTTCCTGTCCCCACCCGATGCTACACAGAATCTTTCAGAAGGGCCGAAGGAGGGATAAAAGGAGTAAGCTACTCTCCAGCTTGCTGTCCTTTTTACGCCTTCTTCAACAGTGTCTTCAGAAAGTGCCTTCAAATGGCAATGGAGTGGCACAGCACCTCCAGCTGCTTGGGCCTCATAGTGAGCATCATCAGACTGACCAGACCCAGAGAGACCACCTCAGTGTGACGGCTCAAAGATGAAACCAGCTCTAGACATGAGGAGAAACCAAATTGATGACTGCAGATCCTGAAACATCAGCCAAACATCAAACACCAAGGAACAGCCTTATTGAATGGGTAGTACCAGTATTTTCAGACAAACAGTTCAAATACAGCAGTAGGGACCCGTGCGTGGGGAACAGTGAATCCTCAGAAGCACATGTCAGAAGTAGATTGCAAGTGTGGACTTAAGACTGTTCACTGAAGAATCCTGTGAAGAGATTGAAAGAGTTTTGATTGAGCTTAATTAAAGTACAATTATAGAATCTGGTAAATATTGTTTTTCTTTGATGCAGTGTTCAAAAACATTTGTGTTGGACCTTCCCCTGACTCTTGTTCCCTGTCCATCTCACCATGTGACACACCTGGGTTAAAAAAAGGGTTACTGCAAACTGCCCAAGGTTAGTCCGGCTACATTTACTAACTTTTTGCTTTACAACACTGGGTACATATTCTTGATGTAACTGGTGAGCAGCATTAATCAAGACTCATTGCTCTTTATGACATTGTCAGTTTCTAGGTGTTTTTCTATGATATATTTGAATAAAAATTACAACACCTTTCCTGCAATCAGTAATAAGCTTATTGATCTATAGTTCCTTGAGTTTGTTCTATGTTTGTTTTTGAATATGGGAATAAGATTAGCTCCAAATTTCAGGCCTTTGGCATTATTCCATTTCTTATAATATATTACTTTCACTTTCACTTTCACTTTTGTAATATCTTTTTGAATGCGCAGAAGCACTGGACTTTTAACCTCTCTAAGTTGTCTAGTTTATCAATTATACCATCCTTTCAATCTTAAATGTCTTGATGGTCTTTCTCTCCTTCTCATGCCATATCCCCCTTTTTAGTCCCACTGGTAAATACTGCAGCAAAGTAATTATTCAGTATTGGTGCCATTTCACTGTCATTATTAAAGAGTTTATCTTGCACACTCCTCAGTGACCCTATCCCAATATTAATTTTCTTTTTGTTATTTACGTCTCTGTGGAATACTTCACTATTTATTCTGTAATCTTTGTTAATTTAATTCCTGTGTTCCACTCTGACATCCAAATTTTACACCTTCCTGAACCTTTTTTTCATTTCCTTTTGTCATTGTCACCTTTATTGTCAAAGCACTTAATGTACATTTTTTTTAAAATTTAGTTTTACCCCTATCTCTTTGAATGAAAGTAGTGTTTTATTATTGGCTAGTCTGTCTTTGATTGTAACCAAATAGATTTCTCTTCAATGTTCCTGATGATCTTCTAATGCAGTTCTATCACTTGGTCCATGTTTACTTTTCTGATTTCCCTAATCTATCCTCATCCACTCAGAATCAGTTTATATTCCAGTCTATTACTTAGATCTCTGTCTTCCTTCGGTCTCTCCCAATTCTTATTAAAACATCATTGGGATTGCTATTATTGAGTTATACTCCCATGCTTCCTTCCCTTAGCTGCTCTGATTCATTTCTCATTTCTAAAATTTAACTCATATTGTCAACTTCCACATTTTTTTGCTCTAATTGACAAGTTACCCCCACTATTCACTCTTTTTGTTTTCTTCCAAATAATTATCAAAATAAGTGTGTAGTGACACAGCATAGACATAACCAGTATTCATGGCATAATCTTCGTAACCACTCACTAGTTATTTTACATATCAATTAAGATTTTACAATTCTACAGAATCAACAAATCTAATAAATATTGTCTCTTCTGTGTCTCATTTAAGCTCTTGAAGAATCTTACTTGCATAACTATTTTCAAAATGTCTTTGTTTCCCCATGATTACAAATAATTTTGTCAATTCAGTCCGTATTTTTAATTCATATTTCAAGTCTGTCATATTTTCAATTGAACGTAGTGGCTCCTTCTAAATAACTTAGACTGCTGTCTTAATTAAGTCAGAGTATATGTTGAAAACACTGGGCCATTTGATATTAACTCAATCAAATCTTATCTTCTAGCCATTTCCACAACTCTTACTGTTGTTGAATATTCCAAGTAAAACTTTCCAATAAGTCCCTGAGAATGGCAAGATGTCATTCTCAATGTCACTATCGGAAGATGATTTTAAACAAATGCAATACTACTTGAAGTACATGACAAGACCATCGTTGGTACCTGAAAAGAAAGAGCTTTCCAGGCTAGTCACTGCTAAGTATGAATTGGCTGACCGCAGATCCTTCAGCTTTGTGGGACCATTTAGGGAGGATGAAAAATTACTTCCAATTACTTCTTGGCTGTTTTGAATTTAACTGATACTGTCACGTGGTCTCTTGTCAATCAAATAAGATCGAGCGAGAATTTGATTTTACGATCTTCTGTATTCTTGCAAGCTCGTGTTTGCTTTCTTGACAGGTCTTTCTAATGCTTACTTGCACAGGTGTCAGGGTAGAGAACATAAAGCTTGCCTCAATTTCACTCATTTTCTATACTTCCTACAGAAGCCCTGTTTCCAGCAGAAGAATATCTCAGTGGAATCCCAAAGTAAACAACAATAGAAACATTTCATCACAGAAGTACAAATAATTGGATCTAGTCACATTTTGGCAAATTATCGGTTTCAACAAGTTTCATGAAGGACTTTTCTCCATGAGGCCTAGTTCTCTCATGGTATTGTTCCAATCTTGTCTCATTAACTGGCTACTTTCCGCACATGAAGCCACCATCACCCAAGGCGAGCCAGACTCTTTCTCTCGCTAAATTCCGAAGAACTAGACACTGCTGGGATATCCCAGAATAGGACGATGTCCCTGGTGCCTGTGCCATCTTTAAAAGGCTATTGTGCTCCTGGGACAAGTACTATCAGTCTGGAGTTGCCTAGCATGGCGTCCAAGATGGAGAACCAGACAAGCAAGTGGTGAGCTGGAGTCACCAGTTATTTGCTCATCTGTGTCAAAGCTCTCATTCACACCTTTGTTTCCTCTAAGCTTGATATTCTAACGCTCTCATGCTGGTCATGCAGTTATCTATAGCTCATATCCTAACTTGCACTAAGATCTCTTCCATTCAGCACTAGTGTGTGCACAGACCTCTATTAGTTCCTGGCTCAACAATGCCTCCGCTTTAAAATGTTTGTCTTTGTTTCCATCCACTTCCTCTTTCTGTGATTTCCTCCAACCATACAAACCTTGGTGATCTCCAGAGTGCTCCAATTCTGGTTTTTTGTACAATCCTTACTTTAATTGTCCCCCATAGCTTTTCATGTTCTCAGATGCCTAGGTGCTAAACTCTGTCGAGTTCCCTTTCTATGGCTATCACTACTTTTAACGCAGTGCTTAAAATCTGTTTATTTGACCAAGTTTTTGTTCATCTGTGTTAATATTTCATTATGTCATTAGGTGTTTAATTTTATTTGATTTTGCTGCAAAGAGTGATTTTAATATGTTAAAGGCTTCAGCTAATCATCATATTTATCAAAGACTTAGATGATGAAACAGAAAATTAGACTGCTCGATTTGCCACCGACAAAAAAAATTGATGACATTACCAGCAGTGTGGGTAGAAATGCAGCTTTAATAAAGGAAAATAGAATGCTAAATGAATGGGCTAAACTGTGTCAAATGGATTTCACTGCAGGTAAATAAAATGTCATCCACTTTGGACCCAAAAGGGTTAGGACAAGCAGATAAACAAAAAGGCAAATGCAATGCAGGTCTTTGTATACAAAGGGGTAGAGATCATTGTACAATGCGTTAGTGAGGTCATACCTGAGGGAGGACTATCTTGGGTGGTAGACAATGGGATATGATAGCTTCTGACAGACTGCAGCCTGGATTTACCAACAGCTTATCTGAACATCAAAGATTGAATTATAAAGAGAGATTACATAAATGAGGGCTCCATCTCCAGAAATTTAACAAGTGGTTACTTGATCACCGTTTTGAAGGTATTGAGGGAAATAAAAGCAAGAGGTGGTCTGACGGATAAGTTTACATGATATGAACTGCTGCAGTTCAAGAAGACAGAAACATAGAAGATAGGAGCAGGAGGAGGTCATTCAGCCCTTCAAGCCTGCTCCACCATTCGTCACAATCATGGCTGCTCTTTCAACTCAGTAGCCTAATCCTGCTTTCCCCCCTTAACCTTTGATCCCATTCACCTCAAGTGCTGTATCTAGTCACCTCTTGAATATATTCAATGTTTTGGAAGCAACTACTTCCTGTGGTAATGAATTCCACAGGCTCACCCCTCTCTGGGTGAAGAAATGTCTCCTCATTTCTGTGCTAAATGGTCTACCCTCAATTCCCAGACTGTGACCCCTGGTTCTAGGCACACCGACCAACGGGAACATCATGCTTGCATATGCCCTGTCTCGTCCTGTTAGGACTTTATAAGTCTCAATGAGATCCTCCTCATTTGTCTGAACTCCAGCAAAAACAATCCTAACCCAGTCAATCTCTCCTCATACCTCAGACCAGCCAATGCTGGAATCAGCCTGGTAAAGCTTCGCTGCATGTTCTTGAGTGCAAGAACATCCTTCTTCAGAAAAGGAGACCAAAACTGCACACAAAGTTCCGGGTGTGGTCTCACCACGGCCCTACATAACTGCAACACATCACATCCCTGCTACTGTATTTGCAACAACTCGCAATGAAGGCCAACATACCATTTGCCTTCTTTACCGCCTGTGCACCTACATACTTACCTTATGCGATTGGAGCACAAGGACACCCGGGTCCCGCTGCACACACTCCCATCTCCCAATTTACAGCCATTCCAGTAGTAATCTGCCTTCTTGTTTTTGCTTCCAAAATGAATAATCTCATATTTGTTCAAATTATACTGTATCTGTCATTGATTTGCCCACTCACCCAACCTGTCCAGATCATGCTGAAGGATCTCTGCAACCTCATCACAGTTCACCCTCCTCCCCCACCCAACTTGGTATAATCTACTTGGAGATGTTACATTTTGTTCCCTCATCCAAATCAATAATATATAACATCTTACCTCTTGTTGCTGCAAAGTGTAGTTGACCCATTTTTGCTGAAATGAAAGAGGGTCAGGACTTCATATTTTACCCTCATTGTCCTTTCTTACACAAACGCAACATGAATGAAATGGGTAGCTCTACAGCCAGACTGGAATTTATTTAATATCTGCATTGAATTGGAACTGAAGGTATTAAGAAATATAAAACAAAGGTGACAGGTCAGTCAAGTCATTAAAAGACTTGAACAGACCTGATGGGATAAATGTCCTTCAACAGTTCCAATGGTCCAAAGTTCAAAGTACCCAATACCATTATGTTTACCTGTTCAAGGGAGTCTGTTCTGATTTTGGGTGATCATCCTTGAGAGCCAATATCATCCTATTCAAGCTTGATGTAAATCTGGCAGGTGGGCTGCAAACCTCCAAACATGAGTGGTGAGCCAGAGAAGCCTCTAGAGAGGTACGTTCTTGGGGTCAGGGTGTGTATAAATCAGGGTGTGGTTAGGATGAGAGTAACTTGATTATTTTGGAACCAAAATTCTACATTGAAAATTACCTATTGCCCAAAGAAACGGGTTAATATTATGCAGACCTAATGGTAAACATTTTTCAAATGTACCCGATTACTAAGGCAGCTCATTCCATTTACCCACTGTAGCTTCATTTCAAAGCTTGAAGTTCATCACAAGCCCTCAATGAGAGCTGAAGGAGCAGGATAGGGAAGACTGAAAGGCAGGGGAACAACAAGACATGAGACCAGGCGTAAAGGGCAGCACAACTCTGTGAGAAGCAGTGCTCCCTCAGAGCTCACAACTCCAAAATTTCAGCTTCCGATTCCCCTTTGGAGTCTTCATCCCTGCTTTGGAAAACACTGTGGTTAGGTTGCTGACTCCATTTTAAGGCCATTGCTTCCCATTAACTGACAATGAATTCAAAACCCAACCTCAAAAGTTCCCGTGACAGCAGAATCCTGGCTCAACTCTCACTTTTACAGAACATAGACAGAGGTGAAGGTTGGGATCAATCCACTGCCCTAGAAGAGAGGTCTTGGGTCATATGTAAATGATGCTGCCCAAAGTCTTATCCATTCCCATTGGGAAGCAAAGAAGAGATAGCAGAAAATCATATTTTAGCTTTTGGGCAGCTCACATAGGAAAATCTCGAAATCTTAGGCTGCTGCATTCCCAGCTCATGCCTGAACAGTGAAAAGGCAAGTGACATTGACCAGCAAAGACGGGACATGGTGATCAGGTGGGGATGGTGGCAAACATTGGCAGGTGATCTGGAAGTCATCGAGGCAGAAGCACATAGTTTCTAATTGTGGCCCGTAGTCTTAATGTGAAATTGAAACTCATTGAGACACATTCTTATATTTCCTCCTTTCATGTTCTGAGGAGAATTTTCTTTTGGAGCTTACCTTTAGTATAGAGGCTCACAGCAATCCACAGAAGTTTAAGCTGAATGTTGGCCTGGATCCTCTGAGAAATGGTACCCTAGTGCTGGCTGTTGTAAAACCACTTAGCGTGGAGTGGCACAAGGTCATTCTTTGCATGTGCAAACATTGGATGTCTGTTTAAGGAATCTATTATTTGTTATACTAATTTGTGGCACATATTTGACCTTTGAACAGTTCCAAGTTCTGAGGAAGGGTACTCGACCCGAAACTTTAAGTCTGACTTCCCTCCACTGATATTGCCAGACCTGCTGAGCTTTTCCAGTAATTTCGGTTTTTGTTTCTGATTTACAGCATCCGCGGTTCTTTTAGTTTCTATATAGGCTTTGTGTTGCTGGCTTTAATGAGAAAGTTCTGAAAGAAATAGAAGTGTTTATTCTGATTAAGCTTAGGTTTGTGGGAGTGTTCTGCTGTTCTGTTCAACATACTGTCATTAGGAAATGCATCATTTTGCACTTGTTTTGAAAATACACAGCAAATTACCACCAATAGGATTGATTTTAAGCTGCCACACAATCTGCCTCTGTTCCCTACACTCCAATGCTCACAGACATTTTATGTCCATTGTCTGGATAATGCCTCTTTGGCTGCACTTCCATCTGTTTTTGCTAATGCATGTAGTAAAAACTAATCTTCTGAAAGGTTTTTCAGGAGGTAGTAACCTTGAGCTCTTTTTGATTAAGCAGACAAAACATAATCCTTCAGTTGTTTAAGGAACCTACTCTGCACCATTAGTTGAATGTAGCATAATCAATAATCACAAAATTTGACAAACCAAGCTTAAACTCTGCATTTACCAAAGCAAATGCAGTACTGCTACTTTTAAAATGACACTTTGACATTTGAAATAAAGCAACACTCATCCAAAAAAGTGTTCGCTATTTTTAATATTGCATTACTTGGAAGTTACGATGAACTGATCAGATCATGCAATCGCTTATTCTGCATGGAAAAGCACATTTCTTCTTTCACCAAACAATTTTACCCACCCCTCACCCTCATTGCATATTATGGAAATTTTCTCATTATGTCAGTAATTTCATAATACCACACTATGCATTCACTAGACTCCATCTCTCATTGATTTAAATGGGATTCTAAATGCAGTCTCGGTTTAGAAGAGTTCCATTTTGCATGAAAATCATTAGATCATGGAGCCTAGCTCATACCGCAAGCCCTGCAGTGGAATAACATCACAACTTAAAATGAACACCATTACTCAGAATAGCTAGAATCGTCTCAATGCATGTGAATAACAGGTGCCTGGCTTTACGATATATTAATTCACTTTATTTTTGTGACAGTTATATTAATCTTGTATTGATACTTTTACCTTGCATAAGTATTGGCATTTTCAATGTTGTAAAGACATCATTTACATTATTCTGTTCAACAGTAGAGTCTCCGTTGAAATAAAGTTTAACAGTTTGCTTTTAATTGGAAAAGTGCATAGGTGTCATAAATACCAGAAATAGACCTGCTTTTGGAAAAGTACAGCTAATTCTTAAACATGCAGCAAAGGATGGATCTGAAAAAAGCTGGCAGCATGGAGTGGGGTCTCCACATTTGATCTTGGAGAGATCCCGCAGGCTAAGTAAGAAGTGCTAACCTCGTCACCAAGTTCCCATCAATAAATTCTCATTCACAGAAATGTAATATCTCTAAGCTCAATCAGTCAACACAGAATTTATATTGTATATACTTTTGCCTAAAATGCATCACATTAATTCCTAGTCAATTATTTAATTTATGTTTTTTTTAATATTTAATTTATCATACATAATTTTAACCATTTTAAAAAATTATTCTTTCCTTTTCTCACTGTATAACATCATTCGGATGTTGTGGACCATGGATTACACTGTTGTTGGCCTGAATGCCCATGATTAACTATGAGCAGGCATGCCACTAGTCTGCCAGACTTTCAATCCTTTTTTGTTTGGCATTCTCCGACACACAGACACAGAGATACATAGACCTCAGTTTTGCCACCTAGCTGCACATCAGTGAAGCTTGGCCAAAAAGGATGGCAAAGTTCGAGCAACATCTGAGATTGTGACTCACATTTGCAACCCCCTATTGGGAGTCCATCATTCAGCTGAGCTTCCCTGTAATTGTGATAATTCTCTTTTCTCTAATGTGTTACTTTTAAAATGAATAATCATGATAATCATAATTAGATAAGCATTAGAGTTTAGAGAACCATAACGTACAATATGTTGTGATACTGCTCAATGATTATTGTGCTATCTAAGAATTATCTGTGTTGATTACTTCCCTTGAACAATGATTTAGGGTGGAAGGCAAATTATGGCTTTTGGATCTTTCTGCACTGAGTCCTACAGCCTTCAATCTGAGGCTCCAAAGCACAATATGATTATGTTTTTGGCAGAGCTGTCCATCTATTTTTGATACGAAGTAAAATCAATATATTCCATGTTGAAATAAACTGGGCCATTTTGTTTGAAACTTCAGAAAATACAGTTATCTGTTTCTATTAATAACAATCATAAGTAAAATTAGCCAAAAATTAGTTGAGCTGTCCTTCTCCTCTCAGTCTCCCATTCCATTCTGTAACAGTGTAACATCACGTTAACATTTATGAAATTTCACAAATCTCCACATGATGTAAGGTACAATTTGAATGAAGTTAGTTATGTGTTTTGTGCTAGTAGGTAGCTTTCACAATTGAATTCAGTTTTTTTTGGTGCAAGGAGGTTGATGACATCAGAACGAATCACCTCCATGGAATGTAAAGCTCAGAAGTCACGTAACACCAAGTGATAGTTGAACAGGTTTGTTTGAAAGCACAAGCTATCGTAGAGCTGCTTCTTCATTAGGTGACTTTGAAACAACAGAGAGAGTGCCCCTGGTGCCAGTGATTCTGTTTGGTTAAGGGGCCTTGATATTGCTCATAGTTAAATATGACCTTGATGTCAAGGGCTGTCACTCTCACCTATCCTCTGGAATTCAGTTCTTTTGTCCATGTATGAAGAAAGTCTGCAATGAAGTCAGGAGCTGGGTGACCCTGGCAGAACCCAAACTGGACATCACTGAGCAGGTCCTATTGATAACACTGTCGCTGACACCTACATTCACTTAATTGATGATCAAGAGTAGAACTTTTCTTTCTTGGCTTCTTAATTTTTTCTTCAAATGTCGTCACTCAGTCAAATGTTGTACTGATATATACCAGACACTTGTATGGACCGGATTTCACTTCCTGGTAGGACGGACAACAGATCTGGGTGCACTTTGAAACTCATGCTCTCAAGTGGTAGGATTTTAGGATCCAATCACTTCTGGAATGCATCACAGTTTTCAAAGTGAGCCACTGGTCTCCAATCTCCTTGGCACCTCCTTCATGGGTCAGCAATTGAAAGCTTAAAAATGCTGAACCTGACCTGCCTGGTGCTCAAAAGAAGCAGATGTCAAAATGTTATATTTTTAAAGTGGGGTGATCTTACGCTGGTTCATGTGTTTTACTTTTCGTTTGGTTGTTTGGCCTCTTAATGCTCAGTGCCTCCTCTCTTCGGTAATTAGGTAGGATGAGTAATGTAGTTGGGCTGGAGAGAGCATAGATGATAGTTGATGGATGATTTTGTGGGTACATGGGCTGTGACACCAAGCTTTGAACAGTTTACTCCACTGAGCATGTCACCATCTCAAAATATAAGAGAGGCAAATTCTTAAATGTTGTGTCCTTTTTCTAAATATTTTACCCATTTTCACAGAAGTGCATGCCAGCTCAGAATGGTGTAAGCAGCTGGCAGAGCTACAGAAATGTAAATCTATTGTTTTGAAAAAAATGTAAAAGCAGTCCTTGATTGTTGATTTCACACCTTGTCCACATCCATAAGCCTCTTGGGCAGAAGCAAACTCAGTCATCAGTTGGCTGCCTTTCCACAGTTGGCACTAGATTACCCATGAATCCGTCGGGAGTTGGCAAAATTGTTGATAAACACGTTGGATTAGCCCTGAGAAACATTCCTCCCGCCAGAACATTTTGCCAACAGTGGGTCTGAAGGCAGAAAGACTACTTGATCCCCTTAGGAGCAATTTACCATTGTCTCCAGCCATCTTGTTGGGAGTGGAATGATACTCCACCATGCGAAGAGGCTGACAGCAAAATGGAGGTTGCCTCCCAATTTGCAGCACAGGGGTAATATTTTATTCAACCTGGTAAGTATGATGGATAGGACAAGCAGCCCTTAAGGCCCCAAAGATTTCCTTGGATGAGTTTCCCCTCCAACAATGCGATTGTCCTAAAAATATTTTCACCTATATGCTGTATCCTGGAGTCTCCTGCCAACCTCAAAACTTCTCTCATTTGCATTGCCGAGCTGCCACATGGCTGATTGGATTGGACATTCCTAGGGCTGGGCCAGTGCCCTTAATATGATAGGAACCCTGGTTGGAGCCATTTAATTGACTCATCCACTGTTATTTGTTGGAAAATGGCCAGTTGGTTGTCCACGCTTCCAAAAGTCACTACATTTCTTTGCAATGTTCTGAGGTACTAAATCATATTATGAATCACATTTTCTTACTTTCTTTGGAAGTACTGGAGCAGAGTATAAGAAGGATAATGATGATATTTATTTGAAACATTTCTTAGTCCATAATTAGATTATTGTGACACGTCACAACAGAAAGACCATTAAAGCAATGTAGATGTAAACTATTAATTGTAAATAATAAATTCACCGGAGATGGTAAATTCTATTGTGAGGAAAGACTTGAGATCCTAGATCTATTTCCACTCAAACAGTAAATGATGAGAGGGAATTTCATGCATGTTCATAAGTTATGATGAGTTTTGATTGAGTAAATAGGAAAAAAAAACATTTGCTCTGCTTTGGGAATTGATTGCAAGCATTCATCAATTTTAAATTATCATTGAGAGTGAGAAAGGTTTGGAGAATGTATTTCGTGCACGGGAATTTTGGAGCTGCCACAACGTATAGCTGAGGCAAAATCTATTACATTTTATAAAGAAAGGTTGGATAATAATCAGCACACAAGGCTTTGGGGGTAAGTAAGGTCATGTGATTAGCTTTCAGATTGCTTCAGCAAGGAGTTTGCAGAAACTCCAGTGTGTTGGCACTGCGGGTATGTAAATGCACAGAGTGCGGTGAATAACATTAGACAACTTATGTACAAGTTGCCTTCTTGGATTCTAATATGATGGGAGTAATGGAGATCTGACTCGAGCAAGGGTGGGTGTCAAAGTTTTACATTTCTGGCTATTGTGTTTGCAGTAGGTATAGGAAATGAGTAAAGGACTGAAAGGGAGCTACATTTGGGGGTTTGGGGTGGCATTAAAGATCAAAGATATGATTACAGCCCTGGAATTGGTTAAAATGTTCAAAACTGTACTCTATTTGACTAGAATGAGGGAACAAAAGAGGATCAACATAGCTGCTGGATTAATAGTGCCAAAGGTAGTGAAGGTACAAGACTTAGCTCAGGCAGTTCTTCTACTGAATACATTTCTCTCAAATGTCATCGTTTCACTGCATTATTTCGAAAATTCTGGTATAAAATATTCGTATAGTCTGATATAAATTAGAGGTAATAAATAAAAACGAGGTAAAGATAAGAAATAATTTCTGGACAGGCCCACTTTCTTGATCATAAAATGTGAGGCTGGATGAATACAGCAGGCCCAGCAGCATCTCAGGAGCACAAAAGCTGACGTTTCGGGCCTAGACCCTTCATCAGAGAGGGGGATGGGGAGAGGGAACTGGAATAAATAGGGAGAGAGGGGGAGGCGGACCGAAGATGGAGAGTAAAGAAGATAGGTGGAGAGGAGAGTATAGGTGGGGAGGTAGGGAGGGGATAGGTCAGTCCAGGGAAGACGGACAGGTCAAGGAGGTGGGATGAGGTTAGTAGGTAGGAGATAGAGGTGCGGCTTGGGGTAGGAGGAAGGGATGGGTGAGAGGAAGAACAGGTTAGGGAGGCAGAGACAGGTTGGACTGGTTTTGGGATGCAGTGGGTGGAGGGGAAGAGCTGGGCTGGTTGTGTGGTGCAGTGGGGGAGGGGACGAACTGGGCTGGTTTTGGGATGCGGTGGGGGAAGGGGAGATTTTGAAGCTGGTGAAGTCCACATTGATACCATTGGGCTGCAGGGTTCCCAAGCGGAATATGAGTTGCTGTTCCTGCAACCTTCGGGTGGCATCATTGTGGCACTGCAGGAGACCCATGATGGACATGTCATCTAAAGAATGGGAGGGGGAGTGGAAATGGTTTGCGACTGGGAGGTGCAATTATTTATTGCGAACCGAGCGGAGGTGTTCTGCAAAGCGGTCCCCAAGTCTCCGCTTGGTTTCCCCAATGTAGAAGAAGCCACACTGGGTACAGTGGATGCAGTATATCACATTGGCAGATGTGCAGGTGAACCTCTGCTTAATGTGGAATGTCATCTTGGGGCCTGGGATAGGGGTGAGGGAGGAGGTGTGGGGGCAAGTGTAGCATTTCCTGCGGTTGCAGGGGAAGGTGCCAAGTGTGGTGGGGTTGGAGGGCAGTGTGGAGCGAACAAGGGAGTCACAGAGAGAGTGGTCTCTCCGGAAAGCAGACAGGGGTGGGGATGGAAAAATGTCTTGGGTGGTGGGGTCGGATTGTAAATGGCGGAAGTGTCGGAGGATGATGTGTTGTATCCAGAGGTTGGTGGGGTGGTGTGTGAGAACGAAGGGGATCCTCTTTGGGCGGTTGTGGCAGGGGCGGAGTGTGAGGGATGTGTTGCGGGAAATGCTGGAAATGCGGGAGACGCGGTCAAGGGCATGTTCGCAATAAAGCTTTGCAGAACACCTCCGCTCGGTTTGCAATAAACAACTGCACCTCCCAGTCGCAAACCATTTCCACTCCCCCTCCCATTCTTTAGATGACATGTCCATCATGGGCCTCCTGCAGTGCCACAATGATGCCACCCGAAGGTTGCAGGAACAGCAACTCATATTCCGCTTGGGAACCCTGCAGCCCAATGGTATCAATGTGGACTTCACCAGCTTCAAAATCTCCCCTTCCCACACCGCATCCCAAAACCAGCCCAGTTCGTCCCCTCCCCCCACTGCACCACACAACCAGCCCAGCTCTTCCCCTCCACCTACTGCATCCCAAAACCAGTCCAACCTGTCTCTGCCTCCCTAACCTGTTCTTCCTCTCACCCATCCCTTCCTCCCACCTCAAGCCGCACCTCTATCTCCTACCTACTAACCTCATCCCACCTCCTTGACCTGTCCGTCTTCCCTGGACTGACCTATCCCCTCCCTACCTCCCCACCTATACTCTCCTCTCCACCTATCTTCTTTTCTCTCCATCTTCGGTCCGCCTCCCCCTGTCTCCCTATTTATTCCAGAACCCTCACCCCATCCCCCTCTCTGATGAAGGGTCTAGGCCCGAAACGTCAGCTCTTGTGCTCCTGAGATGCTGCTGGGCCTGCTGTGTTCATCCAGCCTCACATTTTATTATCTTGGATTCTCCAGCATCTGCAGTTCCCATTATCACCACTTTCTTGATGAATGTGTTTCTATTCAAACATTGAATGAATAAATGTTGGATCCATTTCTAGGGAATGACATGGGATATAGGGAATGGTATAGAGTTTGAACATTGGGAAACAGTGATCACAATAAGATTGGACCTGGAGTATCTATGGAATAAATTTTTTAAAAACACCCAAATGTAGAAATGTTCAGTTGGAGAAACTTTACTTTCAGTGAGTCTTAAAGCAATCCAGTCTGGTTGAGTTGGAATCAAAGATTACTGAGTAAAACTGTAAATGAGCAATGGATGGACTTCAAAGCACAAATAGACAGGGTACTGACTGCACACATTACAATGTGGAGCAAAGGAAGGGAATACAAGGTAAAATTTTGTGGATGACTCAGGGAATTGAGATTAAAAAGGAAGTGTAAAATGAGAGTTATAATAAATGTTAGGCTATTAATACAGGAAAGAATTACCTGTTAAAAGTTAATTAAAGCATGGTGGGTGCTGAGGAGGCACCAAAGAGAGAACCTTTTCCAGACAAAAACAGCATGCTGGGGTACTGACATTTGTCTTTGTCTTTATAAAATGGATGCTGCCAATTTTACTGTGTAGCAGGAAGTAGTGGAGCAAATGGATGTGATAAAACTAAATAAACCAGTGCTAAAATGGTTGGCAGTTCTCAAAATGGAAAAGTCATTTGAAACCCTTAGCTTCATGAGTAAAGGCACAGAATACTGAAGTGTTGAAGTTATGATATTTCTTTATAAATCAGTGGTTAGGTTTTAGCTGGAGGATTTTAGCATCACAGTAGCTTACAGCACAGAAAGCCACTCAGCTGACCGTGCCTATGCTATATTGCTGTGCTTAAACCACAGCACTGACTTTTGGCAATACTTCTGAGTTCCACAACCTCAAATATCTGTCTAACTTCCTTCTATGATTATTTATGGAATCAGGTTCCACATCAAGCAGTTTTCTCCAGTTTATATTGTTTCATTTTTGTTAACAGATCTTTGTGTGGAAACATATTAAGTAACCTCTGGAAGTCCATGTAAAATGAATTCTACAGAAACTCCCTTTTTTACCATGTTTGCTGCTTTCTCAGAAATTTCAGTGAAGCTAGTTAGATATGAATTATCTTTACAGAATCTGGCTGTCATTGATCACCTCGTAGGTATGTATAGATAGATGGGTAAAATGGGGTTATATATGGCAGATTAATTGTAATGTTGACAAGTGAAGTGATTTTAGTCTGAAAAAAGGAGTAAAAAATAATGTAAATAAATGGTATAATTTTAAATGATAAACAAAGACAAATCATTGAAGGAAAAGGGAAAGTGAAAAATCTGCTAAAATAGGGATAATTGGGTTTGGAAATGGAGACATAGACTCAGATCTTTGAAGTATCTTGGAGAGTCTAATCTTATTTTAAGAAGTAGTAGGACTCTGGATTTCTGGCAGGTCCTTTTGTTGTCAGCATGGCGTTGGATATAGGACACAAGGTGTGGACATTGGAAAACCAAAACATAGTTAGGCCATTTGAACTGAGTGCTGAGTTCAGAAAAAATGCCACTTTTGCTCAGTGGAGCTTCTGATAGCTAAAATTTGGAATGATTGTGCATAAAAGGTGGGTAGGTTCTGGGCAACTATCAAGTTGTCAAGCTATTTTAATCCCCCATTCTTTAAATTTTGTAAACAAACAAGCCCTGTTCATCTCAGCTGAAAAATAAATCACCGTTTGCGATTTTGATAGCTGTTTGTTAACATAAGAATGAGGTTTGTCATTGTAACATTATTACTTTTAATTTTATTCTATAAACTGTCATTATTACAATGGCTGGGTCTGTAAGTTGAAATTTTCATTGACAGCATTACCTTATGAAGGCATTAGCTGACTTTGATGTGGCACTGTTAATAAATATGTTTCATAAGGGATTAAGTACTTTAATAGATTTTAATGTATTGAATGGGAGTTTTTTTTAATGAGAATCTGTTATTGATAAAAAGAAGCTTATTTTATTTCATCTTAACGTGACTACGGAGATCTGTATTAGTGGATATTGGATCAGTAAACATGGAAGATGCATGGACAAAGATTGATGAGCAATGATCATGGTATAAGTTGGCACCAAGTTGGCACAGCAGCATCAGGGGTCAGGGGATGTGAGTAGGCAGGCTAAGTTGAGTAGGAAGACATGGGGGGCTATGTGATATGTATAACTCTTTGGTTACAAGGAGAGTGGATGTGGGTGTGAAGGGTGTATTTCAACTGGGAAGAAGTCCCAATGCACCAGTCAGATTGTTTAAACATCCTACATTGACATTCATTATCACCAAACTCTGAACTATTCCAGGGAGAACTATTCCACTCCACCATTACCTTCCACCCAGAGAAAATTGCAGCCATTTGAAGATGCTTTTTTTGAGGTGGTTGTGCCAAACCAGGGCATTTGCTGATCCTATGCATCTGCCTCAGGAATGAAAATCCAGGCCATAGACGATCAAAGCACACAAGTTATGTTAGTACCTTACAAACAATTGGTTAGGCATCAGGTAGAGTATGGAGCAAGATTTTACCAAGGTTCTAAGACTGTGAAGCTGTGATCAATTTGGGATCTTGCGGTCTCACTCGTGCATATGGAAGTGGCTGCTGATGGTAATGCTTTGAAGGATTCACAAAGTATCATCACTGGATCCTTGTAGACAGATGCACAGTGTGTACTGTGGTTCATGGGGATAACTGGTGGTTTGAAGGTTTGGATGCAAGAACAGGTGGGCAGACCTTAGAGGCAACATCTTTCCAATACCGAGTCCCTCAATTGTGCACTGCTTGGTTTTGGAGGTGGGACCTAATTCCATGGGAGATGACTTGTCATTTCAGGCTTCAACAAATAGCAATGTGCTCTTGACCGAAGAATCTATTGTTGTAACATTGTTTAAGGGATAAATGTTGGATAATGGGGATAGTCTTCCTGTTCTTCTGCAAAACTGTGTCTTAATGAACAAAACAGAAGTTGCTGGAAAAGCTCAGCAGGTCTGGCAGCATCTGTGAAGAAAAATCAGAGTTAATGTTTCGGGTCCAGTGACCCCTTCCTCAGAGCTTTCATGTGCCTTAATGGATTCATTCAAAACCATGTAATTCCCGCCTGACCATCTGATAACCATCACCAATGATAGGGAAAGGAAGTAAACATTTTCTATCCCTAATATGTTGCAGTGATGAACTTTGCTTAGTGATTAAATTGCCAATGTCATAGACAGACTTTGGTTTGTTGAACATTTTTCTTCCAAATGTATGCCCTTACCATAATGAGAAAAAAACAGCAGTAATCTCTGCAAGGAACTTCCTTGTGATTGTTGCTTTTCATGCAGAAGTAAAATATTTACCCACATGTATGGAGCAACATGAGATTATCTTTTGCTATGGACCAGCTGGAATAAAGCTGATGTATGTGTTCTTTGCACGTGTTTGAGCGCAGAACCAATCCCTTTGAGGAATAAAGTTGCAGTGCTATGTGGATTTACCCACATGGTGGATACGTAAATCCTTGTTAACGCAAGATTTGAAATTGGTAATGACGGTGAGTGTTGCATGATAACATTTTACGAACATTATACGAAAAGTTTGCTTCTTGCATGTATGGCCGACAAAAGAACAATTCAGTAAGTTAATATGCATTGCAAGGAAAAGCTGCTGCAATCATTTTTTTTCCCCCAAAATGATATCATAAACTTCAGTTTCACAAGAAAAGTGTCAAATTCTGTTAAAATTCTGAGAAAGGAGTCACAGTGAAAAGTAACATGTTAAGCTATCATACTTTCTTTTTACCTTTACTGAATAATGATACTGATCGTCTTGTCTTTCTGATGCTGCTGAGGTGCTATTTGCGAGTATATAAAGTAAGACTCTGAAAATAGCCTTTTGCTTGCCATTTTTTCTACTCATTGTCTTTTCTCCTCATGATACTGTGTTTTTGTTGGCTGCAATTTCACAAAAGCAGATATCCTCTGGAACATTAATTCATTGACCATTGTTCACATTTTACTTCTGCATTCGGAGTCAGTTACCTTGGATAACTGGCTTGCAATGTAGAGTAATACCAGCAGTCTGTGTTCAATTCTTGCACTGACTATGTTTACCATGAATGAATCTCCTTCTCAATATCTCCCCTTCCTGAGTCGTGGTGACCATCAAGTTAAACACCAGTAGTCACCTCTCGCAAATAAGAGAGCAGCCCTGTGGTGCAATGTGACTGTGGCGACTTTCCTCCTGCCTTTGAAACTCAACAGTAGGTAATTTACAATCAGCAGTTGACTCAACCCTATCCTCACCCACTAACAAGTGGGTTTTACACATAATAATGAGAAGGATCTCTGGGTGATTTTTTCCCTCCCTACCCCAAGTTCTTATGTTAATTGCAATATTATAATACAGTTCCAGTAGTGAATTTACACATGCCAGAAACTCAACTTGGCACCTTGCCAGTTTCTATGCATTAGTATTTTACTGAATAAACTCAATAAAGGGAGCTCACTTGGATAGATCTGCTTAAATCAGGCTTCTAAACCTTGTCCCATTTATATTGCCATGCATTCTGACAGTTTACATTATTTATTTTTACCCATTGAAACACTCCCTAACAAAAATGTTTATTTTCCAATTTAAAAATAGAATAATTGAAAAATCTTAACCCAGTGAACTACTTTGGAAAAGGTGTCTGCATTTGCAACATAGTCATTTTTCAGAATGTTCTAAAGTGGGGCAGTTGCTGTCATTTGTCTGCCAGCTGTTTCTTTCTTTCATTAATAAAGATATTTATTGTTGAAACAAATTTCAAACTTGCTGATGCTTTGATGTACACTTTGGGCTTTGAACTGACGCACTGCACCACCTGGCCTTGGAAGCATATTCCTTCCTTGATTCCCCACATTCCAGTTGCATGGCTCAGCAGATCATAACGCACCACCTCAATTTACAAAAGGGGAATTGAAATAAAAATCACAGTCTGTAAGCCTCAATGACCTCTGGATTGAGACTTACAGCACACATCGATAGGAAAAAAAGATCAAATAAAAATTATGTAAAGATATTTCTGACTGGATTCTCCAAGAGCACTTGAAACTGTCTTGGTATTGTTGTGTTCAAATAATGTGTTACTTAAATTGGAAAAGCATGTAACTTCAAAGCAGAATAGTGTAGCTGCACCTAGAATTAAACAGTGTATATACAAATTCAAATGGTATGAATAAATTTGTAGTGGAACACTATGGGCACATCATATTAGAATAGCCCAAGTACATCTGCATCATAACAGTATTGAGTAAATTCCACATTGGAATAGTGCAATAACTTAAATTAGTGTTTCTACAATTAACTTGCGCTTCACTTATGCTGAAGTAGTGTAATTGCACCCACATTAGACTAGTTTGAGTACACTGATATTGGAATAGTTTTGCTGAAGTCTTTGAACAAGTGTGGGTGTAGCACTGAGATAATGTAGGCACACTAATATTGGAACTGTCTACACTTAGAAGAGTATTTTTTTGATTCGCTGTATGTGTATGTTGCTGATAAGGCCAATAAGTATTGACCTTCTCTTACTGTCTTTACAAAGGTAATGGTGAGCCACCTTCCTGATTCTGCACTCTCCAATATCACTGGTGATTGTACTCCCAAAGTGCTATTCGATTGGATATTGACTCTAAGACAGTGGAGGAATGTGATAGAATTCACAGTGAGAACATCTATGATTTGGAAGGTTCTTTGAGTTGATAACATTCTCATGTGCTTGCTGCCTTTGTTCTTGTGGGTGATAAACATTTGAATGCAAGGGCTATGGAGCTGTAGATGGCACACATGAAGAGAGTCAATGTTTACATTGGTGGTTAGATGTTGATCAAATGGTCTGCTCTGCCCTGGATGACATTGAGCTTCTTTGCAATTTATTCATCTAATGATGTGAAGAGTTTTCCATTACAATCCTGATGAGTATGTCTTGTTGGTAGAGGATAGGTTTTAGGGTGCTCAGTATAGTTCTAGAGGATGATAGGCCTGCTGTCTCCCTTGACAGATAGCTGATGATAGTTCTGGCCCAGAACTGATTTCAGTGCCCCTGGAACCTGAAGTCCTCCACCTGGTATTATGTCACGAGACAGAAATAAAATTGTTTCACCTACAATTCTTTACTAAAGGGTAACTAAGAGTAATCTGGAGATGACTGTATTTGAAGTCTTCCCTTTTCAACCCCCTTCCTAGCTTCTGAAACTGTCAATTACAGAACATCAACCCTTTCCCTTCCATGTCATTGGTTCTCAGATTGGTCAAAACTTCCAACTGTCCCCCTCCCCCCAACAATCCCGTCCCAATTAAATGTATTGTAGCCTCAGAGTAATGTCCTTTACCTTAATATCAAAGAGACAACATAGGATTTGGGATTAAAATTGGCATTTTCAGAAAAACATACTGTTTTCCCCCACTGGCTATTGGTTCTCAATTTACCCTGAAATGATTCACACCTCTCCTCAAATATAGAAACAATAATGGAAGAGTATGAATTTGTTAAAATGTAAATAGTGAGGGTACATTCAAATTAAAATGCTGATAGTACACTCATATCGGAATAGTGTGGATTCACTAATATTGGAAAGGTGCTAGCCCAAGTATGGAGTAGGCTAAGTAGACATTAGAATGGTGTATTCTTGAGAATTGTGTGCGTATATTCATATTGAAATGGCACGAGTTCATAATATCAGTTGTGTGAGTAAACATATATTGTAATAGTGTGGTAAAACTCATTGGAATAGTGTGTGGACTTGAATTTTGTGTTCCTATCTTACTTTTTGCTCCTCAAGTTCATCTTTTAGATATTTCCCTGTTTTTCAGAATCAGTGCCTTTTGCTTCAAAGTTGTCACATACATGCCATATGCTGCATGCTGGAAAGAGCAGGGAAAGTGGGACTAATTAGATAGACCTTTCCAAGATGAATTTTCAACGTTTGAAAAGTAGCTTCTGAGATAATTCTGTTCTTTGATACAATTTCAGACTGAAATCTGACAAACCTCCTGAAACCCTTATAAACTTAAAAATCAATTTCAGTCGGCCACTGGACATATCTTATACTCTACTCAACTCTTTTGGATTCAGCATCACTGCAATACGCAATATACTTCTTGCACCATACCTCAAACAAATGTGAAGCATATTCCTTCCAGTTTGTCAGTAATCAGTATTGCAACATCGATAGAGGAGTCAATGTTCAAGCAAACTCTTACAGCCTCCCACACCAATATGAATATGTAACAAAAATCCAAATACAATTATTAACACAAACTCTTGTAATTGTCATAACTACTGTAATCATGATTTGTGTTCTGTGTAAATTGTATGGAAGTACCTTGTTTGTGCCAAACAGATAGTGTTTGCAAAATGTATATTACTGTTTTACACATATGGTACTGTATGAACTGCATTGGCACAAAGTGGAGTGTTACCTAACCAGTGCACTTCCTCAGTAAAAATTCTTTTATTTGTACTGTAGCATATTGCACCAAAGAGGCTCAAATCAGGAAGCACTATGGTTATTGTTTTGTAGGCAGCAAACATAAGCAAAAGATGCTGAGGAGAAATGCCACACCATTTACTGAGTCCCCGCAGCAACAACATCTGCCTGGGCACTTTTTGAAAACAAAATCTACAATTCTTTCAATTCATTAATAAACAATCCACTATCCCTAAATGCTAAATAAAGGGCTCTGGTTGAGGGTTGGGAGGGGGCTATGACTAGAATCTATGAAGGGGAAAGGCTAATATCAAGGTACTCACTATTTATAAATGCTAGTTTTGATTAATTGTACTCCACGAATGAAATGAAGACCGGTAACCCTTTCATAAAGAGCAGTGTAATAACACAGAGGGATTAATGGTTGAAGTCGAGTCACTGTAGACATTTGCTATTAAATGTTTGTGAATTCTTTGGAAGTAACACACTGTTTAATAGAAAACGAAAATTAGCAATTCTTTATTACCTGAGGTTAACGCAAGCCTTCATAATCTCTTAATCTAGTGCAAACAGCTACTACAGACCAAAAGCAATAATAAAGTCATGAAATGGTGATAGGCATTTTTCGTCAAGAAGTCGCAGCTAGCAAGATACACCTTGATCTGAAAGGGAAATATATTTTTTAAAAATTGTTTCTGGATACAGAACATTCATTAGCTCTACCTGCACATTTAAAATATACTGCATTAAATGTCCTTAATTTTATTCACCTTTCTGAGTTTTTTTTGTTGTCTGCGGTTGCATCGCACTTGATTGGGTCAAATTAGAACATTATTTATTATTTATCATGTTTGATTGGAGAAAAGAGATGTCATGCACCGAGTCTTGTATAGCAAAGTCTGATATAGAGGAGGCAAAGCCGGAAGACGCGGCACATCTCTGTCGGTGTGGATAGAGGGGCGGGGGGGCGCTTTAGTTTCACATTGTTTTTGCATGATGAAAAGTTTGTTAATTTCCAAGCGCAGCGCTCAGTTTATCAACCTTGTGACAACATTGGAAAACAGTTGTCACTTCCTGAGCAGACCTTCTTGTAAGTGGATTAAATGTTAATTCCCGTAATCAAAAATGATTTGCTTGATGATTTATGACGAGGCTTTGCTGAAATTATTTGACACAGGACGAATTGAGTGGCTGGATGCTTTATGCTCCTGTGTTTCTCGCGTTGGGATATTCCCACCCTTTCCCCCCTCCCCCCCATTGTTTAATGCAGGTTAACTCCGCATTTAAGTGATTACATCAAGCTGGCAGCATGGTTTCAGCTGGATAGTGACATTAATTGCCAAAATCTCCCAGCCATACACGGATCAGCCGGGCCTCTCTTGGGATTTTTAAAATGCAGTATTTGAGTTTCAGTGCAAGGGGAGAGAGCGAAAAGACTCTGCCCTAAGACCCATTTGACAAATGAGAACCATGCAACATCAGCACCAGCGGACTGAGCCCCAGTGAATCAGACGCTCTCCACTAGTCAGCAACTAATGCTGTGTGACGAGCCTCCCCTCACTCTGTCATTAGAAGAGTAGCACATGTTCATCGCTAGGCAGGAACCTGAGTTTAGCTCTGTGCAGATTTTTTTCTTAAGAGCTGCCTTCACAGGCCTGGTGGGTTGACGCCTGGGTCTTTTGTATGCTGCACCGCTTCACAAAATAAAGCGAGAGAGTGAGAGAGAGAAAAGCTTCATTATTTCAGTGTAACTTGGCACAAGGCTGCCTGTGAATTGGTGCTGAAAGAAGATACAAGAGAAGCGATTGTGCATGCAAGCCCCCTCGCTGGTTCTTTGCAGAGCCCAGAGTAACAGAATGCAGCATCCTTTGACGGGTGCAACCTGTGTCGCTTTGCCCAATGTAGGCATGTGTCCCCAGCTCTCCTGTGCCTTGACTTTTATGTACTTACAGCAGGTAAGGAGAATTTGTATTCTGTGCAGTAATAATTCACAGATTTAGCCCTTCGTTTGTCAAAGTTTGATGAAAAACAGTGATACTTAATGAAAACAAATACCTAGTATTGCATACTGTTTCTGAGGTACATAAAAAAATGTGCAGTTTGTTTTAACACTTTTTTTTTGAATGGGTTTATTAAATTCTGACTCTGAGATTGTTGCTACTTCATGAGTTTCTTGAGACATGAGAATGATATGTCACCAATCAAATCCTGAGGTATCTGTTAGGTGGGGGAATTATTTACATTCCTCATCTGTTATAATCTTGCAACTTCTTTTGCTGCGCTGTTGTCAAAGACGATTGAAATACAGTCTTTTGTACAGTTCATTCAGGCAATTTTCATTTCTTGTACGATTGCAAAAATTCTGAACTTTATTAAAGGAAAATTGAAGTCTTAAATTGAATTTGATCGCTTCAGATGTATAATTCTGAAATTCTTTTCTGTTCGATGGAAACTGTATATTGTCTGCAATCAAAGTCCATATGTGTATGCTTTAATTTGCAAAATTACGTGGTGTGGCAGATCTGGAGATTTGGATGTCCTACTTACGATATCAATAACTGTTGCTGTATTTATACAATGTGTTTTTGTGACATCATTTCATGCCATTCATTTAATAATTAGAATAATATGCATAATATTATGTATAAGTCAAATGTTTGTTTGGAAGCATTAATGCATAATTATTATTTTCATTCTTGTTTCAACACATACATTGCCATTCTTCAACAAACATACTGAAGAAGAACCTCTGAGCATTAACTTTCCTATATGAACACCAAAAGCAGTGTAGAAAATGTTTTTACCTTTTTTTTAAGAAATGTTATTTGTTTAATTTTTGTACCAAGTTTAAAACAGAGATTTTTGAAAATTAAAATACTGGTCATTGAGATGCTTTTCTTCCACACTGGCAAATTTTATCTGTAAAATAGCTAGCCAGAACCTTTAACTAGTTAGTAACCAGATAGTTGATATTGGAATCCTGTAAAACAAAAAAAATCAGTAAAATAAAAGAACTCAGTAAAATTTAGCATTTTGTATTGTGTAGTTCTTTTACATAATACAAAATAACTTCTTTTTTTTTACAGATTGAAAAAGTAAGTTGGATTTAAAATATAAGTAACCAAGAAAAGTTGACATATTTCAACAATGTACATAAGTCTACACTAGTGTTTATAATAAATAAATAATATTTGCATGTGAGGATTTTGTAGCAAAATATATTAGTTGTTTGAAACATTCCTAATAGTCATGGTTGATGATTGATTTGACTTACTGTAGGTCACTCAACCTCATAAAGTGATGATTTGTACATGAACATTCAATATTACAGAGCAAGGGGATGATGGGGCATAGTTCAGTCCTGATGTATGGGGTAAAAGGAGAAAAAAAGTGGCATAAAACTGAGAAAATGTGACATCAATCTCTAATTCAGTAACTATGATTTAAAAATGCATGCTTTCATTAAAAGCAGCAGCACAATACATTAATGAGAATTCAACAAAAGGAAGAAAAATAATCTGACTATTTCGCTTTCTGTCTTTTGTTGCTTCTGCGGTTGTTTTCATATGCTAACCTCCTAATATCCCACATTTGTTTAATGTTACCTTCAGAACCTTAGAGTGGCACCATCACTTTGTTTGACAGTTCCTGAGCAAAAAAAAATATTCTCTTTATTGTATCTGCTGTGTTTCTTTGCACTGCTCTCATCCACCTCAGTGCTTTGACTTGCTGGCTCATTGGCTTGACCTCTGTCACAGCTGTAATGCTGTTTGCCAGCACGGTATCTTTCAGCACCATGTGTTTAAGCATGACATGATTTGTGTAGCATGTATCATTTAATTCTCCAGCATGAACAGAATTAACAAAATGTGTGTATCATTCTTGATCGTTTCTGAGTATTGCTGAAATGGAAATTTAACTAAACTTATTGTATAGGTGAAGATAATGTTTGAAACCACATTCATTTTTTTTCAAAGTGAACCTGTAGTGAGTTTATGAATTAGCAGCGTCTTCAACTAAGTCAATAGTAACCTATGATCAACATGTTGGGTTTTGGATCATTTTATGATTATTGTTGCAGTTAAAATAACTTGATTAATCAGTTATTTAAATTGGAAAAGATATGTTCGAAGTCAGCTCAAATGCATTTTCATGGCAGTTTGCTATACTTTCGCTCAAATGCAAAAGCTAGCTTTAGCCTCCATTTATTTAGATTACAATAACTATTAAATATGGAAAAATAATTTCACATCTTGCTTGTATATTGTTCAATGAATGTTTAACATTTTATTTTACTAATATTGGTGTTTGGGAGCTTCTACATGATTTTTATTATCTTTTTCTTCCCATGATACATATACTTTGTCTTGTGAAGTATTTACACAAAGCTTTTTTTGCAAGTAAAGTCAGTGCTCCAAGTAGGCATTATAAAATCCAAATTAATTGCAGATACTTTCACTTAAAGTCTTTTAGGTTTCTAAGTACTTATTCTATATTATGCCCAAAGATTAATTTGTAATTGTTGACTTAATTGGTTCATCTAGTTTTGTAGAAATTTTCAAAAAGATTGTTTCATTATTGTAAACTTCTAAAAACTTTGTAAATGAGGAAACATACTGTGATTCTTCACACAACAAATACTTAAAGGAGCGATAGAAATAAAAAAAATCCTTTGCTTATGAGAAGATGTTTTTCCTTTTGTTGCACTAATTCGAGTACTATTAATGGCATTTCTCAATCTGGGCATATTCCTTGTGTGTGAACAAACATGGTGAAATCATACATCCAACTATGCAGGACAAACAGAATGCTTTGTCACCAGCTTTTATGTAATGGAAAAGTCACTTCTAGCTCTGAGTGAAATGTGAACACCCTGGGCAATCTTGACTTTGTGTTTTGGTCTAAATCTGGCAATAACAAACAGGCAACCTGTTTACCCTCTCTCTACAGAAGTCAATGGAAAGAAAAATTGAGAGAAATGTAAAACAAGTTGTGGATTTGCTTTCACCTGTTTTATACTATCGCACAGTTAGAATTACTGCCAATGGGATTTGGAATTGCTTTGCCTCGGTTGTATTTTTATCGATTTATAAAGATGAGGAGACAGCAATGGTGGAAGATCTATTCTGTGTATTTCATACAGTAAAATATTTCGTAAATGTCTTTAAAATAATGTTGTTGTGCATACTGAGATAAACATATTATATAATCAGTAAACTGGATCATTTGTGCAACATTTGAATTTTAATGTTTTGCTACATTAAGCATGTTGTGTCAATAGAATGCTCAATAGACATCTGAAATTTTTCTTTTCTGCTGCTTTTGGTGATTTTGTTGCACAAGAGTTACTTGACCGTCCTCACTTTTGGAATAGCTTCTTTTGTATTATGCAGTTGAATGCTACACAGAAGTTTAAAGCCAGTTTATTCCCTGTCTTTTGGAACAGTTGTTTGTGTAGCTTTCACGAGCATGAGGCTTCTTTTAGAGAAAAAAAAACTAACAGTATAGCAGTTAATTTTTGGTGATAAAACAGGCCACGTAGTTTATGCCTATTTCATTTGCATTGGCAGAACCTCGAAAGTGGCAAATTAGTACATAAAAGATATGTTGTAAAATGGTGCCGACTTTAAACAGAGGGAGCTTTACCTTTCTTGGGGCGATATCAGTTTTTCCCGAGAAACTTATCTTTGGGCAATGATGACCTTTTAGAATATCCCAAACTGAGATTCAATGTATTACATGTGGTCAGGAAATAATGAATTTCAAGGGATAATGCTGAGAGTTGGAACCTGTGTGCAACTACAGGTCACATTTTAAACAAAAGAAAGGTTACGTTATTATTTTATTTAATTTCACACAATACGTAAGGTATTAAATGTTGTTGAGAATTATTTCTCACCAACAATCATAATATAACCAAATTTATAGACACACTCTCCTTTTGCTTATATGTTAGGCTTCAGAAAGCATTACTTCTTATTTTCATTCAACCCATCCCGTCGCTCAGCAATCCATATGGAGTTGAAATGTGTTTGGAATTGTTAAAATACAAACTTATTCACATTTTAAAAACAACACTGCTTATCTCAACACCTTTTTAAAAATGCCCAATAACAAGGTTGAATTTTAAAGTCTAATATAATTATATAACTCAGTTCCTGGCATCACACAAACCTATTGATTTAGATGACAGTTTTAACCCATTCTCAGGAATGTAATTTTTCACTCTTTTTCTTCATTGCTTGTTTGGCCTTCCCCTCCTGACTTCTCACAGTAAGCAAGAGAATGCTCTCTGCAGGCTTCTCCACAGCTCCTATCAGTACCCTCCATGAATATGTTGAGAATAAGGATGCCCCTACAGGGCAAGATTGCTGCTGCTGTTCTTTTTCTCTCATTGAGATGAAGGTTTCAGCAACTGCAATACGCTTCACATAGCAGAGTAGGTAACATCTCAAAAGAAAAGCTCACCCTCCATTGAGGGTGAGCAAAAATGAACATCCATTCATGGCTGGGCTTTAGACTCCTTGGGATGACCTTGGACTTTATGCACAAAGTCAAGATCTACTCTTGCATTCTTCTTCAAATTTCAATGCTTTGATTCGGGAACGTGAACTTTTGTTTTCCTTGATTATAAAACTACTGTGAAAGGTATTCAGTGCTTCAGTGTGCTGGTAAAATATGTTTGTTTCCACCTGAAGGTTGCACAATTTTACTTCCTTGTGTTAATTTATAGCATTTTCATGTCAAAACATGCAGCCATTGTTAGACTTGCATGACTGACGGAATCCTACGCTACTACAGCTCACCTGCCATCTGTTTCTCCTGCAGCTGGGGCTCTATAATTATCCAAAGGCTGATGGATCTAGTCCGATATAAGTATTCTCTTTTTAAGGATATAAAATGCATGAAACCAGAATTGAATTCCAGTGCCTTGTGAGCAAATCTTTGCTGATTTAATTTTGAAGGAAATGTGTCAGCACAAAGGAATTCAAAAAGGAACAATCTCTCCAGTTTACCTTCCTATTTGGTAGATTGTAGTAAATTTTGATTTTGTATGGGCTTGGTTACTGCCTTGTGTCAGGTGAAAAACATTGTACAATGATTTAATAAAAAGAAATAATTTGAAGAAAGCAGCCCTTTGTTACTGAAATGAATTATCCTTTCATAAAAAAAATCAAGATCAAACTGTACTCTGTTTATTTCTCATGATAAATACATTTCAAAAGTGGAGAAGTGATAAAGATACATGGGAGCATATATGAAAGAAAAGCAACTCAGGCAAAATTGTTATTTACTGTAATTCAGAGACACATGAATTACAAGTTATGGTCTGAAAGCAGATTTATATTCCTGGTTTACTGTAAAAATGCAAAGTAAGTGGGATTTTTAAATTAAAACCTGAAGCCCAATTCGATCTCCAAATAGATGCAATGTGGCTTTTCATTCTCCTGAGAAGAAATATTTTTCAATGGTACCCAAGACTGTTGTAGTTAGGATAATTCATCTTAGTTTCCTTGATTTTTCAGCATTAAAATGAGAAAATAAAATGAGACTTTTTTGAATTTGTCTGTGTGCACATTCTTCCTTGAAAGATCATCAATGGTATCCAAATGCTCTATAGGTCGCAGTGCCATCGGTTTTAGATTCAGGTGCTTAATGCCAGTTCTCGGGAGGAAAACTGTCAATTTCTGCCCACATCAGTCATTTAATGACAATTGTATGCAATCCAGAACAAGTGACTTATTTCACATTTCAGTTCCCCTCCTTCCCTGTCAGCACTGAAGCCCAATGAATTTAATTAGGAAAAATAGCATATTTAATGCCTGTGCTGCGATGGGGTATTTGGAGCTTCTGTCTTTGGTCTCTGTGCTGTCACAAGCTCCAGCTGTGTGGAGATCTCACTGAGTTTTGATCCTGTTCCTTTTATAAAATACTACACATGCAGAATAGAAATTAGCCGGCTGCAAGAAAGAGATGTCCTGACTTTTTGATTTGGAGAGTCAGTTAAGACTGGCAGGATTCAGAGAAGTATGTAAATATCTTTCTAACCTAAACCTAAGGATAGTTGTGTTGCTTTGTTGGTGCAGCACTGCAGTGGGGAATTAAGAAAAAAATGTCAAGCGAAAGATGTGTAGGCAGAAACTAATTTTTTTTTCTTAGACTACATCTCTTTGAAAATTAGCTTGGGATGTTCCTAGAAATTTCTGAGGATCATTATCATAATAGCAGATCCAAAATAATTAATAAGCACCTCTGACAGCAAAATTCTAATTGTTCTTGCAACAAACACTTTTTATGATATAATAACTTCATTCAATACTGGACTTTGTCACTGTTCTCATTTTAATGAACGAAGATTCATATCCAATGATAACATAGTAATGAGGCCACAGTTATCAAGGATACATTTTGCTGAATAACCAGCAAATGTGGATAAATAATTCATATTTGTAAACAAACTTCAGCAGATGATCTTGAAACTCTGGATGCAATAATTCTAGAACTATGGTAGTGAGACTGAAGTATTGGACCCGTTGGAATTGAATAATTTACCCTGGTGGTACGGACCAGATTTTCACAATGTGAGAAAAATATTATGCTTAAGGACTGGTGCATGTGCACCTGTGTGATTTCACTTTGTTGTAGTTAGGTGGATTTCCTTAAACCCAATGATTATGTACTCACCCCTCTGTAAGAGTTATAAACTTTTTTATTATCGCCAATTGGGGCAGAACTAATCAAATTCTAATTTAATTGCCCAGCTGGGCACAGGTACTAGCTCCACCCTGCACGACCTGCTTACATTGCCACAAGCAGCAGGAGTTTATTCTTGTTTTATCATCTGCACTTTCCCTTTAGCAATCCCCATAATTACCTGCTAAATCCCATGCATCTTACAATATACTAGATAGGTACATTAATGAAAGGGCGCTGATAATTGTCACAACATATAAAAGGTGAAATAAATTGTAGATTAAACGTTAAATCAGACAAGCAGTGTTCTGATGTATCATTTTGAATGGCCAAATGACAACTTATTCAGTAACAATTGGAAGGATGCTGTCATTAGAAAGAACAATTTTGTGTTATTGGGGAGTCCATATAAATGTTTTCTTGGACTGCCGCACATCTTCCAGATGAAATTCTGTTGTGCAGTACATAGTGATGTAGAATAGTTTAAGTGAGAGCACCATGATCCTTCATGTTTCAGACAATCTGGAAGCTGTTGCAATAAGAACCAATGCGTATTCTCTTTAACTGAAATGAGGTTAACCTTGTTTTCCAGAGTACTGTGAATTCTGGGGAGAGGCAAGATCCTCTCACAGCATGTCGGTTCTTTTGAATACCTTCTTGAGAAATTAAGCTGGGGACTGAGGAAAACATAACCAAAACTACTATGCTTTTCTCATTAAGTTCTCAACAGCTTGTTTTGAAATGCATGGCATGTGTTTGATTGGATTTTCTTTCTCTTTTTCTTTCCCAAGACTTGCTCCCCTTTGGCAAAGGATCTGCTGCAAATGTGTATCTTGGTTTAGGTCAGAACTCCCCTGAATGACCCAATTTTGTCCCTTCCCTTTAATTCTATTCTAAGTTGAGCTCTTTGCCTGAAAGGTGAAATGTTCAGCATTTAATCTTGCAGCTGAAACTTGACTTGTGGCACTAACTGCCTTTAGAATACTGGCTACTCAGTGAACAGAGGTTACAGCTGTTCAGTGTCAGTTCTCTATTGCAGTACTTCCACAACTGTCCACTTTGGAAGACCTGAAATGTAAAGTTGAATAAAATGGAGGCACCTGCAGGTGTGTCAGGACACCTCGGTCTTACCATTACCTGTGCGACTTAAAAGATTCAAAACCTGCAATTTTAATACATATTCAGTGCAAAAGTTATTAATATTAAACCATAATTAATATTGGACAGTTAAAACTGAGCAGGATTTGATTCGTGCTTTCTAATTCATGGAGTAGTTTCACATTAGTCATAAAGTAATAAGAACCTTCTAGCCAATTGGATCAAATTAAATTGTTTTAGAACGTGTCTGAATGTGATGTATAGTATATTCTCTTCTTGGGCTCCCCATGACATTTATTTCTCCACACTTGGAAAGTAGGATATCATGTTGTGGGTGTAGAAACCACCAATACCATTCTTTTATAAAAATAACTTTAACTGCATACCAGTGAATAAGAACAAAACGGAGCTTAAGTACACTTACATTTATCAACTGTCTTTTCATACTGGGGGAAGAGGGTGTTGGATGTAAAGCATGTGATTAATTCAACTAAAAGTATTTATAATTTATGGGAAAATAATTGATTATCTTAACCTTTGTGCTGTAACAGTAAACTACCGTTACGAGTTAAAATACCTAGTCATTGAAGATACAAAGAAAGGGGTGCTGTAGGAATTTTAATGTTATGTTTGAAATTAATTTACATGCTTTTTGGATGTTGTTTCTCACAGTGCAGTTTGAAAAGATAAGCCACACCATGAACATGAGACACAATATCTTATTATGTGTGTGCTTCTTGTGATATAGATTCAAGATTAATCAGTTTATTGGTCCATTTCCCTTTTCTGTGGCAAGTATAGAGAACAGGGAAAGGGAAATGCACAGTGTGCCGATTAGATGTAAGTATGATAATCTATTCTTCAATGAGGCAGTTATTTTACACTTCTTAAACCATAATAATTAAAGGGAATTTTATAAAATCTAAACTTGTAAATGGAGATAGCTGTGCGTCTGGTAGCACCTCATTGTCACCCTTTGTTACATTTTCTGTTTGCAATATGCTTGTTAGAAATAGCCTGTGGGAAACATGTTTTGTAATACCCCATGTTTTGACAACATATAGTTATGTTGTTCCTGTGTTGCCAACAGCCTATTGTTGCCATTCATTCATCTTGATCTTATATCCTGTATAGGGCTTGCTTGGGTGCCTCAATGGTTAGCACTACTGCCTCACGGCACCAGCAACCTGGGTGCAATTCCACCTTAGGGCGACTGTGTGGAGTTTGTACATTCTCTCCATGTCTGTGGCCGCGCTCTGGTTTTCGCCCACAGTCCAAAGATGTGTAGGTTAGGCGAATTAGCCATACTAAATTGCCCATAGTGGTCAGGGATGTGTAGATTGGGGGGTGGGTCTTGGTGGGATGCTCTGAGGGTTAGTGTGAACTTGTTGGGCCGAAGGTCTGTTTCCACGCTGTAGGGATTCTGTGATCCTCCAGCTGGGACAAGAGTTAAAATCGAGAGGGGAGAGCTGTCCTGCTTGGATGCAACCAATCGCTATTTTCAGGACAAAGTGGCAAGGCTACTAAAGTCTAATGTCATGCTCCTCTTTAATACAGAATTTCCCATCATGTCATTGGAGCCTGGTCTGCCATTTCAAACTCAGCAGCACAGCGATTGGTGGATCCAGCTGAGTATGAAGCATGGCCAAACAAAGATCCAGGATATAGCAAGCCATTTAAAAAAACACATTTTGTTCCTCTTCATGTAAAATCAACTCTACCGTGCTACTCCTAGAATTTCATGATATGCTGTCAGAGGACTTTATTAATTTCAAAATGTGGTTTATTTGTAAAACATTTCTTTATGTATATGTATACACATTGTCACAAACGCAGATAACACAGTGTGGAGCTGGAGGAATAGAGCAGGCCGGACAGTATCAGAGGAGCAGGAAAGTTGACATTTCAGGTTGGGACCCTTCTTCAGAAATAGGGGAGGGGAAGATGGCTGTGAAATGAATAGAGAGGCGGGGGCAGTGATAGCAGGTAGATAGTGGAGTGGATAGGGTGGGAGAGAAGATAGACAGGCCAAGGAGGTGGGGAGGAAGCAAGTAAAGGTGAGTGCAGATAGGCAGTGGTGGGGATTGGTCACGTATCCTCACAGATCCTCATGTATCACCCCATTAACCTCCGGATTCAACGCATCATTCTGCACCAGTTCTGACGCTTGCAATCTGACCCACTACCAAAGATATATTTCCCTCCCCCACCCTTATCTGCCTTCCATAGGGACCACTCTCTCCACCTTCCCTCATCCGTTCCATACCCCACTAGCCTCACCATCTTTAGCACCTTGCCCTGCAACAGCAAGAAGTGCTACACCTGCCCCTACACCTTCCCACTCACCCCAATCCCAGGCCCCAAGAAAACCTTACACATTAAACACGTGTTCACCTGCACATCTGCACATGCGGTCTACTGCGTCCGCTCCTCCTGATGTGGCCTCCTATACATCGGTGAGACCAAGTGGAGGCTCGGAGACTGCTTTGTAGAGTACATGTGCTCAGTTTGCGACAAGTGACAACACTTCCCATTCGCGAACCACTCGAGCTCCACCCCCACTCCCTGGACGACATGTCCATCCTGGGCCGCCTCCAGTGTCACACCGATGCCACCTGGTGACTGGAGGAACAGCACCTCATATTCCGCCTTGGAACCCTACAACCCAATGGTCTCAATGTAGACTTTACTAGCTTCAAAATCTCCCCAACCCTGACCTCATCCTAAGACCAGACCCCTCCCCTCTCAGCCCTGCCTCATTAAACGAACATTAGAGTTTGACTCTATCCAAACAAGCTAAAGGCATCTCCTATTTGAACCAGACTGCATTTAATTTGCATTTAAAACACCAGGAGGGTCCGCTACCTGAACGGACACCCACTTCAATTTAGCAGGAAGACCTTAGACAGTTGTCTTTTCCCTCTATGCCTTGGTGGTGGCTGCCCCAAGTTTTTGTGCATCGCAGATCATGTCGTCCTGGGCCTTGGAATGTGTCAGTCTGCAGTATTCGGTCCAGGTCAGCTCTTTGACCTGGAAGTCTCTCAAAAGGTTTCAGGCAGACCAGAGGACATGTTTCACCAAGTTGATGGTTCTCCAGGTGCAGTTGATGTTTGTCTTGGTGTGTCCCAGGGAGCAGACCCTGCATCAAGGAACTCATTACTACCAGGGGACTCCTGCACAAAACCATTTGCACCTAAATTACTGTGTATAAGTTTGTCAAACATGATTGACTGAGGCATCAACAAATGTATATTCTTTACAGTCAGACAAACTGTCTGATAACTCGGTTGTATGCACTCCCCTTACAACAGACATAGTTAAACACATTTTTGGGGACAAAGTGGATGTTGTAATCCCTGAATTAGCATGCAATTACTGAAGTTACTGATCATTTTAGACTACTCTCTAATTTCAAGAACAGCCTCCTCGACTCATTTATTTAGATAAACAACTGTGATGGTAGAATACCTGTAGCTTGTAATAGCAATTTATTTTGATTTAAGCATCAATTTTGTGCTGTTATCCAATTGGTAAAGCAATATTTTTTTTTTGTACCCTTTTAACTAAAGTAAATGTGAAACATTAACACTGTTAATCTGCAGATTAGCATTCTGTTGTATTGGAGAGTAAAATTATCCTTGTAATTGCATAAGATTTAGCATTTTACCAGTCTTGTACATTCCAGCCCTTGGCTTTAAATTTAGTTAGAAGGTCAGTTTGAACAGGAGTTTTCACATTCTTGATAACAAAGTGTGGAGCTGGATCTCGGATTCTGCAGCATCTGCAGTTCCCATTATATCTCTTCTCACATTCTTTGTTGCTTCAAATTGCAGAATTTAAACACACAATAGCCCCCCCCCCCTCCGTGTACACCCCACACCCCACACCCCACACCCCACACCCCACACCCCACACCCCACACCCCACACCCCACACCCCACACCCCACACCCCACACCCCACACCCCACACCCCACACCCCACACCTACAACCTGATGAGCTGGTCACTTTGGCTTTCAAGTCGGAAAACCAGCTGCTGTCCTCCCCTCCAGGCAGACAGGTTAGCAAGTTGAGGCCACGTAAAAGCCTAAATTGGTGGCAATCAAGAAGGTCACCCATGGACCTTCTTTCCCAGTACTGAATTGTTGAAGTGGTTAAAAGTGAGCAAGTATATCTCTGGAACTGACTTACCCAACTATTTGCTCTTTGCTGTGAGAGTTGGACAGAGTTTTGTTTGACTCGTGTAAGACTTCAGAAAATTTTGGAAATGTCTGTTACTTGGTAAGCCTCCAATGTTTTTACCAGCATTCAGTGGCCTCCTACTGAAATCCCTCTCAATTTTGGTCCCACTATATCTGAATGGTTTTGAATCCAGTACACTTCTAACAACACTTTGTAAAAACTAGAAACAGAAGAACAGAAAGAAAGGCATTGACTTTTCATTTCTTCCTTATCTGGTGATGGCAACTTGTAAATAATGAATAAACTTCTCTAACCAAAAGGAGTTCAACTTTGATTTGGTTACAAGACTTACTGGATCCATGTTAACAAGATATGACAGTGATATGAAAGCAAAAGTTCAATGGGATGTAAAACAGGACCGCATGGTGGCTTCACAGTTTTCGATTCCACCCTCAGGTGACTGTCTCTCCCACGCAGGTTTGCTCCTGGTGTTTCTGTTTTCTCCCACAGCCCAAAGATATGCAGGTTAGGTGGATTGGCCACATTAAATTGTCCCAAAGTGTCCAGGGATGTGCAGACTAGGTGGATTAGCCATGAGAAATGCAAGATTACAAGGGATAGGGTAGGAGGTGGGGCTGGATGGGATGCTTTTCTAAAGGTCGGTGTGGACTTAGTGGGCTGAATAGCCTGCTTCCACACTGTAATTCCCAGTATCCCATTTTGTTCTGTGGCAATGACCAGTTTCTCACGCAGGTGATTAGGATTTATGGTTATCTGATCAATGTGATTAGTCATCGCAAGTCATTGGATTGTTTCTGCATTTGAATTTTCACCTGTCCCAATACTACTGTGCATTGCTTGCTGAGCCTTGTGAGCCCAGCTTCTGCAGGAAGGCCGAATGCAGTGTCTAAGGGGGAAAAGTCAGATTGTTACAGCATTGGGTGGATGGTAGGGGAGTTTGGGGAAATGTGCCTCCTTTTTTTTACAACACTAGCTGCTATAAGATAAGTTTAAATGCGCAGTGTGAATATAAGTCAATGGGTTAATGAATGATGAAATGAATGGTGAGGAGAGATTGAAGTATATGGCTGTAGTAAGTGGGTAGGCTGGCAGATGGGTGACTGGAGAGATGGGTCAGGAGGCATTGTTAGTTAAAGTTAATTGGGTTGGTAAGTAGCTGGATGTTCGTCATATTTGAGGGGGGGGGGTAAAAATCACATGATGGTTGATCATGCTAGGGTGAAGTAGTTTTGGGTAATATCCCAATGCATGTGCCAGGTCATAGATCTGCTGTATAGATTAAGTTTGCAACTCAAAATCATAGTTTTATTCAATATTCCTGAGATCTTGGCATTTTCTGCTTGAACCTTTACAACTTGTTAAGCCATTTCAGAGACCACTTGAGAATCAGTTACATTGCTGTACATCCGAAGTCACATGTGGGTCAGATCAGGTAGGGATGGCAGATTTCCATCCATAAAGACCATTGGTCAACCAGAACTTTTTTCCTTGACAACGATTGAGGTGTTTCATGATCATCGTTATTGACCTAAGTGCTTTATTCCAAATTTATTTATTAATTGAGTTTAAATTCCATCATGACAGTTCTTGAACTTGAACTGTCATCTTCAGGCCTTAGGAATACTAGTCCAGGAATATAACCACCACATTACTATGCTCATAAAGTGCCTACAATACAATAAAGGATGCTCAGCTCATCAAGTCTGCACTGATTCTCCAAACAAAATCCCATTGTATTCATTCGCCATAGTTAATTAGGCTAGTCTGCACTTTTCTGGACATTACTGGGCAATTTAGCATGGTCTGCACGTCTTTGGAACTATGGGAGGAAACTGGAACACCAGCAAAACCCACAAAGACACGGAGAATGTGTATACATGACTGCAATTGAACCTAGATCCTTGACTCTGCGAGGCAATAGTGCTAACCAGTGAACCATCGTGCCATACTCTAATGCTGTATAGAGTTCAGCTCCAGAATAATGTTGAAGTTTCTCACCACTATAAATCATTTTCTGCAAAGGTGAAATGTATATGGTGTTTATAGTATCTAGTTCTTTAGCATGTGCTAATGATGGTAGACAAATCAATGTGCGGGGACTTTGTTTCACAATAAAAACTACACTGCATAATTTCCCTTTTACTGACATTGATTCTTTTCCAACAACGTCAGCAAAACTTACGTGTAAAATACATTGAAAGCTATGAGAAATGCAATAATGTTTAAATGATAGCGAGATCTTCTGCTTCGGTAGGTTGCGAGTTTGGGATAATGGCGACATAGACAAAATGCTGCTGCCTTCCCATCTCCAGCTGAATTAAATTTTGGGCAGGAAGAGCCATGATTGACCCTCCATTTCTCCCCACCCCCTGCCTTTACCAATTAAGGATCTTAATTGGCCAATTAACGATGACTTGAGGGACTTGCCCAGTGGCACCATGCAACTCGCCCAGTTTATCTTGCGGTTGTCATTTCAAGGTGACAGTCACATCTGGGGTCCTCCTTAATTCTGGGACTCCACCTCTGTTAGCAGCCACAGCCACCCCTATTACGCTGCCAAGTCTAAGGGCTGCTGGCTTCTGATTGGCTGGCAGCTGTTGCTGGGCGGAATCTCTCCACTGGAGTTTTGATTTCAGTGGAAGCCCTCAGCGCTGCCTGATTGGAATGCAGTTGGTGGGCCGTCCCCGAAGAGAGGAAGCCTTGACATCCCACCAACTCAACACCTTGTGAGGCCTCAAAGTGAGACCGCTTGATGTTTCTCATCATCGTATAGAATAATATAAAACGAGCACCATTTTGGATAGATTGGATTTTGGTGGTAGATCGGTATGAACATTAATGGTGAATGTAAACTGAGTCCCACTAGTGCCTGCCCAAGATAACCTATTCCTTTGTTTCAGAGTGCATTCATTCTTGTGCACCTTTTATCAGATCAGTTTTCCTCTGCAATGATTGTATTCTTCCATTCAGATTGTAAATTCTTTTTGTCATTGGTGACAGGAATTTTCCATTTTCTCGACATTTCAATTGGAAATATTTCCTCCGTTAAGTGAAATGAAAGACAACTTCACAATGGCTAGAAATAGGGCTACATTGAGAGCTTGTAATTGTAATCACAATTACCGGACCTATTGCTGCCTATTATGACTAAATGTTTAGTCAAAAGGGATTTAAATGAGTCTCCGTATTAAATGCTGCAGTGGGAAGTGCTCTGACAGTTAGCCACATGCTAAGTTGTGAGCTGTAGCCAAGCTGCTAGGGAAAGGACTTTACAAACAAAGAAGCAAAAATAGTTGGAACCTGGATCAAGCATAACTCCTGGCATTTGTTCAAGAGCACAAACATCGACCATCATTGAGCTTTCTGCTCAACTCCTCAGCTCAGGAATAGGGTGTTTTGGAAGACCTGATAGCACACCACTCCCTTTTCTGTTTTTATTTCTGTATCATGGTCAGTAGACCTTTTAAGAGACAAGTTTGCCATATTGTGGTAAACACTTGAAACATGACAATCGACTGGAATCATGCTCCTTTTTTGAAAATTAATAGCTTAATTTTAACCCAGACACTTTTGTACCTGAGGAATGTAATATTTACAAGTAATAGTTAGTTGTAATAAACGTCTGGCCAAGCAGCATCTCAGGAGCACAAAAGCTGACGTTTCGGGCCTAGACCCTTCATCAGAGAGGGGGATGGGGAGAGGGAGCTGGAATAAATAGGGAGAGAGGGGGAGGCGGACCGAAGATGGAGAGTAAAGAAGATAGGTGGAGAGAGTATAGGTGGGGAGGTAGGGAGGGGATAGGTCAGTCCAGGGAAGACGGACAGGTCAAGGAGGTGGGATGAGGTTAGTAGGTAGCTGGGGGTGCGGCTTGGGGTGGGAGGAAGGGATGGGTGAGAGGAAGAACCGGTTAGGGAGGCAGAGACAGGTTGGACTGGTTTTGGGATGCAGTGGGTGGGGGGGAAGAGCTGGGCTGGTTGTGTGGTGCAGTGGGGGGAGGGGACGAACTGGGCTGGTTTAGGGATGCAGTAGGAGAAGGGGAGATTTTGAAACTGGTGAAGTCCACATTGATACCATATGGCTGCAGGGTTCCCAGGCGGAATATGAGTTGCTGTTCCTGCAACCTTCGGGTGGCATCATTGTGGCAGTGCAGGAGGCCCATGATGGACATGTCATCTAGAGAATGGGAGGGGGAGTGGAAATGGTTTGCGACTGGGAGGTCCCCCCCACCCACTGCATCCCAAAACCAGTCCAACCTGTCTCTGCCTCCCTAACCGGTTCTTCCTCTCACCCATCCCTTCCTCCCACACCAAGCCGCACCCCCAGCTACCTACTAACCTCATCCCACCTCCTTGACCTGTCCGTCTTCCCTGGACTGACCTATCCCCTCCCTACCTCCCCACCTATACTCTCTCCACCTATCTTCTTTACTCTCCATCTTCGGTCCGCCTCCCCCTCTCTCCCTATTTATTCCAGCTCCCTCTCCCCATCCCCCTCTCTGATGAAGGGTCTAGGCCCGAAACGTCAGCTTTTGTGCTCCTGAGATGCTGCTTGGCCTGCTGTGTTCATCCAGCCTCACATTTTATTATCTTGGAATTCTCCAGCATCTGCAGTTCCCATTATCTCTGTAATAAACGTCTGTTGGATTTCTCAATACCAAGATATTCGGGATGTAATTTCAGGAGAACAACAAGCATTTTTGCACCAGGTAAAACACATTATTGGAGTCAAAATCACACAGGGGACTTTAAAAAGACAGGGAGGAAGATGAATAAATGGACAAGTATATCAATGTAGCATACCTCCAGCAGAAAAGTTTGAATGTGCTGGAACTATGTATAAACAATACTAACAAACTAAACTAAAACTGAAAATCATCATTTGAAGAAAGAAAACACAGGCTAAAGCTTTGGTGTGGACCATTCTTCAGGATACACCTAGCTCAGGCATTCAAATGGCCAGAGTCATTGCCAGACTGTAGACTGGAGTTGCAAAGCAGGGCCCTGCAGACTATCACACTCCACAGATTACATGAGAATTGTCCTTGAAACTGAAGATTCAGATGGGCAATCCCCCTACATCTGGGGTCATTGCAAGAAAAAGGAGGGTTCCATCAAGTTAAAGATTACTTTTGGAAATGTTAGGCAATTAAAAAAGCAGCCTAACTCCTGGCTAACTGTTACACTGACACTGCACATGCCAGCCTGACTATCTCCCACAAGCCCTTACACCAGTAGGACCCCGACAACTACCACCTACTGACTATATTTCCTCAAAGCAACAGGTTTTCCCATCTGCCTGAGCCCCCAGGATCCAGAAAAACCTTATCTACAGTGGGCTGGAGTTTTGGGATTGTGGGCCACTCCTTACCCTCTCTCCCCGTGACCCCAAATCAACGCCCCCAGCCCTGGCCACCCACCTAACCATCTCAGGCAACTACTTCACCAACACCTTCCAGCCCAAACTTAATTTCACCTGGACTATCTCTAACACCTCCTTCACCTTCCTGGACCTCTCTGTCTCCATCTCAGGCAACCGGAGAAACCGATATCCATTTCAAGCCCACTGACTCCCACAGCTACCTTGAATACACCTCCTCCCACCCACCTTCCTGCAAAAATTCCATCCCCTATTCCCAATTCCTTCTCCTTAACCGCATCTGCTCCCAGAATAAGGCATTCCACTCTTGTACACCTCAGATGTCCTCGTTTTTTCAAGGACCACAACTTACCCCCGACAGTGGTCGAGAATGCCGTTGACCGTGTCTCCCGCATTTCCCGCAACTCATCCCTCATACCCCGTCTCCGCAATAACAACCAAAAGAGAATCCCCCTCATCCTCACGTACCACCCCACCAACCTCTGGATCCAACGCATCATCGACCGACACTTCCGCCATCTGCAATCTGACCACACCACCAAAGACATTTTTCCATCCCCACCCTTGCCTGCCTTACAGAGAGACCACTCTCTCTCCGTGACTCCCTTGTCCGCTCCACACTCCCCTCCAACCCCACCACACCTGGCACTTTCCCCTGCAACCGCAGGAAGTGCTACACCTGCCCCCACACCTCCTCCCTCACCTCCATCCCAAGCCCCAAGAAGACTTTCCACATCAAGCAGATGTTCACCTGCACACCTGCTAATGTGGTATACTGCATCCGCTGCTCCCGTTGTGGCTTCCTCTACATCGGGAAAACCAAGCGGAGGCTTGGGGACCACTTTGCAGAACACCCACTCTCGGTTTGCAATAAACAACTGCACCTCCCAGTCGCGAACCATTTCAACTCCCCCTTCCATTCCTCAGACGACGTGTCCATCCGGGGCCCATGCAGTGCCACAATGATGCCACCTGAAGGTTGCAGGAACAGCAACTCATATTCCGCTTGGGAACCCTGCAGCCCAATGGTATCAACGTGGATTTCACAAGCTTCAAAAATCTCCCCTCCCCCTAATGCATCCCAAAACCAGTCCAGCTTGTCCCCACCTCCGTAACCTGTTCTTCTTCTTCACCTATCCCCTCCTCCCACCTGAAGCCGCACCCCCATGTCCGACCTACTAACCTCATCCCACCCCCTTGACCTGTCTGTCCTCCCTGAACTGACCTGTCTCCTCCCTACCTCCCCACCTACACTCACCTTTACTGGCTCCATCCCCGTCTCTTTAACTTGTCTGTCTCCTTTCCACCTATCTTCTCCTCTATCCATCTTCGATCCGCCTCGCCCTCTCTCCCTATTTATTTCAGAACTCCCTTGCGCTTCCCCAGTTCTGATGAAGGGTCTAGGCCCAAAACGTCAGCTTTTGTGCTCCTATGATGCTGCTTGGCCTGCTGTGTTCATCCAGCTCTACACCTTGTCATCTAGCCTAGGCACTCCATTGTTTACACTGAACACTACTTCGCTGAAACCCTATCCAGAAGTCACCCTAATTCTGAAACCAATTGTCACCCTGACCTCATGGCAGCTGTAAGGGTGGCTATCTGTACCACTGGATATTTAAATCTTAGAGCATGGTCACTGACTGCTCTAAAAAGGAGCATCGCTTGACTTCCCCTGACAACACTGTACCACAGGGGAACGGTGTTTATTTCAGCTATGTTCCACATTTCTGAAGGAGCTAGGATGAGAATTCCTGGAGGGAACTGTGCAACTCTCGATGAACTTAAAACAATAATGAGTGAAATAGCAATCCACTCATTGGAATATCCGGGCCACTGTTCTAACAAAGACTTCCACAACTGAAACATTAGTATTGCTCCAGATTTTGATTGATCTGTTGTGTACTTCCAGAATTTGCTTTTTTTGATATGCCTTTTCAGTGTTCTTAAAAAAAACTTCTGCCTCATCGCTGGCATTTGTGCTGGCTCTGATTTTTTTTTTCCAAGGCTTCGTTCACTCTTGTTTGAATTCTGTGCTGTTGGTCAGAAGATGGCTGTGTAGCTCAATTAATGTTGTGTGGTAGGAGCTGAAAAAAAGATCAGTCTTCTCATGTCAGAAGGGAAGTTATTTACTTCTTACAAACTGACGGAGAGGCACTGCAGGGGCTTCATTTATTTCAGTTCAGAATGTCATTGTCATCTAATGCGGAGTGACTTCTGCATGCATTTTAGTCTCATTCTCATGATCTTTATTATGCAGGATGGCTGCTTAAGTACTAGCTGGGTTAATTTGCTGTGTAGAGAAATAGAAATTTTTATCCTTCTTGTGAGACTAAAACGTGAAGAATTGTTGCTTTTCCCTTGCTTTACTCTGGAATTGTGAGTTTTTGGCACGGAATTTTCACTGTAAAATAATTTGTTTTATTTGTAAGTGCAAACAGTTGTCTTTTCCATAGTGTTCTTTTGTAATACCTGTGTCAATATGGTAATCATTGCACATCCTTGTCTGCTGAGGTAGATGTAGCAGTTAATGTAATTCAGTAGCTCAGCTTTATGGGAAACCTATATACACAATGGGTAAAATCTACCTTGTCGCAGTAAATTTTATAAATACGTTATTTTGGGTTGACTTTAGTAAATCATTAAATGCAAAACAGAGTGGTACCAGCCTTGCACCTGAATAGTCACAATATACCCTTCGTATTTTACGTTATCAATCATGCATCAGTCGCTAAACATAAAAAATATTTTGTTTAATGCGGTATTTTTTTATCCTATCGTTTTTCCATGTTATTTTAGTAATGTACAGTTAACATAATAGGATATATAAAATGTGTTGCTAGGTTACAAAGAGCTTCAGAATTTAAAGAGCTAAGTATTTTTCAAATCTACAAGATTCATGAAAGATGTCAGAGGATGTATGCAGTAAAATAAGAACCATAAATTACTGGTTTAATGTGGAATAAAAAAGCCTGAAGTAAAATATCGTTGCTGTGAGCAAATTCACCCATCAGATACTCCGCATCAAATGCATCAACTAATGACTTTCTCTAAAGATTCTTGGAATTAATTTGTGCTGCCAAAGCAAAAGCAAGAATTTAAAAAAAAATAGAGCACACAGTCTCAGGAAGCGTCAAGTGCAATGAATGATGAAGTACTCTTCATAGCAGCCAATTCCATTCCAGAAATCCCTGTAGTGCAGGAAGCTTTAAAGCTAACGCAGCAAATTCAGCTATCGTGCGGTACAGTATTAATGATTTATGCTCGTTGCACCATTGCTTTTGTTCACTGGCAGAGCCCAGTTCTGCTAATAAAGGAGTTTTGAAAGGGTCCCCGTGTGCAGAGCAGTTTTGCTTAAAGCAGTGATGTTGTCATTATAAATCAGTAGAATTTAGCAGTTTGCAATGTTTCTGCGATTTGTTGGAGGTTTTTTAAATCTACTTCATCGAGACACTGAAATATTTTCATTGTGTTTCTATGAACAATAAATGAAGTGGTGGATGAGACCTATTTTGAATGTTTTAAGGTTGATTGGTTTAACTTAAAGCAGTGCTGGTTGTCCATTTGTTTCTCCTTCACTTTTTTTTCACTTTATCATACGGTTTATGGAGATGAGCAGAGCGATGTTTCATTTGCATAAAGAGATGCAGATATTACCAGATAGTGTTTTTTCTTCCGAAATGAAGAGACAGTAAAATATTGTGTTTTGAGCAGATGTTAGCACGGAAAGAAAAATGAAGATTTATATTTGCTTCTCTGCAAGTGGACACCAACATGAATATTTAATGATGATAGCCCAACACTTTCTTCTGAAAAAAAAAATCAGTTTCTTATAAGAACAGAATTTGCATTTGCACAGTGTCATTGTAATCAACTTTAAATAGTAAGGAAAACAAAAGTTTGTGGTTTACATTCAGTAGAAATAACAGCATGTGAATTGTTTAATGGAATTTCTTAATTTGTTTTTTTAAAAATGTGCTTTAATGCACTTAGTGGACAGAAAATTCTATGATTACACAGGGGCATTGCACATTCTTTTGATAGGTTTGAATAATTAATGAGATTGCTGTCTAACTTCCGATGCCATTAAATCTTAAGCATTTTATTTATTATTATGCTGCCTGTATTTTAGAACCACAAGGAATCTGATCTGCAAGAAAATTATTCCCCCCCCCGCCCAAATCTCCCAACCCCCATACAAGGGTGCTGTAATGTTTTTGACTCTCAGTGAGGATACCAGGCCACAGCACTGGAAATTACAGACTATATGAATGCAAATTGGATTCCTAAAGCGGCCAAGTGTACGTATTCTTTGCTCCTTTGTAAATTGCAACACTGCTGGAAGGTGGCTGCAATTTAACTGTAAACTGTGATTATTTTTCTTGGTGATTTAATGTCCAGACCTCCAACTAGAACTGAAAGACACATGCCAGGAGTCAAAAGGAAATTTCTGGCCATTTCTGCCATAATGCTGGCAGTACAGCTATGGCATGCGCCACCATTTATGGTGCAGAAATTCCAGGATGGCATCAATGCCATCTGTCAATATATGTGCCGTGCAGCATTATTCACTGAGACCTGGCACTGCAGAGATCTCAGCAAAGATGTTGAGTAGTTATTTATCTTGGCTCCTTTCATCCCGTTACATGAACCGTGAGAAAAGCAAGTTTGTTGATTTTGTCATCACTGTGATCAACTTAGACTTGGCGATGAAGGGATCCAAGTCAGTATTCAGTTGCTCAGTAGGATGCTTGGGAGAGGAACTTGATTTGCAATTTTCTCCTCCTTGGAGGTGCCAGATGTTGAGCTAGAAGTTCCTTTTAGGGACCTTCTCGATTTGCCAGAAATTAAAACAATTTCCAAGCAGAAAAATTGGCTGGTTTCTTGGTCACCTGATCTGGTTGGATGGGCCAACTGGGAGCAGGTTTCAACTAAGTGATAACCACTGACAGCCACATCCTGCATCTCCTTAATCTCCTTGCATGATCTCCACCTTGTGAGATCTGAAAGAAAAAGACATATCTTCTTACAGTTGGATGTCTGCTTCAAACTGATCCTTCCGTTGATTGGCCAGCCACTTCTGGTGATGTTAGACTTCAGCATTGAATCCTATGTCTTGCTGAGAAGTTCTGACTGATCAGCTTTGAAACATTTCTCGTAGAGCTCAGTTGGTGAGTTTTCTCATTGGCGGTGGAGATTAAACTGCTATTGAACATGACCGTGCCTTGACTTTAGGCTACTAAAGGGAGAATGTTTGCTTTGTCCTCGGAACTTCATTGAAAACTTAAGTCCCAACTAAGTAACAAAGTAAGTATTTTGGTCACCAAGCATTATCTGATTTTCTCCCATATGTTGTAATTTCTGTGTTAATATTTATTGAGTTTGTGTAGTGTAAGGATTTAATTGGTAATGAAATAAAGCTAAGGATGCCACATAGATTGGGAGATAATCCCTTGCATTTGGGCCTGTGTTTAATATCGATTTTTCAAATTTATGCATTTCCAGTATATAAACACTGATCGAAAACCAACTTGGCATTTTGTCTGTACTAAGTTACCAAGGCCCACGTTATCAGATCAGATGTTTGATTGGAATTTTAGCCATTGTTTAGGCATTTACCTGGTAAAAATGTAGAGGAGGAGCGGGGCCAAAGAAAGGAAGGGTAGAGGATGTGATTGATTTGCTGATTATGTGCTTTGCATCTGTCATCAGCAAGTTGCCAGAGTTGTAGTGAAAAAGCAACTAACTGAGATACTGATTGGCTAAAAATGGATCTGGAGAAGAAGGTGAAGAATGAGCAGAGATGCTATAAATTAAATGGCATAATTCTAAAGGAATTACAGGTTAAGAGCGACCAGGGATTTATGTGCTCAAACTGGTGTAAGTGGCAACCCAGGATGAGACCTAGTTTAAAAAGTTGTCTGCTTGGAATCCTAGACTTTCTAAATTGAAGCACACAGTACAATAGAAAAGGGGTTCTGTTTTATTTTTATAAAACATGGATTTGGTTTGAGTTGGAACGTCATATCATTATCTGGGTATCACACTCAATGAAATGATGTGATGACATGTTGGAGGGCATGGAAGAGTGGTTCCAGAGCTGAGGAGTATGATGGTAGATTGAAGATTGGATTATTTTCCTTCTAGAAGATTATGTTGAGAGGAGGTATGCTAAAGATGTACCAAATCATGAAAGTCTAGATAAAGTTTAAAGACCGTGTCACTTCTTTTTTTGACATGATTATGGACAAAACTGGGTGGGGGGGGGGGAAGATATTCCTTTAAACTAAGGACTATGAAAGGAGTTCTAAAAATACTCTATTATTACTCAGTAAATTTTTGCCTTGTTCACGCATTGGGAGGAAGATGCTGGAGGCTCATTGGCATCATGGCAGTTGTTTAGAGCAGTTTAACCTAGAGACAGCCTATTGATTGGTTTTTCAATAAGGACTTCTGTGCGGTTCAGGAGTCATCAGCATGACAATAGCTCTCTGATTGGCTCCTGGGCAGGCAGACAGCTTGTGCTTGAACAATACAAAGGAAGAAAGCCTCCAGACTTTAAAAGGGCAGTATCTCTCTCTTCTTACAGAGAAGTAAAACAGAATTAGAAGGCAGCTTGCTGTTTTCACTCACTATTTACCAACTAGCTGCTGCTTTTGATCAGTTGCAGAAAGACTGAGCAAATAATGGACCAACCACCTTGCATCCGAAAAGATTTGGAAAGAAGAAGAAAAACCTCGGCGATCAGAGGATGTAAATTGGAATCTCACTGAATCATGGGGACTAGTGCTTTTGAGCTGTGTTCCTCCTTATTTTTCCTCCACCCATGACACCAGTTTTATTTTTGTCAATGTCTGTCTGCATGTGTATGCAGCAGTTTAAGAAGGATTTGAGGTTAAGTTAAAGAATTATAAAGTGATGTGGTGTATATGGACTTCAGTAAGGCATTTGATAAGGTTCCCCATGGTAGGCTCATTCAGGAGGAATGGGATACAGGGGAACTTAGCTGCTTGGATACAGAATTGGCTGGCCAACAGAAGACAGCGAGTGGTAGTAGAAGGAAAATATTCTGCCTGGAAGTCAGTGGTGAGTGGAGTTCCACAGGGCTCTGTCCTTGGGCCTCTACTGTTTGTAATTTTTATTAATGACTTGGATGAGGGGATTGAAGGATGGGTCAGCAAGTTTGCAGACGACACAAAGGTCGGAGGTGTCGTTGACAGTGTAGAGGGCTGTTGTAGGCTGCAGCGGGACATTGACAGGATGCAGAGATGGGCTGAGAGGTGGCAGATGGAGTTCAACCTGGATAAATGCGAGGTGATGCATTTTGGAAGGTCGAATTTGAAAGCTGAGTACAGGATTAAGGATAGGATTCTTGGCAGCGTGGAGGAACAGAGGGATCTTGGTGTGCAGATACATAGATCCCTTAAAATGGCCACCCAAGTGGACAGGGTTGTTAAGAAAGCATATGGTGTTTTGGCTTTCATTAACAGGGGGATTGAGTTTAAGAGTCGTGAGATCTTGTTGCAGCTCTATAAAACTTTGGTTAGACCGCACTTGGAATACTGCATCCAGTTCTGGGCGCCCTATTATAGGAAAGATGTGGATGCTTTGGAGAGGGTTCAGAGGAGGTTTACCAGGATGCTGCCTGGACTGGAGGGCTTATCTTATGAAGAGAGGTTGACTGAGCTCGGTCTCTTTTCATTGGAGAAAAGGACGAGGAGAGGGGACCTAATTGAGGTATACAAGATAATGAGAGGCATAGATAGAGTCGATAGCCAGAGACTATTTCCCAGGGCAGAAATGGCTAGCACGAGGGGTCATAGTTTTAAGCTGGTTGGTGGAAAGTATAGAGGGGATGTCAGAGGCAGGTTCTTTACGCAGAGAGTTGTGAGAGCATGGAATGCGTTGCCAGCAGCAGTTGTGAAAGCAAGGTCATTGGGGTCATTTAAGAGACTGCTGGACATGTATATGGTCACAGAAATTTGAGGGTGCATACATGAGGATCAATGGTCGGCACAACATTGTGGGCTGAAGGGCCTGTTCTGTGCTGTACTGTTCTATGTTCTATGATCATTCATATTTTATCTGTCTGTGATTGGAGTTGATCAACTTGTAATAAGTAGTAGTTTCTTGTTAAGTACAGAAACTGGGTCAATGTTTTCATGAGACCTGAGTTTATCAGATAGGGGGTTTGATTAAATGGTTAACTTATGTGATGAATCTGGAAGTAGGGGCTTCTTGTATCAGTACACATTCCCAAGTGGATTGCTGTCAACTTTGGTGGAGAGGTTGAGAAACAGAGGGCACATTTTCATGGTGATCGGCAAAAGTACCAACAAGAACATAAGCACTCTCTGGCTAAGAATATATTACCTTATGTTCTGGAATGCATTGTCTGAGAGTGTCATGCAGGTGGATTTAATTGTGATTTTCAGAAGGGCATGGGATAAATACCTGTAAGTGAAAACAATGTAAAGTTATGGGGAAAGGGAGTAGATCCAAGAGGTTATGGTGAAGCTGTACAAAACTCTGGTGTGGCCGCACTTGGAGTATTGTGTACAGTTCTGGTCACCGCATTATAAGAAGGATGTGGAAGCTTTAGAAAGGGTGCAGGGGAGATTTACTAGGATGTTGCCTGGTACGGAGGGAAGGTCTTACAAGGAAAGGCTGAGGGACTTGAGTCTGTTTTTATTAGAGAGAAGAAGGTTGAGAGGTGACTTAATTGAAACATATAAATAATCAGAGGTTTAGATAGGGTGGATAGGGAGAGCCTTTTTCCTGGGATGGTGACGGCGAGCACGAGGGGGCATAGCTTTAAATTGAGGGGTGAAAGATATAGGACAGATGTCAGAGGTAGTTCTTTACTCAGAGAGTATTAAGGGAATGGAATGCTTTGCCTGCAACGGTAGTAGATTCGCCAACTGTAGGTACATTTAAGTCGTCATTGGATAAGCATATGGACGTACATGGAATAGTGTAGGTTAGATGGGCTTGAGATTGGTATGACAGGTCGGCACAACGTTGAGGGCCAAAGGGCCTGTACTGTGCTGTAATGTTCTATGTTCTATGTTCTATGTAACCAGCTGAGTTGTTATGGCAAAGGGTTGGTACAGATTTAATGAGTTAAGTGACTATAATTTGTATTGTAACCACTGTGATATAAAGTGTGTGAGATTGACCTCAATGTTACCCAATGCCAATTTATAAAGAATGGATCCAGGGCAGGTGACTTCTGCATTGAGGAAGAAAGTCAGTAACTGTGATCCTTAAATGAAGATGTGTGCCTTCAACTGAACAAAAGATTTTCACTTCCCACTTTATGGCCATGATTCCTCAGTGGTTCTAGCAGGTAAATGAAGGAGAGAAGGGCTGGAAGCATGTGTTGTTCTTGCACTGTTTGTAGGCCAGGATGGAAAACATTGCTGTTCCCAAATATACCTCTACATGATTGAACCCCTCTCCCAACAATATTCATCCACTCTCCAGCACCCTACAATATTACGCTCTGCTGGCATTAGCTTCCTTCCAGGAAGGCTGTCAGTCTGTTGAGTCAGAAATCTGTTGAAACATCGAAAAAATGTCCTGCAGAATATCCAGGGATTCGATTCCCCTGTTGGAAAATCTTCACCCACCCACTCTCTTCTTCGCCTTTTGTAAATGGTTAGGAGTTATAGTTGGTGTCCGTGTTAAATAACCTGCTATTGGATTCAGTGTTGGCCTCAGTTCCTTCGATGTCTCTGACACTGCATGTACGATTTATGACCTACCACTGTGCTCACTGTAGCATTTTCATTTTTTCTGAGAAAATGTGGCATGGATTAACGAGTGGAAGATGGCAAGCATGTACTGTTACTACAGCAAATTCTGGGTCATTGCCGCAGATCTTTGACAACATGGAGATGTTTCACACTGTCAAATGGCATCAATTTTCAGATAGTATTTCAGTGTTAGTGTGATCAAAGATTGCGGTACATATTAAACAGAAATCTTTATTGCGAATATAGTGGCAGTTTTTTTTTGGAAAGCTTACCAGGTTATTTTGATCAATATTGTGTCTGTTTATTTGTATCAGGGTTTACGATTAATTTAGTCATGCCCATTGCCAGTTTCCTTTGACATGGAGTAAATTAAGGCATTGTAGCTATGATTTAGCTCAACAGTTTCACAATATGGGTTTTAAGTAGGATAATTTCATGATCTGGATGCCTCTTTACATATTTGCCATCTCTTCAGGATTGTCGCTACATCATCAGAATTATAGAAACATTCAAAGAAAGTGCAGAAATAGGCCATTTGACCGAATGATCCCACTCCAGCATTCAGCATGACTATAGCTGATCCTGTATCTTTACTGCCATACTCCCATGCTGTCACCCATCACCCCTTTCTTCCTTTAGTTTCTAAAAATGTGTCCAGTTCTTTTTGAAATAAATTCAGTGAGTTTGCCTCCACATCTTTCTGTGCTAGAGAATTCCACTGGCTCAACACTCTTTCTTTGAAGACATTTTTCCTCATTGAGTCCAAAATGGTTTACCACATATCCTGAGACTGTGACTCCTTGTTCTGGGCCAGGGAAATATCATCCCCACATCTCGTCTCCCTAACCTTGTCAGAATTTTATACATTTCAATGAGATTCCCTCTGATTCCTCTAAACTTCAGTGTATACAGACCCGGTTGACCTCATCTCTTGTTGTGAGACAAACCTCACATTGCTGTAATTATTCTTGTGAACCTTCATTGCACTGTTTAAATTTGCAAGTATATAAATCCAAAACCGTATGAGATACTCGAGGTATGATCTCACCAAGGCCCTATACTTGCTGCCACAAGACGACCTTGCATCAGTACTGAGACCCTGTTGCATTTGCTTTCTAACTAGTTGCTGCACTTGCATATTTGCTTTCAATGATGATACAAAGAACACCCAGGTCCCTGTGTACTTGCAAGTTTTCCTAGTCCATACTGAAAACAACCAGTGCTGGAGATCACAGCAGGTCAGTCAGCGTCCATGGAGAGACATCAAGCTCATGTTTCGAGTCTAGATGGCTCTTTATCAGACTGCAAAATGTTAGCTGCTCCCAGTGCATGGATGCAGCATAACCTGCTGGGATCTCCAGCATTTGTTGTTTTCCATACAGATTGCAGCATCTGCTGTAATTTGTTCCTACATTTCCTATTCTATCGCCATTTAAGGAATAGTCTGTCTGTTTCTTTTTTTCTCTACTGAAGTGGGCACTTATCTTTATTACACTGCATTTGTCATGTGTTTGCCCACTCACTCAACTTATCTAAATCACACAGAAGCCTTTGTTTTGTGTCATCTCACTGCTTAGAATTCCACCTAGTTTTATGTTGTCGGCAAACTTGGAAATTTAACATTTGTTCCAAATTGTTGATATGTATTGTGAATTGCTATGATTCGAGCACTGTTTTCTGCAATATGCTACTATTAACTGCTTTCCATTTTGAAAATGACCCATTTATTCCTGCTGTTTCCTATTTGCTAGGCAACTCTCAACCATGCCGGCCTTTTATCACCAATCCCATGCAATTTGACTTTTCATTATGATCTCTTGGGTGGGACTTGATCTGAAGCTTCCTGAAATCTACATCTACTGATTCTGCCTTTATCTGTTCTACAAGTTGTGTCCTCAAAAAAAGTCTCCACTAGGTTGACAAGCACTATTTTCCACTATTTGCCAATATTCAATCCGCTGGAACTGTTCCAGAATCCAAAGAATTTTGGAAGATGATAACCTTTGCATCCACTATTTCTATAGCCACCCCCTTTACTACCCTGGAATATAGATTATCAGGAATGAGGATTTAACACATTTCAGTCCCATTACATTTTCCAGCACTACATTTTACTAATACTAATTTTCTTCAGTTCCTCCTTCTGAAAAGACCTCTGCTTCCCTAGTACATCTGGAAAGAGTTTGTGTCTTGTGTGAGGGTAGAATTAAAGTAGTTAAATGCTCTGCTATTTCCTTGCTCTCCATTATCAATTCTTGTATTTAGACTTCCAAAAAGCAGCATGATCTCTTTATATTAATGAAGCAATGTGCCATTTCAACCAACAGCAGAAATGGCAATGTGAGGAGGAAGTGGAAAGGGATGAAGAGTTTGACATTCTGCCCCTTCTTTAAATGTTCTGCACTTGAAGCTTGCAATCTAATTGCCAAAACATAAGCAAATGTTTCCATTAAAGCACCAGGGAAAGAGGATACATCCTACCTAGCCTGTCAATGAATTGGGTCCTACAAGACTGCCAAACAATCTGGCAATTTCTGTCACTCGACTCCCAGGGAATTAGATACAGACCAGCATTAAACTGCATAAGAAAGAATACAGAACACTTCAGGCTGTCAAAGAAATAAAGGCAAACCTCAAATTAGAACCAAGAGAATGAGATGTGGGCATTGCTGAAAAGTGGTTCTCACCTATGTGGGGAAACTGTTGACTTCACCATCTAAGAAGCGATCTGACGAATAAATAAAAATTGGTTGCATTCTACAATAATGCTAGTTTGTTACTGAATGCAGTGAATAAATAAATACTTTTTTTGGCATAATGCCAGAAAAAGTCAGTTTAAGCCACTTTTAAACTCGAAGAGTTATTGAATATAAGAAGAAAAGGTATGGTTCACAGCTGCTGTTTGATGTAGTACAGGCACAAGGTACCAAAATATAATTGTGGCCAAGGCTATGCCTTGTCATTTGTCCTCTTGATAAATATGAGAGTCCTATTTTAGGGATCTTGGGCATACACTAGACCTTTGCGATGTCTATGCTAGTACTGTAATACCTCCTGAAGGACCCCATAAAGACATTAGGCTGCCATGAGTAAAGCAAGTTTCAGACCTTCAAAATTCTGTAGCGATTCCCACAGTCACCGAGCAAGATAAAGTTCATATTTTTTTCAAAATCTGTGAAGCCAACACTGCTATTGTAATTGTGATTGTGCCTCCCTCCAAATCCTGTAGCCCGATCCAACATCATGTACCTGAAACCTATTGTTGATTGGCTTATTTTGGTCTCTTTTGTCAGATACAAGGCAGGATTGTGTATCTCTGAGACCTGAGGACCTTTCCATTGAGCTTTTTGACTCTCAAAGCTGCAATTCTGTGTCAATAGACTATCCCAGTTTAGTCCCGAACGGTGTCCAAACTGCTGTGAGAAAAAAATGGCTGCAGGCCATCTCCTCATTGCCAGAGAACTGTGTCCTGATCCACGTGAACCATCCAGGAATTCAGATGCCCAGACCTCCAGAAAATCTGACACACGCACTGAAGCAAAATGGGCCATACTCTGTGAATAAAGCACAGGAACATTACAGAAGTTAGGCAGTAGTATTTTTATGGGCTTAATGGACACACCCAGAAAGTACACAGACACATATCCCACAGACAAATATCCTGTTATGTTCGAACAGAAACATTCACCAAGAAAACATAAAATAATCCAAAAGCCAAGTTTATTTTTAGGATATTAACATTCTTGCCTAGTTCATTCATGATTTGGATCTCATTCCAAATAATTAACAATGTTTTTGGTACTAGATTTGTTTCATGAAGGTAATTTTCATCTTGACTAACATATTTCACTGATCTGCTCTACCAGATTTCTGCTCATCTATCAGAAATATCCTCCAATGTTTGTTTCAACAGTTTGAGGGATCAAGCATATTCTGCTTTCAAATGTTGAAGCACAACCATTGCAAAGGATTACATAGAAAATGCAGCAGTCCTACTCAGTGTTGTCTCATTATATTTATCAATGCTTGCCAGTACTGCAGACACCGTTTTAATATGGATAGATCTGGAGCAGGTGTGTTTGGGGATGGTGAGAAATTCCCGAAAAAGTCCTCAACGTGAGGGCCAAGTCCCTTTTTAGGTTTAATAACAGGCTGCCCTCTTGATTGCCTGCAGAATTTTATTACCCATAACAGCTTCCCAATTTCCAACACATTTTCTGACTGTTCTTGAAGCTGTGCTGCACGATTCTGCTACAGTGCTGATATTTTCAATTAAGCACTTCTGGATTGCAAGATTAAGGCACAGGGCTGGGCTTCCTGATGTTTCCATATAGGTCATGGTCGGGGAGTTGAGGGTCAGCAGTTAGCTGCTGTTCGATAAGATTTTAAAAAGTGACAACAAGTCAAGTTTGGGCAAAGCCGGCTGACAAAAATTATGACATTGGTTGAACCTGGTTGCAATGCTCAAGAGTTTCAGTGACTTGACAAGCAGAAGCAGTGTGTACAGCTCCTCACCCCATCCTTAAAGCACCACAGTACTGTCATCGCACCTATAATCAACAAATCCCTGCCCTCCATCACATCATATAATCAGAAAGTTACTATGGAATCATTACTTGAAGGAAGACAAGCAATTCCTTTTTTCTTTTCACACCCACACCGTTTTCTGCCTGTATATAATCCCCAGCACTTAGACTCCCCATGGTTAAACTGGGTCACTAATATTAGTCATTTGCCACTCCCGTTGCTCTCAATACTGTCAATAACACTGTGGACATTATAGACAGACTCATCTGTTCAGCATCTCAGTCTGTCTAAAACTACTACTGCCAACAGTCCAGGTGTGAGTGACAACTTTCTTCGCTAAAACAGAACTTCACTGGTACAAGTAATAGCACAGCTACCTACCCCTTACTTAAATCAAAAGTTACATTTTTTTTTACCTTTTTGTGAGCCAGCACAGCTGATGTCCTCTGTTCGCTGCTGATTCAGGGTGTTTTGAATGTCAGGTTTATGTTTCAGTAGTTTACTCATTTTAATATCCAGCAGATATTAAAGGGGAAGGCGAGTGCCCAGTGGCTGGACTGTTAATCCAGAGAGCCAGATCATATTCTGGGGACCCGGGTTCGAATTAGTGCAGGCTACTTATAAGATGGAAAAGAAGTGGGTTGGGGGAGGGAATGGGTGGTGGAGTGGGCACATCCTTTGGGGGGGGGGGGGGGCGGCAAGGAGTTTCCTGTATGCTGCGGAAGCAATTTCCCTAGAGTGTTTGTTTCTGCACTGTATGGCTGTCATCTCCACGCCTCTTTCCCGTAATAAAAATAAATCAAAAGATGCTTACAAACTTTAAGTAAAAATAATAAATCTGAGGGGAAATAATGCATCCTCACCCCTGCAATACCCACCAATCACATAAAACCTGAAGCGAACTGGCAGATACCATGTGCTCCCTGTTCAAGTAGGCCTTGTGTTGATGTGTCACAGAAGAGAAGCAGGCACTTGAGTGCAATGACCCCCATTCACAGCCGATTACCTGGATCTGGTAATAATGCCATCAGCAGCAGACCCACAAGGAAGTCCAATAGACAATAGGTGCAGGAGTAGACCATTCGGCCCTTCGAGCCAGCATCACCATTCATTATGATCATGGCTGATCATCCACAATCAGTATCCTGTTCCTGCCTTATTCCCATAACCCTTGATTCCACTATCTTTAAGAGCTCTATCCATCTCTTTGTTGAAAGTATCCAGAGACTTGGCCTCCACTGCCTTCTGGGGCAGAGCATTCCATATATCCACCACTCTCTGGGTGAAGAAGTTTTTCCTCAACTCTGTTCTAAATGGCCTACCCCTTATTTTTAAACTGTGTCCTCTGGTTCTGGACTCACCCATCAGCGGAAACATGCTTCCTGCCTCCAGAGTGTCCAATCCCTTAATAATCTTATTCAATCAGATCCCCTCTCATCCTTCTAAACTCAACTGTATACAAGCAGAGTCGCTCCAATCTTTCAACATATGATAGTCCCGCCTTTCTGGGAATTGACTTCCTGAATCTACGCTGCACTCCTTCAATAGCAAGAATGTCCTTCCTCAAATTTGGAGACCAAAACTGCACACAATACTCCAGGTGCGGTCTCACCAGGGCCCTGTACAGCTGCAGAAGGACCTCTTTGCTCCTATACTCAATTCCTCTTGTTATAAAGGCCTGCATGCCATTAGCTTTCTTCACTGCCTGCTGTACCTGCATGCTTGCTTTCATTGACTGATGTACAAGAACACCTAGATCTCGTTGAACTTCCCCTTTACCTAACTTGACTCAATTTAGATAGTAATCTGCCTTCCTGTTCTGGCCACCAAAGTGGATAACCTCACATTTATCCATATTAAACTGCAACTGCCATGCATCTGTCCACTCACCTAGCCTGTCCAAGTCACCCTGCATTCTCATAATATCCTCCTCACATTTCACACTGCCACCCAGCTTTGTGTCATCAGCAAATTTGCTAATATTACTTTTAATGCCTTCATCTATTACATTAATGTATATTGTAAATAGCTGCGGTCCCAGCACCGAACTTTGTGGAACCCCACTGGTCACCGCCTGCCATTCTGAAAGAGACCCGTTTATCACTACTCTTTGCAAGTCCAGGTTACAGCTTCAAAGCTTGCGGAGTTGAATGAAGAATTACAAGCAGACACCCTGCTTTGATGTGTCATCAGCTCTCGTATATGTGTAACTGTGTGTGTGGTACTCAAGTCTCTCCCTCTGTGAGGGTACATCCTTCAGGAGAGCTACCTTCCAAGATGCTCCCTTCACCCTGGCTAGCTGCACTTCCACATCTGACCCCCAGGACCTGCCTGAGCTCAGTGACTTTGATCTTTGTCATGCCACTGCTTGCAGTCCCACCAATTGCCACTAGTGGGCACTGTTTCTGCCAAGGCTGTTGTTGAGCTGCCACTGTTAGAGGTGGCACTTCATCCCACTTGAGTGAGTTAGTGCGACCCACACCTCTGTGCCTGAAGGCTGCAGTATGGGCTTCTCCTGAGTGTGTCAGCTCAATCTCAGGGTGTCATGGAGCAAGTTCACAGGCAGTTATAGGCCTCTCGCTGCTCTGTTAAGAAGGACAAGAGAACATAAACGTCAGGCTCCCAGCAATGAGACCACAACAACTAGCCTCACAGAAGCATATGTATGTGGTTTTGGAAGCCATAGTAAATTCTTCCATCACTGGCGGCAGTTTGCAATCAGTGTCTATGGTGTCATCTTGTACAGAATCAACAATCTACAAGTTACTTAGGAAATTGAGGCCACCTCCAGAAACTTGGCAGTTGGATCCCCACAATAGGAGATCCCTATCCCACCTCGACTCTGGCCAGTACCCTCCATATTGCCAGAAACAGTTGTGCCAGGATACCCTGGCAGCACCTGAGCTACTGCAGTCCGCAGCCTGCACGCCATGACCCACTATAATAAAGGGCCATGAGCATTGTGAGAGTGTCTTCAGGGAGAAAACAGCCTTCTATCAACTCTACTCTCACCACCAGGATAGCACCATTCAGAGTAAGACCTCTATCTTAAAGCAGGATGTAAATGAGGGAACCATACTGATTCCTGACACTTCTGGCTGCAAGGCACTGATATTCTCCCTGTGCCTCCTGGTTTTCCTCATTTGATGGTTGCTGCTGCTGCTGTCATTTTATGCATACAGGTTTCTCTGCAATGCAGTATAATGTAGTAGGCAGAATGCCTTACCTTATTTGGGATATATTTCAGGAGGGCTCCTCAGTGTCCCAGACACCAAAAGCTTTGCCCCAGCAGTTGGTCTTAGTGCATTCTAAGGATCTTGGATGTTTGCAGGCTTCAGTAGTACCTGTGCTGCCTAGTGCTGCATTAGGCCCACTACATACGTTAACAGCAGATTTCTTCAGATGAATGTTTTGGCTCAAAGGAACCAAACTGTTGTCTTCTATCCCTCTCAGATTTGGATACTGTGGAATTGATGGACTGTAGATTACACAGATTTTATCCATCAGTGTTCTTGTGTCAGGCCTCTTGTTTTATCCTTTTCTGTTGGTGAATGTTGCTGGTTTGTCAATCATGCCTTGCACTTGAGAGAAGTTGCCACTGCTGAAAAAGTGCAAGCTTTGTCCTGTTGATTGCTTCGGTCTGTAGAACAGATGATAGACATAGAAAGGGTGCTTTGGTGGTCAACTTCATGCTGCTGTGCTTTGCTGTCAGTGTCCCTACAACAGCCTGAAAGAATCCATTGACTAACAAAATTCGAGGCTATTTTGACTGAGGGCTGACTTATCTTTTTTCTTCACTTATGGGATGTTTGAGACGCTGGTTGGGCCAGCATTTATTACTGATCACTAATTGCCCTTGAGAATGTTGTGGTGAGCTGCCTCCTTGTGAGCACTGTAGTCCGTTTGCTTTACCTAGACCCACAATGTCATGAGGGAGGGAGTTACACCATTTGGATCCAGTGACAGTGAAGGAACAGTGATGTATTTCCAAGTCAGGATGGTGAGTGGCTCACTGGACAACTTGAAGGTGATGGGTGTTTCCCATATATCTGCTGTCCTTGCCCTGCTGGATTCTGGTGGCCGTGCATTTGGGAGGGGCTCTCTAAGAAGTATTGGTGTATTCCTGCTGTGCAACTTGCAGATGCTGCTGAGCATAAGTAGAGGAAAGTGTGGATGTTTATGGATGTGGGCTGCTTAATGGAGTCCAGCTTGTTGAATGTTGTTGGAGCTGTGCTCATCCAGTAGATTACCGATCCTGTTGAACAAGATTGTGCTGCAGCCTGCCTGCCATGATTTTCATTTAAGTTATGTGAAATTGACTCTCGGCTTGCAGTTCTGGGTATTTGAATGGCTTCCTGCACACTGATGTTCCTGCTTTCTTCTCTGATGTTCAGCTGCTGATGGTGGGGCTCACTGAGGCCTTCTGTGTCTTTGTCAAATAAATTAATGATCTTTGACTGTCAATAATCTTTGTAAAATAGCTTTATCTTTGCCTTTATAAAAAGATGTATTATTCATTTTGCACAACAGTAAACTTATAAACAAAAGTGCAGATAAAAATTAATACAAGAACTGCAGACTCACTATGACCATTTCATTTCAAATGTTATTCATTATAAGGCAGTTGGAACATACTTTGTATATCATATTAATATTAATATATTTTATTCTTAAAGCTCAGATTAATAAGATTGATGTTTCATACTAATGGAGGTGAAGTATTTGTAGGTGTCCAAGCTCTAAATGTACAGGTGTACATGAAATGGACATTGAGTGTCAGAGATACTGTCAAGCCAAACTAAGAATAATATGTAGCAACTCCTGACTTAAGCTCTCACATGGAAGAACACATTTTTCCTTGAAAATGTATGCCAAAATAAATGTAAGTGGAGATGACGAACAAATGCAATAAGTATACCCGTCACCCCACAGTCGAATGGTTAAATTATGCAGACACTTTGGCTTCTCTCATGTATTTTATGCTTAAATACAGCTCAAACCTTCATTTGGGAACTCTGGCAGGGGGTAAATGAAATCTCTCTGTCTTTTGCAGAAACAGCAGAACATTGCAGTTTGGCACAGCATGATGTTTAAGAAAACATATTCTGTTTTAGTTTCAGGAGGTGGATCCATATAGAATGTGATGAGTATGTTTGTCGGTCGCATATTAGATTACAGTGACCTGCTTTACTGTTCAATCGGAATTGTCTGAATATGCCTTTTACGTCAAAAAGTAATAAACAGAACACTGGTTTGTCTTTCATCAGCTTGTAAATAGAAATACAGAATATGTAGAAAAGACAGGTGCTTGATCCATGGGGACAATATTTACCAGCAACACAGAATTATTTAGTGAGATATACAAAAGGGTCTTAAACTAACAATATTCTTTTGTTTCTCTGCCTTTCCTGTTGAGATATTGGTGAGCCTTTTGTGTGTATTGTGTGCACAAAGCATAAGAGAGGAGACAACTGGTCTATTGTTGCCCTCGTGCATGTACAGATTTAATGCGCTATTAAACAAACTATTCTGCAGAAAGAAGTGTGGTCTAGAATCTGCAATAAACCAGACGTAAATTAATCTTGGACAGTTCATAGCAGCTCTTCTCGTGAAGCTATTCCTGAAAAATTGCTTTGGTGGAGAAACACAAGCATTTACTAATGGGGCGCCGAGGGCTTTGCAGTTGCAAAACAATTTCTCTTTAAGTTATTTCTTGTTTAATTCTTTACTCTGTTTTATAGTCAAGGTAAAAGGTAAAGTCACCATAGTCCTGTGGGACCAGAGGGCTGCTCTTTCATTAGAGAAAAATAACCAATGGTGATTTAACCTGAGGGCACCATACCTCAGGCAAGAGGGGAGGTTGAGAAGTTGCTAACTGTTAATCTTAGCCAGTGCAGGAATCAAACCTACCCTGTTGGCCTCTCCCTGCATCGCAAACCAGCCAGTCCAGAAAGCTAACATAGAACACCTATGATTTCTTCCACATGGAATAGCTGGATTAGATATTTAACAACAGGGATGTGGAACCACAGTAGATCTTAACTATTTTGACTCATTATTGTATGTTTCACCAGGGTCAAGGTGAACCACTTGGCGGGTAGGTGGATGGAAGTGTTTGGGCCCAAGTCCACTGCAGCCACAGTACCATGGGGTCAGTCTGCAGCAGTGATCTAGTGAGGACAAGGTCAGGTTGAGGGGGAGGCCCAGGCTAACGTGAGGCCCGGAGGATTTCCTGGTCCTTGAGGGAACTTGCAAATTCTGTTCCTGAGTTTCCTGGTTCATGATCCATCTCCTGACGGATAAGCTTTACTGCTTCCCAGATCTAGCATCTGACTGAAATAGAAACTCTGGTCCTTGTGACAACATAGGGCGCAGATCTGCACAGTGAAGGTGAACTTGCCATTGTTCAGAAAACAAAAAAGCAGGTAAATGTTTCTTCTCATTTCTTTTGCCCACAGAGGGATGTTGCAACTGGGGACCGGTGTTTCAGACACTTTCTCAATCTTATGAATGTATTCTTAGGATTTGTTTTAGGCATAGAGACAAATGGATCTGAATTTTTACAGCTGGTGCAGTTAATGTATCTATCATTTCAAAGCAAAATGAACTTCCAAATTAGATTGATAAGTAATGGATCATGCACTTTATTTCTCCAACAGTTCTCATCCCTACTTCTGTTCCACTCTCCCCATAATCCAACTGCTAGTTGGTTACATGGGTAAATTTATTTTTGGATTCAAAACTTCTGATCCAGATGGAAACTGCTCCTCTGTGTGGTCCAAACTGAACATGGTGAGTAGTAGACAATCTCAAATGCCTGGAATTTGGCAAAAAACAGGAAATGAGTGGTCTGTAAATTGAGTATTGGACTATGCCATAGTCACTGGCCACTTATTAGTGGAACAGCCTTCAGCTATGTTCCGATAATTTAAGCATTTTCTTTTCTCTGAGAGCAGCTGTTAAAGTCAGCATTCCCCTTTGCATCATCCCAAAAGGAAAGAGGATTCAAGGAAAAAGCTAATTACCCATAATACATTGGATATTAACTGAAACTCTGCAGTGAAACATGAATCAGGAAAGATGAGATAAATAACAAACGTATAAATTACAAAAGAATTTCCACACATTAATACTTGACACAGAAATTCTTTACTGGTGTCCTTGTCTGAATGGCCAATATAGACGTCAGTAATGATTAACCATAGCAAAGATGATTAAAACTTGGAAGCATTGTCAGATTTCCAATTCAAAATTATTTTGCTGTCCAAAGTTTTAGATTTAAAACCTGGACCAGCAAGTAAATTTTCTTAATGTGCTATTAAATATAATAACTATAAAATAATGACATTGAATTTTCATTGTCTGTTGAATATGAAATGAAGTATTCATTTATTTAGCTTTTACTGGGATTGATTTAAATCTTTTTAGATGCCAACATTTAAATTGGAGGAAGTAAACTTTATTTAGCTTTCTGGGTTGAATTTGCAAAATATGTGCTTGAAAATGTGCTGAAGATTTGAAATAGTTATCTCATATTTTAGCTTCATTGCAATTTAAAAAAAAACACCAATTCAATGGCGTTATTTACTAATGTTCATCAAAATATCTCAGTATCTTTACACAGAATGTTAAATGAAAACTTCTCAAATTTAGTAAAGGCATTCGTGGTCTATCACTTAGTTACCTCTAAGTGTGTGTCTCTACATAGATTAAATAACTGATTTGATGCAAATATTTTGCTTGCAGTGTGTCATGATTAAAACACAGAAGGCCATTATTTTTGTGGCTTTTAGTTCTAGTGGATTTTTACTCTTAGCCTTATCAAATGGCAAGGTTGACAGTTTGGGATAGATAAAAGAGAGAATGAAGGATGTTTATTGCATTTTAATTGTTGTATTTTAATATGTCCAAAATATCTACTTAGATTTATGGTTTTCAGCAAACATTTCACAAGCTTATTTTTAACTAACCTGAAGGACTTCCACGCAGATAGTTAATTCTTGAGGGAATACATCATGTGCCGGGTGTAAAATCTTGATTGTGCATGACAATTTAGTTAAAAATGAAATGCATGAGAATTCTACCATCAAATTAAAATCCTTTAAATTGAAACATTTCATGGTGTTTTAACTTGAACGAGTTTCGCTGTCCAGGTTCTATACATGTCTGAACTTATCCAGTTCTTTGATAGTTGACGACATGCCACCCAATGATAGTCTTCAAACCAAAAAAGTCAGTAGCCAAGGAATCATTGGAAGTCATACTCAAGTCTCCAAAACAGAAAACTGTGAAGCATAACAATTTCTTTCATATTCTTCCGTTAGTAAGTAATTATCCTGCAGCAACAGCAATTCTGCAACATGCTAATACAATCTTATTTCCTGATTACTCGGCCATTTGCCTTTCTTATCTACAGCTCAATTCTGAATACATCTTTCACTATGGTTTCGAGAGTTCTGTCTGCTGACAACTGAGTCAGATCAAATTGACCCCCCAAAAAATCCCTGTAAAATTATTCTTGCCACCAGCCACAGTACCTCCCTGAAAGTTTTCCTGTGTCTTGAGTAAATGAGCACTGTTTAATCAAAGAAGTAAGAAGTGTTTGCAGATTGTGTTAACCATCCTTCTGCTACTGATTCTTTGATCTTATCGTAGACTTATCATAGAATCCCTCCAGCATGGGAATAGGCTCTTCGTCCCAACAGGTCCACACTGACCCTCAGAGCGTCCCATTCCCCTATAACCCACCTAATCGACACACTCTTGAACACTATGGGCAATTTAGCATGGCTAGTCCACCTAGTCTGCACATCTTTGGACTGTGGGAGGAAACTGGAGCGCCTGGAGGAAACCACGCAGACACTGGGCGAATGTGCAGACTCCACACAGACAGTTGCCTGAGGGTGGGATTCAAAAGTTATCTGGGTCTCTGGATTAATATTCCAGCAATATTGCAACTAGGCCGTCAATCTGCATTGTGCAGGGTGTTCCAGGAATGACCAAGAGACCATGCAACACATGTAGTCATGAAATTGATCTACATCAGCGTCACAAAGCATGACTGTTGACAGCTGGCAGTTAGCTTTTCATTATGTTCGATCTTGTTTCTATTGAGGTTCAGAGAACAGTACTTTAAACTGTTGACGGAAACTGTTTTCCTCATCTCCCTCTCAATTTTGTGTGGTTTGAAATGAAAACACCTGGCAATATGTTGTAAGGCAATGGAAAATAAACTGGCATGGAGAAAAGATCAGCTGTTGGCTTGCCAAGAACCTATTTGTCTAGCTTTGTGGAAGGGTCACTCAACGTTAGCTCTGATTTGTCTCCACAGATGCTGCCAAACCTGCTGAGCAGTTCCAGCACTTTTTGTTTCTGTTTCACAGCATCCGCAGTTCAGTTGGTTTTTATTTGGAATTGCCTATTTTCCACCCCTGAGCATAGAGAAATGCCACTTCCACCCCCCACAACCCAGTTAAAAATAATAGCATTGCAAGGGAGCAGCATTCATTCACTGAGGCCACTTTCTGTTATGTGTGATCAGAAATCAATTACAGCCAGCCTTTAATGATGGCTTCGACATAATGTTAAATTATTGGCAATTGTATCAAATCTTCACTGTAATTAGTATCTAGATAAGTAATTAAACGGCACAGTCCTATTATTGGGATCAAATAGCACGCTATCTTTCTTCAGGTGTTACAAGGCAAATTGTTACTTTTCAGAGAGTTGTGAATAATTTATCCCTTCTGGATCTAATTCCTTTCATAGCTGACGGTACATTAGTAAATTGGAAGATAGTGATGGATGTGAAAGCTCAATGCCTGGAATTCAGATTACGTGTTTCATATCTGTTTTAAAAATCAGTACTTAATTGGTCTTGTAATTGCACCAGTTCAGAAATTCCATTTCCATTTTGGTTCTTCTGGCTTTGCAGCTGCTGTTTGTCTCTACCTAGAATTCTTCAAGGACTTTTTTTTTTCCTCGCTTGTATTTGCTGACATAAGATTTTCTACTCATTTCTTTAATTTACAAGCTTGTGCTAAGTAACTGGCCTGTCTCTGTGACGTGAGAGAACTCCGGACACAACCTTTCTGTCCCACTTCCCCCCCACCCGCCCATTAACCTTCACTCTGTGAGTGCCTGAGAAAGGTTCTGGTACAATGCTGTTGTCACATGGAGTGCTGCTGCATCCCTACATATTTGCCAGGATCTTGACGACAGCCCTGTATCTCACTAGAGTTATTCAGGTAACGCAATGTTGCTTCCAACAAGAAAGTTAACGCCAGTGCACTTAGACTAATAATTGGAATTTTTATGGTTGAGAAGACAAACACTTTTAATACAGGCAAAACCCCTCATGATGTCAATGGAAGACAGTGGGAAATCAAAGAGATGGATCACCCTAATCTATGTATTGACATCTCTCATGGCTGAATAAATGGTGTAGTTGAGCTATATTCGCTGGTATTGATCTGGCCGCTGCTTAACATTCATGCCTTCACTTCTTGAGGTTGACCACGGGGCAGGGGATTTGCCATCCATCCCCAGCTTACAAAGGGACTCAGCACTCCCATAACAGAATAGTAGGCAAAGTAACTTATCATGATATGGCTTACAGTTAAGTGGTGTAGTGTAGGGAATAGGAGAAACATTGAAAAATCCATAGCAGCTCTTATGGGGACCTTTGACAGTAGCAGAATTGTGTTTTAAACATTATTGGAAATTCGAAATCCATATGGCATCTTGGCTGTGCTGCTTTATAGATCACTGTTAATTGTCAATGAGGTGCATTTCCTATTTTGTATTGCAAGAGACATTTCTTTCACAAGGCAGGATAATTGTGAGTTAAACTTTGCCCAGACTCTGATTTGTGATGATATTTTAGAATAGAATTTGAATTGAAATGATCTGGAGTGTTAGTTTAGGATATTAGCACTGACATGTTCTAGCCTTTACCTTAAAGAAAATTAGCTTTTGGTCTCAGATTCCAATGAATATGTATGTACAGAAGAGGAAGTCTTTTCATACTTGAATTAATCTAAAGAGCATAATGTGCAATTATTAACTTGTGCTTCCTAATGGTTATTAACTGATTCAGTTATAAATAGCATTATTTTGGAAAGAAAGAACAAGATTGCAATTATTTACAGGAAAGAAGATCTCAATACTGTTGTAATATGTAATAACTGACTACAAATGTAGGCAAAGCAACGACTTAAACAGCAGGTAAAACTGTTGAGTCAGTTGCAGTGTTTTTAAATGATCAGTGCCTGAATAATGTAGATCAAAACTGGAGTTATTTCTGTTTACTTATGCTGTTGCTGAAGTATTTCTGATCAGCTTGAAGGCAGCTATGGTGTTTGCATATTGGACTATGTAACCCACAGCAAAATCTTCCTGACTTAGAGTGATAGGAGTGCTTAATATTCCAATACTGCTCACAATCTCCTTCATTTAAACCTTTGCTTGATGCGAGACAGAGGTGTGTAGTGCAGAAATGTATTGATCAATGGAAAGCTATTATTAATTTTGAAAGCTTGGCCCACTTCCTGGCATCAGTGCGTGGAAGCTGTTTTTCATGCCGGAGAGAACACGAACAAAGTTTAACTTGTTCCATATGTATTTCACTTTTTGGGTGAAGGCCATCATGTTTGTGTCCAACCACTCTGCTGCCATTCTAGTCAGTAAATGATTTCCCCAAATCACACCTTCTGAGCTCTGCTGATTGATGCTGAAATTGCTTTTGAAAGTTCTCATAAGTTCCTTTTATAGATTAAGTGCTAGGGTACGAAAAATAACTGCGCACAGCTGAATCTGGTGAATGTAATCAGGTTTAATGGACTTGGGAGCTCGTTGGGAATTAAATAACTATTGATTTGTTGGAATGTTACTGTCATTACAAAATGCCAGTATACAGACATTATCCAACAGATTGAATTGATGTAGTGGCTTTTAAATTTCAGAAGCCCAAGCCTAACACAGTGGCAACACTATTTTCCTGTCTGGTAGAAATTATTCAAATATATTTTGGAAAAGCTGAATCCATCCACTAAGAGAGCTCTTGGTTTATATATTTATAAAATAAGCCAATTTCAGAAACAGAAACTTGTGTTTGAGCTTTCTAAATTATAGCTACGAAATAAAAGCTAATAACCAAAAACCAAAATTGTAATAGGTCTTAATTTATTAAAGGGATATTATCCCCTTGTCAATCTGCATGGCACCTTCGGTGTAAACTACAAAACATATCTGACATTCTTCTCACCATTCAAATCTATTCTCTCTAATTAGTCCGGAATATAGATTTGGAACTTTGAAACTTGTTTGGCCACAAGCCAGTCATTTATAAAACTTTATTCTGGAGACTCACAGGTCTCAGTCACATTATACACAATAATGGAGTGCTCACTAATTGTGAATTCTACACAGGCTGTAAATTTGAACCCAAGCTGTGAACTCCCTCAATTATCTGAAATTTATGGAACAGATGAGAAGTCTTAAAACTATCAAATAATATTGTGGAAGAGAGTTTTTCAAGCCTCAACTTTCAATAATTTGGGTATTTACCTAAAGAGAGTTACCCTATCTTTTTCAGAAGTCATTGTAATTTCACCTTAATTGTCTGCTGGTGTTGGATATTAGTTGGCGATTCAGTTGTGACTTTTTAAATAGATACAGGCTGATAAATCTTTAGTTACGCTGCAGCCCGACTCTCCTGATCTGTAGGCATGCTGTGTGGACCTTTTGTGATTGATGGACACGGTAGGGCCTGAGTTCATCATCAACCCTGGAAATGATGTTTTAATTTAACATTGATAAGGTTCTTTTGTAGTTTTGTTGTCATTCTGACTTTGTTACACTGTTTCACTAGGAGCTGGTTGAACCATTTAATGTTTTATGTTTGGAAAAGTAGACACAGTCAGATCATGCGGTGGCTGGATTATAATAGTATCGTTCTATCTTTTACCAACTGATTTGTTTTTGAAGGAGTATAACAAATCATTATTGCTGCTGAACTGTTAGCTTGCTGGGGGTAGTCAGGTGTGATGCCCTGTGGCATACCATCTCGGAGTGCTCATGTGAGCTTCAAGAATAATTGACTGTATCTTATGTTGTTACACCACCCAGACTTCCAGCATGATGGCCATATTTCGACAATGGACGTTGATGTTTTATTATTCGTTTGTCAGATAGGAATGTTGCTACACCTGCATTTACTACCCATCTCCCTAATTGCCCTCAGGCAGTTCAGAGTCAACTGCACAGCTGTAGATCTGGAGTCACGTGTAGCTGTGACCCAGATGGTACTTTCCCACAATGATAAACAATGGTTTTTGTGGTCATCATAAGACTCTTAGTTCCAGATTTCTTTTTTCGATTGAGTGATAAATTCCATTTTCCATTGCAGGATATGAACCTCAGTCTCTGGATTGATCGTTTAATGACAATGCCACTCGGCTATCACTGGGCCCCCTTATTACGCAGTGGAATCATGCTGAAAAAAAAATCAAATGTTCATCTGTAAGCTGGGCTTGCAACTGATGTTATGTAAAGGGGCCAGCACGTAATTTGGAGTTGATGTAATTTCAAAGAATTTCTACGATTGCAAAATGTGTGCAACTACTTTTTTTTCTTGGTATATCGCAATGGATCTCTGGATTGGGCAGAAAGAATAATTGGATCAGGGAAGTCAGTGCAGTGAGAGTCTTGGCCAGATGTGGACCACAACACAGACGGGGAGAGCATTGGCAATGTCTCTGGGCTGCAGGTGGTACAGAAGTAGCAGTGAGGGCAAACACAACATGATGCCCTCTCCTCTGGTAACTTGGAGCCAGACTCCTTCACACTCATCGGTAATAACAGGAAGTAGCCCAGCAGATCAGCCCAATGCACCCAAAATGCCCACAGCAGTCTCCTGTCTGTCACCTTACCAGGTTTCTCATTTCCAACTATCTCTCTCCAATGGACTGGCATGTAAACTATAAACTTGGCATCTCGGCAGTCCTCGCATGCCAAAAGACACACCACTTTGCACTTTTGTGTTTACCTCTAATGAACACATAGAGCTAATGACGGCAAGTGTCCAAACAAATGGTGGGGGCCTCTTCATCAGTGCTGCGCCCCACCTTGTTGGACCTGCTGTGGCTGGGCTAAAAGCAGATCGTGGGTGTCTCGGAGCAGGAACTCTAAAGGCAAAGTTGGGGTGAGGAAGTAGAATTGAGTGAAAAATAAGACGTCCATGGTCGCTTATTCGTCACAATACATCAGGATAAAAGTGAACTCAGAGTCGGGAAGGGGCAAAATCTAGGAACATACCCCGCCCTCAATGGTCTCCATGATTCTGGATGCAATGGGATCTGTCGCGGGCGACCCCACGATGCAGAGAAGCAAGTCCCTCTGGAGGCTTAGGAGATGAAGTGCCCTTGTCTACCACTGGCATATTCCTTTTTCATATTGCATGGCGTCTTGTCCTGCGAGATTGAAGGCAGAATGTTATGACAGTGTATAAACCATGTACCTGTAATTACTGGAGATATGTAGAGGGGTAGAATTAGTGAAGTGTGAAAGTGAGGTACAGTTTCTAGAAGCATCTGAGTGGCAGGGAGTTCCGGTGACTAATGGTGGTCTAGTGGATTGAACATTTGGTGGAGCATTGGATAGGCGATGCCATGTGAAAGTGCAATTAATATCTTCTTGCAATGTGACTAGCCCCAGACCCTGAATTTGAAAATTGACCTCCCTGAACTCATGCTCAATATTCTTTCTGAGGGTGATCCTTGAAGGGGTACTAGCCAGCTGGAAGAACCATTGGGCATCTCTTCTGTTTACTTCCACTACAGTAGCTTTTGGCACCAAGTTTGTGACTCTTTCTGCTCTCCTGTTTAGCATTGCTGCAGAAGTTTTTGTTAGCCTCTCGTGATTTTCAGTGCGACTTCCTTTTAAGGAAATCTAACTCTCTTTAAGAAGAGCAGGAGGGCTGTCCCCTTTGTTATCAGTATAATGGTGCTCGGCTCTGTGCTTCAATGGGCGAGTCTCCAACCGATGTTGCAGTTTTTTTTAAATGAAGCCATAGCTCCAGATTTATATGCTGCTGGTCTGCCCACAACCATTGTGTGCAGTTCATGAATCACAATTCCCACGCTTAGCCATGCTCTATTTTTATCCTCAGACAAGCAAGTTATGGTAAACTCTGTAAATTGCTGCTAAGGGCTTATTTGGAGCATTGAGCTAGACTTGATCTTAGCTAGCTTGTCAAGTATGGCATTGGGCGAGGGTCAGTTTGGGGCCTCATTCCATTGAGGGTGAGCCTGCGGGGTCGTCTAAGAGGCAGTCTGTCACCCCGAGGGAGTTGGTGATCCAGAATGGAGGTGTTGGTTTGGGGGAGTTGTTCTCTGTCGAACAGAGCAGGTTGAAGGAACAGTTGTTTGAGGTGTTGCAACTTCTGTGACTTTGATAAAATAAAAAAGAGAGTAACTGTTTCTTTTGGCTTGGGGGTGAATAACAGGTAATCTATAATGATCAGGAATGCTGAGCCAGCAATGATGGTGGAAGTGGATTTTAAAATAACTTTCAGAAGTAAATTGAGTATCTATTTGAAGTGGAGTGGGACGAACTGGATTGCTCTTTCAGAGACCCTACAAGGAGATGTCGAATGGCTATCTCTTTGTAGTATGTTTCTGTGTTATCAGAATTTGTCCATGCATATAGCTGATTTTTCTCTCTGTATAAACCACGAGGGTAGATATAATGTCATGATAACCATCGTAATCTACTTGCAACGTCTTTCAATTCCTGGGGATTGAATTTCTTTTCAGATCTGGAAACAAAGCTTAAAAAAGACAATGGGAAGTGCTGCAGAAAAGACTGTGAAATGAGGTCTGAAGTGAATGTCAGCCCCTCTATTATGGAAAGGTTATGAGTTTGTCTACTAGAAAAATCATGGAAAATATATTTTAAAAATGCATCTCTGACATATTTACTAAATCTAGATGATATTTTTTGAATTGCTGTAGCCTTAACAGTTACATGTAAAGTGATGGTGGGCTGGATGGAAATATGTGTTTAAACTTTATATCTCAGCTCCTCAATCAATTCTGTTGTGTTCAGTATTGTTGTTGAATATGGCTAGGAGTTTATAATGTGCAGTAGCTTTTACCCTATATTAGTTGTCTGACTGCCTAGAAATGCTGACGTGGGGCATCATATTTAAACTGGGCTGTCACAGCACAGCTGAAAACTTTATTTCAAATGTATTGTTGCTGCATAGCATTCCCATGAGTTGTGAAACAGGTAGGAGCTACTGTTAATTGGTTGTTCCAGCACACCTTCTGGGCCACCAGCTTTTTAATCTTCTTCTGGCTCCCAGCTTTAAACTGAGGCTAGTTTTCTCCTCTTTTCCTGCAAGCAGTCTGTGTCACTTCTTCCCATCACAGTACCTCCTCCCACGACACTGTAAAAAGGTTAGTGGTCCTGTGCCATCCCTCTATTGCTGTAAGAAGATGTCACTCTGTTCTTTCGTCAAACTGCCAGCTGGGAGGCAAACATACAGAGTAGTCCTGAGTGATTTGTATGAAAGTTGACAGCAACTTGTGTCCCTGGTCTTACTGGGTTCTTTGGCAGTCTTCAGCCTTTCTCCATATCCTTGTCATCTCCCTTTTAACCAGAGAGCATAGCCTTTGGAATGTCTGCTTCTTCCTCTCTGTTTCTTTTAGGGAGTTTTTGTAAGCCTTACTATGAATTATTTCGGTTGATAGAGGATATGCAGAAATTACCCATGAGCTCACATCGCATTTACCATTTTGTTGAGTTTGTGGAGAACCTGGCATGTTTATCAATTGGAGTAAGTTACTCTGAAGTGTAGTGTAGGCAAACACAACAGCCTTTCAGGCAAACCAAAGTAGTGTGGGGCCAACCAATCTGATTTAATGCAAATAGTTTCATGAGGAGTATTGAGTCAGAGGCTGAGAACTTCTTCAACTGATAGTGATCGTTCAGGTGGATGATGAGAATATTCTGAACTCTGTAGTTCTACTTTTTGTTTCTAATTCCTTTTCAGATTGTACGTATGGTTGGCAGGGTCAGAACTTATTGCCTATTTCTAATTAACTTGGCTGTCGATAGAAGCACTGTAGTTTATGGGCTGAAGCATGTTTTGCAGGTGGTACCAGCAGTGGAAGAAGTGAACTTTCTAAAGAGTTGAATGGGTACTCATTAAGTGAGTTGCTTTGAATGGTGGTATGTTTATTTTTAAATGTTGTTGGACCTTACTGCCATAAGTTTTCCAAGTTTGGGTACACTATGGGTGTGTATGGAAATATTTAAACAGACAAAATCATTATCGTGTTATGATTTATGCACACCATATCATATTATCATATGGTGATTTGCACAAAGATTGTCTAATCCAGGCAATGTAATCCTGCGTTCAGTTAATCACTTAAACCTGCAGCAGTGTTGTTTTTTTTCCTGTATCTAATTGGGCAGAGGATGACAAAAACCTTTGTTTCACTCACTGTACAGTTATCACATTTTACATAACAATGCAATGAGAAAATGCTATTTTGCCAGCATCATCTCTTGCCTGCCTACACAGACCCCCATTCCCACCCAAATCATTTTTGGGATAACTGAATTGGGTAATGAATGGATGTCTGACTTAAGGTGAAAAACTAGCTGGGGCCATTCATTACTGTGGTCCCTTGTGGAAGTTGGCAGCTGCTTGGGTTGGGATGCATCTTGAAGTAGTCTGGCCACAGCCTGTGTTCCAAATTTTCATGATGACCCTCTCCTCTTTCCTGTTGCACTTTGGAGGGGATCCACCTCATTCAAGGCAGATTGGCTGCTGTGGCCATCTTTTTATTTCACGTATTTTGAAAATGCTGAGTGGGAGACGTACTATAATTCCCTTATCTTCAGCAGCAGACTGCAGCCAATTCAGTTCCGGCTTCCAACTTTGAGAGCCTGCCCAGCATCCTTAATTGGATAATGAGCATGTCCCCGGCCACTAATTAGACAAAGCAGCAAAGTTGGATTGTTGCTGCTTCTGACCGTGCAGGATAGGGACATGAATTTGATGTCAGCTTTGGGGTGTCAATTTTAAAATGGAACATCTCGCACCTAGTGTTGACAAGCCCACTTTATCCAAGTTGCAATGCTCCTTTACTAATTCACTAGACATCATTTGCAATCAAAGATTCACAACCTAATACATTGGCCAAATTAAAACACAGGGGGTTTGTCTGCTATCACATCCGCTGAGCAAGTATCTCCTTTCTCATAGCTGAACTTTGTTTTGATGATCTGAAGATTAACTGATATTTATTTCGCAGGGTTTGTTTTAGCACTGCTAGTAAATGTTTTAATCAGGGAAAATGAGCACTTGGGCCATGACCTAGAAAGCTGAGAAGTAATAGAACAGCCGAATAGAATGGAGGTGCTGAAGGAAATTAAACAGAACACTTGCAGAATCATTTGCAGTTAACTAGTAAGTGTACTTGGGTTATCTTATGCAAACATGAAATGATGAAGCAGTGAATAGAAGAATGTATGGGGGTAGAAAAAGTGACAGTGTGGTATAATTGCAGGCATTAGCTTCCCGTTGACAACAAAAGGTAAAAAATGGATTCTTTCCCTAAGCAAATGTTTTTGTATAAGAGTCAGAAAAAATGCCACTGGACCTTGTTATTGTGAAGACTTTTATGGCACAAAGGTGATGTCAATAGAACTGATGGTTCTGAAATGCAGTATTCGCCAGTTAAAGTTATGTTTCATGGGGCTTTTCTAGTAAAATCATTTACTGTACATTTCTGGACTGGGAGGGATACAAAAGAAGACAGATGGTTTCCCGTAGAATTACCCTGCAGCTCTTTCATCTCTCATCTAACTATTAATTCATCTGTTCGGATGGATACATTCGTGCATGTAACCAAGATGAATATTAATGAGATTTTTAATAACCCTGTACATTTGCATTCTTAGTAATTCTTACATGGTTCTAGCTGATTAAAATGAATAATTTACATAATTAACATATGGTTATACTGTTGCCTTTAATATGCTGATTATCTCAACACTTTGGTCCAAAGTCAATTGGATTCTGAAAAGTTAATGATTGTTTGAAGTTAGAATGGTTCGTTCCAGTGAGTTTGGCTGTGGGACTGTATTATGAGAGAAATGGTCATCCAAAACTTGTCATATTATTTTGCAAAATATTCCTTCATTTTGTTCTAATCAACTTGAGGTGAATATTACTGTAGTCATGACAGGAACATTGCATGGAACATGCCTTTATGTTTCACTGACATTTGATATGTGGACCCTGTTGCTGGTAATTAATCTGTTTTAGACATGATTACTGAGGAGAACATGTTCTACTTTATGCACAACTGGCTGGAGGTCAACCAGAAAAGGAGGTAAGTAGTTGCCATTGGATTCCTGGATTGAATATCAATGAATTTCGACCTGTAATGATCATGATGGTACTTTTGCATCATCAGTAAAAGATGCTGAAGGTTTTTAGCACTCCGTCTTCAAACAATAATTTTGTACCTTGCGAGCTGTGTAGAAGATCATGAATCTGCAACAGTTTGACCAAGATGATTTTTCTGATTTTTGGGTCAATTGAAGTTGAGTTGAAAATTTTTCATGGTTCAGAATGGAGAGGTTTATATTGAAAATTAAACAGTGTAAGAAGATGAGATAATGGGAACTGCACCCCCCAGTCGCGAACCATTTCAACTCCTGCTCCCATTCCTCAGACGACATGTCCATCATGGGCCTCCTGCAGTGCCACAATGATGCCACCCGAAGGTTGCTGGAACAGCAACTCATATTCCGCTTGGGAACCCTGCAGCCCAATGGTATCAACGTGGACTTCACAAGCTTCAAAATCTCCCCTTCCCCTACTGCATCCCAAAACCAGCCCAGTTCTTCTCCACTCCCCACTGCATCACAAAACCAGCCCAGCTTGTCCCCTCCCCCCACTGCATCCCAAAACCAGTCCAACCTGTCTCTGCCTCCCTAACCTGTTCTTCCTCTCACCCATCCCTTCCTCCCACCTCAAGCTGCACCTCCATTTCCTACCTACCACCTCATCCCGCCTCCCTGACCTATCCCCTCCCTACCTCCCCACCTATACTCTCCTCTCTACCTATCATGTTTTCTCTCCATCTTCGGTCCGCCTCCCCCTGTCTCCCTATTTATTCCAGTTCCCTCTCCCCATCCCCCTCTCTGATGAAGGGTCTAGGCCCGAAACGTCAGCTTTTGTGCTACTGAGATGCTGCTTGGCCTGCTGTGTTCATCCAGCTCCACACTTTGTTTTCTTGGATTCTCCAGCATCTGCAGTTCCCATTATCACTGTACCAGGATGCTGCCTGGACTGGAGGGCTTGTCTTACAAGGAGAGGTTGACTGAGCTCGGAATTTTCTCTCTGGAGAGAAGGAGGAAGAGAGGTGACCTGAGTGAGGTGTACAAGGTAATGAGAGGCATGGATAGAGTCGATAGCCAGAGACTTTTCCCAGGGCAGGATTGACTGCCATGAGGGGTCATAGTTTTAAGGTGTTAGGAGTAAGATATAGAGGAGACGTCAGAGGGAGGTTCTTCACCCAGAGAGTCGTGAGCGCATGGAATAGTTTGCCAGTGGTAGTCGTGGAAGCAGAGTCATTAGTGACATTTAAGCGACTGCTGGACATGCACATTGACAGCAGTGAATTGAGGGGAATGTAGGTTAGGTTATTTTATTTTTGAATTAGGATTATTCCACGGCACAACATTGTGGGCCGAAGGGCCTGTACTGTGCTGTACTTTTCTATGTTCTGTGTAAGATGTCTTGGCCGCAGGTTTTGGCTCCTTGGCACCCTTTTCATGGAAGTACAAATACATTTTGTACAAAAGGCATTGGAAATGCAGGTACACTTCTGATGTTCTCCACTGAAGACATTAAGCCAAACAGGGAATATACATAAAAACCATGCAAAATGGGCAGATTGTGGTATTAATCAATATATTGAGGTGACTTGACAGTCGCACTGCTGTGTCAATGTTCAGTGTTCCCTCTCTAAACCCTGACATCGCTGAATACCTTTGCAGAAGCCAGAAGGACTGCATTGACCCCCTTCCTAACATTGTCAAACTACACCCTCCCTATGTTATGTGAAGGGAACAGCAACACTGTTCAGATTAGTTGAGGACGACTGCACAGGTTCAAATCTACCTTAGCAACTGGTGGAACATTGAATTCAGTTCATAAATATGGCATTGAAAGCAGAGCCCAAGACCATGAAACTCATTGATTGTCATCATCAATAGTCATCTGGTTTACTCAGGTTTTTTTGGGGAGGGAGATTTGGCATCCTTACCTGTCTTAGATGTAACTCCAGATCCCTATATCAATATGCTGACTCTGAAATGGCTCAGTAAGCCACTGAAGGGCATTTAGAGATGGTAACCAATGGAGTCATAGAGTAATACAGCATGGAAACAGGCCCTTAGCCCAAACTGGTCCTTGTTGACCATGGTGCCCACTCAGCTAGTCCTGATTGCCCACATTTAGTCCATATCCTTCCAAACCTTTCCCATCAATGTACCTATCCAAAATGCTAGCCATGGCACTGGCGCTAAGATCTCATGAAAGAACACAGGAAAAGAAAAACACTTTGCAGATGGTGGTACAGTTGGCAGTGTGTGCAGATGAGATGAAGAGCTGCAAGTGTTGTGTGACTCACAGTTGCTGGTGATGGCTGAGTGGTGTGCATCACTATCTTCACTATGATCACCAATTGTTGTAAAAATCCCACATGGCTTAGAAATGTTATTTTCAGGGAAAGAAATTTGCTGAACTGCCTTGCCCGGCCTATACGTGAGTCCAGACCACAGAAATGTGGCTGATTGTTATCCAACTTCGAATTGGCCGAAGGAAACTGCCCAGTTTGGGATTAATTAAGGATTGACAACAACACACTGACTTTGCCAGTGATACCTAGGTTGCCTGAAAGAAAATTTTAAAAAAAGAAACTGTTTTTGGGCCCTGTCCAAATTTTTGCAACCCTTGCGTTCGAAAAGCTGAACAGGCATTGCGCAACCATCTTACGAAAGAAGTGACAAAATGGAAAAAAAAGTCTCAGATTAAATTAAAACTTTTGTTGCAAAGTCTGTTGGGATTTTGTTTTCATGTGATGGAGATAACAGTTGGATATTTTGTATCTGGCACTTTAAATGTAAAACATGGTGAACAAATTGCATGTTTAAGAATTTGCTATTTATTACCTAGAGGATTTTAGACAACTTGTGCCCTGGGGGTCAGCAGCAGAAAAGAAGAAGCCCGTTTTACTTTAGACTTAATGGTGTTAATCCCTTATTCTTTCCTTTTTAATGAATGCTGGATACTGGATAGGATATGGCCCCAAACAGTGCTTGAACAAGCCTTAATCTTTAGTAAGCTGTGGTGCAAGTCTATAACTGTCAGTGGATGACGAAAGAGTGGTGCTTTCTGCCTGCCTGCTTGGAATATGAAAACACTGTTCTTTAGTGGAGAAGAAATGCCACTTTTCACTGTTACTTATTGTGCCTACAATTGATAAAAGCCAACACTATTTAAGGCTACTTTCAATCAGACAGGCAGAGTTCAGCATTGAGTCTGGCTTTGTGGAGATATTCTTCCAGCTCTCCTCCCAACATGTAAATCCATATGGTTGTGAAGTGTTATATTATGTCAAAAAACAATCCTCCAACTATTTCGAACAAATCACAATAAACTATAATACTTTTTAAAATCCCAAAATAAATAATTCTTTGTAGGTCACTTTGGATGAAATTAACGATGCATCTATTATTTTAACAAATAAACTTGTTAGGAATTAGATGGTACTGAAACTGAATTTCCCATTCATATGAGTGCTATGGTGAAATTTGTGCAGCACTTTGAGAAAAGTCTGACTGGGGCACTTCACTCTTAGGAAGATCTTACAGGCTACTTAATCTCTTTATTTTAAAACAGCTTTTATGCTGCTAGGATATTTTCTCAGTTTGGAGAGTATTTTAACTTGAGCAAATTAAGTGAGTTTCTTGAAATTTGTAGTATTTTGCCTTAACCAGACAGTTAGTATTTATCTAATATTGAAACACTGCAAATAGACAGTAAGCAGTACCTATTTGAATGCTCATGGGGGAAATCATGCATACATAAAAGTTATGTATTGAGCAACCCTATCTGCTGAGAGATTTCACTTTTTCTAATTCTCTGTATCTTTGATACGGATTCAGAGTGGACGACTGAGAGGAGATGTCGTCATGAACAGCAAGTGTTTGGAATTTGAAAGTCAGTATTCTGGTTACCATGATACAATAGTAATTAATAAAAAATAATCATTTCTTACATTGCAAAAATCTAGCTGTTGTATTTTGCCTGTACTTTTTTACCATTGTATCAAATAATACATGTTTAAATGATAAAATCTCATGTAAATTTAGAACATCCCTTTATCATAGTCCAGAATATAGACCTCCCCATCAGTACAGCATTATACTGTGGGTGTACTTTTTGCAGTAAAGGGTTAAAAAGTAAATTCACAATGGTAGGACATCCAACTCATCAACTCATAGGTGGTCCTGTAGCTGGTATCTGTGCATATTCTGATTCCACATTGAAACAAATGTACAAATTTTCAAGGCAGTGGATTGTGATATTATCTTCTTTTAGTGCCCCACCACTGAGTGATTTCAGATGAGCTGCTGTGAGGGCAATTGGACTCTATTCATTTGAAGTCAAAAACCGTATTTGTTAATGCAACTTTGATTAAAACACTTTTGTATCACATTTCATGATTGCTACAAGCTGGTTGATTGACAGTAGTTAAATATTGGATAACATCATTATTCTGAATCACAGCAAAGTTGTGTTTGCGCTCTGAACCAATTGTCATGTTCAGTTAGTCTGTATAATTTGCATTCATAATATCACCTTATTAGACACTAATTATGGATTCCGGAACAGCTCCATTTCATTGATCTACTTTGCTGTTAACTTTGAATGTCCATAAGTTTAATCCTCATAAATTGACTGCAGTCAAGAGTGCTAACATTGAGTAATTTAACAATGATTCTTCATTAACTGCGGTAACAGATGCACCCTGGATTCTGTAAGGCTGGCTCTATGTCAGTGAACAAAGAATTCTGTTCATTTGAAGCCAAAGCATTTTTTTTCATGAATGTCAAATGTAAATATGGAGTATGATTACGACATGACATGTAATATTGAACAAAATGTGCACTTTAATAAATTCTGAATTAATACGTTGGCCTCGTGGATGTACAGCAAGAATAAAATTAGAAGTCCAGTTTGTTGTCTTCTATTGTCTCATTGTTAGCGTTTCATTGTTTGGAATTTAAATATTTGACAATGTTTGCCAATTATTTTGGCATTTCAGAAGGCAGTTCTGGCATCTCTAAATTTGAAGGCAATTCTTCTTGTCAGCTCAGTGAATTGCTATGTCACGTGTGCAGCCCGTCTTTTGAGGATGTGTTGAGGTTTCATCATATAGATGTGTAAACGTTTACTTTGACTACAAATTTATGGTTGACTAATACAAAAGTAACATTTTGCAGAGTTGAAATCCATCCTTTACTGTTGCTTTGTTGTTGCAGACTTGCCAGGTCAGAGGTTGCGTATTTGCATTAGGGTGTCAACTGAAGACAATCCCATAATTTGGTCAGGACTTCCTGGGTTTTAAATAAAAAATTTGGATGTGGTTCAGCACCTTCCCTCTCTGCCCCGCCCTGCCCCGTGCCGCGCATGCAAGCTGACCTTGTCAACATCATTGCCAACTTAAATTGCTTGCCATTTAACTGGTTAGCATTTCTGCATTCATTCATGTCTCAGCTGTGCCCTCAATTCAGCCCAATCTGTCTCCTTTGTTGATGCCTGATTACGCTGAAATACAATAAACCTGTCATTAGATTCTGCTGGGAGGTAAGGTGAAATCTTGGTCTTCAGTTGCAGTATAAAGACTGACTTTGAAACCTCTAGTGCATAATTTCTTTGCTTGTTTTAGGGTCAAGATTTGAGTAGCACTTTGAGGATTTGAAGTCATTCCGGTGGTTTTCATTGTCCGACTGTGCAACTTTATTTTCTAGCTGTAATCACACGGTAGGCTTTCCTTGGTTTCATTCTTAAGGATCTGTCTCAGCATTGTTGAGAGTTTCCTCCAATTTTTTTCGCTGGTGTTTTGAGTTCTCCAGGGGCTGCTCAATTGCTTGTCTGCTCTACTGTCTCTCTGGCTTTAAGTTTGAACTGGGCAGTGTATCTGCTGTACCTTGATCACAACATGTGGCTGTTTTTAGATGGGAGTAGCACAGGCCAATGAGATGGTTGTCTTGGCATAACAACGTGCTGACGTGCACAGACACGAAAAGGTGAACAATTCCCCTCAATTGTGCTATTCTAGGATTCTAGCAAGCAATTTTCCAACAGGAAAAGTCTGACTTCATGGTGAATAGATTAGAATTCGGTTTTATTGTCACATGTACTAAAGTACATGGATATATGAGTACAATAGCAAATTGAAAAATAAGGAATGGATGCTAAGTACAAAGAGTCTTAATATTCCTGGCCACAAACTGGGCTCAACTTTTACACAAGATCAGCTGTTACTTGAGTATGTAAGGTATTTTTTTGAAGGATGTTTCATTGACTTTGATGTGGTATTTCACAGTTTAGTGGATTTTTGAAGATATCAATATGACATATTTCTATACATAAGAGTGTAAATATTTTAAAATGATTTAAAGTTTGACAAAAGATAGCCAAATACCAGTTTAGAACACCGGGGGAATCTCACTGCAGTGTTGTTAGTAATGTTATCACTAATGTCATTTTTGTTGATTAATGTTTTGTTTTTCATTCATTCATTCATTTTTAATTTGAGAACTTACACTTTGTATTCTGTTACTAATATCAGCCATTTACTCAGTGGCATTTTTGAATATAATCTGAAATATTGTAGCAATATGCAAATAATCTTTTCAAATAATCCTGTGAATGGCTTGCTGTTGTACTGTTGTTGGCTCTGATTGATTATGGTAATGTGGCGCAGCAGAAATCTGGGAGACACGCTTTGCAAATGAGATCACTGCCACTGAAATTGATTTTATTACCTATAGAGCTTTTTGAAGTCCCTGCTTCATTGTTCTGCGTATATATATATAATATATATTATTGCAGTGCAATGTAGTGATAAAATTACTGTAATTGAGACCTTTATTATACTAGTAACATAATTGTACAGGATTGTATGTTATGAACGATTGTTGGAGCAGTACTCCCCACAAACAGATGCTGTAGCTTTAGCTGTCAACTTCTGGCTTTAGCATAAAAATATACAATTAGAATGCCATGTCAAGTGCAGATACCTTTTTGAAGTTCTCAGTATTGAAAGATTCCTACGAGTGTTTAGGAGTCCTGAACAAACTTGCACTTGGGTTCCTGGCGTGGCTGCCTCCAGACAGCGAGATTACCTGAAACCAGTTGAATGATTTTGATTTCTAACAGAACATGCTTCATTAGCCCTAGCATAAGGTTCACGAGAATGGTCCCAGGAATGGAAAGCTGAACATATGAGGAACCTTTGAGGACTCTAGGACTTATACTTCATGGAGTTCAGAAGGATGTGGGGGCATCTAATTGAAACTTACAGAATACTGAATGGCCTGGACAGAGTGGATGTTGGGAAGATATTTCCATTGGTAGGAGAGACTAGGACCTGAGGGCACAGCCTTAGAGTAAAGGGAAGACCTCTTAGAACAGAGATAAGGTGAATATTATTTAGTCGGCTAGCAGTGAATCTGTGGAATTCAATGCCGCAGAAGGCTGTGGAGGCCATGTCATTGAGTACATATAAGGTGGAGATAGATAGGTTCTTGATTGTCAAGGGGAGGAAGTGGGAGAATGGAGTTGAGAAACTTACCAGCAAAAATTAAATGGTGGAGTAGACTTAATGGGCTGAATGGCCTAATTTCTGCTCTTGTGTTTTATAGTCATATTTTAAGAAACTAGCTTGACTATCCGCACTTGTAAATAAACCAGTTACACAAAATAGGTTCCTTGGTCATGCAGTTATTTCATGTCAAAAACAATGTTGGCTGTAATAGAACCGAATCCCACACCAAGATTGAAAATGGCATGCTGTATTCCTAAAGCAGAAATGTAACCAGTTGCATCAGTATGAGGAAGAACTGGCTAAGATTAACTGATAGAAAAACCAAGGTATGGTGGCGAAAGAAGCAGTGTGAAACATTTTAAGAAACGCTTCAAAATATTCAATAAAAACACATTTTTTAAAGATAAAAGATGGCACGGTGGCTCAGTGGTTAGGCACTGCTGCCTCACCGCACCAGGGACCCGGGTTCAATTCCACCCTTACGGGACCGTCTGTGTGGATTTCTTCCTGGTGCTCCGGTTTCCTCCCACAGTCCAGAGTTGTTTAGGTTAGTTGAATTGGCCATACAAAATTGCCCGTAGTGTCCAGAGATGTGTAGGTTATGTGGATTGGTCATGAGAAGTGCAGGGTTACAGGGACAGGGTAGGTCTGGGTGCGATGCTGTTCAGAAAGTCATTGTGGATCGAATGAGCCAAATGGCCTGTTTCCACACAGAATCATAGAATACCTACAATAAACATTAATTCATGGCTTACTGACAAAAAGTCAAGATAGTGTTGCTTATAATGTTGCAAAGAGTAACAGTAAGTCTGAGGATTGAGAATGTGTTTTCGAAACCAGCAAAGAATATTCCAAAAGTTGATAAAGTGTGAACAAATTAGGTTGGAATAGAAAAACAGATGGAAAAATCTTTTTGAAGAACATAAAAAGAAGCACACTAGTTAAAGTAAACATTTACTCCCTTGTACAAAGAGACAGCAGAAACTATCATCAGGAATGAAGAATTGAAAAGATGTTGAATAAACATTGTATCTGGCTTCGCACAATACAGCCATACAGCATAGACACAGGCCCTTCAGTCCATCATGCCTATACCATCAACAAACACTGATCCCATTTACCTGCACTTGATCTATTGCCCACAATGCCCTGGCATTTTAGATGCCTATCTAGATGCTTCTTAAACATTGTGAGACTACCTGCTTCCACCACCCCCTCTTAGGCAGCACATCTCTACCATGCTGTTGGTGAAAATTTTTATACCGATTTCCTCTAACTTCTCACCATTTAAACTTATGCCCGTCGGTGTTAGCCATGCCTGCCATGAGGAAAGAATTCTCATGATTTACTCTGTCTATACCTCTATGATTTTGGATTCTCAGTCAGATCTCCCTTGGACTCCTCTGCTCCAGGAAAAACTCAACCTCTTTGCAGTCTCTGCTCCTAGCCATCCTGGGAAACATCGTGAGGAATCTCGTCTGCACTCTCTTCCGTGCAATTACGTCCTTCTGATAGTGTAATGACCAGAAATGCACACAGTATTCCTACCGTGGACTAAGCAAATGTTTTATAAAGTTGTAATAAGACTTTCTTGCTCCGACATTTTACTCAGCAGCTAATGGAGGCAAGCAGACCCCTGTGCTCTCTTCACCACCCTGTGTATCTATGCTGACACCTGTGGGGATCAATGGACTTTTACAACAAGTTCCCTTGTTCCTCAGTGCTTCCTGTGAGGAAACACCAATTTCTAGCTAGAAATAGAGCATAACCAAGGAGGCTGATAAGAATGAGAAGCTTAAGGTAACTAAAATCAACATAGGAAAATCTTGAGGGATAAAAAGTCATCAATTCCTCTGGAGCTGAGCTCCAAAGGCAATGGCTACAGAGGCAATCGATACACTGAATGTGATTTATTGGAAATCCCTTCGATTCCAGATTGATTCCAGTTGACTGAAAATGATCAAATATAGCACTGCTGTACTCAGAAGAGAAGTGAGGAAACTGAGAAGGATAGACCAATTAACCTGATGTCAGTTATTGATTCCAATACTTCCCAGTTCAGGGAATCTAAGCAATGCATTTAGAAACTCATAGGATGATGAGGCAAAGTGAACATGGCTCTACAAAGGAAAATTATGTTTGTCAAATTTCTTGGAATGTTTCTAAAATCTAACCAGCAGGACAGTTAAAGGGAAACCGATAGATCTTTGGGTGCCCAAAGATTTGAAAATGTGTGACACAAGCTTTGTTTATAATCAAACAAAGAACTCTTTGAGTCAGAGGTAATGTGTTTTATTGGATTGAGGACTAGTTAATGGATCATCAAAATAAATGGGGCACTTTGAAGTTCACAGATTAATTTGGACACATTTCAAGGTGCAGTGCTGGAGTCTAGGCCAGACTCTTCTGAGTCAGCCTGTTAATGATATTTAGTTTTAGATTTATTGTTGCATGTCTGTAAAAATGCAGTGAAAAGTGGAAATGTAAGCTTTGAGGAGGACACAAAGGCTGAGTGAGCAACAGGAAAGAAAATGACATACAGAAATGTAAAGTTATTTCCTTTGATAGTAACAATAGGCTTAAAAAATCTTGCTAAAAAGCATGAATACCCTCTTACAAAGAAGATACAGTTTGCATGCAGGTGGAGCAGAGTTAAAAAAGCGAATTGCATGTTTATATTTATTGAAAAGGGGGATTTGAAGTGCAAGAATACGGAGGCCTTGCTAGAATTGAATAGCGTTGTGCTGTGACTACTCTTGGAGTACTGTACACTGTTTTGGTTTTAATATTCAATGAAGAACACACTTACTTTGGAGGCAGTGCAGGGAAAGCTCACAGCTTAGTTCCACTGAGTGTCTCAACCATTCAGCCTATGTCCAATGGACCTTAGGATAAAAGATGATCTCACTGGCAAAATTCTAAATGGGCTTGACAGGTTTGAAACAAGTTACCTCCCACTGGGTGGGAAATCCAGAATATGGTTACACAAGCTCAGGATGGATCGAGAACGGTCTACCTGAAGCATTGCGGATACTCCAGCTTCAAGCATATTTAAGACTGAGGTCGATTAAATATTCATTTCCCAGGGAATTGAGTGCTGGGAACTGATTAGGAAAGTGGAGTTGAAATAGAGTATCAGACATGATCATGTTTAATGATGGAACAAGCTCAAGGGGCCAAATTGTTTACTCCAGCTTTTATATTTTGATCTACTACTGTCATGGACGCTTGTGTAGTTGGGTATAATTATCTGAAGTAATATATCGCAAAGATGCATGCATCCCCTTTATCAATTTCTGCTTTGTTCATGTGAAGGGTGAAAAAAATCTTTGATTATCCATACTTCTAAAATTCAGTCTTTAGATATCTTGTGGACTTAGGAAATTGTATATTTCTTGTTAACTGCCATGACTACCTTTTCTGAATTAATAACAACCTTCTCCAGGCTGAGTTTTACTGAAAATTGTCTAAGAGTCATTTTTGCAGAGTTTTACGGAGAGCAAGTTACCTCACAATTCTTCACAGTTCATCTCATAAATGCACTACTCCTCTTCGCTGCCATGTCTGAACTCTCGTGCCCTTGCCAGGAGTGGAATTGCTCACCACCGCTGAGGCCTCCTGGGATTCCTGGCACCAGCCCCAAATTTAAAATGCAAGTGTGGACTAGGTCAAATGCGGATAGACAGGAACCCCCCTTCCTCGTTCCTGTGTCTGAAGAATCTCTGCACAGGTGGCTGACTGGGGCAGGTTGGCACCTCACTTCACTGACTGGGACGCACTGCAACTGGTGGATGCAGCTGCCCACCTTCCTCAGGCCCTGCCAGCCTGGTCTGAAGGTGTCCTGGGATTGCCCAGCAATGCAGCAAAAATGTTCATGATCATTTGTGCTCCATCAGGTAAGTGCCACATCTTCCTTCATCTCACTCGATCTCTGCTACAGCCTCTCACCAAAGCTCATGCTCCATCTCTGTCTCTGTTGCATGCAATGCCTTCCCTCCCTCACTCTCTCTCAAGCTGCTGACTTTGCTGCCCCTCTGTGCTGCGTAGCCACTGATTAGGGATACCTCCCCACTCCTGCCCCTGGTGCTGGAGACTAGGTATTTACTCAGCCTCAAACAGGAGAAGATCCTAGAGTGTTGACCATTCATAACTTTGTCCAAAAGCACAAACAGTTACAGGCAGGAGACACCTGCCAAACTGACTCTGGGATTGGAGAGGCACATCAATGCAAGCTGTACCACGCTGCCTTTAGCTGCCTCCCATGAGCAGGTTAGTGACTACCACAGAGACCCCAGTCCAGCACTCCCTGCCAGATATATACGCAGACCCTCCACTCTATTGCTATGGCTGCTGGTACCCAATACCAATGACAAGGGGACAGTGGAGGGTGAGAGACCTTGACCCCAATCCCTTACAAGGAGACAAGTTGCTGTCAGTAGTCACCCAGCCAGAGAAAGAACCACGTACAGGCACCAAGAAGTCTCCTCTCAGGAATGTCTCAAGAAGTGCCAGGGTCCCCCTCCTCCTACTCTAACCTATCCTTAAACCTGTGGGAGGTCAAACTGAGACGGGTGACCCCACATCTGGCCAAAGATGTCTGTGTCCTCTGGCCAAAAGCCCACGCAGGGCTACCTGCACCAAACTCCAAGGCCCACAGAGTCCACTGTAGGGTAGGCTCTCTCCACTCTGGCTCAGGACCTGAGATTGCACCAGGATAAAATGGAAAAACGAGGAAGAGGATTACCATTTTTAGGAGGACATATAGATGAAGTGTCACCTGCATTTTAAACACCTTTGCACATTAGTAAACATCTGTTCAGTATTTTCTCCATCAAATGTGTGTGTAAGTGTCATTTTAGCAGCAGCTGCAAGAACGCAGGTAGAGAGGCTTGTCCTGTTTAGCACCACCTGATATTCTAGCCATGTCTGAATAACAGCTATCTTTTCCAAAGCACCCTTACAACCACAAAACTGTGTCAGGATTGAAATGAGGGAGTGGAGGCTTCTATCAGTTTGTAAGATTAACTTCTTTAAAGAAACAGCCTGAAGCGTGGAGAAAGATCAGGTTGCTAAGTGGCACTTTGAGTTGGGATTACACAAAGTTGCTATCCTAAGCAATGTCTGAACATTTACAGTCACGGAGGATAACTTCACGAAAGTCAGTTTCATGTGCTTCACAAAGTCTGTGTTGCTTCAGCTGACACTGCTGTGCTATCTGATGTTGAAGTTGTTTAATACCGTGTTCTTACTCAGCACGATGCGGTACCCTCACAGTTCCCCACTATTCGTTCTCTAGCCTCTTTGTTGTGTGGAGCAGGGATTTTTTTGAAGATTCAGCTGCATTCTTCGTCTGGTCCAAATCCTCAGGTGTGATCTGCATAGAAATGTGGGAGGGTGTGGGCATCATGTAGCATTTGGTTGCCTCAGTAGAAGAAGATGTTGCATTGCAGAAAAGCTTCACAGTGTTCTGACTTCTACTTCTGGACAGGGGATGGTGATGCTGTCCCTCTGACCTTCATAGAATGCCATGGAAGATGTCTGTGTGTCCATCTGCCATCTCTATTGCATTGTCAGGGCACCCATGACTAGAAGCTCTGTGGTAGGGGTCAGGCTCCACATCTGGAGTTTGATGCTGCTCCTGGGCTCATTGACACATGTGTGATCACAGCTTCAGGATTTGGATCTCCTGTGGGTGGGTCCGGAGATCCTATATAGGCAAGCAAGTAGCTCCTGTATGCAGTGATTGTTCAGCAGCCACAGCCCCCACAAATAACGTTTGAACAATGTCCTCCAAACATTGGATTTTTTTTTTGTGGGACCTCCACGACCTTTACTTGGACCCTGCATGTTGTTGTCCTCATTCAAACATCAGTCTCTCAAGCTTCTTTAGCATAATTGGCTATGATGTTTTATATGTTTGACGTCAATACCAAAGACCACCACTGCAGTATCCAAGAGACACAACAGTGCATATGAGGTAGTGGTGTCGATGTTTTGTGGACCAAGGTGTGAAGTGAGTGGTTCCTGTGCCTTGATCAGGCATGTCACCTTCCAAGGTTGCATACTACTTTGGAAATGAGGGAACTGCAGTGCAATGCTTACCTCTCAAAGTCACTGCTGGGATTGATTTGCAGTGTTGCATCATGGAGCCAACAGCCACATCGAAGGCTCAGGAGGTCACTGTGTGAAGCCCATATACTGCATTTTGTGAAGATGACTGTCTTTCAGCTGAGATAATGGGAACTGCAGATGCTGGAGAATCCAAGATAATAAAGTGTGGAGCTGGATGAACACAGCAGGCCAAGCAGCATCTCAGGAGCACAAAAGCTGATGTTTCGAGCCTGGACCCTTCATCAGAGAGGGGGATGGGGAGAGGGAACTAGAATAAATAGGGATAGAGGGGGAGGCGATCTGAAGATGGATTGCAGTGGGAGAGAGATTCCCTGAGGTTGGTCTGGAGGGAAACTTCTTCAGGTTAGGCATCCCTGGAAGAGGCTTCGCAGTGAGATTAAAATTATATCAAAGATAATGGGAACTGCAAATGCTGGAGAATCTGAGATAACAAAGTGTGGAGCTGGATGAACACAGCAACTGGACTGTGTGGGTGTCTATGTTTATTGCTGTTGACATTTGAAGAGCCTCACATTGCACAAAAAAATGTACATGTACTCCACCCACTTTGGATATAGTGGCAGCCATCTTTGTTGCCAATGCACATTTGTGATTTGCCTGAAAGTAGAAAGCACTGCTTCATCAACTAAGTCACAGCCTTTCAGTCTAGCTGACACTCCAAGCCTTAAAGCTCCTTCCCTGTTGACCGAATTGACTTCAATCTTTCCCACATTCCTTCCCAACCTGTTTATTCTTTGGTTCATCACTCACGCCAAACCCTCCATCACTGCTGCTCGACATAGTGTACTGCGGTCTCCCCATTCACTCCCCCCGAGTCAGTCGTGGTGATTGAATCTCTCCCCCTCGCTTACCTGTGCCCTCCCAATCTGCATCATCACCCACCCCTTGCAAGCTAAGTTGCTCGGTTGCACCACTGGTATTCCCTGCGTGCCAGCGGGCTGTCTTCAATCCCCACAACTACCTCCTCAGGACAATAACTGCTGGTAAACCCCCTTCTAACTGTCAGTGGACAGATCCCCTGGACTGATTCTCGCTGTTTCTCACCCCCACCGCCCCCCCCCCCCCCCCCCAGAGGATAAAAGCGAGCTTATCCTTGGCCGATATCTTTTGCAGCTCTTCGACTGACTTAGTAAGTGAGTATTAAGGGACCAAGCGAGGAGCCTTGATGCACCTTGGTCTCATCCACCAGCTGAATGCCTTTCCCTGTGTGCAGTGTGTCCTGGAAGCAGCATTATAATGAAAGCTGCTGGTGCACTGCAAACAAGTGGTATTGAAGCTAAGAACTGAATTCTAAGTGGGTCAGAGATGTACATATCTGATACCAATCTCTGTGGGTGAGGATGTGCAGGAGGTCGGGTGTTGGGACTGTTCTTCAGGAGCGGCGGAGTGCCCAATTGGAGTCGTGTCAGGATTTTGCCATCTAGTTTGTATCCAGTGCCCAGGAGAATAGGAAACTGCATATCTGTGAGGTGAGATTCGGTACTAATGAAATGTAAATACATGCAAATTGGCAACACACTAGTCACTAGTGACTAGTCTTACTACTCAAAACCTCGTTACAGGATCAGGCATTTTTCTCTTGCTGTCAACGATCTCTTTTTATTTTCGATCTCCTCATAGTTTTCCAAGTGATCCGCAATTGCCCATGTCATTCAGGGGCTGGGAAAATCCAGCCCGACTTGTGTTTCAAATCTGCTGGCTACAGCATTGAAACAAGAAGTGGTTAAAATACTCGTGGGCTACAGAGCTGCAAAGCCAGCAGTTCCAGGAAAAGAAAATCGAATTTAGCTATGCAGTTTTTCTGTACAGTTTATCACCCCAATGGTAAAGCTGCAGTTCTCTAAAAATAAAACACAATTGAACATGCCATCTGTCTGTCAATAATAAGATGAGAAGAGCCACAGGCCTTAATGAGACTGAGGCTAATATTCTAAGAAGATTTTAACTCCATATTGATACATAAATAATTGCATTGTCTTCCTCCATATGTAAAGTGTTCAAGAACAGCTGATCTTCCAATATGATTTATAAATAAAACAATATTCTTACCAAGGATGTAGCATCTCTCAACAAACATATTAATAGTGATGTCAACATGAAAGTTGCCGATTTTAATTTGTTACACTTTTCTTTTATTGCTGGCTGGGCACACGAGTTATTCTGGACTGTTTGACCAAGACTTCCATTGTTGGTGTTTGTGGGGTAAAGTGCAAGTTGAGAGGAGGGGGAAAAAGAAGGGAAGGGGTTTGAGTTGCTAAGAATCGGCCTCAAATGGTTATTGGGAGCTCCCCAACCCTTGGAATGCTATCACAGATGAAAAATGTATCCACTGATGAATGCACTGAGGGTAATCTGTTGTTATGAACCCATTCATCAAGAACTTTACTCTTATTTTGTTGTGGATACCAAGAATGAAGGTTTTCTCTTACTAAGACAGGCATCTTTCAGATTCAAAATGTTGGGATTCTTGCTGACTTGTTTAATTGCTTGTTCTCCTCTGTTCTTGCATTATTGTAATTCTAAGAAGACCTGGTACTAGCCTTTCATCTAGAGAAGAATAATTACATGTTGTTCACATGGGGCTTGCAGGATACTGGCCTGTGAAACACCGAAAGAAGCCTGTCTCCCATGTTAATGAAGACCAATACAAGAACTGAGAGATTTCATAGTTAAAACGAGGTGACAATAGCAGTCAGCATCATCTTCCCTTCAGTTTCCATCTGTCGTCAAATTTAGGTTATTACCCTCTACCTCCTACGCAGGTCTCATGCCTTTATCTCGGCTTCAGAATGCATGACTCCCCGTTCATCCCTCCTCATTTCTTGCACCCTTACAGTTCTCCTTCCAGACTGTCAGCTGGTGACACATATCATTTCACTTCTGATCAATTGCTGCCCCATTGCAATCCTAGGAAATACCTAGCAGATTTTCATTGATGAGAGATAATGGGAACTGCAGATGCTGGAGATTCCAAGATAATAAAATGTGAGTCTGGATGAACACAGCAGGCCAAGCAGCATCTCAGGAGCACAAAAGCTGACGTTTCGGGCCTAGACCCTTCATCAGAGAGGGGGATGGGGAGAGGGAGCTGGAATAAATAGGGAGAGAGGGGGAGGCGGACCGAAGATGGAGAGTAAAGAAGATAGGTGGAGAGAGTGTAGGTGGGGAGGTCGGGAGTCGATAGGTCAGTCCAGGGAAGACGGACAGGTCAAGGAGGTGGGATGAGGTTAGTAGGTAGCTGGGGGTGCGGCTTGGTGTGGGAGGAAGGGATGGGTGAGAGGAAGAACCGGTTAGGGAGGCAGAGACAGGTTGGACTGGTTTTGGGATGCAGTGGGTGGGGGGGAAGAGCTGGGCTGGTTGTGTGGTGCAGTGGGGGGAGGGGATGAACTGGGCTGGTTTAGGGATGCAGTAGGGGAAGGGGAGATTTTGAAACTGGTGAAGTCCACATTGATACCATATGGCTGCAGGGTTCCCAGGCGGAATATGAGTTGCTGTTCCTGCAACCTTCGGGTGGCATCATTGTGGCAGTGCAGGAGGCCCATGATGGACATGTCATCAAGAGAATGGGAGGGGGAGTGGAAATGGTTTGCGACTGGGAGGTGCAGTTGTTTGTTGCGAACTGAGCGGAGGTGTTCTGCAAAGCGGTCCCCAAGCCTCCGCTTGGTTTCCCCAATGTAGAGGAAGCCGCACCGGGTACAGTGGATGCAGTATACCACATTGGCAGATGTGCAGGTGAACCTCTGCTTAATGTGGAATGTCATCTTGGGGCCTGGGATGGGGGTGAGGGAGGAGGTGTGGGGACAAGTGTAGCATTTCCTGCGGTTGCAGGGGAAGGTGCCGGGTGTGGTGGGGTTGGAGGGCAGCGTGGAGCGAACAAGGGAGTCACGGAGAGAGTGGTCTCTCCGGAAAGCAGACAGGGGAGGGGATGGAAAAATGTCTTGGGTGGTGGGGTCGGATTGTAAATGGCGGAAGTGTCGGAGGATAATGCGTTGTATCCGGAGGTTGGTAGGGTGGTGTGTGAGAACGAGGGGGATCCTCTTGGGGCGGTTGTGGTGGGGGCGGGGTGTGAGGGATGTGTCGCGGGAAATGCGGGAGACGCGGTCAAGGGCGTTCTCGATCACCGTGGGGGGAAAGTTGCGGTCCTTAAAGAACTTGGACATCTGGGATGTGCGGGAGTGGAATGTCTTATCGTCGGAGCAGATGCGGCGGAAGCGGAGGAATTGGGAATAGGCGATGGAATTTTTGCAGGAGGGTGGGTGGGAGGAGGTGTATTCTAGGTAGCTGTGGGAGTTGGTGGGCTTGAAATGGACATCAGTTACAAGCTGGTTGCCTGAGATGGAGACTGAGAGGTTCAGGAAGTTGAGGGATGTGCTGGAGATGGCCCAGGTGAACTGAAGGTTGGGGTGGAAGGTGTTGGTGAAGTGGATGAACTGTTCGAGCTCCTCTGGGGAGCAAGAGGCGGCGCCGATACAGTCATCAATGTACCGGAGGAAGAGGTGGGGTTTGGGGCCTGTGTCGGTGCTGAAGAGGGACTGTTCCACGTAACCTACAAAGAGGCAGGCATAGCTGGGGCCCATGCGGGTGCCCATGGCCACCCCCTTAGTCTGTAGGAAGTGGGAGGAGTCAAAAGAGAAGTTGTTGAGTGTGAGGACGAGTTCAGCTAGGCGGATGAGAGTGTCGGTGGAGGGGGCCTGGTCGGGCCTGCGGGACCGGAAGAAGCGGAGGGCCTTGAGGCCATCTCCATGCGGAATGCAGGTGTACGGGGACTGGACGTCCATGGTGAATATGAGGTGTTGGGGGCCAGGGAATTGGAAGTCCTGGAGGAGGTGGAGGGCGTGGGTGGTGTCACGGACGTAGGTGGGGAGTTCCTGGACCAAAGGGGAGAAAATGGAGTCCAGATAGGTGGAGATGAGTTCGGTGGGGCAGGAGCAGGCTGAGACGATGGGTCGACCAGGGCAGGCAGGTTTGTGGATTTTGGGAAGGAGATAGAAACGGGCCGTGCGGGGTTGGGGAACAATGAGGTTGGAGGCTGTGGTTGGGCGGTCCCCTGAGGTGATGAGGTCGTGAATGGTGTTGGAGATGATGGTTTGGTGCTCGGGTGTGGGGTCATGATCGAGGAGGCGGTAGGAGGTGGTGTCGGAGAGTTGGCGTCTGGCCTCCACCAGTTTCAAAATCTCCCCTTCCCCTACTGCATCCCTAAACCAGCCCAGTTCATCCCCTCCCCCCACTGCACCACACAACCAGCCCAGCTCTCCCCCCCCCCCCCCCCCACCCACTGCATCCCAAAACCAGTCCAACCTGTCTCTGCCTCCCTAACCGGTTCTTCCTCTCACCCATCCCTTCCTCCCACCCCAAGCCGCACCTCCATCTACCTACTAACCTCATCCCACCTCCTTGACCTGTCCGTCTTCCCTGGACTGACCTATCCCCTCCCTACCTCCCCACCTACACTCTCTCCACCCATCTTCTTTACTCTCCATCTTCGGTCCGCCTCCCCCTCTCTCCCTATTTATTCCAGTTCCCTCTCCCCATCCCCCTCTCTGATGAAGGGTCTAGGCCTGAAACGTCAGCTTTTGTGCTCCTGAGATGCTGCTTGGCCAGCTGTGTTCATCCAGCCTCACATTTTATTATCTTAGATTTTCATTGATGTCCTGTTGATACACAACTAAACCTGAGAATTAGTACCTCAGTGACCAAAGCAACTTGCCTGCCTTATTTCAGTCAGTGGCCTTGTGGAAATCCAGTTAAGCTCTTTTACTTGATTTATAGCTTGTCGTAAATTATCTCACCAGAGTGGATGCAGTTAATGTAACTTATTGTTTGCTTTAAAGAATCCCTGAATAGTAGTTCCAGGATTTATGAATCGAGTATTTCATATAGTTTGATCGGGAAGCATTCGGATTGTCCTGGTGTATTTTGTCATACTCTTCACTTCGGATTGTTTGCCAGGACATTTAGTGGTTTGAAAAAGAGAACAATATCCTCACTGTCAATTTTCAGTCTGTGTTGGAATGGGACATCCATCTCACCTTTTCACCTACAACTGAAGCACAAGCAATTGGTTCATTTGTCAAAATTATAGTGATATTGTTTTGCTGTTGGCTTCTGAAACCTATGGGTCCAGTATTTTATTTCAGAATGTGATGGCTTGGAAAAAGATTTTAGTTCAGTGGTGACTTGTGTAGTTTCCAGCATCTTCCCTGTCGGGAGGTCTATCTCTCATGCTGCATGGATCTGCTGCTTCATTTGTCTTTTTATAAATATGAATGGATCTCCCATGGCATTGCTGTTTTTTTTTATTTGAGCTGTGGATGGATCTACACTCAAGTGAACCTGTGGTATGCCATGTTTCTGCTTTCTTTCTCCATTGATGGCTTCTTCGTTGCCTCTCCAAACAGCTTGGGAAATTATGGTATCTTTGTTGTTGTTGAACCAGGAGTACTTGTTAATGCAAAACAGATTATACTTATCAGCAGTTCATACTGACTTGAGGCCTGACTTTAACCAGGGTGGATAATTGGGAAAGTAGGCAACTAAAATTGGGGTAGCAACTACCCAGCTTCCCATCCACTGCTGCCTCTCCACAGAATGCTTTGATTAGTATTAAAGTAACAATGACATGTCTTTAATGTGCAGATAAGATTTCAGTTATATCATCAGGGATTGACCGTAATTTCAACAGCGTGTTGGATTATGATGTCCACTGTGACTTCTTTGCCAGGCTAACCCATCGAAGACCAGTGATTTTCATGTGATATTTCCATTTTAAAAAATGATCCTAAGAAAAACCTTAGTTTTCTCTGCTCTCAGCATCTCTTTTCCATGGCATTCAAATTTTCCACTCACTGGATAGGTTGGGTGCCCTGTTGAGTTGGAGCTGGAAAATCAGAAATCCAATCAACTCTGGGAGTAAACACTGCACCGTCAAGCTGCATGATGCCAGCCTTCCACTTCGGTAGAAATGTGTTTTTAATCTCTGCTTGTCAGTGTATGCTGATGTCAGTTAGCATTTCTCCATCCTCTGTTCCTAGATCAATAAAGGCTCTCCATTTGCATCGTCACAGTTCCAAATTTGTTTGTCCATGCAAAACTTTGTCAACCTCTCTGCCCATTGTGGATCCAGTGTTTGTTGACTTATCCTAGGTTTCTGGAAAAAGAAAAAAAACTTGCAGAAATGATTGATAAATGAATGATTGCCAGAATGCATGCATTTTCTTTAAAGAAAAGACATGGAAGTATCCATGATCTACTATATAGTATTTCCTGGACCAGCAAAAGCACATATTGCTAATGGAGAGTTTGCACATGGATGTTCGTTATGATCATCACATTCTGTTGCAGAATTTTAATTATGACCAAGTTTTTTTTATTATTTTAAATAATTATTCCTTAAACATTTTTTTTCCAGCAGGACATCTTATATATTAAGAAAAACAAAACCTCTCCTCTTTCATATACTTTACATGTCTTAGTTTTGGTGTTTGGAACCAATCTAACTGACTTGCATTGTGAGATTTGTTCACAGATGTGAGGTTTTCCAAAAAACGTAATACCTGAAAATGGTGGGTCTTTGTTGCATGACAAAATTTCTCCCAACTCCGGTCAGTATTGTGTCCAGATTGGGAATTACAGACACCATAATATGTCTGGAGCAAGGTTGTCTAGAGTCAAATATTGCAGGAGGTAGCCATCCCATTGTTTGCGAGGAATAAAGAAGCTTCTAAAATAAGCTGGGCACCTGTTGAAGGACAGGTTAGATCATGAAAGACAAGTGTAGGCAAGGGATCATGTGTGGAACTGATTTTTCTATTGTGTTGAAACTGTGTTTTAAATCTGTGATGCAGAGAAGGATAATTAGTTAACAATCTTATGACAAGGGACCATCTTGCACAGAGCAAGATAAATTTCCACATTATGCGTGTGAGTGGGAAGGTAGATACAAATGAAATTTGTAGTTAATTCAAAAGACAGACAGTGGAAATAAGGGGAAAAAATATCTGTCCCAATGCAAAAATTACTAAATAGCCCCAAAAAGGCTCAGGCATCACATGTGTAGTTAAGCATCCATGATAAACCAGTAAGGTTAGCGACCGTATGAGGGAGCTATAAACAGCAACAAAAGAATACAAAGAAAGTAATCAGTGATGTTGAAGAGGAAGATGAGAAAAACCTGCAAGGATATCAAAGCTCAATTTAAAAAAAAATCAATGTATTACAGAACAAAATTGATAAGAAAAACATGATTGCAGACAAGAATAGTTGAAACAACATCCCGACTTTACTGTAACATGCATTGAAAACCTAAGGAAATACCAGAAAAACTGGGTAGATTTTAAGAAATATCTTAAAATGGGAAAGGAGGTGGAGAAAGGGGAGATTTAAGGAGGGATTTCTAGAGCCTTGCAGTTCAGCAAATGAAGATGCAACTGCCAATAGGGCAGCAATCAAAATCCAGGATCCTGAAGACGCCAAATTTGAAGGACTGCAGAAATCTTACCTGGCTGTATGGTTGGAGGGATCTATGAAAAATAGGGAGGAGCAAGGTCATGAAAGAATTTGGAAACACTGAGAATGTTTGAAGTGAGGCATTGATTAATCTGAACGCAGTGCATACGATAAATATAAAACAACATTTGGAAAAAATATCACGGAGGATGAAAGTTGGAGAAGGCAAATGCTGCAGAACTAGAAATAAGTGACAACTCGAGGCTTTCAATAGATTGACCTTCTCTGGCTTAGCACAGAAGTTGGGAGCAAGTAGAGATTTCAGGAACAGAAGGATGAAAGGGTAGGAGGTAATCTAGTGTTTAAGCTGGTCCAGTGAAGACCATGCAAATGCCGATTGTTGTAAAATGTGCTCCTGAGATGCTGCTTGGCCTACTGTGTTCATCCAGCTTCACACTTCGTTATCTTGGATTCTCCAGCACCTGCAGTTCCCAATATCTCTGTTGTAAAACCCATCTGGTTCAATAACGTCCTTTCAGGAAAGGAAATCTGCCATCCTTACCTGCTCTGGTCTACATGTGACTTCAGACCCATTGTAGTGTGGTTGATTCCTAACTACTCTTGGCCAGTTAAGGATGTGCAAGAAATGCTCAATGCCTATTTGCCATGAATAAAAGTTTAAAAACAGGCACTGACACTCTACAGCTTTGTCATCAAGTCACACATTCACTTATTTTCACACTTCCATTTTTAAGTTCCTTTGCCACCATTTATAATAGAAACTGCCTATGTAAACTTGTCACATTGCAATTAAACCCTCCATGTTATTTACATCATTTCAGATAGTAGAGTGTAATTACAGCATAGCAGGTATTTGTTTGGATTCAAAATGAAATGTTTCAGTATTATTCTGTAGTCCTCTGCGCAAACTAAGGCAGTACTTTGCTCGCTACCAACAGAGCAACCTTGATGCCAGAAGCTCGAGGACTTTTCACACCTAGCATGATGGTGGTCAAAATAATGGGAAATATAACTGATAATATTATCCTGTAATTTACACACTGTAGTGTCTTGAAGCCCATTCAGTCAAACAAAAGTACATACTCCATTGCCTTCCAATGAAATCACTAACATTAACAACCGGCAGCAGCTGAGCTGATGGGGTCAGTTTCCAGGAAGTCTCCTCTGTACGTTACCGGAATCAAAACAAGGAAGTTTTATATATTCACTTGGTCATTTAATGAGACATTGAAGACAATTGAACTACATTCTGCCATAAAGCTTTACACGTGCCAAGACCAATACGCCAGAGGCAAAGCTTTGATAATATAAAAACCACAACATTCAGCAATGTATCTTATTCTTGTATAGCTGTTACTTGGACTGATGTTCAGTTAGCTCAGTTAGCTGCATGGCTGCTGTGTAATGCAGCGTGATGCCAACAGAGGTTCACTTCCCATCTTTGCTGAGGTCACCATGAAGGCCCCACCTTCTCAACCTCACTGCTTGCCCATGTTTGAGGCGTGGTGACCCTCTGGTTAAACCACCACCAGTTTTCTTTTACTCTTGCTCTCGCTCTGTCTCCCTCAGGTCCTCAGGGCCCATGGTGACTTTACTTTTATGACTTAGACATACCGTCTTTAAAGAAGTCAATTGTTCCACAGTGCTCATTAAATCAATTTTCTCTCCAAGTTTTCTGAAATCCTTGGCCAGGATAAACTGGGGATAATAACATGTGGTGATCCTGATGGACAAAACTCATGCTTTAAGTTAATATGCTTTAGATTATTATTGAACGTATTTAGGTTTGGCTAAACCATAAAGATTGCAGCTATTGAAAAATAGTACCCTCTGTTCTGTTTTGCTCGCTTCCTGAGTCCTGAGTCTGATTTTCTGTAGCTTAAGATAAGAAGCGCACTTGCTTGAAACTGACACGGTGAAAACCCTGATTCTCTTTCAAGACATGGTCATTAGTTCAACAGTTTCTACTTCAGTCTTCCACCTGCATCGTAGGCAAACAATATAGTGACAAACTTGGGCTAGTTTGACTTTAAGACAAATAGGTGCTGTTAAGTTTTTGTACAAATAAATATTTGTGTGTGGAAACAAATGTGAAGTATTAATTCAACTGACCTCTATTACTTGAAAAGGTGAACTTCATTGACTGAAACTAACAGAGCTCTGCAAAATTGAAGCTATGGAGAAGCTGAATTGCTTATCCATTCTTGGGATCTAAAAGTTTTGTTTTATTCAGTACATGTGTGAGTCAGTTGTTTTTTGTAATTATTATAGAATAAATGCAGTTCTACCATCAGGTCTTAATTGTCATTAGGAACTGGGGTACCTTGCGATTGTTATTAAGTACCATTATTTTTCTCCAAACTAAACTTCAGGGGAAACATTTAATTTTAGGTTCTTATAGGAGCTTAACATTGGAATATTCCAATGAACAACTTAAGATTGCAGATGAATGTATGCCATTTATTTGAAATAGATGTTAAAAAAAATCTGATAGTGCTCCCTCCAAATAATGTACTGTTTACTTACGCCTTCAACAGATCAAGCAAAAGGGCAAAAAGAAAATGCTTGGCTGATCCCTAAGTGGAAGAATACTGTTCATGATTAGTTCTCTCAGACTCTATGATTGAGGTGTTACATCTATTTGGTATTGGGGATTGTGTCAGTAGTGAAGCTGGAATTATAATTCATTTTTACATAAAAGAAGATGATGATGAACCTTCTCCCTGATGTGTGGTCATGCTTGAATTAGTGGTGTTCTCACTATAGTGTTCAGTAGTTTACATGCAGATTGATGTGTTTATAAAACATATACATGAGTGACTTGGAGGTGATAGTACTCTCATAATAGTACTGCTCTTTGTGCTTCTCAACTGTTGAGCAAAGGACAGAGGGAGCTAAAATCAAAATAAGCTGTGAGTTGCAGCAGACTATTGTGTACATTCTGAACATTGTGTGCTGGCAATGGAGGATTGTGGCTGTTGAATTCAATAAGGGGTAACAAAACAAGCAAGCTGCTATTTCCTGGATAATGTCACACACCGCTGAGAGTTGTGGTTGTACTCTATCTGGTTAAATGGGTGAATATTCCATTGTATTCCTGATAACCAGCATCAGGAATGGTGGTGTGGTTTTGACAGGGGAGGTGAGGAAGTGAATGCTTGTGACAGTACTCTGTCCTTGTCTATTTGCCAATACGTAGATATAATCCAGTTGGGTTCTGACCAAAGGTGGCCCCAAAGAGATCGATGGCATGCAGTTCTATGACAAGGATGCTGTGGAAGAGTTCAAAGTTGTATGAATGGTCTCAGAATAATTTGACGTGGTCATTCATTAGCAATTAAAGTTTGTATGTTGTTCGGTTCCTTCTGCCAACTGGCATTTATTTTTCCAAAATTATCAACAGAGTGAAATACTGGAATTGACAGTAAACAACCTCATGACTGACCTTAGGACAGGACCAAAGTCATTGATAATGCAGTTAGAAATGGCTGTGCCAAGAATACTTCCGTAAAGAATGGCTGTGGCAATGCTCTCGGTTGCATTCATTGTACATATCCATCTTCCGTTTGTGGCCCTCCCGACACAGGAATTTTGGACCTATATCCCATTAAAATTTGCTTGGTTTTAAGGAGAGCTCCTCTCAACATTGCCTGCCGATCAGTCATTGTAACATTGAATTGAATCAAAGCTGTGATGCGCTTTGGAACATAGCGTCTCTTGCAGAATCTAAGCTAAGCATCACTGAGCAGGTTATTGGTGAATGACAGTCACTTAATAGCACTATTGGTGACTCTTTCCAACACTTTATTGATGATTAAGAAAGAGCTGATATGGCAGTAATTTGTTCACGTTAGATTAATCCTATTTTTAATGGACAGGACATACCTGGATAGTCCTCCATATTGTTGCCTAGATTTCATTGTCATTGTCATTACTAGAAAAGGCTAGAATGCGGAGCAGATAGCTTAACCGTATTGGTTTTCAGTGTTACAGTTGATTTGTTGTCATGGTTCATGTCATCTCTATCCTGGTAAGACCTTCATAAAAAAAAAACTTCAAACCATCTGCGGGAAATCATTTGAGAGCTTTTCCTGTACATGGTTTAAAAATATGCTCAGGCTCTTGTTTGACATCCAGCTATGTTGTTTGTTGGAAATGTTCCGGCAGGTCAGGTCACTGATTGATTCAGAGAATAGCAATGTTTGTGTTATGCCATTCAGGAGATCTGTCAAGCTGTGCACTCCACCCAGGTATCTGTCAGCTTTTTAGCTCTTCCAATGCCACCATAAACCTGCTGTTGGCAAATTTTCAGTTTGTTTTTGCCATTTTAGTTTATAAACAATGTGCTAGAGACACGATAACAAGATGTAGAGCTGGATGAACACAGCATGCCAAGCAGCATCAGAGGAGCGAGAAAGTTGCCGAGACGCTTCTTCAGAAATGGGGGGAGGGGAAGAGCGTTCTGAAATAAATAGGGAGAGAGGGGAATGCGGATCAAGATGGATAGAGGAGATGATAGGTGGAGAGGAGACAGACAAGTTAAAAGGGCGGGGATGGAGCCAGTAAAGGTGAGTTTAGGTGGGGAGGTAGGGAGGAGATAGGTCAGTCCGGGGAGGACGGACAGGATGATTGGTTCTTGGAATAGGTTGCTCCAAAGGCAGTCAGGTTGTTAAGAGAATGTTAGTAGGGCTTTCCTTGAGACTTTAGAAATGGGAAATGCTGGAAGAACGGTTCAAATATATTTTGCAAGTCAAATTAAATTGACCCACTATGTGTAATCGTGACATACTTGATCATGTTGCATCATTATTCAAATGTTGTAAATGTTTGCATTACATGAGCCAGAGCTTGGTTGTCATTACTGCGAAATAAAGAAGCTGTTGATTCACAAGACGCCTTGTTTGGTCCATCTTCAGAAATATCGAAGTCTTCATGCAGCCCGCGTTTTAAAAGGAAGTGGTGGGAGTCCACTCTCGAAGCAGTACAGCGACATTGCTTAGAGATGCAGATGCTGTGGAACCTAGTGAGATATTAATGATGAAGCTCAATTTGTAACAGCCGCAATTTATTTTATCGCTAAATCGTTGGGTGATAGTATGTCTGGAGTACTGCGTACAGTATTGATCTCTATATTTAGAAAGGATGTAAATACATTCAAAACAGTTCAGAGAAGATTTACTCGAGTAATGGCTGTAATGGACAAATTTCCTTCAGAGGAATGGTTTGTCAGGCTGTGTTAGTTTAAGTGGGAATTTTAGAGCTAGAAGTAACTTGACGAAAACATGTAAGACCCTGAGAGATGAAGGGTCTAGGCCCGAAACGTCAGCTTTTGTGCTCCTGAGATGCTGCTTGGCCTGCTGTGTTCATCCAGCTCCACATTTTATTATCTAAGACCCTGAGAGATGGTAGGATGTAGAATACATATTTCATCTTGGGGGAGAATCTAGAATCTGGGTCATATTTTTAAAAATGTGACCACCCATTTAAAATATGGATGAGGAGATCTTTAGAACTGTCTCTTCCTCCGAGGACATTGAAGCAGAGCCTTTGAATACATTTTAATGAAAAGGTAGATTCTTATTACGAAGGGGTGAAGATCATCAAGTAAAATTAAAGCAAAATACAATGGATGCTAGAAACCTGAAATAAAGACATAGTGCTTGAGAAACTCAGCAGGTCAGGTTCACGTTTAGAATCTGGTATGAATTCTTCAGGGCAGTTTTCAAGGATGTAGAGTAATCAAGGTCAGCCATGATCTAACTGAATAGGAGTTGAATGGTCTGCTGTTGCTCTCAATTCATAAGTTTCTTCATTATGCTCGTTGTGAACAGGGAACTAAGTGTCATTTTCTTTCTAAGGGACAACCCCCTGAAAATCTACAGCCTATAAAGTAAGACAAAATTAAAGTTTCAAAACATAACTTGATTTGCTGTTCATGAATAGCACTATTTTTCTGCCTGGGAGGAACCAGGAATTTGCAGGCAGCTGCCACATTGCAAAGAGTAAAAAAAAAAATTGCATTATTCACATACCTATTTGCTTCATCTGACTTTAATAGGATAACTAATTGCACACACAGATTTTGTGCAATTAGGTAAATGAAAAATTCATTTCTGTCACTTATCGACTCCAGTTATAAACATAAGTAAATGCTGCTGTTGTTGTAAAATTAAAGATAGGGACACACCTTAGAAGCATGCAGACTGTGCAATGTTTATACCCTATTCAGTTCACCGTGGTTTATCGATGTATACATCAGGGCAATTCTCACACAATGTGGTAATGGCCCTTGTATTTGTAGTTCCGACATGTGAAGAAGTTGATGTTAGCAGCTCAATTGTTGCTGATTAAGAAAGATGTTCTGCAGCTTGGGAAATATTGAGACTGAATTTTAAAAAAAGTATTTGTTCATGACTTTCATTCTACGTAAAGCAGCTATCCAATACTTTACCTTTCAGATTCACCATCTGGTCAGGATTCTGGTAGGTACCCAAAGCAATTGGCTGAAAGATCAATGGAAATTGGTCAAGTGGTCTCATCTAAATAATTAGCAGGATTTGCTTGGATTAGCTGTACCTCTGAAGGTACCTCGCTCAATGGGGTGATGTCAATTTTGATCCAGTAAAAAAAAACAAAATGCTGTGAATATTGATAATCTGAAAAAAAAAATCAGAATACAGGCGATACTGAGCTGGATGAGAAGCATCCATGAAGAGGGAGAAGATTTAATGCTTCAGATTGATTGATAGATTTTCTCCTGATTTGTTGGTGGCAGATCTCTGGGTACTTTTCCTGAAAGCCTGGAAGAGAGGAGGTGGGTAATTGTTGTTGGATGTGGAGTTGGAGAGGCCTGATGGTGGCTGGAGAGACTGTATTTACAGACCCTGCAGAATCGTGGAATATTCCTGCATCCTCTGACTCCAGAGTAAGGTGTCTCTTAAGACAAAAATCTCAGAAAGCCACCATTTGGTGGCCACTGAAGAATCCCAAAAGTTGAAGGTCCATTGGTCGCTATGCTTTGGATTCTATCAAAGAATTCATTTATCTTTTTGCTTGGTTTTTAAGGGCTGAATGCTTTGTTGTGGGAATTTACTTTGGACACCAAGGAACTGGGCCCCTTGAATTTCGAATTGAGACAATTGTGAAGGTAAAATGGACAATGCCATCCCATAGCAGTGGTAGACTTTGAACACATTCATGGCTACAAAAATGACACAACACTTAACAAATTACACCCCAGTTGAATTTAACACTCTGTTCCTAGGTTTCCGCATTCATGGTAATGCAAAATGCACTATTAAGATCTGCCCATGGCTTTAGTATTAAAATGGTGTTTTATTTTGTCTAGCCCAGTAAACTCTGAAAGCACAGCAGAAAAGATGACGAGGAGAATTAAGTAAAAATGGCTCACTAATGCTTTAAAAGAGACATCTATCCTCCAAATTAACCCATAATGCTATAAAGTAGGATAGAGAAGCTGTCCAACCCGGTTTAATTTGATCACTTAAACTGTTACTGAGGTTTGCGATAATGGCTTTTGGAAAAAAAATGGTGATCATTTGATGCACTTAGATGTGAAATACAATGCTGATGACTCTTCTTGTAAAACTGTCCAACTATGCACTTGAATCACCACATCTGTCATTTACATCCCATCACAGTGGACACATGTTCATTCATACGTAAAGCACTCAACCAACCAACTCATTCATCCATACAGTAAATGAATAAATAACACGATACCACTCACTTTGTGTTATGACATGAAGGATTGTATATTACAAATGAATTTTGATATGGTATCTGTTGTTTTAGTTGATATTTCCTCTTCGGGATATTATTTCGTTGTAGCTGATTTGACTGGCTTACTCAAGATAATTTTAACTTTGGTTACTGTATAAAGTGACCACATTCAATCTGCCTGTCAATGGAAGTGAAGTTCAAGAGGAACATATAACAGATAGCTAATTTGATTTTTGCCCTTTATAAACAACTTAAACAACATCTCAACTTAAATTACCCCCATTGAAGTTTCATTTGTATTGTGATTTGTTCCTTTTTTGATACAGCCCAAGTACACTTGTTCTAATGTAGTGCAAAAATATAGTAAAACAAAAGCTTGCAGCACTCTGGGTCTGTTTTAATCTTTGTAGCAGTGGAGACTGAATTTCTGAAGTACTATGTAATGCAGGCTCTCTAAACGTGTACACTTCATTGCATATGTCGCCGCCAAGTCAAAACATCCAATGTATACAGTCTTAACACTGGTCTAGGCTATTTTTTTTGTGATTTCAAATTCATTTTATACAGCGGAACAAGTACTTAGAGGATTCATCTGTTCTGATTTGGATTGCACACTCCTTTTCTCATTTAGAACAGCATTGCGGTGCTGGTCAAATAGTGAAAGCTGTTGGACACAGGTGCTAACCTATTCATTTCACCTGCCACGATCCATAGATTGTACTGTCGTGAGTATGCCTTGCTCCATTCTCACTTGGGGAATATTGGACTCAGCATTTTCAATATGCCAAAATGTGAAATTGGAGCTGCAGTTCATCCTATAAGCATCGTCCATACATCAGTAAATTCTTCCCTCTGACACTTCCTCTTGATTTGTAGGACAGTAACTTCTTACATTTGTTCAAGTGGGAATCTATTAACACCAGTACTGTCATTACAAACTTGACAAGTTCCCCCTCAAGATGTAATATCATCACTTCTCCTCCTATTTTTTTTTCTGTATCTGGCCCTCTGCTTCAATCACTGTCATAATCACCTGGAAGCTTTCCCCAAAGCAACTTCCTTCCTTAAGCATAAACAAGATAACTGAGCAGAATAGCACAAATCCTTGAGAATGTTGTCATACGTGTTGTTTCAAAAACATGTCTTGCCTGTTACCATTTGTCTGTCAAGTTTAATTTAAAAAATACTATACAATTTAATTGGCAAACTTTACTCCTCCCCCTACTGCATTTCACAGAAATGGGGGGAGAAACATGCTGCTGTGCAGGCCTGATTTTTGGTTGCTATGAAAATGAAATACTGAGAACACAATAGCTCATTAACAACATGAAATATAAATATATATTTTGAATAGCATTTTTGTCAGAACTACTGAAAGGCAACTACTCAATGTTCATCTATATTTTCTTTTGTCTAATTTAGTTATTTTTAATATACTATTTATTTCTAAATGTTTTCAATCTGATGCTAATGTACGAGTGCATCAACTTTTTCAGAGTATATTATAAAATAATTGCAACTAGATATTGAAACTCACTGATTTCAGTGGATGCCCGAATGCTCAGTGATGGTCAGAGTGCAGGCACAGCTGAGGTGGGATAAGGTCAGTAGCTGAGGTGGGATGTGGGCAGCACAATGGCTCAGTGGTCAGCACTGCTACCTCACAGTACCGGGGGTGGGATGCTTCAAGGGGTGGTGTGGACTTGTTGGGCCGAAGGCCCCACACTGTAGGGAATCAAATCTAATCTAATCTAAACTGACAAATGAAGAGTCTGCTCACAAATATGTACACACATTTTGGAGATTTTTAAAAATCGCATTGTCAAAGAAGTATTCTATACTTCATCTATTTTTTGATAACCTTGGCATTGGCTGTTTAGTTTTTCATTCACCGTATCCACTTTCCCTAAAATATATTGTTTTATAATCCACTTTTAAAATGAGTCATTCTGAAGAAATTTCAAAACTCAAAGACTTTATTTTTGTCTTTCCATCCATTTTTTAAAAATGTCGGGAAATGTAGGGTAAAGAAGACAGGGACCTTTTAGCAAAAAAAAATTATCTACCTCTCAAAGCACCTGGCTTTGCCGTGTTAGTCCATGCTGAAACTTTAGGTAATCTCTGCCTAAGCTTCTCATGCTGACTGTAGTCCCTTGTCCCTGGCAGATGTGGACAAATTCTGCCTGAAGTAGATTGTTCAATATTATGTTTAATAGCAGAGTAGCCACACCAGTCCCTCCCATCTGATGTTCCTCTATTTCAACCCAGTTGACACCTTAGAAGAGGATTGACTCAATAAAAATGAAATTAAAATAGATACCCAAGAGGAGGGGCTCTGAAAGAGTGGATTAGCTTCAGAAAACCAACTGGATATTGAAAGAAAATCACAAGATAGCAGACAGTTATATGGATAATACAGAGAGTTTAACTTTATTTTAAAATCAGTTATACCAAATAAGTAATTTGTCAAATGTACAGTTTCTACTACAACTTACTTAAGCCTCGGGGCACCCATTTGGTGATTATTGTGTGAGCCCTTAAATTAATTATAGAATAGTTATTGAACATTTGTCTATCATTGCTGATGGCAGTCTCTAAGATCAGACTTTCAGATTTCCTGTTTATTTCAATATGAATCTAGTTGCACAAAGCACCAGTAATGTTGTAATACTGTAGGTTTTGGAGGAATACATATAATGTCATTGAACCTTAAAAGTCTTCCTGCCATGCTACCAATATCTGCTGGGGTTATGGTGATATAATTGTGCCTGGTTGGATGTTTAATTATTTCAGGCTCCCTTCAACTTACATTGTGTTATATTGCTTCCAAAATGGTTTGTCGATTGTGTGTGAGAGGTTTGTTTTGTCTATGAATTTAAATTAGTGTGACGACTTTATCTTTAGTAATGAATGATGGATGCTAACTTTAATTAGAAACAGCTTACGTCTCAGCAAGTCTTAAAGGAAGAGCTCGCTGCAAAAGACATTTTCAAAACTGAGAGAACATGTAGTCTTAAACCTCACCAAGGAGAAAAATCGCTCTGGTTACTGATGTTCATGCATTCAAGAGCACACAAGTACAAGACATTTAGAATGTTGTACACATGATGACCAGAACAAGTTTGTTCCCAAAGAGGGAACATGTAGAGAAGTGACTGTTGATAAAATAGAAACTGAGATACTGAATGTGAGAGAAGGGGAAGATCAGGAAAATTGTCTGTATAATTTTGATGCTGAGTAGAAATTGATGCAGAATAATTTAAATTCTACTCTGGTTCTTCAAGAAATGTTGCAAAAGAAAGAATTCTGTAATTAATTCTCAGTAACCTATACCGCCAAGGAGATGAGTGAGGACCGTTCAGTTTTTAAATAAACATCTTTGCTTCATTAAATTCACTGTAGTCTGTGGGCATTTTCCTTGGATTATGTGTTACACTATTAGGTGAACAAAATAGTTAAATTGTAGCACGAGTACTATGTACAAAAAATCAGGTTAAAAAGCCTCAATGTTTTAGGGCTGTGAAAGATCGTTTCTGTACGTGATTTGTATTTTTGAAGCAGATTAAAATCTTATCTTCGAAGTAAACCCGCATTAATGAAAATAGGAAAACTGTTTCCTTCCTTATTGAAATGATTTGCCATCTTACAATGCTTTCTATAACAGTAGCAAAGTGCTACTTTTTAATGTTTTCCTTTTCCAATTGTTCACAGTTGGAACCTTCAGTATAATTTATTTTGTTTTTTCAAATATTTAAAATTTATGCTTACAGTCCCAGCACTTTTCACTTGAAGCCATTTAGGATGTAATTCCTAGAGAAGAAATTAAATTAAAAACAGGACAGTTGAAATGCTTAGAGGCCCAGGTAATGTTTGAATACTGTCAGTGGTGACATAATAGGTGATGACAATGCCCCTTTTTCTGTTTTAATTGAAGCATTATCGGATCCTTCCAGTACCAAAATGTAAAAATTAAAATGAAATTGCCAGTACTTTTGTTTAGGTGTTGAGTAGTCAACACATGAGCTTTATTTCTGAAGGAAAAGAAAGGACCACTTCGTGAAAAGTGGTTGGCAATTATTTGAATACATATGGTGTCACAACATGAATTGTGTCAAAACAAGTCAGCTTGTGGATTCTGGTGAAAATGTACATAGTTCTTTCTCCTTTTTATTCAAACTGAATAAATACCACTTGTTGAAAGTGTTTTGTGGTACCTCATGGGCACAGAATTATAATATTCCATTCTTCTTACAAATAATTTATGAACATTTTTAGAGCATTCGTTTTTGAACAATTTTGTTTAAAACAGTTTTTTTATGCCATTGTTCAGTACTCCTAATCTTCTCACGGTTGTTTATACATGAAATGGTATTTTTTCTATTAGTGTGAGGAACTATCCACTGCCACTCATTAAAAAAATTGATCTAGTTTGCAACAGCTAGAAGTAATAACTCTCATCTTAACGAAGAAACAAAGATGGTGTGGGACTCAGCATTTGTCAGTGTATTGTTGACCAACTTCGAGTTGTCTGGGATGTTGCAGGGAAAGCCAATGGGAGGAAGCAATGGTTGAAGATGTGGCATGATCCTTTAAATAATGGCTTTTGTTCATCTGTCTGACAAAAAGCTTGAGTCACACTCGGTTAGTGATTTGTCTGTAAAATAAAATCTCTGTTTTCTAAGCAGACCTTCCAGGATTTTCACTGCTCAAGAATGAATTCCAGAATCTGGGCTTCTCCACTATACCCTTCAGATCAAGGCAACAATTTACATTGTAATAAATCCAATGGAAACAGTCCCACATTAAAACCTGGTCTGGCCAGTGACTGAAAGACCATGTGAGCAGACAGCACCTGCTTTGAGACAATATCTTAGGGGTTGGGACAGCAAGGGGAAACAGGAAATTTCCTTGAGAGGTCTGGAGAACACTCATTTTCTCTCTCAACCACGAGAAGAACTGAAGCATCCTCTTAGCTTGGCTCCTGCTTCAGACCATGGAATTCCACACTGTGAGAATTCCCCTCATGTACAATGGCCTTTAAACTCATGCTTTTATCAGAGGTTGTTCTGTTCAACAGGCTGTTTTGCAGGGACCTTTCCCTTAGCTTGATCTATGTGCTTGAAAATTGAAAACCTAATGATCATGAGAGACCTTGATGGAATCTGAAAGTACACTGGGGCTAGTTCTGATCTTTTGAACTGATGATGAGTCAGGGACTTGAAACGTTAGCCCTGCTTTCTTCCTGTAGATGCTGCCAGCCCTGAATTTCGCCAGCAATTTCTATTCTGGCTTCAAATATTGCGATACTTATTTGTGTGGTAGGCAGAGAATCCTCTGGCATTCAGTGAGTGGTAAATAACAGTTGTATTACTACTCCATCCCTAGCAACATGAAACAGCTACTTTCACCTATTTGCTCAAAGTTTTTGCGACACTGTACCTTTCCAGTGTAATCGGGAGTGGCAGGGGTGTGGATGGTGTGTAGCTTGGGTACGTGGTGACCTTAAGTCAGTTTGTGAGCTGCACACAATGAACAACGATCTGATTGAAGTAGCCATTTTTCTGATGGGTCTGCATGGTCTCGACATCAAGCTTGCCTGGTGCCCAAATCGCTTCAGTCTATTTATGAGAATACAGCTGAGGTCATTCGTAAATTCATTGTATGCCACCATATTTGGAGGCCTTGACTTAAGCAGTCTCGTAGCGATGTCTGAGGTAATGGGAACTGCAGATGCTGGAGAATCCGAGATAACAAAGTGTGGAGCTGGATGAACACAGCAGGCTTTTGTGCTCCTAAGATGCAGCTTGGCCTGCTGTGTTCATCCAGCTCCACACTTTGTTATCTCATAGCAATGTCTCCAGTGTCCTCCACGGATCTCTCCTGGTTCCCCTCCAATTTGTCATCTACACATTTCCCCTTGTCAATGACAATGCTTTAATTTTCAGCTAATATGCAATCAATAACCAGTGCTACTTCATTACCACCTTTCTCACTCCTCCAATGCTGCGCAATTATCAGAGTGCTTATTCGACGTCCACTAACAGATCAGCAGAGCTTTCCATCAATTAAGCATGGGGAATACTGAAGCTTATGCTTCTGGGATCTGCTCCCTGGCTACTCAGTCCATCATTCTCCCTGGCAATCAGTCTGAGATTAAAAGTGTCTGTCTGCAATCGTGGTGTCACATTTGATCCTGAGCCAAGCTTATGACCTTGTATTGTGTCATTGCTAAGACCACTTCACTCCACCCTTGTAACAATGCCTATTTCTGCCCCTGCCTTGGCTGATTACTACCAAAACCCACCTTTTTTCGATATGAGTGCTTAACTACACTCCTAACTGGTTTCCTCCGTTCTACTGTCTGTAAATTTGAGTGCATCTTGTGTTCTGCTGCCTGTCACTTAACTAGCAGCAGATAGAATTTGCCTTTTATCCTTGTGCTGAATGACCTACATTGGTTCTGTGTCAGGCAACATCTTGTTTTAAAATCCCCTTATTTTCATGTCCCTCCATGTCTTGCTCCGACTGTGGTTTTTCTGTACTCTCCTCCAGCTGGACTCCAGCAGCTCACCATCACCTTCTCAAGGCCACCTGGAGCCGTGCAATAAATTCTGGCCAGCCAGTGATGCCCAGGTCCCACGAATGAATAAACAAAAAAACTACTGAAGTATTAGCATGTGCCCGATTCTGGCTTCCAGTGTTAATTGCTGCATCATTGTTTGCCATACCTTCAGTTCACTAGACCAAAAACTCAAGTGTCCTCTGTTGATCTTGCCACCTCATTACCTCACATTATTCTTTTAAGATACACCTTCCTCTTTGACCAAGCTTTGTGTTAGTCCTTATGCATTTTGATGTCATGCATTGTTTGATAATGGCCCTGCGAAGACCCTCGGAATGGTTTAGTATATCGTTGTGATTAGGTTAACTCTGAGTTTGTGAAAGGCAGACATTTTGTTTGACTAACTTTATGACCCTTCCCTGTTCTGTCTGGGAAGTAGTTGGCTTCCACTGGACAGTTCCTCATTGGGGTGACCCTGACCCAAGTGTGACTTTGTAGAGAATGGGTGAAAATCTCTGTCTGTAGTTCTGCACTGTAATGCACATTACATAATCTCAGAACAAATTTAGCATGTTGAGCTTTTGCAATGTCTGAAGTAGTGCTGTTAAAAATTATCCAGAAGTTTGGCTGCAGTGTAGAAGTACGGACCTGCTGAGGTTTGCAGCTTGATTTTGGGAATAGTCTGCCAGAAACTTTGAGTGAAATTGATCCCTCGTCTGTGTCAGACACGATCCAAAGCTTTTGGATGCATCTGGCAAAATGTTAATAGCTGGGACACACCTGCTGGTAGGAAACAAAAAGAAGAAGTGCTCTCATCATCAATTCCTCAAAGAAGGAGAGGAAGATCAGTGAAATTAGTAATTCCCTCATTAACACAGATGAGCTTCTTTTTGTTTTGCTGCGATTGAAAGAAAGGGTATTAGCTGTTAAGCCAGAGGTACTGGGGAGCTGAGATGCTCCTGGCGATTACGTTTTGGTCATGATTTGTCGTCTTGAGCAGAATACAAATCTTTGAGTTCGAGGGTAGCAATAATCATTAAGGCAAACATTTCAAGCTGACAAAAAGCTCTCTAGGCTCATTATCCTATTAGTTCCATTTTGTCCTGTGGTGCAGATAATGCTGCTTTCTCTTGATTTTACCTTATGGAATGATTGCATGTTAGACTTTTGGTGGTGGGAAAAGTTTTACACTTCTTAATGATGGGAAACTGGGGAAATTGCATGATGCACTGAACACAGGGGATGTTTTGAAGCACTGAAAAAAAAATTGCAATTCGTGCAGTCAAGTAGAGCAACAGAACTATACCTAGCAACTGCAGACATTAGCCTGACCTCCAATAATTGGAAAACTAATGGAATGAGGAATCTGTCGTAGAATGAAAGAGCAGCAGTATGAAAATAACTTAATAAGGAACAGCAAGTGCATCCACAGAAGGGGTAGACCATGCCAGCTATGCTTAATGTGATATTGAAAATTTAACAGCAGGAAGCTCTAAGATGTGTACCTCCAAAATGGCACTGACAAAACATTATAGAGCTTATATACAAATGAAAGTCTGGTCTTACTAACATTGTTAGTTTTAAAGAAATGCCAGCTGAATAAAACAAGACAGAGCACTTCAAAGAAGCATAATTGGACATTGAACAGTGGGCAGAGAAGAGTCTAGGGTGATGACCAAGTTTAGAGCAAATTTAATAACTTTGAGGAGGTTTTGACCGTGGGTAAGTGATAGGAAGACATAGAGGATTAGGGAAAAGAGTCTGGAATAGACAATACTAATGGAATATACTAATAGAAGAGCCCTTGCATTTTTGCAATACAATTCCTGTACTCTTAAAACGGTTCATAGCCGATCACTTGAAGTATATTTACTGTTAAAAGCACAACAAGCATATCATTATTGTTGTTGTAGTGTATGCAAGGGCAGCACTCAGTTTTAGAAAAATGATTTAAGAAAAATAGGTAAATGACTGGGAAAATGATTCATCGAATTAATATGGCCCAAAGATAAATTATTGATCAGTGCACAGAGTAAATGTTACTGCTGTTTGTGACCTAATTTCCTGGTATTTATTTTATTATTTTATCAGGAATAAAAGTGATGAACTTAGAGCATGGATCAGTACCTGGTGCTATGATGTTGTGGCCATAACAGAGACATGGGTTTCTCATGGGCAGGAATGGTTGCTGGATCTTCCAGGGTTTAGAACATTTAAAAAGAATAGGGAGGGGGGAAAAAGAGGAGGGGGTGTAGCACTACTAATCAGAGAGGGTATCACAGCTACAGAAGCTTCCTTTGTCGAGGAAGATCTGCCTACTGAGTCAGTATGGGTGGAAATTAGGAACAGCAAGGGAGTAGTCACCTCGTTAGGGGTTTACTACAGGCCCCCCAATAGCAGCAGGGAGATTGAAGAAAGCAGAGGTCGGCAGATTTTGGAAAAGTGTGGACGCAGTAGGGTTGTTGTAATGGGTGACTTTAACTTTCCTAATATTGATTGGAACCTCCTTAGAGCAGAAGATTTGAATGGAGCTGTTTTTGTAAGGTGTGTTCAGGAGGGTTTCCTAACGCAGTACGTTGACAGGCCGACGAGGGGAGAGGCCATTCTAGACTTGGTGCTCGGAAACGAGCCGGGGCAGGTATCAGATCTTGTGGTGGGAGAGCATTTTGGTGATAGTGACCATAACACTCTCTCATTCTACATAGCTATGGAGAAGGAGAGGATTAGGCAGAATGGGAGGATATTTAATTGGGGAAGAGGAAACTATGATGCGATTAGACACGAGTTAGGAAGCATGGACTGGGAGCAGTTGTTCCATGGTAAGGGAACTATAGACATGTGGAGATGGTTTAAGGAACAGTTGTTGGGAGTGATGAGTAAATATGTCCCTCTGAGACAGGCAAGAAGGGGTAAGATAAAGGAACCTTGGATGACGAGAGCGGTGGAGCTTCTAGTGAAAAGGAAGAAGGTAGCTTACATAAGGTGGAGGAAGCTAGGGTCAAGTTCAGCTAGAGAGGATTACATGCAGGCAAGGAAGGAGCTCAAAAATGGTCTGAGGAGAGCCAGGAGGGGGCACGCGAAAGGCTTGGCGGAAGGAATCTGGGAAAACACAAAGGCATTTTACACTTACGTGAGGAATAAGAGAATGGTCAAAGAAAGAGTAGGGCCGATCAGGGATAGCATAGGGAACTTGTGTGTGGAGCCTGAGGAGGTAGGGGAAGCCCTAAATGAGTTTTTTGCTTCTGTCTTTACGAAAGAATCGAACTGTGTAGTGAATGAAACCTTTGATGAGCAGGTGTGCATGCTGGAATGGATAGAGATAGAGGAAGCTGATGTACTGAAAATTTTGTCAAACATTAAGATTGACAAGTCGCCAGGCCCGGATCAGATTTGTCCTCGGCTGCTTTGGGAAGCGAGAAATGCAATTGCTTCGCCACTTGCGAAGATCTTTGCATCCTCGCTCTCCACTGGAGTCGTACCTGAGGACTGGAGAGAGGCAAATGTAATTCCTCTCTTCAAGAAAGGAAATAGGGAAATCCCCGGCAATTATAGACCGGTAAGTCTCACGTCTGTCGTCTGCAAGGTGTTAGAAAGGATTCTGAGGGATAAGATTTATGACCATCTGGAAGAGCATGGCTTGATCAAATACAGTCAACACGGCTTTGTGAGGGGTAGGTCATGCCTTACAAACCTTATCGAGTTTTTTGAGGATGTGACTAGTAAGGTTGATGAGGGTCGAGCTGTGGATGTGGTGTATATGGACTTCAGTAAGGCATTTGATAAGGTTCCCCATGGAAGGCTCATTCAGAAGGTCAGGAGGAATGGGATACAGGGGAACTTAGCTGCTTGGATACAGAATTGGCTGGCCAACAGAAGACAGCGTGTGGTAGTAGAAGGAAAATATTCTGCCTGGAAGTCAGTGGTGAGTGGGGTTCCACAGGGCTCTGTCCTTGGGCCTCTACTGTTTGTAATTTTTATTAATGACTTGGACGAGGGAATTGAAGGATGGGTCAGCAAGTTTGCAGACGACACAAAGGTCGGAGGTGTCGTTGACAGTGTAGAGGGCTGTTGTAGGCTGCAGCGGGACATTGACAGGATGCAGAGATGGGCTGAGAGGTGGCAGATGGAGTTCAACCTGGATAAATGCGAGGTGATGCATTTTGGAAGGTCGAATTTGAAAGCTGAGTACAGGATTAAGGATAGGATTCTTGGCAGCGTGGAGGAACAGAGGGATCTTGGTGTGCAGATACATAGATCCCTTAAAATGGCCACCCAAGTGGACAGGGTTGTTAAGAAAGCATATGGTGTTTTGGCTTTCATTAACAGGGGGATTGAGTTTAAGAGTCGTGAGATCTTGTTGCAGCTCTATAAAACTTTGGTTAGACCGCACTTGGAATACTGCGTCCAGTTCTGGGCGCCCTATTATAGGAAAGATGTGGATGCTTTGGAGAGGGTTCAGAGGAGGTTTACCAGGATGCTGCCTGGACTGGAGGGCTTATCTTATGAAGAGAGGTTGACTGAGCTCGGTCTCTTTTCATTGGAGAAAAGGAGGAGGAGAGGGGACCTAATTGAGGTATACAAGATAATGAGAGGCATAGATAGAGTCGATAGCCAGAGACTATTTCCCAGGGCAGAAATGGCTAGCACGAGGGGTCATAGTTTTAAGCTGGTTGGTGGAAAGTATAGAGGGGATGTCAGAGGCAGGTTCTTTACGCAGAGAGTTGTGAGAGCATGGAATGCGTTGCCAGCAGCAGTTGTGGAAGCAAGGTCATTGGGGTCATTTAAGAGACTGCTGGACATGCATATGGTCACAGAAATTTGAGGGTGCATCCATGAGGATCAATGGTCGGCACAACATTGTGGGCTGAAGGGCCTGTTCTGTGCTGTACTGTTCTATGTTCTATGTTCTATTTTATTCAGCTGAGCAGGCTTAATGTCCTACCAGAAATGGAATCAGCTACTCATTGATGTGTCAAGGACAGAAGAGCATAAGAAAGCAAAACCAGAAGAGAACAATTAGCTCATTGAAGCTGCTGTGCCATTCAGTAGCATGAGGGCTGATCTAATTGTGGACTCAGTTCCACCTTCCTACCTGACCCCTCATAATCAACAACTACTTTATCAATCTGTGTAACTCAGCTTTGAATATGTTCAAACACAGAACATCCACTGCTTTCTGTGGAAGTGAGTTCCAAAATTGATAGCCCTCTGACAATAAATTCTTGCTTATCTCTGTCATAAATGGGAGCCCCCTAATTTCTGAAATTATGCTCCCTAGTTTGATTTCCCCATGAGGAGAAACCTGCCCTCAGCAGTTATTCTGTCAAGCCGCATCAGAATCTTGGATGTTTCACAAAAAAAATCACTTAATTCTTCTAAACTCCAATGAGCATATAGGCCGGGTCCAGCCCTGCTGAACCTTTCCTTAGAAGGCATCTTTTCATTTTTGGAGTCAACAGACCCTTGAGCTGGCTCCAATGCAAATGCACCCCTCTGTATATAAACCAAGCAGGTGTAGGAAAGTCACCAGAGTGGGACACTGAAAATAGCTCCCCTTTGAACTTTACCAGGAATAATACTTGAACCTGCAACCTTGAGTCTCAAATTGGAGCGTTTTCATAGAATCTGTACAGTGTGGAAGCAGGCCATTCAGCCCATCAAGTCTACACCAGCCCCCTGAAGAGCACCTAATCCCTGCCCTATAACCCTGCATGTCCCATGGCTAATCCATCTAGCCTGCACATCCTCGGATACTATGGACAATTTAGCATGGCCAATCCACTTGGCCTGCACATCTTTGGTTTGTGGGAGGAAACCAGAACACCAGTAGGCAACCCACACAGACACAGGGGGGAATTGGGCAAACTCCACACAGACAGTCACCCGAGGCTAGAATTGAACTGGAGCCTGTGGTGCTGTGAGGCAACTGTGCAAACCACTGTGCCACCCTGAAGTGCTGCCCATTCATGTTCCTTTTTATATTTAAATAAATCAATAACTTTGATTGTGCAACTCTAATGCAAGGTGGTTAAATTTGCAGATGACTCCAAATCATTGGCATTGATTTTTGAATGGAGAAGTCAACATCCCTGTAAGGATGGCTTAATTGGTTTTCAGGCTGGCTTCATAGACAACAGTCAGGTTCAATATGAATTTGGTTGATGTAAATAAACATCAGTGGGATAAATGAAGAACAGAGTTTGCCAAAATGGTGATTGAAAGATCCATTGATTCACTGCTCACAGTGGCCACATAGTACAGTTATACACAGGATGAATTGTAACCAACATGAATTGAGGGTTAATCAACAGAAGTTACAATGATTTCTGAAGTACACTAACTGAGATAGCATTTTGAATTCTTGAGATACTTCACGCAAAACAAAATGTTGTGATTGGAAGAGATGTAAAATCTTTTCTAAATGGTCAATTTGCTAACAATTGGTGAATTGTCTACCTATACACTGTAATGAATCTTAGAACCTCACATTTGGCCTGTGGCCAGGCTAAACTCAGCCTGTGCGAACTGATGGTGAAGACAGTTTGTGGAATAAAATTAATGCACTAACAGCATTGCTTATGAGCTAGGTAGAACAAGTGTGCCTCTGCCTGCTCTATAAAGATTACTTTCTTGCCTGCCTCTGAAACAACTTCGATCCAAAGATCTCCATGTGGAGTCCGGGATTAAGAGTCGCACGCTGTCATTAATACTATCGGAGGGTTTTCTCTACTGAGGAGACAAGCCCAAACGTATATAAACACTGGCTTAGCAAGGGATTCTGTTTAGATAACTAAAGTAAGTTGTTCACTGTGTTTGGTCTTTAAGTAGTAATAAATGATTTCAATATACTGTTCTAACTCCTGTGTTCTCTTGTGCCATTGTTTATTTGGAGAAGATTAAGAGATGTGCATCATTTTGACATAGGTGTTGTTGATAGTTTCATGGTCTGATTTGGTACTTTTACAGAGATAGTAGTATTTTTCACATGGAAATTTGTGATTTTTTTTTCTCTTCCCTGCGAGTTGTACATGACCAGTGAGCCTTTTAATGACATTGAGCAGTCAGAGTGAATGGGCACGTGTTAGCATTGATTTGGTGTCCATGATATGAAGGACAATGGGAGAATGTTGGAACATGAGTCATTATGCAAGCAGAATAGATTCATAGAATTCTTTGAGGAGGTAACAAACAAGATGGATAAAGGAGAATCAGTGAATGTAATATATTTAGATTTTCAGAAAGGATTTTATAAGTTGTCAAATGTTTGATTACTTCAGAGCCCCTGGTGTTATGACCATGGATAGAGGATTGGCTAGTGAATAGAAGACAAAGAATTGGGAAAGGGGAGGCATTTTCAACCTGTGACTCTTAGAGTGCCACAGGGATCAGTGCTGGAGCTACAATTACCTAGTTTGTATTAATGACTTGGATTGGGAAAGCGAATGGACTGTTGCAGATGATATAAAAATAGGTGAGAAGACAACGTTGAGGATGACAGAGTTTGCTAAAGGATATAGACAGGTTAAGTGAATGGACGAAAACTTGGCAGATTGAATATAATGTTGGAAAATGTGAGGCTGTGCACTTAGGCAGGAAGATTAGAGGAGCTGAATAGTCTTTAAGTGGAGAAAGACTGCAGAACAGAGGGATTAGGGCATCCTCATGCATTAATGACCAAAGCTAGCATACAAATTCAGCAGGTAATATTGAGGGTAAATACAATGTTTGCCTTTATTTCAAAGGGAATGGAGTGTAAGAATATGAAAGTCTTGTAAAAATTGTGCTGGTCAGACTCCAGCTGCAACTCTGAACAGTTTGGCCCTCTTGCATGAAGAAAGATATACTGTCATTGGAGGCAGTCCTGAGAAGGTTCGTTGATTAAAAGATTAGGAAACACTTCCGTGCAAGGAGTGATTTGAGCCTGTACTCATAGGAGTTGAGGAGAATGAGAGGCAACCTTATTGAAATAGGGAACATTCATGCAAAATAGTAATTTCCCTTCGTAGGAGAGTCTTGAAGCACTGAGCGTAATGTCAGAAAAAGAGGTTGCCCACATTTATTGGAGACGAGGGGTTATTTCTTCCCTCGGAGTCATAAATTTGTGGAATTCCTTAATGCTCAAGGTTGTAGAGGTAGATTTTTAGATACTAATGGAATCGATCATTATGGGGAAATGACCAGAACGTAGAGTTGAGGATCATCGGATTAACTATGAGCTATTAGCTGTTGGTTACACAGACTCAATGGGCTGAATGGCTTGCTTCTGTTCCTGTACCTTTTGGATTTTACGACCTTCGGTGGCATGCATAAGACCTTTTGAACTTGCTGTCAAGGTTCCTGAATCCAGCCTATAGCTAATGAATCCTCAGAGGGGCCGTGAACCACATGTCGTCAGTGAAGAGATAATGGGAACTGCAGATGCTGGAGAATTCCAAGATAATAAAATGTGAGGCTGGATGAACACAGCAGGCCAAGCAGCATCTAAGGAGCACAAAAGCTGACGTTTCGGGCCTAGACCCTTCATCAGAGAGGGGGATGGGGAGAGGGAACTGGAATAAATAGGGAGAGAGGGGGAGGCGGACTGAAGATGGAGAGTAAAGAAGATAGGTGGAGAGAGTGTAGGTGGGGAGGTAGGGAGGGGATAGGTCAGTCCAGGGAAGACGGACAGGTCAAGGAGGTGGGATGAGGTTAGTAGGTAGCTGGGGGTGCGGCTTGGGGTGGGAGGAAGGGATGGGTGAGAGGAAGAACCGGTTAGGGAGGCAGAGACAGGTTGGACTGGTTTTGGGATGCAGTGGGTGGGGGGGAAGAGCTGGGCTGGTTGTGTGGTGCAGTGGGGGGAGGGGACGAACTGGGCTGGTTTAGGGATGCAGTAGGAGAAGGGGAGATTTTGAAACTGGTGAAGTCCACATTGATACCATATGGCTGCAGGGTTCCCAGGCGGAATAAGAGTTGCTGTTCCTGCAACCTTCGGGTGGCATCATTGTGGCAGTGCAGGAGGCCCATGATGGACATGTCATCTAGAGAATGGGAGGGGGAGTGGAAATGGTTTGCGACTGGGAGGTGCCGACCCCACCACCCAAGACATTTTTTCCATCCCCTCCCCTGTCAGCTTTCCGGAGAGACCACTCTCTCCGTGACTCCCTTGTTCGCTCCACACTGCCCTCCAACCCCACCACACCCGGCACCTTCCCATGCAACCGCAGGAAATGCTACACTTGTCCCCACACCTCCTCCCTCACCCCCATCCCAGGCCCCAAGATGACATTCCACATTAAGCAGAGGTTCACCTGCACATCTGCCAATGTGGTATACTGCATCCACTGTACCCGGTGCGGCTTCCTCTACATTGAGGAAACCAAGCGGAGGCTTGGGGACCGCTTTGCAGAACACCTCCGCTCAGTCCGCAACAAACAACTGCACCTCCCAGTCGCAAACCATTTTCACTCCCCCTCCCATTCTCTAGATGACATGTCCATCATGGGCCTCCTGCAGTGCCACAATGATGCCACCCGAAGGTTGCAGGAACAGCAACTCATATTCCGCCTGGGAACCCTGCAGCCATATGGTATCAATGTGGACTTCACCAGTTTCAAAATCTCCCCTTCTCCTACTGCATCCCTAAACCAGCCCAGTTCGTCCCCTCCCCCCACTGCACCACACAGCCAGCCCAGCTCTTCCCCCCCACCCACTGCATCCCAAAACCAGTCCAACCTGTCTCTCCCTCCCTAACCGGTTCTTCCTCTCACCCATCCCTTCCTCCCACCCCAAGCCGCACCCCCAGCTACCTACCAACCTCATCCCACCTCCTTGACCTGTCCGTCTTCCCTGGACTGACCTATCCCCTCCCTACCTCCCCACCTACACTCTCTCCACCTATCTTCTTTAGTCTCCATCTTCGGTCCGCCTCCCCCTCTCTCCCTATTTATTCCAGTTCCCTCTCCCCGTCCCCCTCTCTGATGAAGGGTCTAGGCCCGAAACGTCAGCTTTTGTGCTCCTGAGATGCTGCTTGGCCTGCTGTGTTCATCCAGCCTCACGTTTTATTATCTTGTCGTCAGTGAAGTTGGCCCAACTTCACAGAAATAGCGGTCGGGGGTGGGAAGGTGGGAAGCAAGGAGATACCTCCTCCCACAATGGGGTCAGCTGGGTTGGGAGTGCAAGGTGCTAACACACTGAGTGAACCCTTATTGCTTGCCTTGGAATCCAGGCATTGACTGCAATTTTTAAATGGATCCAAGCTGTTCAGACTCTTCACAAATCCAGGCATTAACTTCCTTAAGAGCTCCTGTGGCTGGTTCTAGAACTTTCCTTCCAATCAACTCCCACCATGAAAGTGAGCCATGTTTGTCAATCGTGTTGACCTTGAGGCAGAACCCTGTTGAAAATGTAGTTTTGTTTGGTGGGACTTCAGAACAATTGAAATTCCTCTGCCACTACAACATCCCTTACAAAACCCACCCCTGTCAGGATTGGGGCAGTATGTATAGATAGTTTCAGTCAGAAGGATCATGTCAGGCAACTTTGGCTAGATCCTCATTGTTGTAAAGGTAAACTATAAGACTTGACTAGATAAGCTGGTACTGCTTATGCCAGAAAAACAAAACACTTGAGCAGGAATCTTTTATGTTTGTGTTTATATTAACATAGACAATGTAATTATATGAAGAAAGTAATGTTCTGGCAGATGCGAACCATAAGAAAACGGTGCAGGAGTAGGACATTCTGCCCTGCATTTTATAAGATCATGACTGATCTGTCCCAGGACTCAGTTCCTCTTTTGTGCCAGCTCTTCACAGTTCTCAAATCTCTAATTCAAAAATCTATCTACGTCCCCTTTAAATATGTTCAATGATTTCCCCTTGCCAACTCTTGGGGAGAATTCCAGACATTCACTGTCCTCTGAGAGGAGGAATACCTTTGCATCTCAGTTCTAATAAATGCCCTTTATACTGTATCTGTGCCCAACCCCTAGTTTTGAGATTCCCTCGACATTGACCCTCTCCAGCCCACTCGGAATCATGCATGTTTTGGTAAGATTGCCCATCTTTCTTCTCAACTCTAATGAATAAAAATCTAACCTGTTTGACCATTCTAAACGTCAGCTCCTTCATCTCGAGAATCAGCTTTGTGAGTCTCTTTTGAACAGCCTGCAATGTAGATTTTGTCTTTTGTGCGTTAACCAAACCTCAATCAATTTTTCTCAATGCTACAAGCACTATCTTCTGTAATAATCGTTTTCTGTGGCACTTTTGAGTATCTTCTGGAAATCCAAATGCAGTATATCTTAAAAACTCCCCTTAATCTTTTTCGAACTCTCGCAAATTTGTCAAGATGGATTTCCCTTTCGTAAGATAATACTGACTCTACTTTGCTGGATTAAACTTTTCTGAATGTCCTGCTGTTTATTCTTGAAGAATTGTATTCCAGAGTTTTGTTTTCAATGACAGATGGTACGCTAACTGGCCTATAGATTTTGTTTTCTTTCTCTCTTCCCTCCTGAACAGGGCATCACATTAAAGGTTTCCTAATCCAGTGGAACCCTTCTGGAATCCAGGGAGTTCTGAAATATTTTGACCCAAAGCGTCCGCTACCTCTGCAACCAATTTCTTTTGAAACCTTGGATGCAGGCCATCAGTCCCATTAGTTTGTCAAATATTGTATCCCTTGTGATAGAGACTGTTCAAAGGTTTTCCTCCCATAAGTACCTTTTGATTATCTAACATTTTTGGCAAGTTTTCAGTACTGTCTAGTGTGAAGCCTGATGCAAATTATTGGTTTCACTTATTTGTCATTTCTGTGTTTCCAATTCGCAACTCACTTCATCCAAGAGTTTCACACTCACTTTAGCTGCTTTCGGTTTATATACCAAGAGAAGCTCTTGCCATTTGTTTTTATACTTCTCATCAGTTTACTTCCATAACACATTTTCTCCCTTTTTAAAATAACTTCCTGGCCATTCGTTGTTGGTATCTTTTTAAAAAAACTTTCCCAGGCCCACCAGTAATGTTTGTCACTTTTCATGCCTTACTTTTTAATTGTAAACTCTCTTTGACCACCTTTGTTGACTATAGATGATTCATTCTTCCTGTTGAGCCCTTTTTGACTGGATTGAATCTTTACTGACTGTTCTGCGATATCTGTTTAACGTCTGCCACTGTTCATCTATTGTCTTTCCCCTTACTGTATTTTCTCAACCTGCTTTAGATAACTTTGTTTTTTTTTCTCCACATACTTTTGCAATAATTCCCTTCTTTAAGTAGAAGACACTAGCTTGAGATCTGAATTACTCTCTTTCAAACTAATTTTTGAAATTCTAACATGTTGTGATCACCAACTCCTAAAGTATCCAAAACTATATAACATGTCTTAAAGCCTTCCTCAGTAGCCATTACTAGATGTGAAATAACATGCTCCTGGATAGCATCTGCAATTTACTGCTCTAAGAATAACCCCAGATGTATTGTACACATTTATCCTCCATGTTACCTTGACTTGTGTGATTTTGTCCATTCAATGCGCAGATTAAAGGCAACATGACAACTGTAGTGTGCTTCTTGCAAGCATCCATTTATCCTGATGTAAACTTTATCCTATAGCCAGGCAGCCAGGGGTGTCCTGTAGATGACTGCCACCTGTGACTTATTTCCCTTATTATTTCGGATTTCCACCCAAACTGATTCTACTGGACAATGTTTGCACCTCTATTCCGAGTCACCACCACACTGAAATTTTCCTCATTGATGCAGCGTCGCCCACCTCCTCCTGTTTGCATATTCTTCCAGAATATTAAATACCCTTGAATTTTTGGCCACCCTGTTATCACATCTCTGTAATAGCTGTCAAGTCATATTGTTTTGTCTTTATTTGTGTCAGCAACTCAACTGTTCCCTCAAATGCCGAGTGCATTCAGAGAGTGTTAAGTTTGACTTTTGACTTATTTATTCAAGTTCTATTTTCTGCTGCACTCCTCTGCTTATGTTTTACCACTTCTTATGACACTTTAATTACCAATTGCCTCTGCACTTGTTTTCTCCTTGTGTTTTTTAAAAAGTGCCCTTCAATTAAACTCTCCTAGCCATTAATTAGTCTACAAAACCAGTCTACAACCCTGTCTACAACCCTAGTTATCCAGTTCATCAGGGCACTGGTCCCAGCATTGTTCAAAAGAAGCTTATGACAATGGAACAGCTGTCTGTCATTTCCCACACTGGGACCAGTGTCCTGTGAATCAGAACCCAATTTTATATTTTCCACGCCAGTCTTTGAGCCAACACTTACCTCTCTAATTCTTCAATCCAATTTATACATCATTCAGGAGTAATCCTGAAATTATTACGTTTATAGTTCTGTACTTCAATTAGCTTGAGCTGCTTGAAAACCCTCTGAGGAAATTCTTTCCTTGTCTTATCTATGTCTTTAGTACCCCCGTGGATTGGGACAACTGGATCATTTCCCTCCCACTCCAGGTTCCTCTCTACCCCGAGGATACGTCCTAAAACTTGGCATCAGATCGGCAATCCAGCCTTCAAACTCTGTCTTTGCCGCACTGAACAGTATCTATTCCTCTACTATTATTACATTTCTCCTGCTACACCTCAAATGGTGCTCCGTACCATGGTGTTTCTGTCAGTTCACGCACCTTCCTGCACCCTGTGTCTTTGTTTGCAGTGAGAGAAAGAACTTTGTACCTATTGGTCAAGAGCACTGGCTGAGGCTTTTCTAAAGTAAAACTCTAGAAGTCAACTTATGTGTCATTCCCTCCTGTTCCTGACCATGGACCATAGCTCGCTGCTGTTGCCCTTCACATAGAGGTCTGCTGCTCCAGTGTGCTTCACAAATGATGCTGACCTGCTGTGCACTGCACCAAGTCTCAATACAACAGTGGAAGAGGCCACACATTCAAAGTTTGGTTCAGCAAGCTTACGCAAAAGTGATACGTTTTCACTCCAGTGATGTTCGAACTTGGGCATGGATTTCCAAAAAGCGGTTTTGTGCCTGAACCCTGGAAGTGAACAAGAAATAGCTGCAGTGAGATGGTAGGGAATGAAATCAAACAAAGCAAAACACCCACTCGCAAGCCTATCATAATTGATTGGTGCATATACTGCATTTCTCAAACAGTTCACTCAATTGAATTGTTTTCATTTGCAGGTTAGGTTCACTGTAATACAGCAGGAAGGTAGTGCAACTGTTGTTGGAAAAGTTCAGTGATATTTAGACCAACTGCCACTATTTGGGTGTGGGGGTCAGGGAGAGGGTGGTGGAAAACCAGGGGAGTTGATGATATTGCTGCCCGAAGTAACTAAATTGAAGTGTCAGATACTAGAATTACATTTTATTTCTAATATGTTGGTCTACCAACTTGGTGCATACTGAACTAAATCCAGTGAATGTAAATGACATCATGTTCTCAACTAGAGCAGCTACTTTGTAAAAGATTAAACATGCAATCACACCTACTCAAAGCTTTTTTTAAAATTTTCACACTGTTTTTATTTTGTATATAAAAAGAGAAATCTGCTTTTCATGTTTGCAAAACTTATTAAAAGGACCAGTGTTTTGGGAGAATATAGCTTTTAATGCTTCAGAAACTCCTCAGCATGATTTGAATGCAAGCGGCTTAAAGTGATAAATGTCCCTGCTCTGTTTCTCCTAATGACTGTATCTCATATGTTACTAACTTGATGGCCAGGGCACATAATATGCTAAATACTTCATATATTGCTATCTGTGTGAAGCTGGCCTCTCCCCATGTACTGCATCAACACAAGTCATTGTCTTTTTAGTATTTGCCCATCAGTAACCATCACAGATTGACAAAATTGTTGCAGCACGGGTGTAGTTCAGCCCATCGTGAATGCGTTAAGTGAGCAATTCAGGTGCTGCCATTTTCCCTTTTTCTGCCTGTAATGCTGTGCATTCTTCTTGTAAAATAAAAGCCTTATTCTTTTCTCAATGCCCTGTCTGAACCTGCTTCCGCCACATTCTCAAAATGGTATCCCAGTCCATATCCACATACTGCATAAAAATGTTTTCTTGTCGCATCTCTCTTGTTTTTGCTGCTTTTACCACGATGTTTAAATATCTTGTTCTCAATCTTTTCTTGAGAGGGAACAGCTTCTCCCTACCTACTCTTTCCACATGCTTTGTGATTTTTGAACAAGTGAACCTTCTTCCAACTACTTGCAATGAAATGATATAATTATTTAAAGAATAGCTCACGCTACTCCAGATGTTGCCTCACCAGCACATTGTACAGTTGCAGTAGGACTTCATTACTCTTGTACACCAACCCCCTTGACATAAGTGCTAAACATTCCTTTAGTCTGATTGCCCACTGCACCTGTGTACTAACTTTTCTGTGCTTAATGCACAAGTACCCCAACGTTCCTTTTTGCGTTGCAGCTTTCTGCAATTTTCATTCATGTTCTTTTCGTTCTCCCTTCCAAAATGAACAATGTCAAATTTTCCCATATCATACACCATATGCCAACTCTTCCCCATTTATTTTGCCTATCAGTATCTGAGTGAATTGTTGACATCCCTCTTGCAACTTACATCTATCTTTGACTGCAACTTTGGCTTTAGAACATTCACTTCCTTCCTCCAAGTCATTAATGGATATTGTAAACAGTTTCATCTTAACCATTTTTTTGTCCAAGGAAAGTTCTCCTAAGTTTTTCAAACAATCTTCACAGTTTGGTTTCATAGATGAGGACTATCTTCTTATGAATCTTCTGTGCATCCTCTCCAACAAAATATGGATTTACAGCAGAAGCAGGCCATTGGTTTGTTGAACCTTGTGTGCAGTTCTTAAGATCATGGCTGATCTGTTTGTGTTCTGAAAGGCACACTTCCATCTGTCTTCAGTAATTTTTCATTCCTTGCCTAACAAAAATCTACTTCAGTCCTGAACATCTTCAATGATCCTATTTCGCCTGCCTTCTGAGGCAGAAAGTTCCAATGTCCCTCAACCCTCTGAGAGACAAATATTCCCCACATCTCAGCCCTAAAAGGGTGGCCCCTAAAAGTCCTTCCTGAAGTGCAGTGCATAGAACTGAATGCAAGACTCCAGCAAAGACTAAACCAGCATGCTGTGCAAGTAACATCATCATCTTGCTTTTGTACTGTATATCTCTGTTAATAACATCTCAGATATTGTAATAATTGCTCTCTGTCCATAACTAATGTTCACCTATGCCAAGGTTCCTCTGTTGTTCTTGCTACAAAAAGAGTCACTTTGCATTGAACTTCATCTGCAAATGTCTGTGCATCACATCAAGTTGTCAATATCCTTTTCAAGTTCTACACTGCTCTCCTTACAGCTGAGTGTTCTGAAGTTCGGTGTCATCTGCAAATTTTGAAGTTGTGCCCTGTAGGTCAGGGTCTAGGTCTGGGTCATCACTAGTTAAACATGATTTTCCCTGAAGAAATACTTGCTGACATTTTTGTTAACCCACCCTTGTCAATATGCCAGTTAATTGTGTGCGATATTGTTGGTTCTAGGAGTTTCATTCTAACAAAATTTACATTAATCAGCCTGCAGTTTATCCTAATGCCTTTTTGTTAAGAGTTGTGATGTTTGCAATTCTCCAGTCCTGTGAATCTAAGGAAGGCTGAAAAATTGTGGCTGGTTCTTCTGTAATTTCTACCGTACCGAGGCTTAATATCCTTTGAATGCATCTCATCTGCTGCTGGTACCCTGTCGTCTTTAAATTACAGACAGCTTTTCCAATAGCAGCTCCTTATTGACTGTAAACCATTCTCATGCCTAAATATCCTTCTCTTTCACTTTGGCTAGGGTAGGTCCTCTTTAACTCAATTTCTATCTCTTTTGTCATGCATGGAGCTCTGACTTTGTTTACCACACCTTTTCCTTTTGATGCCTTGACAGTGCCTGAATTATCTTGTTTCTTAAAAGTAAGCCATTGGTCAATTATAATGTTTCCTGTTGACTTTTGTCTGCAATATTTATTTGGTCCAGATCCATTCTGACTTCCTGAAGTTTTAATTCCTCTAGTAAAGTATTCGTAATCTAGATACTTCTTTTTTGTTCTTTTCCACAGTGAACCTAAATCTCATTACGCAATGATCGCTGGCTTCTAAATGTTCTCCGGTTGACATTTGTTCCACTTCTTCATTCCCAAGGTTGAAGTCTAACAGTGCCACCTTTCTTATTTAGGCACATAGCTGCGGAAATTCTTCCTGGTTACATTCTCGGAGCTCTTGCTCCTCAGCCCGCTGTCCATTGTTCCTATACCAGCCTCTATTCAGATAATTCAAGTCTTCCACGACCTTTTGCACGTCTGTTGCATGTCGTTGTTCTGCAAAGTATTTTCTCCTACATCCTTCCCACTGGTGATCTATGCACAACACTGAACAATTACACATTATTCATTATGTAGCTGTAGCCAAATAGACATTCTCATCCTTTTGGGATGTCCTCACTCTCCAATGACCTTAATTAATATTGTCACCTGTCCTTTTTTCTTCCTCTCCTTGAACACTTGGTATCCAGGAATATGTAAACCCAGCCCTCCCTTTCTTTGAGGCAAGTCTCTGTAACAGACACAACGTTGTGTTTTCACCAGACAATCTGCAACTATAACTCACCAATCTCATTTACCACACTCCATGCATTCCCGCACATGTGCAGCAACCCTGATTTAGATTTTATTCATTTCCCTTGACTCTGATTCCACCCATCAACTTAGTATCCTTTTTCTTCTAGTGCTGTCTATCCTTACAGTATTTTGTGCACCTTGGTATTGGAAGTCTTTAGTTCACATCTTCCTGATAGCTCTAACAAAATACCTCCTGAGGAGCCTGGCACAGTGCTATTCAGACGCAACTGTTCTGCCCTGTAACAATCTAATCTACCCCACAGCCAGCCCCAACAAACTGAAGCCCTCTTTCCTACACTACCTTTTACAGCTATATGTTCATCTGCTTTCTCCACATATTGCTATACTCACTTGTGGCACTGGGATAATCTGAAGATTACTACTTTTTAATACTGCTTGGTAATTTCCGCCCTAATTTGAGTGCAGGACCACATCTTTCTTTTTGCCTGTGTCATCCGTGCCAGTGTGGACCAAGATGTTGGCTGCTCCCGCCCATATAGGGTGTTCTGCAGCTGCTCAGTGATCACCTTGAACTGGCACCAAGGATGCAGCACAACATCCTAGATTCTTGTCTGCGGCTACAGAAGCACCTGTCTACTCCCCTAACTATCAGGTTCCCCACCCCGACTTCACTTCCCATTTTCCCTCCACCTTATGTCTGAACCACCTCTAGTGCTGTTGACTTGGCTTTGGAGGGACTCCCAGGGAAGCCATCATATTCAGAAAAGAATACTGGTTGAAGAGTGGGATGCATTTCTAATCTACCTGCCTTTTCCTTTTGACTTCCTGGTGGCCACCAGTCCCCCTTCTCTTCCTGCACATCCTAAAATTGCATGGTAACCAGATCAAAAAAAATGAAGTTTTCAACTGCACAGATGCACTGCAGTGATGCCAGCTGAGCTCAAGCTGCTGAAACTGAAGGCATTTCCTGTGCAGATGGTTATCTGGGACATGGAAACTGTTCTGGCATTTCTACATAGCACAGAATGTGTACTGTAGAGGTCAGAGCAACTCTGCAGTTTCTTCATTTATTAACATTGCTCCTACTAACAAACTAATAAAGTTTACCAATCCTACTAAACCGTGCTATGTAATGAATTACTAATATTGATAAATCCTACTCGCACATTTACTAGCTGTAATCTCCCCAGTATTAATTTGAACTACTGCCCCAGTTACAGAGGGAAAAACACAATTAAAACTCTCCAACTATTCATCTACCCGTTCACCTTATTCATGCTTTCACTCTTCAGATCTTGTCCTGGTGTTGGACTCTGGCTATTCCTCTTGGGTCTACTCTTTTTACCTTAAGGGTCAAAACTACACCTCCTCCCTTACAAATTCATCTTCCATGACAGACCGCCCTCTTCCTGCATTCTTACCACGTGCAAGACCCAATATTGTCCCTGATTGAAGTTTAACAGAGCTAAATGAGCACTGCTGGCTTGAGAAACCAGCTAGCTAACTATCTAACTGTAGCAGTCTCTCCAGGAGCCTGTTTATCTCTAACTAAGACAGGAAGAAATTTCACTTTAACAGTGAATTGTAGTTTAATGCTAAATGCAAGTGAGACCAAATTTTAAAGAGAGATTAACTTTTCAAAGTTCACTCACTCACCACATTCCCAAGCTTACACTCCGCATGTGGCAATTGGAAACATTTGCAAGTTTTGGGGACTTTGGTGCAGTGAAATTTCTTCTCAACTCTGATTCTTCCTGATTGCATCCAAAATTCTCATTCAGACATGTTGATGTATTGTGGATGCTTCCTAAACTTCCTACTGCTACTGAGAAACCTGGTTCAGCAAGAAAAGAGTAGCCTTGCAATATGCCAATGTAGCACCTTACCAAACTGGAAGTTGAGGTGTTGTGCCAGCCGAATTGCCTTAAATCGATAAACCAGCCAATGATTTGCTACTTTTATTAATGACAATTTAGAGGGGAGTTTGATCTTTCCAATAGAAATTGAGCCCACTTTGTCAGACTCATAACAGGGTTTATGGTCCGTGCAATCGCACAGTAAAGTGACACCAACAGGATTTCAGATCGATAATGTCATTGCATTCAGCCCAACTCTCTTATTGATTATTCATGTGAAAGAGAATCAGAAATAAAATAGTAGAGGAATAACCATATGGTGAATCGAGCGAAATCTTTGCCATTCAATACACTCATAACTGAACTTGCACATTAACTTCACTTTTTCTGTACAGTCTTCTCATTCATTATTTCCTTTAACTACCCAAAAAATCTATCTCAGAAATGAATATCTTCATCAAATGAGCATCCACAGTCTTTGTCAATGGAGAATTCCAAAGACTGTCAATCCTTTGAAGACATTTCTCCTCATCACCAGTCCTAAATGATTGACCCCTTATCCTGAGACTGTGAACTTTAGCTGTAGATGCTGTGCCAGGGGGCCAACTGCTCAGCATCTGCCCTATAAAACTCCCGAGAAACTTGAATTATTTTGGTCAGATCACCTTTCATTTTTTGAAATTCTGGAGGATATACTTGCAGCTAAATAAGCTCATCCCAAAGGATAGTGCTCTCGCTGCAAAATCAATCTTGTGAATCTTTTATGTATGCTCTAAGGCTAGTATATCCTTCCTTGGTTAAGGAATCCAAGCTGTACATAATCTTCAAGTGCAGCCTCACCAAAACTAAACATAATTTTAGTGAGACTTCCTGATGCTTGAGTTGCAACTTCTGAATAAAATCTAACGTCATTATTGTACAAACAGCAAATGCAGGTTCGCTGATTCACATTTTGTGAAATTTTGAATGTAAGAATGAAATAAAATCCAGTAGAAACTGGACCCACAGCAAATTGCTCCCATAACTATCCAAAAGGGGAGGCCCTTCACCATGACAGCTCCAGTAATGTCATGGCTTAGATTAAATTCAATTGAACATGAAATAATTGGGGGAAAAATGAATTTAAATTGTGGAGGAATTAAAAATGCACTTGTTCATACATGCAAATTTGTGCTGACTGTAAAGCAAGGAGAAAGTTGGAATTCATGTCATCCCCAAGTGTTTTTTACCTTTTGAAGTGAAGTCATGATATGAACAGCCAGATTATTAATGTAGGACAAGATAATCAGTTTTTCATGCTGTTATCTCAGGAAGGAATGCTGGCCAGGCCCCATGTGTTTACTGAATTCTTTGATTTAATGTTTTCACAAGTGAATCAGTTGCATCAGCCTAATATTGCGAATAAAACCATAAGGCCCCATTGACTGGAGAGAAATTTCCTTGGGTCACATTCACTCTCTTGGTAGAGTCATAGCGGATAACACATCACATAAATTACGTTGTTAAGAAAGTTCAACCAGATTTCATAAATATGTGGTGTGCCACTAAATCATTAATAGCATGCTCCTCAGCATTGGATCAGTCGGTTCATATGAGCCGTTGGGAGAGAGCACGTTGAGAGTAAGACCCAGTCAGTATGTGTGTACTTTGGGGAATTTGGTTCAGAGGGAGGCAGTGCTTTTTTGCCATTTGCTTTTGTTGTCGTTTTATGTAAGAGTGATATTCTGTGGTAATGAGGACCAAGGAGTAAGGGCCCAAGATTAATTGATTTTACTCGGTATGATATATCTCCTGAAAGGTTTAATTTGAAGGGATAAGTCATGGCAGAGTGCTAGTTTGCCTTTCCTACTCTACATAAGAATTGAGGCAAATTGCTAAAGCCAGGGGTCAGCATGTGTGCGGGAGGTGACTCCAGCTGCAGCTCCTGGAAGCTTAAGGTTTGGAGCTGGACTTGGTGGCTGGGGACACAGTGGAGCATCTATGAAGTATTTTGGCACCCCCCTGGCCAGCTGAGACTCCGCAGGCAGGGGGGGAATGAGTGACCACCAGGCAAGAGCACTAGTCAGGCAGTGCAAGAGTCTCCTGTGGCTATTCCCCTGCAAAGCAGATCCCCTGTTGAAGGGAATGGCCTCTCAGGGAAAGCGGCAACAACCGTATTCATTATGGTATGGTTGGCTCTGCTTTACAGGAGAGTAATAAGTGTGGGAATGCAATAGCTCTTGGCGATTCAATTTAAGAAAAAATACAGGCATTTCTGGAGCAGCAAACAAGACTCCGAGGTGGTGCCAGGGTCAAGCACGTGTCAGACCAGCTACAGGACTAACTGTGTCGGGATGGTGAACAGCCAGTGGCCATTGGTATGAAATGCAGAGGTTTGTTTTTTAAAAAGAATGTAATCCTGAAAGCAGAATACAGCGAGTTAGGAAACAAATTGGAAAGTAGGACTTCAAAGGTAGTGATCTCAGGATTACTACAAGTGCCACATGCTAGATAGAATAGAAGTATCAGGATATATCAGATGAACATATGTTTGATGAGGTGGTGAAAGGAGGCATGTTTCAGATTCTCCTTATTGGCATCAGCACAAACTTGGCTGGTTGCACACGGGCTGGACTGCAATTGATCTCCCGGGGAGATATTTGCTCGAGTGGTTAGAGAGGCTTTAAGCTGAAACGGCAGGGGCCTAGAAACCTATTGAAGGAGTCAGATGTAGGAGAATCAGGGACAAGAACAAAAGACAGAAGGGAGAATAGGAAAAGTGATGGGCACAGAAGTCAAGGGTCAGAATCAAACAGGGTTGCAGTGAAAAATAATGGGAACACAATGAGTAATGTTAAAAAGACATGCCTCAAGGCTTGGTGCCTTAAACTTAGAGTATTTGCAATAAAGTGGATTAATTAATTGTGCAACTAAATGAAAATATGGATGATATGGTCAGTATTGTAGAGACATGAGTGACCAGAGATGGGAACTGATTATCCAGGGATTTTCAGTATTTGCGAGAAAAAGGCAATAGAGTTGTTAAAGAGGAAATGAGCACAATTGTGAAGAAGGATGTTAGTTCCGGAGATGTAGGATTTGTGTGAGTCTATTATAAAAAGTTTAACGGCTGAGCACTTCGAAAACCGTGGCAGGATCAGACCGAGTCAGCATGGATTTACGAAAGGGAAATCATGCTTGACAGATCTACTGCAATTCTTTTGAGGGCTGGAAGTCACGGAGTTGAAGATGGGGAACCAGTGGATGTGGTTTATTTGGGCTTTTAGAAATCTTTAGACAGAGTCCCATGCAAGAAACTAGCTTGAAAAATGAAAGCATACAGGATTGGGGGTCATGTGTTGGGATTGATTGATAGAAAACTTGTTTTCTGTTTGTCAGAGTGGGAAGAAGCAGCTTTTTCTGTGCATGGCAGGCAGTTACTAGTGGGCTAGCACAGGGATCAGTGTTAGGACCCCAACAACTCCCAATATGTCTTCATGATCTGGATGAAGGAACTACATGTAATATTTCCAGATATGCAGATGATACAAAGCTAAGTGGGTGGATGAGCTGTGAATGCACAGATGCTTCAATATGATCTGAGGAAGGATGCTTTTGCTATTGAAAGTGCAGTGGAGTTTTACTAGATTGATTCCTGGGATGGCAGGGTTGACTTACGAGGAGAGACTGATTTTGGTCTGGATTATATTCACTGGAGTTTACAGAAATGAGGGGCATTTTGTAGAGACGTATAAAAGTCTAACAGGACTAAGTAGACTGGAAAATGCCAGTAAGATGTTTCCAGTAGTGGAGGAGTCCAGAACCAGTGGTCACAGTCTAAAGATACTGAGGTACTAATTTAGGACTGAGAGGAGGATAAATTTCTTCACCCAGAGCGTGCTGAGGTCAGAATGTTCTATGAATTCGAGAAGGAGTTGGACTAAACTGATCAAAGAATAAGGGGGAGAAAGCAGGAACAGACTCATGAGTTGAATGATCAACCATGATCATAATGAATAGTGGAGCAGGCCAAAAGGACCACTCATGCCCCTATTTTCTCAGTTTCTGTGATTCATTACGGTGCCGATTGTGCCGGTGGATTTGATCAATTTGGTTTAAAGAAATGAAGGAAAAAGGTAGGAGGGAAATACATTTAAAAGCTCAGATTGCCACAGATAATTGCTGAAAGGTTTACATTTCAACTTCTGAATAAGCCGTAGTATTGCAGATCTCCTATTGTTCCCTGACTGTAGTCATTAGGAGCCAAAAGGGGGGCAAATTGACCAAGTGACCTGTAGCACAGACAACTCGGTTAATTCATTTCAGTTAAACAGGGTATTATTTCCAAAATACATTGTGTCGCAAAATAGACGGCAGTAAATAATATGTTGCGGGTGTATGCATTTTGGAATAGCAACTGAATTCTGCTCATTTCAAGTCAGGCCAGTTCGATGAGCAAGAAAAGAAAAAGCACCAAATGTGAACACAATCACTAATCAGTTCATGTGAGAGCCTTCAAATTTTGTGATTGCAGCAGATAAACACTCATTGCAACAGCACAACTTCAAGAGAAAGCTGTTTTCCTGATCCCAAAAAATGTTTTCTCAGCAAATTTTAGGTCAGGAGACTAGAGTAGAACCTTGATGTTCATAACTGGTTGTAGATTTCCTTGTGTGGAAATTTGCTTTAGTTATTCTGAACCATCCTTGCCTTCATACTGCATGGAATGAAAGAGGAGTCAATGTTCGGAACCCAGCTTTATTTCCTTTATGTGAAATCTTGGCCTGCTATTGAGATGTTTGAAACAGATATACTGCAGTGTGACCTGTCAGCTCTAATTAAAAAGGCGGATTTTTTGAAAATGTTAAACTGTGTGCTGGTTGCTGCCATTCTGAAACTAGAATTGCAACAGAGGTCAATTTGTGAACTTCTTGAAAGAAAAGCAAACTCAATAAATCCACATCCAGCAGGTCCCAAATCTCCAGTTTATGAAAGAAAGGGACTATATCAATTAAATTATTTTAGCAGAGTTTATGTGCGAATGGTACATCCCTTACAGTTTGTTGAATCACCCTGTTGACGTTAAGGGTCACGTTGGAATTTTCGGTACTTTAACAGAAATATTGAATGAATGAGTGAACTAATTAAATAAATGATTCTATAAACTTGAACATTTTCAGAAGGCTTGGAATTATTCTTAACTAACTATAAGCTGCCCAGGAGGTGCCTTAACAACAAACTTTTTTTATTTTTGATCATGGTCAGAAAACTAAAACTTTATTCTTTAATACTGTAGTGTTATTCAAATACCACCAGGTGCTGCCAATGTCTAGGAGAGCTCTTTCTGTACTTTCAAGAGGTAGTGAGGTACAAAGATGCAACAAAAGCAACATAATAAAGCATTTAATTAATTTACAAAGTTAAGAGCAAAGACTGTTGGCAAGGATTAGTGCAGCAGGCAACATAAAATGCATAAGGACAAAACATGACTACAATTTTCTTATCGCAGATTTATTCCACTAACAATTAGAGATATGAACTGCAAAACATGTACTATGTATGAACATAAACCCCTGCTGGGCATCAGTGAAAGAGATTGAGTTGTTTAATTGCATCTATTTAAGGTGTACTCTCACATTCAAATTTAATTTATTATAATTATTTATTTCATGAAGCAGGCATGAGTCAAGTAATTAAATTAAAGCTTCGCCTAGAGGTTATCTTGAGAGTTTGAGTACTTTCGATCATTTTCATAGAGAAGGAATGACAGAAGCAATTTCACTGCAGCAACTTCATAAATGTGTTAGGTTAATTTTCAGTTAAGATTTTAACAAGCAGAACAGAAATGGTGCACATTTATTCCAGAGGGAAGCCCCATAAAAGAGTCTCTCTTTTTTTCACTACTTTACTTGATGGTTCATTCAACATTGTCAATTCACTCTAAAATGAGTGAAATTATGTGTAATTCCTCCAAATCTTAGAACTGGCTATTTCAAAGATGATTATTCATGTATTGAATATCAGTCTTGACTTAATAGCAACAATCTTGCATCAGGGCCAGAGATTATTGGTGGATGCTCAGTCCAGGGCTTAAATAAAAGTTTAAATCGGCACTTCACTGTTGATTGTTAGAGTTTTTACCTTTTTGGCAAAGTCATTAAACCGATGTCCAGCTTGTCCTCCCAAGTAAAGAGCATGTGATACCTTTAGAAGATGAGGAGGAACATTGTTATCATGGCCATAATTTATCTATGAGCTCACACTAGTAAAAACTATGCTATGGCTGTTTTGGGGACCCTGCTATGTACAAATTGACGACAGTGCTTTCCTGTATTACATTTGAAAGTACTTCTTCAGCTGTTAAATGAATCAAGATACCATGAGGTCATGAAAGGCACTATGTAAATACATTTTTTAAAATTTTCTATTCATCAATTCTAGTTATTACATGAAAAGTCATGCTTCACAAGCTTTAATGATAAACTTATCCACCACAGCAAAAGCAACACACTTCAAGTCAGGAAATAGGCCCTACATCTGTGCAGAGAGATAGTGTTTAAAAACTAATAAATAAATACCTAATTCATTTGGCTTTGTGGACCTTTCTAATACACTTGATGAAAGTCTTCAAATGTTTCTTTTTCACGTTTCCCTGTTTCAAAATGTGTATTTATATCGCCCAACTTCTGAAATTTTCTATTTGATCTCCATGTGAGGTGGAATGTTTAGAACAGTCGGTTTCCATAGTTACTTAGGAAGACTTTTTTGCTCATTTCCTGCTGTTTGCCACATATATATTGTTTGGAAATTATAGCATTATCCCTAATAGACATTTGCAGGTTCACAAGGTGAAAAATAATCCCAATGTTCCTTGCTGTAATTATGAGTCTTTGCTTTGATGGCACTTTGTGGAAGTAATTATACGTCCACACTGTGCTAAGAATGAATTACCCAAGTAATGTTAGATGTGTTTCACAATTAAGGGCAGATGAGAGAGGCAGAACTTGTGTAGTGTGTTCAGGCATGGTGAGCATAAAGGCCACACAGTCATCAAGTTAATCTAATCAATGGTGGATTGAGCAATGCTGTGATGTGGTTTTATCCGTCTGAATTTAATGTAAATTCTGTTACAGCAGCACTGCCTGATATGCCTGCAGCTTTGTTCTGATCAGCAGAAAACCTTCAGTAACAGTTCACTGAAGCTGCACAAGCCCACTAAATTGATATTAGAAGCCTGGATGCTAATGTTTTTATTCACAGAAAATAGAAAACTGACTAATTTTACCAGCTTTCATTTAAAACATGGCACAGCTTCATTTAAACTTCATGTTTGAGCAAAAATTCTTTGTATTTTCCAGAATATATTTTAAACAATATGTGGTTCATGAAAGGAACACTTGACGCATACTTGTGTCCAAAAGGTGGCTCCTTTGTTTGTTGACATTTTATAATCACTTGCTTTAACATGCTAAAGCTACGTGAACACAGACCACAACAATGAGTATTAAAATCAGCGTAATGATGTGTGCTCAGAATTAAAAAAAATATGATTTTCTGATCTGTTCACGTGACTTAAACCAAAATTCCACTGCTTAGAAATTAAACGCCTGACTTTCCATTTGGTTACATACAGACTGTCAGTCGTGAGTGACCAGAACACAATGTCCAACTCTCTGTCACATCAGGTGTAATGGTGTCACCACAACACTTTTCCAGTTGTATTGAGTTGTTTTTATGGGAATGAATTTTGAGAAATTATATTTTCAAGTGTAGGAACTTTTTTCCAGTTGTCCACATCGTCCCTGTCGATCAATTCACTGGCCCAGACAGACAGGATTGTAAGGATCAATTGCCTGCGTTTAGTAATCAGGTTGAGTTGACATCAGAGCCTACGCCTATGAGAGAAGCATCACAGTTATTACTGACCTCGGCAGTTGAGCTAATGAGGGAATAAAAATCGGCCATTTCCCTCCACTGAAAGCTCATCATTATTCATTTCTGGCAAATATATCCGTACAGATCTCCGCTGAGGACAGTGCTGGACTGGGGCATCACTCATAATCAAATAGGCTGTCACAACTCCTTGTTGTGCCTCATGCCTAGGAAGCAATCACTTGGGAGAGCAACCAGGATGTAGGTGGTCACAACAGAACCAATCCCCACTAAGAATCACCATTACCAGAAAGTAATGATCTTATCATAAATTCCAAAATAATGCATTTTACTCTTTAACAGAAGCATCAGAACAACAAAAATTGTGAGATCTTTCCCTCCAACTATCAGCGTTACCAACTTGATGTAAAGTCAATTATAATACCTCCTCAAAGGCCTTTCATCGATGATGCATTTTGTAAACAAATTTAATTTGTTTGTATTTTATAAGCCTTCCTTAAAAATCTTCATTCTTCTTATTTAAATATTGTAAAGTTATTCTCTCAAGTGAAGGAATAAACCTAATCTCAGTTTTTGGCAGAGGCCTCTGACTTAAACGGATTAGTTGATTAAGCAGTGAGAACAGTGAACATGTTTACTGATGGTTTATGCCATGTTTATCCATCTGGACCGAGTTTCACATGAGAGTACATAATAGCCATAACATTGTGAAAGACTGTATGAGTTTAAAAGTTTAAACTTGTTTAAATAACTCCCTGAGCTGTTTTAACGCAACTAAATTTGTTTTTGAAAATCGGTACAGCCTGTTAGATGGAATTAAGATGAATTTCTGAATTCTTGCTCATGAAATACCAGGCAGTATTTCTATGGTTTCCCAGCCCATCATTGTGGTGAGGCACTGATTCTGTGTGGGTAAGGACTTGGAAAAGTAGCTGCATAGTGGTACATTACTATATAAGCATCTGTTACCTTAAAATGAATTGCATCCAGTTTTTAAACCTTGGAGGAAGATACTGTGACTTGCTGTTATACTGGCAACTAGCAACTAGCAACATGAAGTCATGAGTTTTTTTTTTGAAAGCAAGCTTGTATTATATTGCAACTTATTATATCTTTAAAACATTTCAAAGCACTTCAGATCCTTTTGGAGTGTAGAAGGTTTTGCGTGATGAATGCGCACTTCATTCTGCTTCAATATTGCCTATCTATGATATTAACCCAAGGGAGATAAGTTAGCCAAGTTACCAAAAAAAGCCCTGTCTCTCTTTTTGGTCATATAGGATGCATTCGAACATTGACAGCTGTCTAATATGGGTTGGATTTGACTACCAACTCAAGGAGCTCAGTTTGGGAAATTGCCCAACTTGCTGTGCTGGCTTTGATTAAAAAGGTACTCCAAATCATAGTTTATTTTCTTTCAACAGAGGTAAGGAGAAGAGGCACAATAAGGCTATTGCCACCCCTGACCCTGGAAACAGAGCATAGCCGACCTGGGCAGAAAGCCTGTCTCAGTCCTCTACGACTTTGTCCAATGTTAGCCTTCTAACCTATACTCCTCTCATCCACTCACTCCCAATACACCTCTGTTGCCTGGGACAATGTGTGGTATTCCATTTATCCCTCTTAATGGCCCTTCAAATCCTGAATACCACGCCCATAGCTACTCGCACCGTATGCACCATGTCCAGATAGGAACAAATAAACTTCAAACGTAAAAAAGTGAAGGTAAAGTCAGCACGGTCATATCAGACCAGGGCTGCTGTCTAATTGGAGAGAGAGACAACTGGTAGTGCTTTAACCTAAAGCTCACTCTACCTCTGTCAAGGGGAAGTGGTTGAGAAGGAGAAACCTTCAGTGTAATCTCAGCCAATGCAAGAATTGAACCTATGCTGTTGGTGTCATTCTGCGATACCAACCAGGGTGCGGCCAACTAACTAACTAACTAAGTAACAAGACAGAACGATTTAACATAACTCTCAATTCTACACACTTCATAGCAGGAGGGAGAAAAATGTTTGGCTCCCAAAACCAATTGAAAGCTTTTGTAAATTCTCATAAAAATAAACAAACTTCTAGTCAGATCCCACATCAACTACAGCTGCTTCTTTCATAGTTTCTTTAAGCTGCCACTCAACCCTGAACCTCCAACCCCCTGCTGAGACAATTACAGCTTTGAAACTTAACCAAACATTCATAATGGAATAATGATGGCCTTGAGGAATTACCAACAAAGATTTTAATTTAAATTTCAGGAAGGGACCTGTTTATTCATGTCGATCAAAGCAGCCCAGCAGAGTTGCTTTATATTTAATTGACAGCTGCAGCTTGTTTTATTTTAAAATGTGAAGAGCAAGGTGAAAACTTAAGATATTAACAGTCATGCAGACTTTATCTGCGCTTCAGGAGCATTTACATCTACTTCGTCAGTTCATGACTGTCACATTGTGTGTGGTAATGCCCTCGCAACAACCAAAATGAGATTTATTTGAGTGTTGCACTGAGTTCAAATGTCCCTGCTGTGTTTGGGTATCCATCCTGTGTAAACATGCCCAAGCCCCTTTTCCCCTTTCTGATAAACATTGGATGCATTGGAAATGTGGGCTGGACTTCTGCGTCCTGGTGCTGCCCATTATTTTTACAGTGGTTTCAAATGTCTGGGGAAACCTTCTGAAATTGGCAAAATTCTATCAGTTCTTTTTAAAAATCTAATTGGAAGCAGAACAATGCAGCGTTCCTGCACTGGAATACCAACAGAATTTATACCTCCTAAGGTCGATATTCATAAATGCACAACATGCTGATCAAGAGGGTTATGTGTGACCAAATGAGTAAGCTGATGCAGGTGATAACCTAATAGGGCTAATAGTGATATTGGCCTTCAGTGACTGGTGCTAATTTCGGGGATTAGTGATATTGGTACTGAAGCCAGAGTCACACATTATTGGTGCTACAGTATCAAGGGGTTTTTTTGTTTTAAATTTTCAACAGCTAGCTGACGTTGTGTATCTTATTTATGCATTTTGCATTCTCAGGGCTATTGCAGTAAAGCCGCAATAGTCCTTTTTCCAGTGAGCACGTTGTCAGTTTCAAGTCAGCTTGAGAATTATAAATTGAGCAGACCAATAATTTCAATGTAATTCGATTGATTCGGGGAAAGGTTACTACAATAAAATGCAAATTACTTTTAAACACCAAGAGCTTGAGAACAAAATAATCGCTGTCAGTGATGCTGCTTTTATATGCTTTTTATAATATTTGGTCACGAGAAGGACACAGAAGGCATATTATGGATGATAATCCTCTGCAGAAAATATGCATTTGCATCAGTTAGTGATGCTAATGCAATATGTTTGGTTTTAATCACAAATTTATTTTTAATGTCTGCCACCCAATAATATGATCCAAACAATCTGTCCTAAATGAGTCTTGCATACAGGGAAATCTTTACTTGCGAACCTAGAGCCACGCATCAAAAGATGTTACAAGCGATGAATAATGGATTTCTGCTTGTGTGCATTCAGAATCTGTGGTATAAAAAATATTCACAAACAGAGGTTTAATTTATTTTAAACAGCAATTGAGGAATAAACAAGATAATTAAATCATTATAAGTTGCATGATAAAGCGAAAAGAGATTAAATAAAGTGTTAAATAAGCAAGTTCACTAGTACTGTATTCCAGTGATGTGTATTTATTGGAGGTTTTTGCAGTTTACTTTGATTCAGTTATTTGGCACTCCATTTCAAAACATGAAAATTAACCCAACGTTTATGTTGTTTATTGTTTGGAATCAAATAAATAGACAGCAATCAAAAATAGTACACTGTGCACTTCAGTCAATTCAAAATCAGAATAAAGTTCAACAGGCTATATCTCATTCAGTGTAAAGGTTTGGGATTTTGCGAGCCAATAAGTGATTCCCAGTGGATATTTATTGATGAAAGGAGCATGAATGAACAGCATTAAACATTGCTGGCTAAGTCAGAAATTACTTTGGCTACTGGGCATTTCTTAGAATTTTGAAGAGCATAAAACTTCATCTCAGTATCAAAGCTTTGATATGGCCTTTGAGTAGCAATCACAGAATTAAAAGTGTGGAAAGAGTTGATAAAACTCAAAGCATTAAAATTAAGGAGCCGCAAAATTAAATTGAGTCCATGATAATAGGAAAGTCTGTGGCAACATTTGATCCTTGCACTGTGACGTTCTTATTTTGCTCAAGGAAATTGTTAGCATAGTCTTTCGGTAACCATTTTCTTTATATTTCCAGGACATTATGTCATTGTTCACTGCTCAAGTATAACTGGACAAATGTTCATAGCACAGCAATACTGGTTTCAACGCATTACAGTCAATTATTCCAGGCATGCTGCATTTTCATTGTGTGAAGCCTTTATTCATAATTGTTGGTATTTTTAAATTATATTTCTGAAGCTATGTTTCCATCTATTGCAAATCAGTTGAAGATTTTAACAGACTGTTTAAGATTGTGAGAGTTTTGGAAGTGTCATTACATTTATATGAAAGTAAGCTTCTAAATGGCTGAGAATAATTGTAAAATCCACAAAAATACGTGGCTTCAGAGTTCACTTCAGGAGCCGTTCTTCTTCAGAATCAAAAAATGCCTAGAAAATACTTCACACAGACCAGGGTATCACAAATTCAAACCTTAATCTGTGCCAAATTGCCTGGTCTGAGATGTGTTGCCTGCAGTAATGTTGTAACTCACCTCAGCAGGTCCATAGTGAGACAGAATCCTCAACCCATATCCACACACTTGCATTTTGCAGGATGAATCAGCTTTGAAAGCCTTCACAATTGAATACCCTGCTGATGTTCCACTGTCTTGCCTCAGTTCGCAAATGAAAATTGGACCTGAGAGCGAGACATTGGAGAGCCGCCAGCGTCTATGTGTAGCACTTTAAGAAATCACTCACCTACAGTACAGCAATGTAAAGTGTACTGATGCAGTGCACTGATTCAATACAGGATACACAGTCTGCTGCAACCAATACACACACATCCCTGGGCAGTATCACACTGTCAGTCCAGGGCAGCAATAGTGTTATGATTGCTGATTACTCCAGTCCAATAATATACATGCATATCCTCAAATTTAATGCAGCGACATTCAAATTATCCAGTGCAACAATAGATTCATGAAGCAAATTGGTAATGGGCTTGTAGTCCAATTTAACAATAAACTCATGGCCTAATGCAGCAACAGATTGATAGAATCACATACACACATTTCCTTGAAGTAAATGCAGTAATGTCCACATGATCCAGGACGGCAATATACTCTGGATCCAGTATGCAGAGTAATGTTGGGATCCAGAGGAGCAACATATCAGCAGGTGCTGGTGGAAGATTGGATTCAAATTTGTGTCATAAATCTAGCACTTACCCACCTACCTCTGGATTTTACTTTGCATTTTAGGCTGTGTTGGGCAACTTGTTTGTTATTGACAGTTTGTCAAGTCAGACCCTTTGAATTACAAACGAGAGTTTAGAAGTTACCGGAGATAATGGGAACTGCAGATGCTGGAGATTCCAAGATGATAAAATGTGAGGCTGGATGAACACAGCAGGCCAAGCAGCATCTCAGGAGCACAAAAGCTGACGTTTTGGGCCTAGACCCTTCATCAGAGCTTAGAAGTTACCAGTGGGTTTCCTGGGCTTTCAGTGGAAACAAGGTAAGAACACAATGGGTAACTGAAGATCAGCAGTAGGCAACAAATCTATATCCATCTTTGCGTCAGATCTTCAGTCAGGTTTGTCTCTCCGTCACAACACTGAAAAGGTCTGATTCAAGACCTCAAGTGACTTTGCGTATATCAGTGATGCACTATAACTTCTTCCCCTTCTTTTCTGCTGGGAATCCATTGACATGGAAGGACAAATGAGGAGAGACATGGAAGACTGAGTGACACTGACGTTGCATAGTTCTATTTTTACCTACTTAGCAATTAATTCTCTTCCCACTTGACCAGCGTTACCCCTTGGCTGTCTCTCATTCCTCATTGACATATCCTCTGCTTCAGTATCTGAAGACTTATAAGGTTTCAAGTATTCACCTGTACTGACAAATACATGTACACTACCTCTTCTAATCCTTCCATTATTTCTGAAAGCTAGTAACAACTGCAGGTGCTAGAGTCAGTCAGTCACTCTGAGAACGAAAGAAATGTAGATGCAGAACTGCACCCACCCCACCCTCCCACTCCCTGGGTGACATATCCATTTTGAACCTCCTCTAGTGCCACAATGCCGCCACACACAAACTAGAAGAGCCACACCTCATATTCCACCTCAGGAGCCTATAGCCCAATGGCCTCAACATAGAATTCACTCATTTCAAAATCTCACCACTCCTGTCCTCATCCCGTGTCCAATCCTCACTCTCATCTTCACCTCCTTAAACTGACACCTACCTGTCTATCTTCTTCACAACCTATTCCCCTCTCCCTTCCCACTTGTCAATCTCTACTACCCTTGTGTGCTTCCATCTGTTACCATCTCACCTACCTTTCCCCAGCCCCACCCCCTGCCCTCTATTTATTTCCCTGCTCCCTTCCCCCTTCCTAGCCCTGTTTAAGGGTTTAAACTCACTGTCAACTTTGCTGATCCTCTGATGCTGCCTGACCTGCTGCGTTCCTCTCGCCCCACACTGTATTCCCTCCATTGTTCCTGTACTTTCAGACTGCTTTCATGAGATCCAGTCCTGAATGAGACAAATTAAACATTAGGAATGTCAAAGGCATTGCCACAATCCCCCACCAGAGACCTTGTTCCACTACCACTCATTCTCTGTGTTCAAACTTTGGTCTTCCACTGCACTTTACTTTTGATCCAACATTGTCACCTATTGAATCTAACTTCAAAATTCCAGCATTTACTCACCCATAAACTGTTTATATATGTACAGTTTGGATTCTACCAGGTTCCAGGCCTCGTTCCAGCCTCAGTGCAACCATGGACAAGAGCTAAACTTGAACGTTAACATGTGAATGAATTACCTTGACATCAGGAGAGAATTTAGTGGAGTAAGGCAGCAAGGAGTCCTAGCAAAATTTAAACCAATGGAACGTGGGTGAAAATGCTTCATTGGTTGGAGCAACACTTCTCACAAATGAAGCTAGTTCAAGGACAATTCTGTTGGAGGAAATCAGCAGTCAGGCAGGTGTGGAGGGAGAAACCAAAGTTAACATTTTGAATCCAGTGATCCTCCTTCAGATATTGTGGCCAGATAAGCAGGTCAGAGGCTGGGGATTCTTTGGTGAGTAACTACCCTCTTGATCCTCCCAGAGCCTGTCTGTCATTCACAAGAGATAAGTCAAAAATGTTTCAGAGATAGTAGGAACTGCAGATGCTGGAGAATCTGAGATAACAAGGTGTGGAGCTGGATGAACACAGCAGGCCAAGCAACATCAGACGAGCAGGAAATCTGACGTTTTCAGTCTAGACCCTTCTTCAGAAATCTGAAGACGGGTCTAGACCCAAAACATTAGCTTTCTTGCTGCTCTGATGCTACTTGGCCTGCTGTGTTCATCCAGCTCTACACCTTCTTAGCTAAGTCAAAATGTGATGGGATGGTCTCCAATTTCCTTGATGAGTGCAGCAGCAACAGTGTTCAAGGAGCTTGTCAACATCCAGTATAAAGCACTCCGCTTTGTTGACACCTCATCCACCACTTTAAGCATTCACTATGTACATCACTGGCTCACAGTGGCAGCAATGATATACCAAATGGATTGTGGTAACTAGCCAAAGCTCCTGCAATCACACTTCCAAAACTATGAGCTTCAACAGCAAGAAGGACAAGGGCAGCACTTGCATGGGAACATCGTAATTGGGAAGCTCCTGTCCAAGTCATGCCCTGTTTCTTCACCATCACTCAAACAGACTCAACAACAGCATAGTGAGTATACTTACACTTCGTGGGCTGCAGCAGTTCCTAAAGGTGGCTGTCTCCACTATGAAGGGTGTGCACCAAATGCTGGCCTTGCCAATGATGCTGATATCACATGAAGGAATAACGAGGAAAAAAAGAAAGCAAAGCTTGTAAACCTCAGACCTCTGCATTATTCTTCTGAACCCCACTTCCATCATCTCATCTTTCCTTGTCATTGTTGAAATTCTTGTCCTTGCCTTCACCGTTTACTGCTATATTTGTGAGAATACTCTTCTAATGAGCCTGCCACACACTCTCCGTCTTGGATTAAATCTGTATATTTAAAAAAAAAGTTCCTTTGCCCAAACAGATTATTCATTAACCCTTTGCCTATAAGCATTGTAATTGCTCTTGTTCCCTCAACACCTCCAATTTAAATTTTGTATTCTGGTTTGCTAATCCACATCCTCATAACTCATATCTCTGTGTATTTCTCTATCTCCACAACACTTCAAGAATCCCCTGCTGATCCTTTTTACTTCTCGTGCATCCTTGTACACCATTGTTGGCAGCTGTGTCTTCAGGCATTGAAGCTGGTTTTTATTTCGTCAATCTTTCAGCTCCTGTTCTCTCACTTAAGATACTCATCTCTCCACAGCAGCCTTTGGTAAGTTGGCAGGTGGAAATGCTTTGTCCCAGCCAGACTTCAACCCAATCATATCGAACAACCACCGATTTGTTGTTAGTGAAGCAGTACTGCCTTTCAGCCTTCGTGTTGCGCCATTATCGGATCAAGGTATACTGCGTCTTCATTAGACATTTCTCGTAGCTCATCTCCTTCAGGTTGAGGTTGGCCAGATAGTGGCTGTTGATATCTGAAAGGAAAAATGTCAAAGGAAGGTGTTGGAGTGAGCTTAGTGAGATGGAAGTTTGGTTGAAGTGCAAATGAGAGGATATCCTCCAGTCTGTAAAAAATGAGGGTGAAGTGAAATTCAAGAGGACGCATAAGGTAGGAACATATTGTCATCCTAAATATTCTCAATGACAGTGAATGTAATGGCCGACGTATCTCCTGGCCTTGTAATGTGGAGCACAGTTTCCTCCAAACAGCTCTGGGGATGCCGGTATGCCTGGATCTGCCAATTCTCAGCTGCTTTCTGTGGGTAATAAATGATTTTGACCTGCAAGACAAAGGAAAAGAAATGAGTATTGTCGTATGTTTGGACAGTGGACCATGCCAGGAAGTATGTGGAAGCTGAGGGTGGTGGTTCTTAGGAATGCAGTAAAATGTCTGCACGTTTAGCGTGAGTCTGGATTGCTAAAGGACAAGTGATTTGGACTGGGTACGGTTATCAGTGTGAAGCTGGTGCTGTGATGAGCAGAGGACATTATTTGAAGATGCGTAATTGACCTTGACAATGCTCTTGAGATTATTGGAAATTTTCTGGCACTGTTGCGACAACCTTGGGTGCAGACTCTTGGAGATGGCTTCTGTGACTGTCTGCTTCCTTTAGAGAATATGTTTTGAGAGGCCCAAAGCCTTCTGTCAAAAAAAACCTTTCTTCTCCCGAAAGCCACCTGCGCTAAAACGTTCAGAGAACCTTGGAGTCTTCTTCCTCTCCTCAGAGTTTCTGAGACTGCTCCAGCTACTGTAAACCTGTGGGCACCACCCCTTTGAATGATACCTCTAATATGTTCCTAGGCCACCCGCTGATCATAGAGTCAGTAGTGGTACATTTTGCACTCCTGTTGTTGATCAAGACTTACAATGTTTGTGCCCTGTCTGCTCAACTTGGCTGGAAACTGATTCATTATGTATCGTGATTCCAAAGCCTGAAAATAGGTCCTTTCCAATTTTTAACCCCTAATCGGTGTTATCACATTTACTTTATAACATGGCCTCAAATGTAAACAAACATTTCTGAGTGGTTCAGTTTATTTACCTAGAATTCAAGTCTTTGGGATTGAAAATATGAGTATGTGAAGGTGATTGTTTGGCTTTTTTTTCTGGCATTGTTGCTGTTGTCCTTGACAATTGGCTTCTGTGGCCATCTGTGTACCAATGTATGTATGGTCACAAATAACTTTTCTAAATGGATATCCAGGCAAATCTAACAAATTGCATTGACTCCTGTGCAAGAATGCAAAACCATTCCAACATATGTGAATGCCACAGTGTGAGCAGTCAGCCCAAACTACATGCTGCACGTGAGGATAAATAAATGCCAGAGCACAGTTTTCCCTGAGTCTAACCCTTGATCAAGAAATAACCAACTGGATCAGAATTACCATTTTAATCAAGAAGCACTAACACAGCAAGGAATCAAGGACTTTGCAACTCTCTTCTTTTATTCACTCTTGCCTGCATTCAAACTTTACTTGTTGGAGGTGAAATTTCACCGTGGAGTGTTGATTTTGAAAAAGACGGGAGCTGCTTTGGAATACACATAGCAATCAAGTTTCTGTAACCTGTATGGAGCAATGAAGGAGAGAGAAAGTAACCTGGACTGATAACAGCCAGGACACTGAAAGTTTTCTCTCCCTCTTTCAATCTTAGAAACAAATACTGGTGAAAAAGCAACTTGACAAAACCCATTATTCACTGAGAAAGCAAGGTTTTCTGCAATTTCACCCTCCTGAGGAAACAGGACAAGGGCTAAACCATTGAATCATGTTTTATTCTTGCAAATCACGGACTGTCGAAACTCCAAACTGCAATGTATGTACCTTTCTTTGTCTTTACACACCTTTTTTAAAACTTCTAAAAAGAAATTAAAGAAATTAAAAAGATAAGAAAACTGTACTGTTTTTCAGCCCAGAAAACCTTTGGAATCGGCTGTCTCTTTCATTTTGGATCAGGTTAACTCAGTTTAATTGAAATGTGTTAGCTACATGTTTTTAAAAAAATCAAAAAATTTTGTTGCAAACAGCTGAAGCGGTTAAAAATACGAGCGGAGCTGATCGCCTCACCTCTTCTGGCTATTACACAATATTACAGTGATGGTAAATTGTGTCTGTTTCATGCTAATAAAACAAAAAATCTAGAGGCGCGTATTTTAAGCTAAAGGAAATGATGACGGTCTATGAGAGATGTTGAGGATTCTTGAAATTGCATAAATGCTTTGCTGTATTATTGGCTCAGCCATCAATGAGGCATGATGAGCACTGTTCTGGTATTCTCTTTACACACAACATTCCACTGTGGTTATTTATCTTTTGGCTTTCTTGATTGCTTTCAGCCCCCCATTCACACAAACCAAACACAAGCCCCAGGAGTAAAGCAGCAGTCTGCCACGTGCAGGAATCTTTGACAGTGTGTTCCCCCTGAATTTTTGACAGGACAATTGCAGGGTGAGCTGAAGCTAGCAATGTAGAATTATGCTGTATAACTCAGTGTTACTTTGGCACTGCACTTCAGACCTTGTCCTTTCTGTACTATATCCTTCCCCTGCCCCTTTGTACTCAGCAGAATAGCAATATTTGCCCTGTGATGAGCTCCCACTCAGCAGTTTGTTAATTGAAATAGGAAGTGACAGACTCCGTGAAGGAAAATCTACTTGCTGGACAACATGTATTACACCATCTGAACATTACTGTACTCATTGCAACAGTTTGCACTGTGCCAAGAAATACGTATTGATCTGCCTCAGTTTAATTTGATCAGGATAGAGACCTTTTATTACAGTCTTTTCCACGCAACGTGAAATAAGATATGAGGTCAAGAACTACGTTGATGATTTTGGATTTGCAGGAATGCTGCAGTTGCTTAATTGAGATAAGGAAAGGTAAGGGTACCAGAAGGATAATTAATAAACAAATTAATTACTTTCTCTGTACCTTTTTATCAGAATATAACAAAAAACAGCTGTACCAATAACTAAGAGTTAACAAGGGTTTAAAAATAAATTTAACCTAGAGAGGTTCGCTGCATTCTGTCAAAAGAAGTACAAAAGCACAGTGAAGATAATTAATCCTTTCGTTAGATACTCCTTCTTAGCAAAGCAACGTTTTGACCACCAACAGAGCTGTCAATGATTCCACTCTCTGTAATGTGCTATTGTGTGTGGGTAATGTCAATACGTAACCAACCCACTGCAATTTGCAAGTCTCTTCCTTGTTTGTTTGGATGGAAACTGGTGGTTGGGAATTTAAATGTGACTTCAGTCATTTCACCTTCTTGTATGAGCAGATCAAGAGACAAATTGTGGCTTTTGTGTTCCACCACAAGATGCATGGGGGGTGGGGGTGTGGGGAAGGTGGGAACGACATATTCCTATACATTCCACTTGTACGGGATGTCAAGGTTCTTTGAAAGCAGTTTTTAGCCTTTTCTGTGGGGGAGAAACAATGAAACAAAGCAGGATTGTTATGAGCATCTAGACACATCACAGAACAGCACGGTGAAATACCAGGATAGTTTTCCAATCTTCTTGCTTACAGTTCACAAGCCACGCCATTCACAGTAGGATATGAGATGTGTGTGTGAGACGCAACACATTGTTATGCTAGTGGGACGATGATTTCTTCCAAGAACCAGCGTTACAATATAATAGCTGAACAATGAGACACTGACTTTTTTTCATGATGCTTGGTGTTCCCCTGTGGGGATCTGTTCCTCAATAATACCAGGTGGTCGGCAGCTAAACAGCATGAAAACTAAGCATGTAGCTTAGCGCTATTGATCGTTGAAAATTTGATCATTGGGCCTCGCGATTACATTGCAGGCTCTGATATTTCAGGCCATAAACAGCTGTATGAATGTCAAAGCTGGATGATACGCATCTGACCCTCCCTGTGTCACTGTCCCTTGATCCCCATGTGAATAGACCTCTGCAGAGCAAATTGAGTGCACTGGAAAAGAGGACTGCCAAGTTGACTGAGTGTAGGTCATGTTACTGCTGAAAACTTGTTTCACCACAAATACCTATTTAATGGTTACCTATAGGCACGCTGCTACATTCGTGCTTCATGAGCCAACCACTACAGGGATGAGCATTGCTTGTTTAAATTATTGCAATATTAACATCACTAAAACATTGACTGTTTAAAGCGCAAGATTCTGTTGAAGGGAGTCCAAATAATCCCTCTTGCAGTTTGAACACTAACTTTCAAGAATCAATAGAAATATCTGCCATGAAGTCACAATTTATTCTATTCCTTAGACTATAAGAAATAGAAACCAGTGCAGGCCATTTGCCCCTCAAACTTCCCTGATGTTCAATAGAATCACAACTGATCCAACATTTGTAATGTCCACTTTCTTTCATTTCCCCTAACCCTTGATTCCCCTACTGATCAATGATCTCACACCCCCACAGCTCTCTCTCGCAAGGAGTTCCAAGGATTCACAAAATTCACCTCATTTCAGCATTAAATTGGTGCCCCTTTATCCTGAGAGTATCCCAGTAGTCCTAGACATCCCCCTGAGGGGAAACAACATCTCAGCATTTATCCTATCAGGCCCTTTAAAATCTCACATGTTTCAATGAAATCACCTCACATCCTTCTAAACTGCAGTGAGTAGAGTCCCAATCTGTTTAGCTATGGCCTATAAGACAGTCACTCCATACCAGGGATCATCTGAACAAACCTTTCCTGAACTGTCTGAAATGATATCTTTCCTTTAATAAGGGAGGCAAAACTGCTCACAGTACTCCCGATGTGGTCTCATCATCAATTTGTACAGTTCAGTAAGACTTCCCTACTGTTATATTCCAATCTTATTGAAATAAGAATCAATGTTCCAGTAGCCTTCCTGATCATCTGCTGCACCTATATGCTAGCTTTCTATGATTCATACATAAGGATCACTTTGGGTTGCATCTTTCAGCAGTTTTTTTCTGACCGTCTCTGGATTTCTAGCCCCTCTCTTTTTTTTGTTTCTTTTCCCTGTGTCTTGTTTGCTGAAATTCACTAAGGTAAAACTTGATCCTTTTCTTCCTGTTGATTCCAAGATGATGAAAATCAGACGTGTTCTACATTGGGAACCAATCTAATTCTAGTACAATATTTGACAAATGGTGACAGTGAAACATTTCCCATTGTTTAGTCTCTTGTTGTTGGTTTGGAATGATCTGGGTGGCTTCATTGGTAGGAACTGAACACTTGCATGTGCCCTAAAGTTTTCTAGCATCCATGTGTTTCTGAAGAGTTTACATAGTTATCAGTTCTTTATGGTTATGTTATGATCTGAGCCATCTTAAAGTGAAAGTGAAATACATGTGATGCAGCAGGGGAGTCAGGCCTGGAAGGTACTACACGTTCAATGGAGACATTTAAGAGTGTATTAGAATGTTAATTACGTGGAAATCATGGTCAGAATTGTGAGAAAAGGTAGGACAATAGCTGCTTGTTCAGAGAGTTGATGTTGAAAGTTTTTGAGAAGGTTTGTAGCTCAGGTTGTGGATGAGGTGTAGACTTGCTCGCCGAGCCAGTGTGTTTGGATGCAGACGTTTTTGTCACCATGTGAGGCAACATCATCAGTGCGCCTCCAGTGAAGCGTTGGTGTTCTGTCCCACTTGTAATTTATATGCCTCGGTTTGCTGAGGTGGTTGGTATCACTTCCGGTTCTGTTTTTCAGTGGTTTGTATGTCGGGTCCAGTTCAGTGTGTTTATTGACAGAGTTCTGGTTGGAATGCCAAGCCTCCAGGAATATCCTGGCATGTCTCAGTTTGGCTTGTGCTATGATGGATGTGATGTCCTAGTTGAATTGGTGTCCTTCTTTATCCATGTGTATTGAGACCAGTGAGAATTGGTCATCTCTCTTTTTTTTGGCCAGTTAATGTTTGTGTATATTGCCAGTTTTGTTGCAGTTTGGCCTAGATAATGTTATTCACAGTCCTTGCATAGTATTTTATACATTGCGATAGTTGTATTGGTTGTGGGTTTGGGATCTTTTATGTTCGTTAGTAGCTATCGTAGGGTTGATGTTGATACCTAGGTTTCTGAGTAGTCTTGTGGTCATCCCCATGTCTCTGATGTCAGTTTTGAGTTGATGGCAGAATGACCTGCTTCTACGCTGTAACAGTTCTGTGATCTGCTTTGAGAAAGGGACTGGTTTATTTGACTAGACTGGGGTTGAACTTTACTAGAGATGTCATGTTTGTTGCATTTCATTGGTGGATTTCTCTGCAGGAACCCAAGCAATTTATGTTATCTTTGCGCTGTTTCATTTTTTTCTGTGTACTACACCCTTTGTGATATCTCGGCCATTATATCTTCCCACTCACCATGGGTAGAGGGACTGCCCACCGCTGGGACCTCCTGGGATTCCTGGTGCCAGTGCCATCTTTAGAGCTCAGCTGTGTACCCGGTCAAGTCTGCAGCCACCTTTTATATTTAACCTTATTTGTCCTGGACAAGTCACACAGAGGGGATAATAAAGTGTGAAGCTGCATGAACACAGCAGGCCAAGCAGCATCTCAGGAGCACAAAAGCTGACGTTTCGGGCCTAGACCCTTCATCAGAGAGGAGGATGGGGTGAGGGCTCTGGAATAAATAGGGAGAGAGGGGGAGGCGGACCGAAGATGAAGAGAAAAGAAGATAGGTGGAGAGGAGAGTATAGATGGGGAGGTAGGGAGGGGATAGGTCAGTCCAGGGAAGACGGACAGGTCAAGGAGGTGGGATGAGGTTAGTAGGTAGGAGATGGAGGTGCGGCTTGGGGTGGGAGGAAGGGATGGGTGAGAGGAAGAACCGGTTAGGGAGGCAGAGACAGGCTGGGCTGGATTTGTGATGCAGTGGGGGGGGGGGGGGGGAGGGAGGGGCATCACACAGAGGGGAATTGGCATCTCGCTTTGCCAGTAGGGCCCTCAAGCTCCTGGGTGACATGTGTGCGCTGAGATGTTGGTGACTGATGGAGACGTGGAAGAACAAGTGGTGAGTTGGAGTCACCAGGCTACCACTGACTTTCCTATTGGGAATCATCACCATTTATTTTCCATCCGGAGAGTGGGAGAATGGAAAACTGCATATCATATTGAGGTGAGCTGTTGGAATAATGTTGTTAGTCATGCAAATAGGCCTTTTAGCCACGTCTAGCAAGAATCACATGGTAACGTTCAACACTTGGTTGGAAATGAAACCATTTGCTCTCGACAGCAGGAGACCCCTTGCTGCTGATCATACACAGTTCTTTCAATTTTCTCACTAATGTTGCTGTCGTTCAGGGGCTAGGAAGAATCTGCCTTGTGTGAATTCAAATGCAGTCCTGTTTTAGGCCTCAAGAATAATTTGCTGTTCTTATAGATTGGAATATGAATTTTATCACTCATCTGATGTATTATTGTTGGAATTTAGAGGACAAGGAATTCACTTTGAAAAATGTGAATCTTGACTATGGACTTGTGAGCAGATTATGAGCTGAAATTTTATGTTTGAAGTGGGTAGAGGGAATGAGGAAGTTTCCGGGTTCAGTGCACCCATCTTGGGAGAAAGTTCCTGAGGAGATGTGATTTATGTTGCAGGAGCAGGAAGTGAAGTGGTGAACCATGCTGAGTAAAAATGTCTGCCCTGATTCTCTGGGACTAAGTTTCAGCTGTTTTATTCAATAGTAGGCCCTTGCCTCTCATATCACCACCTATTCCCTTGTGCGCTATCCGTAACAACTAATGTAAATCCATCCACTCATCCCCAAAGCATGCATACTGTCCATGCAAGCGAATGCTTCTCTCCACCTACCTCCAGTCGTCCCTCAGACCCTTCATGCCAAAGCATAGCACTGCCATGCCAATTCACCCGATGTGCACTCTGCACAGAACAGTCAATCATGTAATAATAATGGTAAATGGGAAATGGCTTAGAAAAATGCAAAAGCATGTATTGTGTCCTTTTGGCTGAGAGCCCAGGCTTCCATTTGCTTGTTGAAACAAATACAAAGAAAAATATTGCTCAATCGATACTTTTTCTTTGTTATTTTTATCTATTTCATTAAATGATGCATTATTTTCTAAAACAAAATAAAGATGTCAGGTGCTTCTATGTTTTGCTACCAGCAAGTTGAAGTTCCAGTTGACACCCATGGGGTTGTAGGAAGTGCGGTTATTTAAGAAATTTAGAAATGGTTTGTTGTAATAATATTTTCCACAAGGGTCATTGTTACTATAGGCTTCATTGGCTCTTCACATGGGATGAGGAGCCATTGTGAGTCGGGGGGTGGTCATGAGGTAGGACAGAGGATGTGTACAGTGCTATTTGCATGAATGCAGTCATTAGTTCGTATGGGGTGGCATTGATGAGACTTTCTGGAAGTTTTCTTTGTAAAAACCTCTGAATCCAAATTATGTCTCATGACTCCTCAGGTGTCGTGAGCTGTTAATCATCCTGAACTTGGCTGAACACCTTAAAAATTGCAGGCTGTCAGGGGATGCCTATGCTTGCATTAGAACCAACAAGTTTAGGTGTGTCGAGCGCAGGCTTGCTGTCTGCACCTTTCTCATTCACTGTCAAAAATGAGGAACACCAGGACCAGGGGAGAGAATTCTGAATTTGGTACCTAGTTGGTCATCATATCTAGTTTTACAGTTATATGTCTGAGGCAGCCACTAAAATATTACATTGTAAAGCCATTGTGCTAACATGTATCCTGCAAGTGTGGATGTGTTCTCTTTATCCATGAAGGATATAATAACATTTCCTACCATTTAAAAATAAAAGCAATTCTACTGTCATGTTTATTAACCGTTGGCATCACCAGTGTTTTAATTTTATAGATGTTTGCCAAATGCGATCAGGTTAATCAGTTCTGTGTTATTTGTGAATGTGACTTACAAGAAGCATCTCTTTACTATCCAAAATAGAGCTATGTTGTATCGAATACACACATTTTAAAAAAGAGATTTTTCAAATCCTACAAAGGATGCACATTCAAATGCCAGCTCTTGACTGAAGCTCATAACCTATTCCTATCGACCCCTCCCCTTCTCAAACAAATCCATTATTTTCTGTGGAAACTGTTTTGAATTCTGTCAAATATATGCAATAGTCACTGAATCTGCAATGCAACTGTTAGCCTGCAAGCTTTTAAATAGCCTGAACTTTGCAACGAGAAAGAAAACAGACAGGGTGATGTGTTATTAGCTGATGATTTCACCAGTAAATTACAGTTTTCCTGCATAACGTTGTTGATTTGCGCTGTGTTACTTGGTGAAAATACTATGAACTCTGTGAAAATAGTGATGAAAAGCAATGCAATTTATTAAAGGCAACCCCAAAAAAATGCAATTAACGTGCTATCAAGCAAACCTGGCACAATGATATAAATAAAGTCAACAATAAATTAAGGTAATTTCCTTCAGCCTGAATTATCTATTTGCCAGGTTCTCAAGAGTCATTTGTGAAGGTACCTTTATACATGTTAGCTTTCGATGCATTCATCACCTGTTGAAAAATAATGTAATTTGATGCTCTACTATTCAACAAAACAAAAGAAAACACGCATCATAAATATCAGGACAACACAAGTGATTCATGATTTTGATTCTATTTAAAAGAGGAAAAAGTAATAAGTTGGTTACAGCATCTTCTGTCAAATGAAATGTGTGATGTGCAAGTGGGATTTAAGATGCCTTTAAAATCTAGACTGTTTAGTTCAGTACACATTCCTCTGAAGTCAAGATGCTACAATCCTGCTGAAGTAAGTTGGAACCTTTCTTGTAAGTTTCTCTTGCAGCATCCCCAAAAATAAATTGCTACCGAGGGATGTTTCATGTTTTCTCTGTTATAGAAGGACCCCCCTTATAATGAAGACTGTACAGTTGTCAAAATTCACTAGCTGGCATGTTATGCAATGACAAAAATAAGTGTGGATATCAGCGTGTCCCATCCTTTACTTGAGGACAGAATTTCTGGTTGATTTGTTTATAAATGCAAGTTACTTCAGTTCTTTTTAGCTAGTTGGCAGTAACCCAAGTTATAGTTCTTTGACTTTTCATGTTGCAATTTTGTTGAAATAAAAATCAGAATTAGGAGACTTCAAAACATTTGGTTTTGATTTTCCTACTATTTTGAGCATATTAGTGTCTTCCATTTCATGACAGTTAAAAGCATTTCCCATGTCTTACTGGAATTAGAATGTAACCTTAACTAAACCTGCTGACCACAAATACTGTATCAGTTCCATTTCCACCATCAACTGGAAAATTGCAAGTAATACTTCTTACTTTTGACAATATAATTGATTTTCCATTGATTTACTTGGCATCTGATGTTATCCTAATTCTATTATTGAGCTTAATGCCAGATATTGTCAGAATATTTTTTAAAAAGAGAAGAATGAAAACAGGCGTCTTGTTAGGAAAATGAGATTGGCAGTGTTCCTCCTTTCCTTGAAATTGCTTGAGCATAGCGATAGCATCCAAGATATCAACTGTATCTCTACATCATTTTCAAATCTGTTATTAATTTTATTTTTATTCACGATTACTGTGAAGCCATAGCGTGGATTATTCAGTGCTGCCTTTTGTTCTGTAAATGTGTGTGCTCTGAGGTCATGTGTACAAGTCTCACTAACTGAAGAATTTATATTGAAGATCATAACATGGGTGTTACTGCTTAGTGAATTGTTTCTGTCATCTATATTTGCAAAAGGTCACCACCTCAGATTGTGAATCAAATCTGGAGCAACTCACAACTGCAAGCGTATATTTTTCGCATCAGAAAATTTTTATTGCTTTAAGCAAAATGGTGATAGTTTTGTTTGTCAACCATCACAATCCATGTTTTTGGTCCTTTTTATTTTTGGGTTAATTCAGCCCGTTGGTCGAGCAAATAGTATTTTGGATTATGCGAGTGTTGTCATCTTTGTTTTTCTTGTATCTGAATAATATATGTTATTGCTATGGTAAATGTTGAAGTGTATGCTTGCCTGCCTGTAGTGGCTAATTAACTGATGATAACAAGGCATAGATGCCCTCTTTCTTTTCACAGGCAATCATATACATGACAGTTCTTTTATCTCCATTCAAAATTGACATGCCTCTCGACCCTCCTCTCTTTGCAATTTGTGTGTTGGCGTGTGATGATGTCTTTACAAGAATGTTAATTTTTTTGTGGCATGTAACCAGATATAATTGACTCCATGGACTCCAAAAGAATAACACTACATGTGACGAGTAGATTAGCCAGGACCTTTTACCTTTTCCATTGAAAACTGAGCAGCCTCTTTTGAGGCTTTCAGAAAACTATTTTGATCACTTATTTTTGAACAATGTATCTAGCAATCTTCAAAGTAGTGAAATTAATTTTCCCTTTACCCTGAAAACTTCCCATGATGTCCGTATATTGTTTCTTTTTAAAATAGCATTGTTCTAAGTTGTTTCGAAACATTGACTAGTTGAGACAAATATTAAAACTAAGGCATTACACATTTTAAATTATTGCAATATATTAGTCGTAAGTTGACAAAATACACTGTCTGTAAGCAGATTGTTTCCTTTTTTGGGATGTCTCAAAATAGATACACTTTTAAACAGATGCAAATTACACCAGATTAATTTATCAGGTGATTCTTTAATCTGTGGCCTTAATAAAATTGCTTTTCATAATGTTCTGAATTAATTGTTTGTTATTACAATGCTTAACCTATTCTATTTCCCACGGCTTTTTAAAAATATAAAAGTATCAAAATGTAACATAATGTAACAAATGTTAAATGTTATTGAAAAAAATACGTAAATATATTGAGGGGCTACATTGTCCAAGCAATATGTTAAAAATCCTGTCTAAAAAATTAAATGACCTCTCCAGCTTCAGAAATCTGTTGAATAAGCTCAAATTCTCAATTTGTTTAATGTGTGTTCATAAATCTATCAAGATTTATGAAAAAAAACAGAAAAGTGTTACTATTAAGTGTGCAGGTTACTGCATCTACATAAATTGTTTCACAAAATCTTGAAATGTTCAGTCCATTCATAGTATGATTTCCCAGACTACCTATTTTTACTGCAAGTAAAGAAGCCAGGTTATTTGAAAGGATGGCATTTTTGTAAATGATGTAAGTACATCAATCATTTAAATATTGAACTGTAATCTAGTATAAATGTCTAATATAAATGCATTCTTGTAGTGTGTGTTATCACTAATTGGGTTTCGAAAGTCTTTGTTTTTCCCACTTAATTTGACGAAATATTAAATAAGTTATTCTTTAGCTGTCTTAGTGTTGAACTTCTCCTTAAGGAATGAATTAAGCTTATCCACATGGAGAGAAGCAAAGCATGCTGTCTGAAGATAAACAAAGAAACTTAATTTGTATAAAATAATGAATTCTCCAGAATTTGTCCTGCCATGTTCTCCATTTGACGATAAATAAGCATGATCAGAAAATTAGAATTAGGACTGAAATTTACCTTCTTCCTATAATTTTGACAGTATTTAATTAGAAAATGCAAAAAACTAATTTGTGCAACAGGATGATGGAAAATATTCTTTGTCATGGCAGTGAACTCTCTTCATCAACAGTCAAAGCAAAAATAATGATTGAATAATCTATGTCGAGACATTTCATGTTACCCCTGTTCTGGTCTTTAAATGGTCCAAGCTTTTTCTGCAATCCCTTCCCTTGGGAATGGTGAATAATTTATTATTTGTGGCTTTCAGTTGCAGGTAATGATAATTTTCCTGATTTAAGACTTAATAGAATTTGTTTTTTTCTGCTGCCTAGATCAGCTATGCCTGCTCTTGGATAAATACTCTAATTGGTGTGCGACATAGTCATGTAAAACTACATGGCACAATTTAAATCATCCTTTATATGTCTAAAGATATTTTCCCTTGTAAGTCTTAAGATGTATAATGCATGGATTGTAACACTGATATCTTAAAGGCTAAACCTGCAATCATTCTCCTTAGAGGATATTCCCATATCTCCATGTACAATTACTTTGCCTGGTGCCGTTTGAAATAAGTATTAAATATATCAGCATAATGTGGGAAATTTTTAATGACTGTTTAAAATTTTTATTATGCTGTGTCAAACATTTACCAGAAGTAAATGACTCAACTGAATAAGAAAATAACGTATTGAATAACTACACATTTGGCCTCAACATTTGAACACATACCAGCTATTCTCTTTTCAATTTTCTCTTGTTTAATGGTATACTATTATGACGTTATGATATATGACATTAGTGTTTTGAATTGAGATTCTATGAAAATCTTTCACATCTTTTTGAACCTATTGGTTTTCTGTGTACAAATCACTAATGAAGCTATTTGTCAAAAGTAATTGGTGGCAATAAAAAGAATTTGGACTAGTTACTCCATTTGATAGCCAAAATTTGCATGAAATGTAGGTTTAGCACTGGCCCACTTACAGTTTATATATTGATATTGATGTAATGAAATAGCAGATTAAATGTAACAATTGCTCTATATCCAATAAGTTGGAAGTTTGATTTAACCTATTATCCATTGTATTTCTATTGACTTTTTTGAACATTAGTGGAATGAAATACAAAAATCTAATGAACTTTATGAATTATTTAAAATAATTTAATTTATTCAGTTCATTGAAAAACATTTTCTGTGCTGGAACACTGGAAGAATCACTTTGTTTTTTCGTCCTACTTCAGATGTATCAAACCAATTCTGATGAAAATTCCAAATAATTTGCTGATGTTTATCAAAGGGAATTAAAAAAAACACAAAGCATTGAGGTTCATTTTCCTATTTCTTTCCATCAATTGTTATAAGAATACTTTTGGTGTTGGGAGATTGCTGTTTCTCTTTTGCCTGACTAGGAAATGCTAAGCACCATAAGCATTGCAGATTCGAGAGATCAGCTACAGGACCTGATTGTACAAAGAAGGTAAATCGACCTGGTTCAAATGATAACAAGTTTCCTAATAGAGTTGCAAGGTTCAGTCATTCTTTCAAATAAATCATTTTGATGAGGACGGAAAAAGCCCATAAGTTAAATTGGAAATAGAAATATCAATAAGTAAATTAATCAGTTGTCATTTCTTGTTCAAGTATAAAACATTTAGGCCAAAGTCCACATGATGAATAATAATGTTGTTCCACACAATACATCCATGGCAGTTGATCAGCTGATATTTAAGGCAGGGTCCATGAATCCAAACTCAGGCTTCAATTTGGGTTAGAGGTTCTCACTGTGGGGAGATGGCCACTCTCCTGCGATTCCCCCTGAATTGCACTGCTGTACTCCTCATATTGCTTCTGGAAAAATGGTCCGGTAGTGAAAAGGTATTGTGGAATTGTCTGTCAGCCAGCTCTGCAAAACATTGTGAAATAAAACAATTGCCAGAAAAGCTCAGCAGTTAGCGTTTCGGGTCCGGTGACTCTTCCTCAGAACTGAGGACAGAACGGCAAAATATTGTGTCTACCTATCTCCGTTCCTGACTCCAGTGAGTGCTAACAGCCAGTCTTTAGTCTTTGTTCATGGAGAATATATATTACAATGTATTTTGCTAATCATTGATGCACTCTTGGCCTCAGGAAGTTATTTAAATTTGAGAGGTATATTTTAAGAAGTACAAAATAGTCACCTGGAAATCAATTAAAAATGAAGGATTTTTTTTGTATGTTTAGAAGTGGAAGGGCATGTAATTAGGTTGGGTATTGGAATAGCTGAATCCTGTCACCCTCTTCCCCCTCCAGCAGAATGATTATCAGGGCTGGAAGATCCACAGTTGACCTTCCTGATCCATCATGAAATGAGCTGTTGAGTGATCAGTGAAGGACCAGTTAATAGCTTCATCACGGCTGGTATGGTGACATGAACGTGTCACCATGTGTCTTTTCTGACAGTGTGGCCAACTATCATGCTGGCCAAAGAAAGTGTCCTTCAAAAAGAGACTGGACATGAGGCAGGGGGTGTGAGAGAAAGCTGGTCCTCACTTTTGCTTCCAAACATGCCTGGTCCTCTTTGTCTTCTGACCTCTTACATGCGCAACACCCATTCCAGGCTTTCTCTAGAGGGGTCTGTGGCTGACTGCCCAATCAGATGACCAGTCTCCTCTTATTCAACAAGATTCTGCATGTCCTATTGATTCAGTATTGCATCTCAAAGGAATCTGTTAAACCTGCATCTTCTATCCATGAGTTAAAAATAACACACATATATAACAGCTAATTTCTGTCATTGTCAGTATTAGTGTGTTTGTCATTATTCCCTGTTCTGAAGTGACTTGTATAATCTGCAAAGAGATGGGAATCAAAGAATGTGACATCTCCTGTTGTTTACTAATGTGGAACACATCAACTCTGCAGATTGTTTAGCCATTCAGTTGGACGACTGTGAGATGTTATGGTCTTTGTTAAATCAGACTTTGTTAACTTGTTGGACTCTGCAAATGGTTGCACTAAAATCTACCACTTGTTTGCAAGGGGAATCAAGTGGAAAAAGTAAGCAAGATTTATTACAGTTGTGTAGGATCATGGTGATTATCACATTTGAAGTACTGTGTATAGTTTTAGTCTCCTTGCTTAACAAAGGGTATGTACAATTGCATTTCAAAAACAGTTCACATTCTTGGATGAAGGGATTGCCTTGTGAGGAAAGGTTGGATAAGGGGAGCCGATATTCATTGAAGTTTTGAAGACTAGAGATGATCTTGTATAAGGTGATAATGCTAATGGACAGGGTGGGTTTGAAAGGATGTTTTACCTGGCGCAAGATATTAAAACCAGCAGATACAGTTCAAAAGTAAGTGGTCTATTTAAGATGGAGATGGGGAGAATTTTCTGTTCAAAGTGTTAGCCAGGGAAGAAAAATCTGTGTACTAAAAACAGTGGAGGCAAGGCCCTTGAATATTTTTAAGGCCTATGTCAGATGCTTGATTAGGAGAAGGGGAAGTTAGTAGACAGGAAATGAGAGTTCAGGTCACAATCAGATTCATCGTGATTCTATCAGTTGGGATGGCAGGTCTGCAGGACTAAATGGCCTGCTACTCCTAAGTTATATGTTTACAGTATAATTGAAAATGAGAGCTCATGGATAGTTTGCTTGCTGTAATGTCTGACCTGCCTGAATATTGCTGTGTTTTGAGCCTTCAGTCGAATTACAGCTATTAAACAAAAAAAAGCAGAATAACACATGGAAGGAATCATTTTTGCATCCCCAATAAGTGTGACAGAAAATATAAAATCAAACTGAAAGGATGTTTTTCTGGTCAAAATAGATAACTTGATGCTAAAGTATTTATAAATTCTCCAGAGTAGGGCCTTGATTTTAAAGAATGCAACATGAGATTACTTTCTGGTCCAGTATCTGCATACTGATGACTTTTTTTTCCAACATCTAGCAGAATGCAGTCACTCTTTGCTCAATGTATATGGGTAATATCACTGGAGGAACTGACTTAGCCTAGGCTGATACTGTAAAAATTATTGAATTAGCAGAAATGCTCAATGTTACGTGAATATAGAAGGACCCTGAGCTGATGGCTGAATCCTTGGTTAGTTTTACAGAATCTCAGAATTATTACAGTACAGAAGGAGGCCATTCTGTTCTGCACTAACTCACTCAGTTTAGTTTCGTCAAATTGTCAGACTTCGTAACTCAGTCACCTCAAGCAATTTCATGTAATTTGTTTGAAAAGAGCAATTTAAAAAGACATATATCTGGAGCTCACTTTTTAATGTCAACTTTAAAACGATAGAAAGTAAATAATCTGGCACAGTATAGTATTTCATGTTTTGATATTCTATTCCATCTGAGTGTAATGTACACGGGACAGGATGGAATTGACCATCTTTCAAATTGAACAAAAAGCTTCTAAAATTCAGGAATGGGTATCAAAACATGTTTATTGATTTTCTTTGAAAGGCTTTGTTTTACTAAAATCCAATCCCATATATTATAGGCTCCATTATTCTGCTGGAGTTTGGTATGTAAAATCAATTCAATCCATAATAAAGGCGGCTGAATGACCAAACTTTGTTTGCTTCATATATGAAGCATCTACCTTTTGAAAGTGAAATGCCCATGGATGTAATTTAACAATAGAACATAGAACATAGAGCAATACAGCGCAGAACAGGCCCTTCGGCCCTCGATGTTGCGGCGACCTGTGAACTAATCCAAGCCCCTCCCCCTACACATCATCCATCTGCTTATCCAAGGACTGTTTAAATGCCCCAAATGTGGTGAGTTAACTCAGAATCATGTTTTGAAAAAAAGATAAATCTTGCAAAAGAGTCTTGATTTTTCAGTTAGAATTTATTTTTCAAATTAAACTTGAGCTGTTATGATGCTTAATGATCTAGTTCTAATATTTTGTTGAGAGACATTGCTTGTTAAGATATCTACATACTTCCTCTTCCTTAAGAAAGACAAGTCTCGTGTCAAATTACTCATTTGTTAGAGAGGTAACGTTAGCTTAATTTGACAATCTAATCGTAAATTTGCGCAATAAATTTCTATTCTTATATTCTCGTTGTACGAATGTAATCTCTAAGCCATTACAAAGTCCAAATTAAAGAAATATTTGCATTTGTAAAAAATATTTTAACCTATAGTTGAAGGAGAGAAATCTTTTTACCCTCGTCAGAGGGATGTTAGGTGAATTCCTCAGTTAAAAAACCTGAGTTTTCCTTTTTCAAAAAAAAAATTTTTCCATTATGTAGAAATGCCTGTTCTCCACCACCCACACAGTAAACCAAGTGCACTGTAAAATATATTCATTGTTACAGTACAGCAGGAATGGAGGATAGCAGTCATCAGTAATAAACTACAACAGTTGAAGGGAGACTGATGACATTACCTGCATTATTTAGGTTACCTTTTTCATGATAGTTGGGAAAATAGGTTGCAATTCGATTATGGTGTGATTTTGGGGGTGGAATTATTCATCGATCAGTGACCCTCTTGCAAGCAGTTCACATGAAAAGTCAACTCAAATAAAGTTTACAGTGTATTATTCAGACTGAATGCTGCTTCACTTTGCAATCGGGATTCTTCATTTTCTACATTTTGTAACTGCTTCCTAGTTATTTATATCTCAGGGTAAAAGGATTGGCTGGCTTATATTGGAAAGAGCTGAGTCAACCAATAGTGTATGTTCCCCACCCTTCTATAAGCTTCCATTGTAGCTGTGAGAAACAACATGATTAATGACAGTGAGGGAAGCTGGCTGCTGGATTGCTAATTTCTTATCCCTCTCTCCAAATACCCCTTGTGTATTTTGAAGTTTTATTTTTACATGGCTTTGGAGCAAATCACTTCCTATTCACTCCTTCTCGTGACTACCCAGCTCACATCTTGCAGGAACTAACAGTACAGTGGGGTGAGTTTGCTTTAAAGGCAAAAAAAATGCAGTTAGTGATGAGATCCTGTAATGGATTAAAATAAATTATTTTGACAGTATCGTAGTAAAAGAGACCTGATAAAGAAAATCAATGTATCATTTTTTTGGCAAGAAATTTTTGGCTGCTGATACAGTTCCATTTCAACTGAATGCTATGTTTCTTTTATACAAGCTAATAGAAATTGGCCCTTTAGAAACCTTGATTGCATGGAAGTGCACAAATTGCTGTAAAATGTGAGATAATGATATAATTGTAGAAGCTGTTTCTCCCCTTTTTAAAACTAGGGATTCCTTCTTCACAGCATTACTTTGTTTTGAAAATTATGTACTAAGTGGTAATACGATTAGAACATCCTTGTTTGAAGTGCATAAACAGAATTCATATAACATTTTTTCTCAAGTTAAAGCACTTCAAAGGCATTTTGTGAGTTAGATCACATTAAGTCTACTCCCTTTACAACTGCAATTTATACTGATATCACCTACTTTCTCTTGTCTCCATGCACTTTATTACAGTCCAGTTTTTGATTGGCATTCAAAATCACGCATTTCTACATATCGCTCTATGAACATGAAATAGGCATGGTTTATTGAAGACATGTTCCTTCAAAAATTCAAATTGATAAAACAATTTTGTTCTGTGTCGTGTTTCACAGGTTGTCTTTTAATTTCCAAGCTCTGTTTTCATGAATTTACCAGCCAAAGTAACAATGTGTAAAATTGTTCCTCATTGCTAAGAAACCAGGCTGTAAACCAGAAATTGCTGTGGAAATTGAAAAATAACAACAAATGGGATTGAATTGTTTATTTTAGTGTTCTCTCCACTGAGGCAGAGGTGTTGGGTTCAAACCCACTTGAAAGCCTTCAGTACATGAAGTAGTGCTGGATTTTTGGAGGTGTTGGATTTTTCAGATTAGATGGTGAACTGAGGAATTGTCTTCACAAGTAGATACAGAAGATTTGAAAGACCTGTTTGAAGACTGGCAAATGATTCCTCTGTTTTCTGGTCAACATTTATCTTTCAGCCAGTGCATATAATATAAAATCTGATCATCTGTATTGTTACAATTTGGGAACAATGCTTTGAAATCGACTGCCACATTTCTTACATAACCACAGTAAATAAACTTCAAGAGCACTTAATTGATGGTGAAGTTATTTGGGACTCTCAAGTTGTGAATACAGTATATGTGTATGAAGTCGAAGAATGTTAACTAATATGTGGCATTCAATTGAATGAATGATTTATTGTCACTTAAACACTATGATGAACAACACAGTCAAGTACGGTTGCCACATTCTGGCACCGTCTTGAATAGATTAGGATTTAAAAGAATAAAACAATATAGTTGAATGAGAATCCATCTCGGTTACACCACCTTTGCCAAGAGCCCTGAGCCAGCTGACCAAAGGCACCTGACACCTCTCCACCGCCTGTGGACCCACTAACGTTGGAGCCGCCACACTTCAAACACCATCTTTTCAACACTGGGCCCACTTTGCCGACATGCAGCCGATGCTGGGTCCCATGTTGGACCCACGCTGGCCCCACAATCAAGAGCCCTCGGCTCCACTGCAGCTGCTGCCTCACTGATAACCAAGAGTACCCAGCTCTGGGCGTGCTGCAGCCAGAGACCTGGATTCACTGAGGCTGCCACCTTGCCTACACCTGACGTACCCGCTCTGGGCATGTCAAACTGCCACCTCTCCAGCCGATGCCTCATGTCCTCGGTCCGGGCCTGTCACAACGAGGAGTCCCTGGCTCTGCAGCCAAGCCAGGCCACTGCCTTGGCAAGAGTCCTGCTGTGGCCACCCTCCTCTGCAATGTTGTCTTCTCTGCCGCTGCCAATAGGAAGCAGATGAAGAAAAAGAAAAGATGTAAAGTGCAAGAAAAGAGGGGAGGGAATGGACGGGCCCAGGGGTGCGAACACTGCCTACCTTGATGCTGCTGCCATGTTGCAATTCTTCCTTTAGTGAACCACAGGCCACGTGTGTATTTGAAGAACAAATTGCTTTAATGATTTTTCAATTACGAGCTGCTTTGAATTTTGTATGGTCTTAGTATATAAGTGAAATGCAGTTGCCTTTTTTTCGGTTTGATTTCCATGAGTTGCAAGCTCGTTGCACTTGTACACAATAAGCAGGCAGATAAAACATCCCCAACGCTGACTGATGACTGGCTGCTCTATCAGTATCCCATTTGGAGGGTGTGCTGCATCAAAAGTACGGAGTAAAAGCGGTGGCCAAATGATGCCTTTAGCATGTGTGAAAACTTTCATCGTCATACCAACAATTTTACTATGCAAGTGGTCAGAGAGGATGTACCAGAGATGTTCAGTGATGAACCAGTTAAAACGCAGAAAAACTGTAATAGAATATGACCATCCAGGATCCCCAGACAGCAACATAAACATTCAGTTCCTCCATCACCGTCAGAAAGTTGTCCCAGTACAGACCACCTGCAGAATGCACTGCAGCAATTTGTCCAGTTTCTTAAGCAGCAGCTCCCGGTCCTGCAGGTTTTTAATTCATGGGAGCCACTATCACTTGAAGTTCCATCTGCAATCGCACATCCTACAGACTCAAACATGTATTGCTTTTTGATGGATCAGAATCCTGCAAGCCCCTGTACTGTCATTGTGTGGTACTCTCTCACAGAGCTGTATCGGGGCGGGGGGGGGGGGTAGGTTAGCTCATTTGGAGGGATGGCTGGTTTGTGATGCAAAGTAGCACCGACAATGTGGGATCAATTTCTGCCCTCCTGAGGTTACCACAAACAACCCACCTTCTCAACCTGTCTTTTTTTTTGCGTGAGGCCTGGTGACCCTCAGGTTAAACCACCACCAGCCATTTATCTCTCAAAGTGAGCAGCCACATGGTCCAGTAGGACTATAGTGACTTTACCTTTTTAGAGATTTGAGAAGAAGATTCACCATTACCTTCTCCAGGCAATGAGGGATAGCCAGTGAAAGCTGTGAACACTCTGATAACTGTGAGCTCCTAAGCCAGCGCTGCATCTGTATCATTTACAAAGTGTTCTTTCAACAATTAACTGCTGTGATCGGGTCAGCTGTGAGCTCAGTGCCCAGTCAGTGGTGCTGGGTGGGATACTCCAAGGGTCATTGTGGACTTGTTGGGCCGAAGGGCCTGTTTTCCACACTATGGTCTATGACTGAGTGTTGCTTGGAAGTGGGAGCGACTGCAGATCGTGATTGACAAAGGGTAACAATGCTGGAGCCTACCATTCCCTGAAGAAGGCAGTAGGCAGCGCCTTAGAAAGCTTACAGCCTGACTGAGCACAAAATAGCCAAACAGCCAACTGTGATTTAATGTACACCACCTGGCACAGTATCATCTCGAGTTGTCTCTTTAGTAACTTTTGCTTACATTGAAAACATTAGCTGTGCACTGCCATGCATAAGTTCATATTTGCCTATTTGCTGATATTAAAATGACATTCTCATCCTCCCATTCCATTAATGAGCTTCTCAAGCAACCTGTTAATTAGAGTGCATTGTTTCCTGAGTCCTTTCCAGCTTTTGAAAATCAGATCACATTCTGGAGTGTCACAACTGAGGGACACTTACTGGGAAAGCAGTCTTCAATCTGTGCTCTAACCATTTTAGTTATAGACTCGAGCAATTTTCTGACTGCAGCTGTTAAGCTAACTGGTCTATAATTTCCTGATTTACTTACATCACTTTCCTTCGCAAATGGTGTGACATGCAGATTTTCAATCTGTAAGTTTTTTTTCCCAAAAGTGACAACTTTTAAAAGTCATAGTTGGGGAATCTATAATGCTTTCTTTATTACCTATTTGTTGTTTGAAAAGAAACAAAACCTAGACACAACAAAGAAATTCATGACTTTTCTGTCATGGTAATCATTTATCCTAATCTGTATGAAATGTCAAATCCCCCGTGCAAACGATTCTGCTGTTACTATGCAGTTACCTAATGTCTGCATTTATACAATCTACCACTTTACAGTTGCTATCAGAGGTTATCTCAAATCTTTATTAACTTAACACATCGTTTCCTTTCTCTGCTTATTTCTTGTTATATTCTTCCTCATCATTGAAACAATGTCATTCCTAACCACTAATGCTACTCCACCTTGTAGACTATTTTCTCTCTCTATGTTGTAACCTTATAAGCTGGTATCTTTATCAGTTCACAATCCTGACTCTGGCACAATCCTTATTTAGTAATATCCATCTTGTTGTACTTTCCAAGTTGAAATTTTCTTTGCAGTTTATTTTGTTAGTTTCAGTAACCCCCCTGTTTGACATAAAATGCTTATTTGAGCCCCAGACTCCCAGCTGCGTATTTCCACTGATGACTTACTTGCGCATGTCTTGTTTCTCACACTTCGTTGAATTATTTTGCACTTGTTAGTAATTTAAAGTTGTTGTGACTGTCTGGTTTACCCATTTTGCTAGGACCTTGGTTCCAGCCCAATTCAGGTGAAGTCCATTCCAGTATACTGACCCTGGTACTGGTACCATGTGCCCCATGAAAATTAACCCCTCTTACCTAAGCATAAAGTGTTCCTCTTCTTAATCTGTCAGTCTCTCTGCATTATGACTGTAACAACATTCCAGAGATTCTGTTCTTTGAGATCCTGGAGGTGGTCTGTTTTTAAAATTCTATTACCAGGGTAGTGCCTGTGTTAATTGTTTATTTATATGAAAGCTGCTTATCCTGCATGGGTTATTTTAGATCAATACAAATGATGTCAGTTTTTTTTCTGTATTTAAACCATCATAAATCTAAGGAAAATAGGTATGAGTGGTGGAGAGAGAAAGCCACTGCATTTTGCTTTTGACAGAATGAATGAGGAAAGGGGACCAGTGTGCTGGGAGCTCCAAGAGAAGATGTTTGTGTGTGTGGAGTGAGAAAAAGGGAAAATAATGTGTGCATATGTGAGTGAGACTTCCATTACATGTGTTTCTGGTGGAGGAGATGACTATTGCAAAGGCAGAAAAGATTATTGTCATTTCTTGCAGTTCTGTTGTAAACTAACATGAATACATCATTCTAACAATAGATTTTAAACTTGGCTATTTTTTGATCTGTGGATCAGCTTATGATATTCCATAACAAATGTAGAATCCCTGAATTCTTCCTTTACATTCATAATCTCTGTATCCATTTGTCTTCATGATTTCTTCCATTCTGCCAGCCTATTTTTATTTGATTGTTCAAATAAACTTGAATTGAAATAATTAATAACATAGTGAAATATTCAGGAAATGATGCTGTGGTTGTTTATTTCTAAACTTACTTCAAGGAACATTTATCTTGCAGACTGGTTTCATCAGTTTATTTAAGTTGATTTAATTCTTGCTCATACTCCCGGAATTGAATGTATCAAAATAGTTAGGCATTTTTTCCAACCATTCATTATTGACGAATATACGTCTCTGATGGAATCTGCAATATTTTGTGTCGTCATTCTTTGGTACAAAGCCCATTGCTTGGAGTAGCCGAATATCATTGCACGGAAATCTTGAGACTGAGGTGATATAGTATATCAAACTTTATCATGGGTTATATTAAGCGTTAAAAATGCAGAATTTGCTTTTGGTTTGATCTGAATGAGAGGATGTTTGATTTCATTATTTATTTTCCTCTGTGTGTGTGTGTGCTAACAAACAATTCTTGAACTTTTCATCCAGTTGAGAGACTTCGAAATGTAAGAAAGCCCTGAGGCTGCCGTGGAGACAATTATCTGAGGGTGGAGCTAGGCTGAACAGAAGCTCAACACTGAAAGGTTAATCCAGATGTGGTAATTAATTCAGGTGTCTTACAAAGTCCAGTGCAGGTGAAGCAGCGTGAGGTGGAAAAAGGACTTTAAAAAAGGTTTGAACAAGAAAAAGAATTGGAAATGAAAAGACTTGAGAGAGAGGAAGAGTGAGAAATATGCAGAGCATGAGAAAGGAGCAAAGTGATAAGGAGCGAGGGAGAGATCTGCAAAAAGAGCAAGAACTCGCACAGCATGAGCTACTAAAAACCAAGTACAGGCTATCCAGTGAAAGAGAATTCAGATTAGAAGGGAAAGCCCTATTGGAAAGTTTGATTTAACCACAATTCATCAATTAGTTCCTAAATTCACAGAAGGAACAGAGAGATATTTTGTTTGAGCAAGTTGGTAAAGCACGGTGGCTCACCAATTAGCACTGATGCCTCATGGTGCCAGTGAATTCAGTTCCAGCCTCAGGTGACTGTGACTGTGTCTGTGTGGAGTTTGCATGTTCTCTGTGTCTGCGTGGGTTTATTCCAGATGCTCCGGCTTCCTCCCACAGTCCAAAGATGTGCAGGTTATGTGGATTGCCATGCTAAATTGCCCATAGTGTCTAAAGATGCACAGGTTAGGTGGATTAGCTGTGGGAAATGCAGAATGACAGGGATACTGTAGGTGGGTGAGTCTGAGTTGGGCTGCTGTTCAGAGAGTTGCTGTGGATTTGTTGGGCCAAGTGGCCTGACTCCATGCTGTAGGGATTCGAAGATTCTATGAATTGAAGTGGCCAAAGGATACTTAGACTCTTACACTACAATGTATGCTGATGGTTAAGGCTTTGGATGTTTACTAAAGTATTTCACAAAAACAGCCTTCTCAGATTGTGAAAACATTCAAAAAGATATGCTTATGAGCTTGTTCCTGGTGCTTACCTATTAATGTTCAGGAAAATCAAGAAGAAGCTCAGGAAGACATTTGTTGAATTTGCGAGGGAAAAGGAACAGGTGTGGTATTGATGATTTTGTTTGTTCAGAATGAGAGCAAACTTTTGATAGTATGAGGAAAATCATGATTACAGAAAAATTCAGGAATAGAATTCCGACAACCACTAAGTCCTATTTCAATGGTTGTCAGATACCTAAACTCAAAACAGACAGCATCCCTGACAGATACATCTAATTTTTCTAAGAGATAGCTAAGCGTTAGTAAGGTGTCAAATGGGAGCCAATGTGAAAACTTGATGAAGAGGAAATTTGGCAGTGGAAAGACTGTTGCTTTCAGGAACTTACTGATGAGAATCAAGTTTGCAAAAGTGGTCATTTAGAACCTAAAAGTGAACAATGGGTATTAGTTCATTTCCATATCCATTGTAATGAACAAAAGCAGACATTGCTGGAAAAGCTCACTGGATCGGGCAGCATCTGTGGAGAGAAGTTAGTGTTGATATTTCAGGTCCAGTGACCTTACCTCAGAAACCTTTCTCTCCACAGATGCTGCCAGACTGGCTGAGTTTTTCCAGCAATTTGTTTTTGTTTCTGATTTCCAGCAATCACAGTTCTTGCAGTTTCCATTGTCATAAACCTGGATATGTCAAAGTGACTTGTTGGAAACTGAGAACTGAACCAGTTGCAGAAGTAGGGAGGATGATAGTGTCTTTGGAAAAGACCTGCTCAGAAAAGTGATTGATTAACAAAATAGTGGAACTAGTCCAAATGCAAAGTGAGTTCTCAGAACCCTACCAAGGCAATAAAAATGAGTCCTCAAGAAAATCAGATGGATTCTTCACTGATCATTGATGCTGGGAGTCAGTAATGAAGGGGTTGTAAAGCTTTTGTTTCTATGGGAGAGGTATTGTTTCACTGCTCAAATAATGTACGTGAACAAATTAAGTCGTTGAGAGATAATGGAGCAGTTCAGTCATTGATGATGCCTGATGGTACATTTTGCCTTCCAGATAAGTTGATGAAAAAGAATATATTAATTTAGGATTTTCATAGGAGTTACAAATCAAGCTAATTTAAAGAGTGAATTAGTAAAGGGACATGTCATTGTTGGAGTTGTTCCTAATTTGCCTGTAGAGGGATAGGTTTTGGACTGGGAAATGACTGTAGTTTCTGTGAGACTTTTGGAAGTGACAGTGAAGGTGGAGAAACTGAGAGCTACGAGAGAAGCCTGAAGGGTCACTGGACTCAAAAAGTCAACTTTTGCTTTCTTGCCACAGATGCTGCCAGACTGCTGAGTTTCTCTAGAAATTTCTATTTTTGTTTTTAATTTCCAATATCCGCAGTTCGTTCTTTCTTTTGTCTATCATGCAAGTATATTGAAACATTTGTTTTTTCAAGGGGTTAGTTGGGAGAAGAATGTAGTCATAGTAGTAACAGCAATAAAGAGTCGAGCGACTATATCAGAGAATTGTCATGAGGAATTAGAAATTGAGAATTATAAAGTTGACTTTAAATAAGAAGATCGGATAATATTAAGGTATTAAATAACATACTTACAGACTGAGCACTAAGCCATTGGCCAATTAAGGGAGGAGATCAAATTTAATTTTGGACAATTGCATAATTGAGTCAGTTCAGAGTATCAGCGTTCACCAGTTGCAATGGTGTTAAAACTGGACGGATCACGACGATGGTGTGTTGTTGATAGGAATGTCAGTGTTGTGACAAAAACAGATTTGTATCCAATTTCATGCTTGGCAAATGGCATTGATAAAATTGGAAATTCAACCTCTGAAGAAAGTTGACTTGCTAAAGGATTATTTGCAGGTTCCGTGAACTTATCAAACTTAGAATGTATCAACATTATGATCCCTGATGGAATGTATCCATGTCAGGTTGTGTTACTGGAATGAGGAATGTGATTTTAATGTTGTATTCTTGCCAAACAACCTTGTTGCAAAGGACATTTACCTTTCTGCTGTGAAGTCCAGTCCCTTTTAGTTTTTAAATGCTGGAAATTTTAAAAAGAAATAATTAGTTCTTTTTGTTTCATCTTCTTGTTGTTCTTTTATTTTCTCTTACACTTTAATTCACTTCCGGAATCTGGTTTGACATTAAATTCGCTCTTTTAATTAACATTTACTGTAGCCTCAGAGCACCAGGGACCTGGGTTCGATTCCAGCCTCGGGTGACTGGCACATTCTCCCCGTGTCTGCGTGGGTTTCCTCCGGGTGCTCCGGTTTCCTCCCACAGTCCAAAGATGTGCAGGCTAGGTGGATTGGCCATGCTAAATTGCCCGTAATGTTCAGGGGTGTGTGGGTTATAGGGGGATGGGTCTGAGTGGGATGGTCCAAGGGGCGGTGTGGACTTGTTGGGCCAAAGGGCCTGTTTCCACACTGTGGGGAATCTAATCTAATCTGCTCATTCAGACTGTTCTGTTCATTAATAATTTGTCAATATGTTTGGACAAGAAGATAAACTCTTGTTTGCCATCTTTTCAAAGGTGTCCTATAGAGATCATCTTGTGTGAAAGTTGGCAATTCTTTGGTACTGTGCAGGAGTTTCAGCCTAGACTAAACACACAAATCTTTGGAGTGGAACTTGAGCCTCTTGCCTTCCAAATCAACAGTAAGAGTATGTCTAATCACTAAGTCAGGAAATAATCTGCAGTATGCAGAATATACTATAGCCCTGCCAATTCTAGATAAAAACATCACTCACCTGACATTAAATTTAGCATTTTTACAACCTTTAATTGTAAAGTAAATTTAGTACAGGCAAGATGTAGAAACTAGAAATGGCAATGCATGTTTGATAAGCGTATAGGAGTGCAATGAAGGAAGATTTCAGTGCCCAACATTCTGTGTTGAGAGTCTAAACAAAAATTTTGGCATTAGCTCCCTTAAATATATTTGAGCATCTAATATTGATCCCTTTGCCAAATCTGGCAGTTCTTAGAATTTGAGGCTTGTTCTGCTGTGGATACTTCAGTGGATTCTGTGGGCAAAGCAGAAGCTGGTGCTTCAATGCAGTTACCTTTATTGCACAGTCAGCAAGGTATGGGCCTGAAAATGTGTCTATATAAAATGGGCATATTGCCTCAGCATTCAGGATAGATGGTGCCAGCTCACCAATATTGTACTGGGTTTCAACCTTCGGCTTATGGTTATTTCTGTTCAGGCCAAAAGCAGAGCTAAAGCAACTTTCCACATCAATAACTGTCTAAAACAGAAAGTCCAATCCCTTTCACTCACTTTCACTGCAATCCAACACTCAACTCACCCCCGAGGTTATTTGGTTATCTGAAATTAACTGCCCTCATAAAATTGGCACTTTTATTCAATTTTTATGGGATCAGAGGATGCCTAGCCCATAAAGTCATGCCATTGACTGTTACTTCGGTGTGATGCCACAATCGTAACCTTAAACCATCTTTAAACAGGTTGGGCTAGAGTCAGAATGACTTTTCGCCTGCACCCAGTCAGTAGCCAATGGAGAGCAAAACAGCATTAATGCCCCCTTCCCTTGACAAGTGTGGTTTCCGTCAGAGTACAAGCTTTGAACATTGTGATCCTCTCGACAGATTTTGGCCCAAAACGCGACAGGAAAGTTGAGTGTAAATAATCCCACAAGGGGCTTTCCACATTTCCTTGACATGGTGGCCACGCTGCAGCTGTGGTTGCTGGAGGTCACGTGGAAGGGTTGGACCTGTGTGACCATGTCCAAGCTCAACTTGCTGATTACCATGTATCCTCCTTTAAGTTGAGCTTCCCTCTGAGGGGGTAGGGATGATGGCAAAAGTGTAGAATGTACTCAGAATGGGGGACTTCGAAGTCCTATGCCAAGAGTGGCTCAGTTTGTAGCATGACTGAGCAAGCTGATCGAATATGAAAGGACATTGATGCTAAAGTGAATCTGCGTCAGATGGTAAAGGAACCACAAGTGGGAAAACCAAACTTGATCTCATGCTCAACAATCCACCTGCTACACAAATATCAGTCCCTGGCAATGCTGGTAAGGTTAACTGCTGCATTTTCCTTAATGTGTTGAATCCCGTTTTCACACTGAGGATACTTTCCATCTTATTTATGTGGCTCTAAGCAAAATAGGAATAATTTCAACGGATCGAGCACCTCAAGCCTGGCCACTCTTGAAGTGTAATGAGCCATCAAAGATACCAAAGTTGAATATAAACCTAATGGCCCAGTTTAACTCCTGCTCCACCATTATCATCAAGCCAGGGAATCAACTCTGGTTCCAGTAACGAGTGAAGGAGAGCATGCCAGGAGCAATACCATGCATACTTAAGAAAAAGTATCAATTTCATGAAGCTATAAAACAAGATTACTTGCATACCAAACAGCCTAAACAGCAACTGATAGACAGGGCTCAGTGATTCCACAGTCAATGGATCAGATCTAAGCTCTGCAGTCTTGCCACATCAACTCATGAATGAACAATTCACTGGAGGAGGAGTCTCCACAACTATTCTAGCAATTGCCCAACAACTTAGGTTATTAGCTTCCCCTGCGACACTCAGTTTGCCAGAGTCAATCTGCTCTGGACTTCATTGTTACAGTCTTAAATCAAACATGAACTCCAGAACAAAAGTGAGAGGGACTTCTCATATCATCAAAGCCACATTTGAGTGAGTGTAGTGTCAAGGAGACCCTAACAAATTTAGGATCAATGTTAATGAGGGGGAACGCTTCTTGGTGTAATACTGAGCACAAAGAAAAGTGGCTGTGATTGTTAAAGGGCAGTTATTCTAGCTCCAAGGCAGGAGCTTCTCAGGGTCGTGCCCTGAGCCTAGTCCTCTTCAGTTGATTCATCAATGACCTTCCCTCCTCATCAGGTCAGACGTAAAGATCTTCACCGATGTTTTCAGAATATTCAGCACAATTTGTGACTTGTCAGATACTAGCACAGTCCACGACCAAATGCAACAAATTTTGGACAACATCCGGGCTTGGCCTAAAATGTTAGAAGTAACACTTGCACCATGCATGCCAGGCAGTGACCAGCTCCAGCAAGAGAGAATCTTAGCCAATGGCTCTTGACATTCATTCCTGTTTCTGAATTTCCCACTACTAAAGTTCTGGAGGTTACCATTGACCTGAAATGAAGATGAACTAGCCATATAATTACTGCGGCGACAACGACAGGTCAGAGGATAGGAATCCCACAGCAAGTAACTCACTTCCAGACTCCCCAGAGCCTGCCCAACACTGACCACAGGGCACAGTCAGAAATGTGATGCAATAGTTCCCACTTGCCTGGATGAGTGCTGCTCCAACAACACTCAAAAAGCTTGACACTATTCATGACTGTTTGTTTTCTTTCCATTGGCACCACATCCACAATGATTCAGCCCGTCTACCACCGAAGTGGGACGCTGAATGCTTATTAATAAAGAAAACATACTTGAGAGGATTCAAATGTATTGAACACACTCCCGCCACCTCCATCATCACCTAAGCTGAGTAGCAGCAGTAAACACTCTGTTTAGTGTCTACAAGATGCACTGCAGAAATTCACCAAGGCTCCTTAGACAGCACCTTCCTATACATAGCCACTACCAGCTAAAAGAGCAAGGCCAGCAGATACATGCGAGTATCGTGGAATGGGAATACCTGGGAATTTTTAGAACTCTCTTCCTAAAAAGATTGTAGATTGTAGAAACAGAATCCTTTAATGTTTTCAAGGCAGAGGTAGATTGATTTTTGTTATCAAGGATTGGTGGGAATTTGGATTTAAGGTTACAGTCAGAATAGCCCAGACCTTATTGAACAGTGGAGCAGTCTCCAGGGGCTGAATGGACTATTCCTACTTCTGATTTGCCTGCTAATATTTTCTCTTCCAAGCCACTCGCCATCCTGACTTGGAAATTGCTGTTTCTCCTTTGTCACTTGGGCACATTCTGGACCTTCTAGCATTGTGGATGTACATGGAATGCGGTGGTTCTGGAAGGCAGCTCACCACTACATTCTTAGGGTTACTAGAGATCAACAATGAATGTTGCCTCAGTCGTTGAGGGTGATATGCCCCAGATGAATTAAAAAAATACTTCTTTGAATTCTCGATCCTAAGGGGCAAGCCGAAGTCAAAAATACTTGAGTTACGTTTACTTGAAATTTGCATGTTTCACGAATGAGTCACAATGCACTACAGATGTCTTGTTCACTGATGTTGCCGAGCTGTCCTCATTTCACTGTGCTCTCAAAAATACTGTTCAATAGCTAGCATCTGAATCTGCTACATTTCCTACCGCAGACATTTTTATACCTGTGAGGATTGTTTTGGCAGTCTGGTCATGTGTCAAGTTTATGTAGCTGTAATTTGCCATTGCATTGAAAGGGAACTTGGCTTTATTGTGATTTTTCTCTTAAAGATCTCTTTAACGTTTTGCACTTCATTACCCTCGAAGGTCAGCTCCTGAACAGGGAAATATGAGAGCATTTTTTTTTTGGTTGGCCTGTAATCTTGCTCTCATCCGTGTTAAAGCCAATTAATTATTAAACAAGAAAGCTCAGTAAGGGGCTGTCATTTTTAGCAGTGTGGATATGGCTTGGAAGCTATCAGTTTCAGAACAGTGGGTATGAACTGGGCTGCCAGTCAAAATTGCCGAGGGCCTCTCTTGATAAAGATGTCAGAGGGACAAGCAGGTCTGGGCACTTGATAAAACAGTGCCTTTGGTGCTGCACAGGAATTTGAGAGAATGAGCATCTAGCATCTAGGCTCTGATAGTGTTCAGCACCTCTCTCCATCAGAGAGGCAGAAGAGCAGGTGACAGGGCTGCTCAGTCAATTTGGAAGCTGCCTCATCAGGAAGACAGCTCGAATTAACAGCGGGACTGTCAGATTTTGGGACTAGTCATATGGAGGGGCAGCACCCTTCCATAGGAGCAGCATAATCATGTGCACCAAGAGACCTTGGGAGAAAAAAGGAAGGGCAGGAAGGCAGCCATGGCCAAATTATCTCACCAGGGATCCATCCCCAACGTGGGAGCTACTTGGCGATGACTGACTGAGACCCAGTTTTGCAGTAGGGTTTCCAGGCAGATGGCTACAAGTATCGGTGCCCTCATCTCTGAGCATCTCACACCACCCTGCACTGCTCGCCATGCCCTGCCAGCATCTGTTGAAGTCACTGTGCTCCTGAACTTGTTTGCTTCCAACTGTTTTCAAGGTTTGTCTGTAGAATTTATTGGCATCGCAAAAACAGCTGCACACCACTGCATTGCACTAGTCATAGATGATGTTCAGCTCAGCTGGGCAGCAGCTATGTTTAGGAACAGATAGGGTTTCACAGGGGCAGAGGGAATTGGGTTTCCCCTGTGTCACTCAATTCCCCAATTGCAAGGGGGCATTGGTTTTACCTGCATGGTCAACAAGAACCCCAGTGATAGGCCAGTGTGATCCATTGACAGGAAAATCTTCTAATTCCAAAATGTCTAACTGGTCTGCAACCACACAAGAGCTTTCTTTATGTTTGCATCTGTTTTCCTGGTACTGCAATGACCAGTTGAGACTGCCTCAGGTCACCACCCCAATTCCCAAAGTGTATGATTGGATCCTCAGGTACAGGGAAATCCCTTGAAAGATTGCGAATGATGCCTCATGACAGCTCAGATAGAGGCACAGTGGTAAAACAACTCTGGTTCACTCACCAGTTCTGCTGAGCAGCTGTCATTGTGCTTCTGAAGGGCCTTACCTATGTATGGACTGGTCAGCTGGTGTTCTCCCTGTAAGGGTCTGAGTCATTAAGGTGGTCTGCTCTGCAAGCAGCTGTGGTCCTTTGAAGATGGTGAAGTTCTGCTCAGAGACAACCCATGAAAGCTGGAGTGCTGAATCTAATGATTAAACTAAATTACAGGAATGACTGTCTAAAGGTCCAATGGACTTAGCATTGAAATCTGTAGATCTTTTTAAGAACCATGTCCCATCTATCTGCACCAAGCATTCATCCTCATGACCATGCTGCAGATTTAGTTTCCTGTATGTTTTGGTTTGTGGAATGATTGCACACCTTCCCCATTCTGTTTTACATGGAGTAAGGAAAGTCCCAGTCACTGCCACCAGTATTGGGTCTTACCCTCTCAAGCCTGGGGTAGGTGATAATGTGTTTTCTTGTAAGCTTTGATGTCTGTCTGTTAGCACCTCAAATTGGAATGCTAAGAATACAGAAATTACCGCCTCTGTCTCAGTAAATAAAATCTTCAATGAAGACCTCTTTGCTTGTATATTAGCAGTGGGAAAATGTGCATTTGTATACCACCTTGCCTGAAAATTGGATGATTTGACTACACAGATCATTTGACAGCAAGCATCATTGAAAGCACAAAATTAGCTTGGATTTTCCATTCAATCTGCCGATTGTTATCTTCATGGGGGCCCATGACTGCTTATGACCTTCTGATTTTATAATTAGGATTGTGGAGTACAAAATTGTGAAAGTTTAGAACTCGAATATAGCTCAAATATCATGCTGGCTCTGAGGATAACACATTCATTTGTTCTGAGGAAAGGCCACCAGACTCGAATCATTAACTGTGATTGTTTTTCTTCACAGATGCTGCCAGATCTGCTGAGCTTTTCCAGCAACTTCTGTTTTTGTTTCTGATTTACAGCATCTGCAATTCTTTCTGCAGCATTTATCATTGTTAGCTCACTTGGCTGGATGGCTCATTTGTGATGTAGAATGATACCAACAGCATAGGTTCAATTCCTGTGCTGGCTGAGGTAATCATGAAGATCCTCCCTTCACAACCTTGTCCTTTGCATGAGGTGTCGTGACACTCAGGTTAAACTCACCACCAGTTGAGTCTTGAAATGAATATGGGACTATGGTGACTTTACTTAACACTAGATATCAAATAATCTTTGCTATTGATAATAAACCTGTAGCTCATTTTTAAAAAATTGCTAATATGAAGCTACTTGCATGGTTTTATTAAAGTTTTATAACTGGACGATGGTATAGATTTAGCAGGTAATATAAGGGATTTGTTTGATATTCAGCCATTGATTGCAGCAGAAAAGCATTTCGAACAGGCAGGGCAATATGAGTGGTAATACTTGCAGAAATGTGACCACGTGATCTGTTGTTCAAAACTGAAAGTAGAATGTGAAGGGTAATTTTGTTTGGGGATAAATTAAAGATTTTCAGAGAAATGTAGTGAGGAAATAGAATATTTCTAGGTCCATTCAATCACTGGGTGCGAACTGGGAAATAAATGCTTCCTCTAAGATATTCTTCACTTTTGTGAGAAACAAATGTTGATAATGATTTGTTTTTCCACGCATTGTTCTCTTTAGCATTGGTCACTTTCACACTCATGTTGCGATTTCTTTGCAGAACTATGTTTTTCTTCTATATACTCCTGAAATTCGTACTAAATTATCAATCTTGTGAACAATCAAAGCTATGCCCATTATACAGGTTTAAGATAAATAAAATACATAAGGATTTGTTTCAACAATAAGTAGCAACAGAATCATAATAGATCAATTTAAAAAGATGTTCTTTAAAATATTTAAAATTTCCTTCATTACAAATGAATAAAAAATGATATGTAACACATTCCTATATATTTGTCAAGATGTGTCCAGAAGAATGTGACAGAATAAGAATAATTTATACAATGTAAAAATGCATGACAATCCTTATGCACTTTTGCAAATGGAAAATAAAGCAACTAAAAATCCATTGGAACCTTTAGAAATGTCTAATAGGGTGTTACTCGTCACCCTGAGAATGTCCTCATGATTTCCAACACAGTAAAATATTCACCATTCGAGCACTATGTTGACAATTTTTCAGTTTATAAAAGATATTCTTAATGTCTTGAGTTTATGATTGTACACTATTCACACTTTTACATCACTTATCAGGATAATAATGTCGTTGCTGTACCTGCACAGGCACAGCCAGTGATGTCCCTGGCACAGTGACATCAACCGATGAAGGGGCATGGGAGGGGAAATGGCAGCAGGGCCACTGGTAGGGAATGACAGTGTTATTAGAATCAGGGCAAAGGCTGGAGCTGGAGTGGGAAATGGGAATAGGAGTTCTGGAGCAGGGGCAAAGTCTGCACTGAGATTGTGGTTGAGGCCTTCATTGGGGTGGGACAAGGCCAATACTGACAGCTGTGCGAAACGCCTGCACCAAACAGAGATAAACTTCAACACAAAACAAACTCTTCTTATTGTCTCATGCAGGGGGCTTTTTTATATCCAGGCAGCTGCTTCCTGTGTTTGCATTTCTGATCTTTGCACTACTAAGGATGGCAGTCATAGGATCCTCTGCCTTTTATTAATAGAAATCCTGCAGACTCATTGAGGAAGAATGTAACAAATATCTACACGTCCAATTCTAGTTTTAAAAACAATAACTCCCTTAGTAGTTCAATAATAAAGAGAAATGTAACTGAATTGTATTGTTAACCTAGCAAATAAGTAGCACCATGCTTTGAAAACACTAAATTATCATTGGCATGATATTGAAGCCACTTACAAGTGCAAACCAAAGACAAATCAATGAAATGTTGAAATTGTAAATTTTGACTGCACCGGAAGTCCACACTTTCCATGTGCAGTTCTGTTATACTTGGCAATAGAGTCTGACAGTGCAAAAGGAAGCCATCTTTGAAAGAACAGATCAGTTAGGCCCACCCTCATGCTCTTTCTCATTTTAAAACTGTCAGCAAACTGTGTTTTTCAGCAAAATTGGTTGTCCTCTCACAATGCTCCTCAATCTTGTCCATTCCTTCCACAGTAACATGCACTGAACTACCGAGTTTGTCGGTACTGCTTTCAAAAGTTTCAAACTGAAGAGTGGAGTTAAACATGGCTAATACAGGCTCATAACTCCTCTCCATCCTTTCTAAGGCCTGACATCATTCCTAAAATTCAGTCTTCAGAATTAAGTAAGGTTTTCTACCTGATGTCTAAATGGTGTCTTGTAAAGATTGCAGCCCAATGGTATTAATGTGGATTTCGCAAGCTTCAAAATCTCCCCTCCCCCTACCGCATCCCAAAACCAGCACCTCCCCGCCTCCCTAACCTGTTCTTCCTCTCACCTATCCCTTCCCACCTCAAGCTGCACCCCCATTTCCTACCTACTAACCTCATCCCACCCCCTTGACCTGTCTGTCCTCCCTGGACTGACCTGTCTGCTCCCAACCTCCCCAACTACATTCACCTTTACTGGCTCCATCCTCGCCTCTTTGACCTGTCTGTCTCCCCTCCACCTATCTTCTCCTCTATCTATCTTCGATCTGCCTCCCCCCGCTCCCTATTTATTTCAGAACCTCCTTCCCCTCCCCCATTTCTGATGAAGGGTCGAGGCCCAAAACGTCAGCCTTCCTGCTCCTGTGATGCTGCTTGGCCTGCTGTGTTCATCCAGCTCCACACCGTGTTATCTTGTAAAGATTTCCCTGCTTTTGTGCCCTTTACCTCTTTATTAGGAAGCTGACGGTTCCACAAGTTTTAAGAGTCTCTTCAATTTTTAAGCATGCGTGCCTGAATTGTTTCTTCGCTTGCACTCTTTTTGAACATTGCTGATTTTAGTTTGTATTGCCTCCCTTAATTTCTTCACCCAAAATGAACCATGTAGCGTTTCCTTTCATTCAATTTCATTAGCGGCATGCTTACCTGTTTCAGCAGCGTAGACACCTGCTATGACTCTTCTCATTGTTTATCACATTTTCCTAGTTCTGTTTATTTTCCAAATGCTTCGAAATTATGCATCCTCTGGTCCAGTTCCAACTGACCAGTGGCCACAATAATGAACCCCAAAGGATATGCCACTGCTTATATTCTGCAATCCAGAGCAGCACCTATTCACCAGCACTGTCTACTATCTGCCTCCTAACCATTATTGTGTCTACACAACCACCGCTTATTAATTTCACAAGCTTCAATTTTATTAACAAATCTATTGCTGGAACTTTGCCAAGCAGGCTCAAAGGAATAAATGACGTTCTCCCGATCCTATATACACAGTATCAACTGCACTACTCTCATCAACTCTGATATTTAATTGAAGAACTGGATACAGTTCGTCATATGCGACTGGACCACCACAAGCTGTTTAATAAAAAGCCAAAGAAAAGTGGATGCTGGAAATCAGAAACAAATCCAAAAGTTGCTGGAAAAGCTGAGCAGATCTGGCAGCTTCTGTGGAGAGAAATCAGTGTTAACATTTCAGGTTGACTGACCCTTCCTTCTGTTCTGAGGAAGGGTCACTGGACCTGAAATGTCAATGCCCATTTCTCTCCACAGATGCTGCCAGATCTGCTGCGCTTTTACAGCAACTTCTGTTTTAGTTACAACAAATTCTTGTTGGCTGCCATTAATTAAACAAAACTTCCCACTGCTAATAAAAAAAAAGTTGCCCTCATATAAAGCTTCAAGGCATCTAACTAATTTTACAGTTTTGTGTTTGCTTGTCTCAGTTCTGTACCTGAAAGAATTTAGGACAGAAGTCAGATGACACCCAGTTATAGTCCATCAGGTTTATTTGAAATCACAAGCTTTCAAAGTGTTGCCTCTTCATCTAGTGAAACGAAAGAATTTAATGCAGTATTCATTTATTATGAATTTTTGTAAGATGAAACACCGAATTTAATGGTAATATTTTGTGCATACTTCAAATAGATAAAGCAATTATAATTTATAAACATGTTATTTTGTAATGTGCTTTCAGCCATCGTTTTAAATTCAGCAACAAATGTTCCAATTTTGGTTTCCTCTGCACTTTGACTTCAAATCTCAGATGGGTTCAGCTTCTGCATTGCTATGGTCTCCAATAAAATATATATTTTATCTTTAACTTGTTTTTATTTTAAACCTAATTGGAGTTACTTTTTTGAGTCTGAGATCCTGACACAAACAACAGTTAAATTAGTTAAATTATATATTCAATGGTTTTCTTTACATTTTCTTTTCTCTGACTTTTGCATACATCTCCTGTGCAGCAATTTGTGAATTAGCTTAGCTGGTGTAGAAGTCAGATACTTAGATGTGCAGCTATTAAAAGCTCCAAAGGAAGTGATGACAAAGTCCTGATTGCTCACAAATTGAGTCTTTCCACTGACTGACACTGATCCTGTGACAGACCTCCCTCTTAATCCTCACGGGCAATTTGCTTATGTAGTGGTTGACTAGATAAGAGTTCCTGCTCTCCTTGCTTGATCCTTTGTTGGATTACAATGCCAGAAATCAGAGTTCAGCTTCCTGGCAGTTATCCATTTAACAATTATTACGTTTTATTTGTCAAGAGAATGTTGATCATTAAAAGCATAAACCATTTTAAATATCAGTGCATTTTTAAAATTTATTTTGGGGTGGCTTTTCAGCAGCAGCATGATTTTTACTCATGCATCACAATTAACTTATATTGTTGAGTCATAGTTAAAACTGTTTTCATGCTGTTTAGCTACAGGAATGATTGATCAGAGAAGGTGAGTTAAATTTTAATTCCTGCGTTGGGCGTATTGGGAGTTGAACCCAGTCTGCCCAATCCAGCCTGGAGGCAATGGGGGAGCAGTTCCAGCAGAGGAGAGAAATGGAAAGGCATCCACCCCAGGAAGTGAATTAGGATTTTTTTTACATTTGAAATAACATTGCTGGCCTTCACTTCATCTGTTGTCCTATTCTTAACCATAGGTGGTTGGGTTTCCCAAGCTACAGGAAACTTGGCATTTTAAAGGAGGATACAGCAGTTGAATCTGTGAGGTATGACACTGTGCTGCTCGTGAGTCAGGAGACTCCCATCACAATGTTTTTTCTCCCTTCTGGAGACCATCTGAGCCCATCAATCACCAGCAGGACTCCACTCCAGGCAATCAGAGCCCTCTGTCCTGGAGAGTCTCCATTAACAGACTCCCCTCCCCCACCTCCAAATCAGAATGCCAGACTTCCATGAGAAACCACATGATTCAAGGAGTCCTTGCCCCTCTCCCAACCTCAACGTTTGATACAAAATAAAATGCAAATGATCTGTGCCACTCCCCATTACACACTGACCTGATGTCGTAGCCAACAAGCCTGTCAATCACCCTTCACAGAATAGCTCACGCTTAAAGTCCAGGCCTATGTTTTAAGTCAAAGTTTGAAGTCAGTTAAGAGTTCCAATTGTAAATTGGTTTGAGCTAATTAAAAATTGGCAGATAATTGCTTCTATTTTGTGGCCATTTTTAGATGTCTGAACATTATACAAAGCTAGCCTGACAGGCAGTGATGAAGACACAAGAATCAATGTGGTCACATTAACTGATGTTTTGAAATTTTTGTTTTCTTGTTTAACTCAACATATCCAATGAAATTACTGCACAATTTGATGTGAAAAGGTTATAGCACGTTTTATTGGAAAATGTTTTATTAATATCAGAATTTTCTTACTGAGTACTCTGCGAATTGTTTTCAAGAACAATCGTTTAAGATTAAAAACAACAGCTAAAACAGGCATAGTAATCTAGAAATGAATAATTGCTTAAAAATATGCTGCCTTATTTTACATAGTTCAAGATTTGGTGATTTTAAGATTTTGCACAAGGCAATATAACAAAGTCTAAGCAGAAACCATTTACAATACTGAGCCCAGTATTTATGTAAATAAGATTATTGCCCAATAATAAAACATTCTTGCAGTCCCTTCCAGGTAGGATTAAATTATCAGCTTTACTCCAGCATTGTGGCTGACAAATTGGACAGCACCAGAAAATTGACGCAATAGATGCTCGATGATCCTGAGATCATTGCAGTTAGTACACAAACTCCATGCTGCCTACTGACATGAATAATTGGACTATGAAGCTAATGGCAATCAAACAAGCTTGGTATGGATTCCAAATTTTGAGAGGATAGTTTGAGCGCTGTACTAGTTAAGCCTGTACTACTTTAAAGGGCAGCTGTATTGTGACTGGAACAGGGGCTGCAAATCATTTCACAGCCAATTCTAACTAGCGTGTTCCAGGCACTGTCCATCCTTTGAGTCAGAAACATGCCTCGCACATCTCTTTTTCGCAAATCTCTCTCTTCTCCCCCCTCCCCCCCAACCTCACACCATGAACTGGTAATTAACCCCTCCCCATCTTGGGAAAAGACCTCATACTTTCCACTGTATCCACACAAGTCACAATCTTAAACTTGTATCAGATAACCCCTCAACCTCCTGCGTTCCAGTGAAAATAAATCCAGTCGATCCGAACTACACAGCTTAAATTCCCCCATGCCAGGCAACATCCTGGTAAACCTTTTCTGCGCCCTCTCCAAAGCATCCACATCCTTCTGGTAGTGTGGTGACCAGAACTGTACGCAATACTTCAAATATGGCCTAATTGAAGTTCTATAAAGCAGGGTGAAGAAGGGGTTTAGCGTGCTTGCCTTAATTGTTTAATCCTTTGAGTAAGAGTGGTGGGACATGTTGTTGAGGTTTATAGGACATTGGTGAGCCCACTTCTGGAGTACTATGTCCTGTCTGGTTGCCCCGTTATAGGAACAACATTATTAAACTGGAAAAGCTTTAGAAGAGATTTATGAGAATGCTGCTGGGAATGGAGGGTTTGAGTTACGACAGGCTGCATAGACTGGGACTTTTTTCACTGGATCGTACGAGGTAGAGGGGTGACCTTATTGAGGTTTATAAAATCATGAGGGGTATAGATAAGGTGAATGACAAGACGTCTTTTCCTTTTCGTGGGGAGATTTCAAGAAAAGGAGGCAATTTTTTCAGGAGAGAGGAGAAAGATTTTAAAAAGACATGAGGGGCGATCTTTTTTTTGTGTGGTGTAGCGTGCAAAATTAACTTTCAGAGGAAGTGGTTGATGCAGGTATGGTTACAACGTTTAAAAGACATTTGGATAAGTATATGAATAAGAAATGTGTGGTGGGATATGGGCCAAGTGCGGGTATGTTGGACTAGTTTAGTTTGAGAATATGGTTGGTACAGACTGATTGGACCGAAGGATCTGTTTCCATGCTAAACAACTCTATGACTCTATCCTCACCTACCAACAATCTTCATCAATCAATATACCTAACACACTTCACATTCGTTGCTTTTCCTCACCTTCAGACACTTATCATTGTTGCACGCCTCATACTCAGATCTAATACCTTGCACCCACTGCTCGCCAGTCAACCATGACAGTTACATGACTCAAACATATTGTGCCACTCTCACTGTCAAACTTTTCTCCCTCTTGTTGGGCAAAGTGGTGTGTATCCTGAGTCAACAGCACCAAACTAGCAAGGGATAAGACAGGTAATAGGTTCTAGTTTCCCATAGAGATGATGAGAGCCATCATTGGAACAACCATGACTGAGCTGTTCTAAAGGTATTGTGGATAAGGCTATGCTCACACCTAATCATCATTCTCACATCCCACATACCCTCATCCCAAGAGCAGTTTTGAACTTCAAGCTTCAGATGATCTAGGCATGCTGCTCTGCTCCTCACAACAACATGGCATTCTTTTCTTTTCCCTTATTGTTTTCTTGGGTTGTGAGCATCACTATCAGGGGCTCGAATGTGAAGTCCACCCCTGATGACTTTAGAACTGAGTGCTTGAGGGATCATTGCAGAGAGCAGTTAAGAGTCAACCATGGCCATATGTTTCTGGGGTCACATATAATTGGACCAGATAAGGATAATTGACTTCTTTGCCTGAAGGGTTTCAGTGAACCAGATGATCTTTTTTTTAGAAAATGATAATTGACAGTACTTTCATGGTTTCCAGTTTATAGTTCCAGATTCATTGATGTTAAATTCTTCTAGCTGCCATGGTGAGATTTGAGGCCTTGTTCCCAGTGTATGAGCCAGGAGTTCGAGATTACTAATCTGGTGACATTGCTTCTAAAACACAACTTCCTTTCAGATACCCAGGAACTGCAGCCTGGCTAGGCACTAGTGGAAGAGCAAGGCAACAGGAATGACAAAGAAGCATTGTTACTTTCTTAAATAGTTGCAGCCATAAGGTCAGATCTTGATGCAGGGTGAATTTAGGAAGATTGCTAAGAGGTTGGGAGCTGTGCCTGATGAGAAATTGGACATTTGTGGAATGCAGGCAGGATAGGGGATAAATGTGACACAGATACCGGGCCACCAAAGAGTGAGGGAGCACTGTATGAAAAACCAAAAGGAGCTTTTGATGTCGCAGCTTAGAAGAGGACTGATCAGTATCCATAATGAAATGCTAAGTGCATTCCCAGAAAGCCTGCAGCCAGTGTTGAAGAGAACAAAGAGCTCCCACCTTGGCACAGGTCTTTGCACAGAGCTTGGAATCAGTTCTTCCAAGAGTGGAAGTGGTGGTTAACCTCAGTAGCACACTTGCTGACTCAAGCTCGATGCAGTGCCTGATAGCTGGTGTCTGTGTTTTCATTCCTGCGTGGAGGTTGAACAACTGGAAGTTCAGACAGAATTCGGGCCAACCCAGCCTGTTATCACAAGAACAGAAACTCGGCAGGTTTGGTGGCAGCTTTGGGAAGAAAACAGAGTTAATGTTTCGATTCTCATGACTCTTTTACAGAATTGTTGTCATCCTAGTGCAAAGCATGCAAAGGGACGGTATTATGTTTTTTTCAACAATTGGCGGAATAACTAAGGCTCTGCTCTGTTGATTAGCAGTGGCGTATGGACCTGCTGTTTTGTCTCAAGTTGGCAATATTTGTTCTGCCATCACTGCCGCTGTCCCAATGCTCATCCTGCTGCTTATCAGGCAGCCAGCCAGGTTGCTCTCTCACAGCCTGAGATAATATGGACTGAAGCACGGCTTTGTAGAATCAGAGCTGCTCAAGGTCATTCTGCAAGAACATCCACCGTCTCCTCCATTAAACTTCAGCAGGATTCCACTGGCCGTCTTGCAGGTACTGGGATAGCAATGCATCAAGGCAGCAGCACAGTCAAAGACTCCTGATGACAGGCACTGAGAGAGGGCACAAGGGTGATTAATTGATAGGCAATATGTAAATGGTTTGATTTCTAAATTTTTGGTTTGGACTGCTTGTGTGATGGTGGTGTGTGCTGTTGAATTGTGGCTAAGCGAATGCTGTGATTGCTCAGTGATTGAGATAAGCTAACGTGTGATATTGTTGGTGAATTGGCAGTGGGGATTGTGTTGACTGGTGTCACAGTCAGGCGAGTGACTGAGTCAGAGAGATCACAAGGTGTAGGGCTGAATGGACACAGCAGGCCAAGCAGCATCAGAGGAGCAGGAAAGCTGACGTTTTGGGCCTAGGCCCTTCTTCAGAAAATTCCTACTATCTCTGACCGAGTGAGAGTCTGGCTGGAGATTGACTGTGCTGGTTGCTGTCTTCCTTTACAGTCCTGCACAGTTGCATCCCATCCAGCTGGCGATAAGGGCTCTGTCTTCGTGATGGCCCAGTTGTGACGCATGCAGTAGATTGTGAAATGAGCTCCACTGAATACATCAGAGAGATCGAGAGAGTGAAACCATTGTTTAAAATGAGGCCAGGGACATTGCTCAGCTCTCTTCTCACCCAGATCACCAAGTCATGAAGGATACAACTGGCATGTGATCTTTATTTTTATAAATGTTTATTTTCAAAGATATACTGTCCAAGCACAAGCCATCAATAAAAGCACCGGTTTGTCTGCTGTTCAAACAGGAGCACCAGTGAGGTGCCAATTAATGTCAACCACCTGATTACAATTAAACTCAATTACTATGTAATTAACACAGTACTGTTGTGGTGCAGTGGTAATGTCCTTACTTCTGAGCCGGGAGGTGCAGGTTCAAGTCCTACCAGGTCCAGAGATATGTAATAACATCTCTGAACTGGTTGATTAGAGAATATTGATATAACTGACTTGTTTTTGTCATATTTTGTGGTCAGCATAGCTTTTATGATACGTGAGCTGCTTGTGTGTGATTTGATCACCAAAGGATAGCACTTTCCAACCATCCTCTGGTGTGCTGTGGTTTTAATGCCAGTGACATGGTAGATTATTACAGAATGAAGGTATCACGGCTGCTACCAGGATACTGGGATTGAACTCTATCGTATGTTGAGTATGTGGGCAAACACCAGCTGATTATTGAGGCGATGAAATGTTTTTGGTACAGAGTTCAGAGTTGACACACATGCTTATGAAGGGACCTGCACTCAGTTAACGGTATCCTGCATCTTGAAGCAGCGTGAAATCTTTGTGAAGTCCCTTGAGTGAGAAGCTCACTCTGCCTGCTCCTCTACCACTCTTTTTGCAATTCAGAGCCTCAAAGAAATGTAGGAAAATAGGAGCAGGAGTAGACTATTCAGCCCTCTTGAGGCAACTCCAGGATTCAGTATGATCATGCTTGATCATCCAGCTTAGTAGCCTGTTCCACTTTCTCCCCATTGTCAGCCCTGAGAACTACATCTGTCTAAATGTGAGGTGCTACATTTTGGAAAGGCAAATCAGGGCAGCACGTTTACACTGAAGGTTGTGGGGAGTGTTGCTTAATAAAGAGACGCTGGAGTGCAGTTTCGTAGTTCCATCAAAGTACAGCCACCGGTAGAAAGGATATGAAGGAGACATTTGGTGTGCTCGCCTTTATCGGTCAGTGCATTGAGTATAGGAGTTGGGAGATCACTTAGCAGCCATGTAGGACGTTGGTTCGGCTGCTTTTGGAATACTGCAATCGATTTTGGTCTCCTTGCGAGAGGAAGGATGTCGGCGCAACATTGAGGGCCGAAGGGCCTGTTCTGCGCTGTATTGTTGTATGTTGTATGTATGTTGTATGTATGTATGTTGTATGTATGTTGTTTGTTGAAAACATTCAATGTTTTAGGCTCAACCCCTTTCTGTGGTAAAGAATTCCATAGGCTCACCGGTCTCTGAGTGAAGAAATTTCTCATTTCAGTCATAAATGGCCTACATCATATTTTGAGACTAACCACTGGTTCTGGGACTGCTCAGGCATCAGGAACGCCGATCCATTACTGACCTTGCTCATCCTACAGTGCACAAAGAACTGGAAGTCACTCCCAGTATTACGTGCTGAGGCCTGGAAGGAGATTGGTGCCTTTAAATTTATGGCTGCAATGATGTTCACACTCACTGTCAAGACCTTCCTCACTCTACCCTGACACAGCATAGCAGCAGCTGTTGCCAGATTTCAGTGAGACTGTGTTTTATGAAGTGAAGCTGTCAAACATAATGGCTGTAGCACAGGGTCTAGCCACTGAAGGCCATTTCCAGGAGCCCCAGCAGGATTTCATCCTTTAAAGGCATTAATCTGACTGTTGTCATGGATTCCAAGCTCTTGCAGAAGCAATTTCCACCATGAATTTCTCCCACAGGGTGCTCCCAAGTACTGCCTGTCAAAGGCAGGGGCTCGCAAGTATCAGCATTGCCACCGGTGGCCATTGCTGGTACTGCAGGAGGATCCAATCGAGGAAACCCGAGATACAGAAGAATTGGGTAACATTGTAAAGGGCAGGGGTGGCTTCTTGCAAGTTCTTCACTTGCCCCTGAGCGCTCCCTCCAATGAAGCCCAAGAATGTGTGACTCCACAACCGAGCAACTGGCACACTGCTGGTTTGCTGACATAGCCTAGCCCCTGCCTGCCACTAGATAAGCACCCATGGTGACAAGGTCATGGTGCTTTAAGAGCATAAATTAGCCTTGGGCCAGTTAAGTCATTTTGTACATCCCACTGTAGTCCAAGAGGAATGGATACTACTGCTACCATGTTATGAAGTCAGGACAGTCATCCAGCAAATATCACACCAATCTGGGCTGAAACTGAATGGGACCAGCTATATAAATGCAGGAGCAGGTCAGAGGCAAGGAATCGTTTAGTGAGGTAACGCACCTCTTCTGTTTCCAGAACCTTCCCACCATCTACCAGGTACAAGTCAGTAATGTGATGGAACACTCTCCATTTGCCTGAACGGGTGCAGTCCAATAATGCTCAATAAGCTTAACACCGTTCAGCACAGAGCAGCCCACCTGACTGGCAATGTATCCACAAATATCAAGCCATTCTGGCATCTATGTGAGACTACCAACATATAATAATTAGAATTACGTATGTAAGTAGATTGAAGTTCACAGAGTGGTGTTTTATCAAATGAGAACTCTTTTTTAAAGTATAATTAAACCTATCATAAATATTTCAAACTTATGCTGAGATACATCCTTGGTGAATGTTGGGTAACTTGACATGCAGGGTGTAAGACCAAAGTGTGTGTGTTGGGGGCTGAATCGTGGATTGTTTTAAATTAGCATATTCATAGCCTTTAAACGGACATACCTTGTTACTTGGTAGACCCCATGGCTGTCTCCATGCTGTTTAAGGACTGCAAATAGCAACCCTGTCCCCCCAAAAGGGCATGAATGAAAATCAGACCATGTGGGGAAGTTCCTCCCAAGTCAGATTTACAAGTTGAACTTTCTTAACTCTCTGTTTCTGCTTTGGCAGCAAAGATTTGGCCCATTGTTGCAAATTTCACAGATGCAGTCATTATATTGTGTTGCTGGTGACGTGCTTAATTAATGCAGTATTTCAACATTATTAGCTATTTCTGTGATCACTTGTATTATGGGCAGAGGCTGTGTTATAGGATATTTTCAAGGCTGAGAGATTTTTAATCAGGAAGGGAATAGAACGTTATGGGGAAAAGGAATGAAAATGGAGTTGAGGAATATCAGATTATGAGCAGCACAGTGGTAGTGAGTGGTACGATGGCTCAGCGGTTAGCATCACTGCCTCACAGCGCGAGGGACCCAGGTTTGATTCCAGCCTAGGGTGACTGTCTGTGTGGACTTTGCACATTCTCCCCATGTCTGCATGGGTTTCTTCCCACTGTATCAAGATGTACAAGTTAGCTGGATTGGCTATGCTAAATTGCCCATAGTGTTCAGGGATGTATAGGTTGGGTGTATCAACCATGGGAAATGCAGGGTTATGGCGAGAGGGCAGGGGGTCTGGGTGGGATGCTCTTCGGAAGGTCGGTGTGGACTAGTTGGGCCGAATGGCCTGTTTCTACCAATGTGGAGATTCTATATAAATTAGCCATGATTTCTCTGAATGGTGCAGCAGACTTGATGGGCCAAGTGGCCTACTACTGCTCTTGATTCTAATGGTCTAAAGTTGACACGCACACAGTTTTCAACCCCAGAGAAAACATTAATCCCTGGCAGATATCACTAAATTGGGACTGTTAGTGTCTGTGCAAAACAGGCCTGATCAATATGTAATAGGCAAACACATTTGCATTCATGCTGCAACAAAATGTTGTCCCTGATGTGATCATGCTACTTATGGGTTTATGGGATTTTTGAAGCAGTTGATTGAATAAATCCAGCTTTACAAAAGGGTTGTGGAATGAATTGTTATCAGGTAATAAACATGTTAAGTCCATACCTGGAAGCTTCTACCTGAATCCCTCATTCATTTTTAAACTAAAGAGATTTTAAAGGCAGAGTCATAGAGTTGTAAGGCACAGAAACAGAGGTGGAAGAAAATACCAAGCTTGTATGAATGCTTTAGCAGCAGAACAAGCGCCAGTCTGGAGATGGCTAGCTCATGGTGTACTGGATGTACCTTGGCTCATTAAGTACCACATTAACAAACCATTACATTACAGTGAGAATTGGGAAGGTGTTTTGGCTGCTTCTTAATTGTATACTGTGTTGACACGGAATCACAATTGATCCATATAGCACAATGCCTAAGCCTAAAGCGTATTTGAGCAAACCCTTCGTCCTTGCAGTTTATTGTCAAGCCCTCTAACAAAATAGCTCCTGTGATAGTCAATTATGCCACACCGTTTGGCTGCAAAGTAGCTTTGTTCCCTCTAACTGCTGTTTCATGTATAAGGGGACAATGGCAAGCTGCACAGTCCTTTAGTCAGTAACAATCTATTATTTTCACAGTTTCTGGGATCATGCACTGTGCAATCATGTCTCAGTTGGGAGATCTCTCAACTCCGAGGTGGAAGGTTATGGGTTCAAGTCACTGGCTCGGACAGCATTTATTGCCCAGAGGGCAGTTAGGAGTCACCCACATTGCTGGGGGTCACGGCTCGCATTTAGGCCAGACCATGTAAGAACGATAGTTTCCTTCCCTGAAGGACATCAGCAAACCTGATGGGTGTTTCTGACTATCGACAATAGATTCTTAATTCCAGATTTTTATTTCATTCAAATTTCAGCATCTGCCGTGGCACGATTTGAATCCTAGTCCCCAGAACATTAAGTCGGTCTCTGGATTAACAGACCAGTGATAAAGCCATTAAGCTGTCATGTCTCCGAGTCATGTCCAACACTTAAGCATAAAAATTGAGAGTTAACATCAGGTGTAACACCTGAGGGAGGACTGTACTGTCAGGTGTACTGTCTTTTGGATGAGATGTTCAACCAAGGCCCTGCCTTTTTTTTTCTCCTAGTGAATATAAAAAAAATCAGATGTCAATTCACAGAAAATCATGTGCTTGAGATGCTGGCCATATTTATTTCTCCATCGACATCACAAAAGAAAGATTATCTCATCATTAATGCACAGCCAATTACAGGAGTTAGCTGTGTGTAAATTGTCTATCGTGTTTCCTACAGTACAGTATTAGCTTCAGTTTTGGTTCTGAATTGACTGTAAAGTGCTTTAAAATGTCCAATAATTGAGGATCTTACTCTACTTTTTAAAAGAACAGGACCGTTTCCAAATCAGTCTTCATGGTAGAATGTAACCGTAGCTGCGTTAAAATTGCACTGCAGTGTTGAAATTATATTCACTGTGCCCATTTGTACTGTACAGTGAAGGGGAAAAGGGTCCAAAAATGTGAGTTAATTATTTAACGTTTTGGCATGACAAGTAGAAAAGCTCTTCTTGATTTTACAAGAATGATATTAAATATAGAAGATTAAAACACAGCCTTTGGTACCACTACCCTGTGACCAACATAGCGTTTTGCAGATCTGATGAAGAATAAAACTGGGTGAGCAGTGTTCTCTGGTTTACTTGTTAGGATGTATAACTCTCTTACAGCATGGTGATATGTACCCAGCAGTAAATAGGGCTGCTTGCGAGTAAAATGGCATGCATTCAATTACTTCCCCACCAGTTCCAGGCCTAGAGTTCAGATCTACACCTAATAATGCCAAGAACAATGAGCACAAACTCCCATATAAATGCTGACTGCTGAGAATGATTAAAGATCACTTGCTTGAGGATTGCATCTGTAAAGAGCTTAGGCCAGTTTCAGGAATTGGCTTTGAACACTTTCTTTTTCTTGCAGTGGGTATTATTTGTTGATTTGGTGCTACTTATTCACTTGTAAATATGGGCATTGCATTTACACATTCTGAGGTCATTGCCTTTAGTTCATAACTTTGGATTATTTTACTGCACTAAAGTTACAATTAAAATATCTTTGTGCCTTGTAGTTACAATTTGTGAATCAAACTAATGTTGAAGCCAACAAAGAAAATTGTAATGGCATCTGCCTTGTGTTATCATGCATATGAATCTGTCTATTGGCTTTATCAAATGTTGCATAATTGTTAAACTGAAAATAAAATACAATTCTAGTGCACTAATCTTTCACTCAATCTGTCACAGTATTTTTGAGAGAAAACATAGGTAATTTCTCAGGGAATTGCAAAGCAATCTGTCCTACTTGTTTTTAAAAAGAGGTAAGGCTGTGCTCCATTGCAGTATTAAAAAATAGCTTTACATAAAAAAGCTACAATTAGAATAAGTCAAAATCCATTGAAAATGAATAAAGCAAGAGACCATATTAAGCTGACTTCTAAGTATCTATCAGGATATGATTGCCACTCTCGTATCCTCAAGACATATCTTTTATTTACTTATAATGCATCAAGAGGCAAAGATAATCCCGAGGAATGAAAATGAACTCAAATTTAGATGTGCTTTTAGGCACTTCTTGTAATTTGACAGAATACAGTGCAGAAGAGCTGATGCAAGAGAAGAAGCGGTCAAATTATACAAATTATCCAAAGTGCAATGAAGAGCCTGTTTAATCCATTTTTAAAGTATTTTTTTCTCCAGTGCTTTTAAGGTACATCTTAAAAGGCCTGATGGAATGAACTGATGTATAACAGAGGATACAGTTGATGTGAACCTTATTGTACAAAAAATTATAGTCCTCAGCATATGCTGTTACAGTGCTGACATCAGCTAATCATAGATAAGTGAATCTTGGCAGGTATAAATTTGAATAAAAAGGGATTATTTAACAAGGCATGAAATATTACTGCCTGATCTAATATTGAGGAATTTGATGGTAGCTGGCTGTTAAGATATTGAAATTATGCCTGTCCTTCACTGGTTACTTATGAAGGCTTATTTTTGTTGAAAAGACCTCAAAGGGGCAAGCGTTGAGGAGTGTAATGAATTTTATCATACATAGCAGAGAAAAAGTGAAAGTGGTTGGGGGGGGGAAATTATTGAAATTAAAACATATTTTTGCAAAATTTCAGGTTAATTCTGTTTTTTTTTCTTTTAGCGTGGCATCGGACTTAAAATTATTTTTCACCAAGGGGTAGGTTGTCACTTTCTAGAAAATTGTAAATCAGGTAAAACTAATAGAAATAAAAAGTGGAGGAGAGCTTTACTCTTTTGCACAGAGTCAAAATCTATTCAAGTGCAAAACAGCTTACTGTTGAAGCTCAATCTAAAATGAAAACAGAGAATATTGGAAATAGTCAGCAGATCAAACAGTATTTGTGAACAGGCAGTTAATAGCCTGGAATTTCCAAGTGGGTTTGGAACCCTGACGTCTGAATGAATTCTGGGTCTGAGCACTCATCTCAACACGATCAACCAAAGGCAATGTTTTTTTTAATGTAGAGGCCATAATTATAGCTTGACACTTCGGCTTGCAGTTCCTGCCTGCTGGAAATCCTAAGTGCCAGCAGCAAAGTTCCAGAATGCCGGCCACCCCGTCAGACTGTCAGCAGCCATAGTCCATGAAATGCAGTGTAGCTGGGCAAAACTGAGGATATGTGTCCACGCTGGCACAGGATGACTAAGGACGTGATGATTCTAAACATTTCCATCACCCTGCAGCAAAACCAACAGTTCTTCACTTAAATGAACTGAATGTTCAGTTTGCCTTAATTACCCTTAGACATTGCACTACTTGCCTCTCCAGCTGCTAGAGAAGATTAATGGGTTTTAATTGGATGAAAGTGCAATCTTAGTTGCTTTCCTCCGCTATACCCTGACCCAAGTGATTTTTGAAAATCCAGTCCAACATTTTAGGTCAATACTTTTTCCTGTCTTAACAGAATGATTTGATTACATCCCTAATATCTTGTTGTTGAGTTGAAAGTTTTTTATTCTAATAACTATTCTGAAGTGAAGAACATACGCTTGGTTTTCCAGTTCCCTTCAGTTGAAAGCTGATGTGGTCTAATGAGCATGGGCAAGGACTAAATTTAAACTTGGAGTGCAATCCATACACTTAACATCAATTTTCTGCAGTTCAGACGTATTTGAATGACCTGCCTCTTTTAAAAAAAACAGTAACAGCAAATAGTTTTAATTTTTTTCCTTTATGTAACAAAATCAAGTTTGAACAGAAGCTTTTAGTTTGTGTTACTTTGCTGAGGATGTATTATTTATCCCTAGTAATTTATATTTCCTGTCAGCCCTGTACCTGCTGGTGGTGATGAGATGGCCAAGTTTCTCCATTAATTTTAGACGGGGATTGCCACTAAAGTAATGAATGTTAATAGGGAAGGAAGGAATGTGTTCTAGGAGCAACATGTTTCTCTCGCTTAATAAGTGACATTGTAGGAATTGCTGGTAAGCCTGGTTGTGAGAATTGGGATATGATACGGATGGGAATGTTGAAATAGAATGGAATCTGTTGTGGACAGCAATGAGCAATGATCAAAAGACAACAGATTTTATCAGTGGGAGAATGGCCAAACAGGAAACTGTTGGTCTTGTAAACCCAAAATCATGCTTTCAATCCCCATCCGTGCCTACCAAAATGTTGCTCGAAATCTCTTGTACTGAAGAGTTTGTACCTTGGTACCTTTTTATACCTAAGGTGCTCCTGGGAATGTCAACATTGAACACTTTTCACTTCACTCCTGTATCTCTGTTTATGAGCGCACGTTACAATAAAATCTAATTCTAATTCTAAAAATTTATTTTAATTCTATTTGTGAACCCAAGAAGGGGTCAAACTTTAAAATTCAACAATGTAGCTATAGATGGTAATTGTCTGTTCCCAATGGATGCTGAGAAGACTCAGTTCTGAAGAGAGAATGGTGACCTGGGTTTCTCTTAGAATATTGCTTCCCAGTTGCTGTGATTCTAAAGTAGGAAATGAGTGTATTTATAATGGACAAGTTATGGTTGATTGCCATTCTAGATTTTTGCCTCACCAGATGCGACCAGCCATGCTGCTATTTTCAAGCATTTTCTATTTTATCGTTTACTCTCCGAGCCAATTAAAACAAGGCCCAGTAATCCACTATTTGATCCACCATTTCCAGAATAAAAGACTGTTAGTTTTTTTTTGTGAATTGTGTATTTTTGAGGAGTCGAATGAATCACAAATTCTTGGATTTACTCTTTTTTTTTTAATCAATTCTGCATGCATTTCTTCCAACAGCTAAATATCACATCTTTCATAGCCAATTAGTAGCCCTCTAGTAGAGTTTTGTTAGAGCCTGGCATTCTTCTCATGCAATGAGAATATTTCCAAAATATTGCGCTAGGTTTCACGGTTCGGTGAAGAAACCACTTTTGCCATTTCCATGCCACAGGTCTCTCTAAGAGATCCAGTTGTCTCTCTGCTGTCCATCATGTTGTGGTACTATGACTACAGCAGTGTTCTTTAGTGGACATGCACCATGTGGAGTAACAATGATGCAATTAGGTTATCCAAGAAAACAATCATATTAAAAGATTTTCACAGATAGTTCTGCCCATCACCACCAACTCTCAAACTGGAAACAAAGGTGATGGTTACCCCTTTGATGTCTCTTCAACAAAAATAGAGTCAACTTTGTCCTTATGAAGCCAATTAAAGTTTGGGATGTATGCATGGAGTGAAAGCTGAAGCTGAGCTATTCCAGGGAAAAAAGCTCTTAAAGAGATAGTAGGAACTGCTGATGCTGGAGAATCTGAGATAACAAGGAGTAGAGCTGGATGAACACAGCAGGCCAAGCAGCATCAGGGGAGCAGGAAGGCTGATGTTTTGGGCCTAGACCCTTTTCAGACCGTAGACCCAGCTCTACACCTTGTTATCTCAAAAAATTCTTAAACTTAAACTTTTAAAAATAATGTTTAAAACCTCAACTAATTAAACATAATTGGCACTCCTGAATTAAGAAAATTATTTTTTTCAGGGCCAGTCCTGTTGCACCAACTGATTTAATAATCACATCACCAGTAGAACCCCTGTTACGTTTGACTGAACAAAGTATGACTTTTGGTGGAGTTTTTAAACTGTGATGTGTGGGTGAAGAATTTGGAATTCTTATTAATATCATAATATTCTTTGTTCACTCACGGAATGTGGGTGTTGCTGGTTAGGCCAGCATTTATTGCAAGAATTGATTGATAGCTCTGCAGTTTGGCATGTTGAAGGAAAGGTCTTGTAGGGCCTGTAGTGCAACACCTGAGTAATTTCAGAATTTCCAAGCAAATCTGTGTGTGTCTGGTGACCTGCAACATCAGTTTCAGAACACTGCTGAAGGCAAATGCTGACATGAAATGTGCCTTAATGCATCAAACACTAACTTAATACAACACTAAAATATGATAGCTCATTTCAAAAGTAATGTAATAGAAATTAATCTGAGAAATAATGGCTAGTGTTCTGAAGTCAAACTGTTGCCAGTTTACTGGTTTCCAATCAGCAAGCTTCTTCTCTCAAATAGCGACCACTGTCCGTTGTTCTCTGTAATATTAAGTTCTGCCACTACTGTGGTGATCCTATGAAATCTTGCTTCTCATTAATCTCACTAACTCCATGTCTGATCGGCAGTAAAATTCTCATTTTTCAAATTGATTGTGCAGCTGTTGATGTTAGAGTTCAGCGTTAACGATCTTGCTTAGCAACAAACAGATTTTTAAACTCAGGTTTTGTTAATGTTCATTGATCCACTTGGGAACCAAAAGATACTGTTGAAGTAGCATTTAACATCCGTAAACGGTTGGCTTGTGTTTCAGCCAACATCGCACTATTTTTATTTCGCCAATATTATTGATTACAGGTAAACAAGATTTTAGATATATGACTTTTCTTGGTTAAAAATTAGCAGCAGAGAAGTCTAATTTATGGGGCCAAGTTTGTTATCTGGAACAACATCGGAAGCATACATGATACCACACTGATGCAGGCACTGTAAATGGTTGGCGGGTTTCCTAAGAAAGATTTCTTGGCGATCTATTGGCGTCTTTGGATCAATTTCTAGACTAAGTGTTTTCTGCACACGTCCTGTCTGGTTTTCTGCAGTTCTACAATAGCCCTCACGCACAGCCCAGTCATACTCATAGTTGATTGGGCTTACCTAGTTTGGTGCAGAGAACGTTTCTTGAGTACAGTTTATATTAGCCAGCAATACTAACTGATTTTTACTTCTTGATGTTTGATTCCACACCAGACTTCAAAAGAGAAGTAACTCAGGCTTCACTTTAATAAGCGCCAAGTGTTTATATGGTATTTGTAATGACACTCAATAGAAAAACAGTCACCATGAGCAACGTATAACCAGGGCATACAAAAATGCACAGGTCTTATTTTGGTAATTGCTGAAAATATGTACAGTAGCACAAGACCCACATGATTTAAAAAAAAACTGCAGATGCTATTAGTCAGAAACAAAAACACTAATTTCTGAAAAAGCTCAGCATGTCTGGCAAAATCTGTGGAGAGAAATCAGAGCGAATGTTTCAGATCAAGTGATGCTTCCTCAATTTTAACATGTGAGTTAACATGTGACATCAGATTATGACATAAAAGTCAGAAACATATTGAACATTTTCTCAATATTTTGCAGATATTTTGTGATAAAGGATGTCAGAACAATATTAATCATAATTTTTAATTGTGTGTTAAAATTGATTCAGGATTTTTCATAATTTGTCCATGCGCAATTTATAGGGCTCTCACATTTCCATTGTGACACTGAGGTTTAATGTTGTTGAGCGCTATCTATATAATTAAAAGACTTTCATTTGTCCATCATACCTCAGAGTGTGTGTTACATTGTTGATCAACGTTGCTTGATGAGCTGATAATATTGTTCAAAAAGGAACAACAGATTTCTGTTAAACATTGCTGATTTCCTGAAGAGATGATAATTGTTAATGAAGGTACGATAAGACAACAAAACAAAGTAACTAAGAAGGAGAAGGAAAAACTATGAAATTGCTATTTATTTATAAAGTTGCTTTCAACCAAGGTTTTACCTTCTCATCACACCCAGGATATCTCCCAAAAGATAAATAACTTGCACAGAAACTTACAATATTTTTAATAATTTATAACACGATTAGTAAATAACCTGTACAGCTTCATCTCTCTGTTTGAAATCTGTGAAGCAATAGTTCCTACATTAACCTGTCCACCTTCTTTAGGGTGAGTCTGCTATTTTGTGGCCTTTATGTTGTCTTTCTTGGTGGTATGAAAATTAACAGTAACACAGCTACAGCTCACAGAATGTACCAGTGTTACCTGTATGTGGCACATCACATGTACAAGAACAAAATGAACAGAAATGGATCAACTTCCAGTTATGTACCTTGTCCAACTGTAATTTGCCTTGAAGCCAACAGAGGTAAATCAGGCAAGCTGCCAGAACTTGGTTTCCTTTGCTGCTGAAGTTGCATTTTATCTCCTCAGCCACAAACAATTCAATTTATTATTTGTGGAAACAAAAATCCTCATAGCTCAAAGTATTACGTTAAATCTTTTCAAAAAATATCGATCATATACCGCACGATGATACAAATGGCATTTGTGGGATGAAATGCAGCTTTGCATATTTACTGCCAAAACATTTATTACAGTTAAATCTGAGTTTTAATTTGAGGATGTAAATGGTAACCCAGATGGTAAGACTGAAACCAATGCGCACACATGTCTTCTTTTGTAAAGGGGTTTATTAACTTCCTCAGTCCTACTCCTCACATTTCCGAGCCCAGTGTCTCGAAAGCTAACTGTGCGTATGTGCTCAGGCAATTAATAGTCACCACTTGTTTAGTTTAAATAAAAATATTAATAAACATAATGTGATTTATCAGACAGACAGTAATGTCAAATGAGAAATTACTGAGGGACACACCCTTTTGCCAAAATCTTCAGTGAGGTTAGCTTCCCTTGGTGTAATCAGTGGTGACATTTGAAACCTTTGAACTTGCTGAATAATGAAGTTTGATTTTGTTTTTATTTTCAATCCCTTTTCTTCAGTTTTGTTTTTAAGTGAAGATTTTCAAATGGCTGTCTGGGGGTAAAACTAGAATTGCAGAGAGATTCCAGCTTGTATCTCTTCTACTGCCTCCCTGTCATTCCTTCCCCTTCCTGGAAGTTCTCCTCCTCCTGTCGCTTTCTTGCAGACACCCTGCGCAGCTAGCCTTCTCTCCTGGCCAATGTTACCCTTTCAACCTGGCCTCCTGCTTTTTGGGAAGACAAGTACTGAAACTTCAGATGTATTACTCGTTCCACTTTTTACACATTTCTCGGGGTAGAACCTTATCCCACATTTTGGCAAAATATTTCTAAGGGTTTCTCTCAGCAAGGCCTAAGCAAACTTCTCATGCTGTTGGCCCAGATATGCTTCATTAACCAGCCATGTCAGGCCTGTGGGGAAATTGAGGGGGTGGGGGGGGGGCAAGGAAATCATACCGTTCAGGTGTATATGAGGCCACCATCAAACAGCGCCTGGGATTGAAGTCTCCCGTAGTTGAATTCCCACCCACTGTGATCCTCTGACCATTAGGAGATCAGTGGCCATGTGCCACCTCCAGTGAGAAGATTGGCAGCTGCTGGTATATTCAGAAGCTCAGGATTAATAGTTATGGACCAAAGGCAAATGATGGCAGCAGGGGGCATGCAGTGGGGAGGGAGGCAGGAAGTTTCAAGACCATGTTGTTGGGCAGGGGCCATGACTTTCTGTGGCTCATGCCCGTCCAGTGCCAGATCCTTCCATTGGGTAGAGATGCTCTGATAACTGGCTACCATTAAGGTTTTCTCCATAGCCTCCTGATGGCATGAGAAAGCTGTGTGGCTCCCATTTCATCCCTGAGGTACCCTGTATTGGGCTCAGGGATAATGGTTATCAAATGGATCATTAATGGGCCTCATTGATATCCCATTGCTGGGAGCTGTGAATACAAGCAAGTCCCTTCTGCCCTTTAACTTAAAGATGAAGCTATTCCTGCTGTAAGGATATCTTCAGTGGTGAAATCAGTTCTGTCACTGTGCCTCATCTCCTGCGGTTGCATTAAATCCAACTCTTAATTTGAGTTCAAAGTGTGCTACCTTGAAGCATTTTTCATTTGGTCTTCAATTGCTGCAGACATTTCATCTATATCGAGCTATGGCAATGGAATACTTTAACTTTGCACTGTAGTGAATTGCTGTCAATAAGTCAATAGGTGGCCTTGATGGGCCGAGGCCCTGGGCTTAGACTTTAAACAGGCCTGAGTAGAACTGAGCAGGTTGTCAAAGCCTGCAGTGCTTGACTGATCTGTCCTGTGTGAATTCCCCGTCTGTTATAGCTACATCGCTAGGGACAGAAAGAAAGTAACTTTGGATGTTGTCTCATCATCCAGCCAAGTTTATTTGACTTTATTGAAAGCTGCTCACAAAGCAAAATGAGGAATTACCACATGAATTTACATTTTTACATGATCAAGGCTAAATTACACATGAATGCTGTTTATTTATAGATCTTGCCATCAGCTATTTAATTCTCTCTGACCTCTTCTGCTATTTTACATTTCATTTTGAGCCATATGTTTCATTTAAAGAAAGTTAGTTAAGGCAGCTTTGAAATCTTACCTTACTGCCAGAACTTAAAGGTTTAAAACAATTTCTGTTTTAAACATATGAGCCTTAACTCACATGTTTACATATACCTTTTTGAGGTATGAAGCTTCAGCCTATGTATTTTGATAGTTTGCTAGAGAACAGCTGATTTAATTGCATATGGCTGCAATCAAACAGGAAGCTAAGAGCTGTCATGTTGCATTCATAATGTCCCCACTTCTGGACCAGGAGAATCAGTTTCAAACCCCATCCAGTCTGGATGTGTGTGTTGTAATATCTGTGGACAGGCAGATTAGAAAACATATTGAAGAGGAATTCTTAATCTTGGAGTTCTGAGCACCAGAATAAAGGTGTTTGTTTCCACTTCTTGATTTAATGTACAAAAAAATCTGGAAAAATAAAAATAAATGTAACTGCTTAACTTTATTAATACTTGCACACATCTTGGGGATAGCACCAACAGTTCTGTTGAGTGAAACTGTAACTAGGTGAGTGAACAGATGTATTTCTGCAACGTTGTTGTCTGTGCAGATGAAAAGACTAAAGGGCGTAGAAACGAAGATGCTTGTCACATTCATGAGGAGGCCTTGTACATATTAGAAGTACTATTACTGAGATGATCTTAGCCTTCAGGAAAGTAACTTCAAAGGTCAGGGAGAGACTTGGGTAAAATTGAGTGCCCGAAACAATATATTTCAAGGACTGGAAGTTAGTTTGATTTCGGGAATTCTTCAACTTGTAGAGGGAGCACAGTGGCTCAATGGTTAGCACTGCTGCCTCACAGCTCTGAGGACCTGGATTTGATTCCACCCTTAGCCAACTGTCTGTGTGGAGTTTACACATTCTCCCCGTGTCTGCGTGGATTTCCTCAGGGTGCTCCAGTATTTTCCCGCAGTCCAAAGATGTGGGATTAGGTGAACTGGCCATGGGAAATTGTCCAGGAATGTGTGGGTTAGCTGTGGGAAATACAGAATTACAAGGAGGGATGGGGTTTTGGGTGGATCTGGGTAGGATGACCCCCAAGAGGGATGGTGTAGACTCAATGGGCTGAATGGCCTGCTTCCACACTGTCGGGATTCTATTCTATGCTCTGATTTGGGTAAAGAAGACCCCTTCAAACTCAACAGTGGTTCCCAGGCCAGTCTGGTGAAGTTTTTATTCATGGCCTCAGAAGAGGGTTAAAAAAGCCGTGTTCAGAATGGATCATGTACCATAAGGGCAATGATAAGGCTTTCTTAGTCTCAGTTGAGAATTAAAGTATTGCTTTTTCTTAACCAGTAAATGGCTGGAACTGTGATCTGTTGGCAGTCTGATGTGCTAATGGTGACAAGTATGCTATGGAGGTCACAATTTGGGAATAGCTATTAACTACCCCTTCAAAGCAGGTAGAGAAAAGGGAAAGCGATTATCACGCAGTGTGCTGCCAAACAGTCTCCCTCAAAAGGACCTAGGACACCTGAATTTCAATCAACCTGCGAAGCCAAGGATATCAAAGTCAGTTGCTCAAGACCAATACCATCCAATGTAGTAGCTATAATGTCTTAGGAGCAACTCTTCACAAGTGACTCAGAGACTAATCCATAAATCTTGTGTTTAACATTAGCCTTTTCAGGAATCAGAACTGATTCCTAACCTGTATGTATTTGTGTTACATTATCATTTCTACTCGCATTTAGTGAATAGTAAACATACCCATTTGATGGGTCGGATGAATTATGAAGGGGAGCCTGTTCGTTCTGCAACACCTGGGCACTTGACAAATTGGGGCACCCTGACTGGACCTGTACCATAATGGGGACCTCACCTGGATACTTTTTGAAGGTGTAGATATAGTGCTTAGGATTAAAGGGAACAAAGGATGTGCGGAGACAGCAGGGATAGGGTGCTGAGTTGACTGATCAGCAATGATCATATTGAGTGGCAGAGCAGGCTCAAAAGGCTGAATGGCCTGTTCCTGATCCAATGTTCGACATTTCCATGTTACCATCTGAAGGTACTGCAATATCATCTTTAGTACAAATGGGATTTATGGGGAAGAAGTGGTTATCTGTAATAATTTAAACTCGCCTTCAGGGTGTCCCTGATGAAGTCTAAAACTGCAATGCAGGGTTAGCCTGCATTTCGAACAGGCACCATTTTAGGAGAGGAATTCAAACCAGTGCTAAAAGTGGCCACTTGAACAATTGCTCAGAGGCTGATTGACAGTGGCATTTTCAGTTCGTATTCTTTAAAGTGGCTTCATGACACTTCGGTAGCTGGCACTTCACTTAACAGCCTCTTCAAACCAGCGGCTAGCTCAATAAGAGAGTAAACAAGTTGTTGCTGAGTGTTTCAAGTACCACTTAAAACCATGATCAGCTTTCAATATGTGCTTGCTGATTGACTATAGTGCATTAGAAGAGATGGTTGAAATACATCAGTAGTCTTTTGTGGACACTTCAGTAATGCTTCATCAACGTTGTATCAATATTTATTTCAGTGCTTCTCTCAAATGGGGAAATGACAGCCTAATGGTATTACCACTGGACTGTTAATCCAAAGACCCAGATAATGTTCTGGGGTTTGAATCCCACCACGGCAAATGTTGGAATTTGAATTCAATGGCAATCTGGAATTAAGAGTCTAATGATGACCGCAAAACTGCTGTCAATTGTTGGAAAACCCATCTGATTCACTAATGTTCTCTTGAGAAGGAAACTGCCATCCTCACCTGGTCTGGCCTACGTGTGACTCACAGGGACATGGTTGACTCTTATTTGCTACCTGGGCAATTACGGATGGGCAATAAATGCTGGCCTTGACAGGTTATCAGCAGATGCCCACATCGTCTGAATGAATAAAACAAAAGAAAGAGTGAATCCTGCACAACTCAGTCTGTATGGAATATGTGAGAGAAAAGGCCATGCATATCTTACCGGGGGACTCCTCCCTGTCTATGAGCAGTAGAAGGCCATGCAGTCAGAGCTGCAGAGTCGCTGCCGTTGAGGGACTGATAGCAGGACACCTTCTATATTGATGGTCTTCAGAGACCAGTACTTCCACATTCACATGAGCACGCACCAGTACAAGAGGAGGCCTGTGAACTGAATGCCGAGTCTGACATTGCAGCACCACCAGGACTGCATAGCTTGTGATTGTCATAGTCACTGGAACGCTCAGCACTTAGACACTCAAACCGCCCAGCCCACTATAGATGATTGAGTCACATAGCACAGTTCTCCTTGTGAGTCTGGTCTCTGCCACAGTCCATCCTTGGAAGAATGACCATATTTCCAATTATTAAAGAAGACCAGAGGTAGAGGGTTCGAGAGTTGATCAAAATTACGGGATTCATTGTGGTCTAAGAAGCTATTGATTGAGGGCATACAAATCCCTAATTTAACAACATAGAACATAGAACATGACAGCACAGCACAGTACAGGCCCTTCTGCCCTCGATGTTGTGCTGACCTGTCATACCAATCTGAAGCCCATCTAACCTACACTATTCCATGTACGTCCATATGCTTGTCCAATGATGGCTTAAATGTACTTAAAGTTGGCGAATCTACTACCGTTGCAGGCAAAGCGTTCCATTCCCTTACTACTCTCTGAGTAAAGAAACTACCTCTGACATCTGTCCTATATCTTTCACCCCTCAATTTAAAGCTATGCCCCCTCGTGCTCGCCGTCACTATCCTAGGAAAAAGACTCTCCCTATCCACCCTATCTAACCTTCTGATTATTTTATATGTTTCAATTAAGTCACTTCTCAACCTTCTTTGCTCTAACGAAAACAGCCTCAAGTCCATCAGCCTTTCCTCGTAAGACCTTCCCTCCATACCAGGCAACATCTTAGTAAATCTCCTCTGCACCCTTTCCAGAGCTTCCACATCCTTCCTATAATGCGGTGACCTGAACTGTACACAGTACTCCAAGTGCGGCCGCACCAGAGTTTTGTACAGCTGCAGCATAATCTCTTGGTTCCGGAACTCGATCCCTCTATTAATAAAAGCTAAAACACTGTATCCCTTTTCAACAGCCCTGTCAACCTGGGTGGCAACTTTCAAGGATCTGTGTACATGGACACCGAGATCTCTCTGCTCATCTACACTACTAAGAATCTTACCATTAGCCCTGTACTTTGCCTTCCAGTTACTCCTACCAAAGTGCATCACCTCACACTTGTCTGCATTAAACTCCATTTGCCACCTCTCAGCCCAGCTCTGCAGCTTATCTATGTCTCTCTGCAACCTACAGCATCCTTCATCACTATCCACAACTCTACCGACCTTAGTGTCGTCTGCAAATTTACTAACCCATCCTTCTATGCCCTCATCCAGGTCATTTATAAAAGTGACAAACAGCAGTGGACCCAACACCGACCCTTGCGGTACACCACTAGTAACTGGTCTCCAGGATGAACATTTCCCATCAACTACCACCCTCTGTCTTCTTTCAGCAAGCCAATTTCCGATCCAAACTGCTATATCTCCTACAAACCCATTCCTCTGCATTTTGTACAATAGCCTATTGTGGGGAACCTTATCGAACGCCTTGCTGAAATCCATATACACCACATCAACCGGTTTACTCTCATCTACCTGTTTGATCACCTTCTCAAAGAACTCAATAAGGTTTGTGAGACACGACCCACCCTTCACAAAACCGTGCTGACTATCCCTAATCAATTTATTCTTTTCTAGATGATTATAAATCCTATGTCTGATAACCTTTTCCAACACTTTACAAAGACCTGAGGGAAGGCTCACTGGTCTATAATTACCAGGGTTGTCTCTACTCCCCTTCTTGAACAGGGGAACCACATTCGCTATCCTCCAGTCATCTGGCACTACTCCTGTAGACAATGACGAGTTAAAGATCAATACCAAAGGCTCGGCAATCTCCTCTCTGGCTTCCCAGAGGATCCTAGGATAAATCCCTCCCGGCCCAGGGGACTTATCTATCTTCACATTCTGTAGGATTTCTAATACCTCTTCCTTGTGAACCTCAATCCCACCTAGTCTAGTAGCCTGTATCTCAGTATTCTCCTCGACAACATTGTCGTTTTCTAGAGTGAATACTGTCAAAAAATATTCATTTAATGCTTCCCCTATCTCCTCTGACTCCACATACAACTTCCCACTACTATCCTTGATTGGCCCGAATCTTTCTTCCGTCATTCTTTTATTCTTTAAATACCTATAGAAAGCCTTAGGGTTTACCCTGATCCTATCCGCCAACAACTTCTCATGTCTCCTCCTGGCACTTCTGAGCTCTCTCTTTCGGTCTTTCCTGGCTACCTCGTAGCCCTCAAGTGCCCTAACTGAGCCTTCACATCTCATCCTAACATAAGCCGCCTTCTTCCTCTTGACCACAGATTCCACGTCCTTCGTAAAGCACGACTCCCGCGCTCTATAGCTTCCTCTCGGTCTGACAGGTACATATTTATCTAGGACACACAGGAGCTTTTCCTTGAATAAGCTCCACATTTCTAATGTGCCCATCCCCTGCAGTTTCCTTCCCCATCCTCTGCTCCCTAAATCTTGCCTAATCTCATCGTAATTGCCTTTCCCCCAGCTATAACTCTTGCCCAGTGGTATACACCTATCCCTTTCCATCACTACAGTAAACAACAGAATTGTGATCGCTATCACCAAAGTGCTCACCTATTTCCAAATCTAACACCTAGCCGGGCTCATTACCCAGTACCAAATCTAATGTGGCTTCGCCCCTTGATGGCCTATCTACATACTGTGTCAGGAAGCCCTCCTGCACACACTGGACAAAAACTGACCCATCTATAGTACTCGAACTATAGTGTTCCCAGTCAATATTTGGAAAGTTGAAATCCCCCATGACAACTACCCTGTCACTCCTATTGAGAATCATCTTTGCTATCCTTTTCTCTACATCTCTGGAACTATTCGGAGGCCTATAGAAAACTCCGAACAGGGTGACCTCTCCTTTCCGGTTTCTAACCTCAGCCCATACTACCTCAGTCGACGAGGCCCCAAACATCCTTCCTGCAACTATAATACCGTCCTTGACCAACAATGCCACACCTCCCCTCACCTTTTACCATCTTCTCTGTTCTTACTGAAACATCTAAATCCTGGAACCTGGAACCTGCAACAACCATTCCTGTCCCTGCTCTATCCATGTCTCTGAAATGGCCACAACATCGAAGTCCCAGGTACTAACCCATGCTGCAAGTTCACCCACCTTATTCCGGACGCTCCTGTCATTGAAGTAGACACACTTCAATCCAACTTCTTGCTTGCCGGTGCCATCCTGCTTCCCTGAAACTTTATTTCGGACCACCCTACTCTCAACCTTTTCTATACTCTAACTACAATTTTGGTTCCCATCCCCCTGCTGAATTAGTTTAAACCCACCCGAATAGCCAAAGCAAATTTCCCCCCCAGGATAGTGGTACCTCTCTGGTTCAGGTGAAGACCATCCTGCTTGTAGAGGTCCCACCTACCCCAGAAAGAGCCCCAATTATCCAAGAATCCAAAACCATCCCTGTAGCCACGTGTTCAACTGCTCTGTCTCCCTCTTCCTTGCCTCACTACCACGTGACACAGGCAAAAAGTGACTCGCCCAGACTGAGCACTAAATTGACCAGGAAACCGGCTGCCCCAGGACTTGAACTCAGATGCCAGCGGTCAGAAACCCGCGTGCTCACCATTGCGCCACGGCAACCAGAGCAACCAAGCTTGGAGATGGTCAAGAAATGAAAGAAGTATTCACTTATGTGTTCACAGCAATGCAACTACTCATGCTTCTCGATCCATGCAAACCAACAAAATGCCACAAAACATTTAGAATGATGTCGTCATCCCGATTTTCAGCCAAACACATTGTGTCTGACTAACAGGTGATGAGGAACATCCTTTGATACGATGTCTCCTGAGGAATACCCACATGTGTTAGTGGACAAATAGGAAATTCCTCCAAATTGAGAATGAGTACCTCACTCAGTGTCAATGAGAGCCAACATTAGCACAATGAACCAAATGACCACCTCCTGCACTATAAAACATCCTGTGATTGTAGGAGCTGAATATTGAGAATACCAAAGTCATTGTCTTTGGATCCCATCCACAGTCTGTTCCCTGGCCATGTGCTGAAGTCTGAACCAGATTGTTTACAACCTTGTCATTCAACCCAGATATGGGATTCTGACCTTATAAAGAGGCTTACATGAATGCTTCCTATTTCCTCATCTCTAATATCAGTCAACTCTGCACTGTCTGTTAGTTACCTGCTGCTAAAAGCCTCAAACTTGCCTTTGTGTCGCAAGAATTCACAATTCTAATGCACAGCTGGTTGGACGCCTGTGTTCTGCTTTCTGTGAATTTTGAGGTGATCCAGAACTCAGACTGCCCATATTCCTACCCACATCAATTTCGGTGTGCTTGCTGACCTGCACTAGCTCCTGGTTAGGAAACAACTTAATCCTGAAATTTTCGTCCTGGTTTTCGGATCTCTCTGTGGCTGACCCATTCCCATCTATGAACCCCGAGCCTCAAAACTATCCAAGGTACCTGCACTTCCCTAATTCTGGCAGCTTGAGCATCCATGATGTTAATCGCTCCAGCATTAATGGCCATGTTGTCAGCTTTCTGGAATTCCCTTCTCAAAATTCCCTATCCTCTATCTCCCTTTGCTAATGTAAGGTCAGAAATCACACGACACCAGGACGCAGTTCAACAGATTTATTTGAAAACACAAGCTTTCGGATTCTTCGTCCTTCTCCAGGTGTTAGTGAGAGAGGTCATATCAGACACAGTTTCTAAGTAAAAGACCAAAGGGTCATGCCATTGATGAGGATGTTCTAAACAAACATAAGATGCTGTTCAATCTTGAATCAGTTGGAAGGTTTTAATTGATTAATACGTATATGTAAATCCCCGAATCCCTTTGAAGTCACTGTTCTGAGAGAACTGAAGGTTTTATCAGTGCAAGGAAGAGGTGACGTTTTAGGTCAGACAATGCATATTAGGTGCAAGGCCTTGTTTCAACTCTGTGTTTTGGTTTGGAGTCAAACTGCTTTTATTTCTAAAGTAGGAATTTAGAAAATGCCCCATTATTGTCTATAAATTGTTGGCTATTTGGCCAAAATAGATTCTAATCTGCCAGTGCAGACTCACCTGTGTACGTGCGTGCGTGTATGGAGAAAGAGAAAGAGAGAGAGAGAAAGAGAGTGTGTATGTGTATGCGTACGTGGGAGAGAGAGAGAGAGAGAGAGAGATAGTGTGTCCAAGCGTGGGAGAGAGAGAGACTGTGTGCCTGCGTGCGGACAAGAGAGAGCGACTGTGTGCGTGCATGGGGGAGAGAGGGAGAGAGAGACTGTGCGTGCGTGGGAGAGAGAGAGAGAGAGAAAGTGTGTGCGTGCGTGGGAGAGAGAGAGAGAGAGAAAGTGTGTGCGTGCGTGGGAGAGAGAGAGAGAGAGAAAGTGTGTGCGTGCGTGGGAGAGAGAGAGAGAGAGAAAGTGTGTGCGTGCGTGGGAGAGAGAGAGAGAGAGAAAGTGTGTGCGTGCGTGGGAGAGAGAGAGAGAGAGAAAGTGTGCGCGTGCGTGGGAGAGAGAGAGAGAGAGAAAGTGTGCGCGTGCGTGGGAGAGAGAGAGAGAGAGAAAGTGTGCGCGTGCGTGGGAGAGAGAGAGAGAGAGAAAGTGTGCGCGTGCGTGGGAGAGAGAGAGAGAGAGAAAGTGTGCGCGTGCGTGGGAGAGAGAGAGAGAGAGAAAGTGTGCGCGTGCGTGGGAGAGAGAGAGAGAGAGAAAGTGTGTGCGTGCGTGGGGGAGAGAGAGAGTGAGAGAGAGAGCGAGAGAGACTGTGCGTGCGTGGGAGAGAGAGAGAGAGAGAGAGAGAGAGACTCTGTGTGCGTGGGAGAGAGAGAGTGAGACTGTGTGCCTGCGTGGGAGAGAGAGAGAGAGTGTGTGTGTGTGGACGTGAGAGAGAGAGAGTGTGCGTGCGTGGGAGAGTGTGAGACAGAGAGAGACTGTGTGCATGCGTGGGAGAGAGAGAGAGAGAGTATGCGTGCGGACGAGAGAGAGATTATGTGCGTGTGTGGGAGAGAGAGAGAGAGAGAGAGAGAGTGCATGCATGGGAGAGAGAGAGACAGAGTGTGTGCGTGTGTGGGAGAGAGAGAGAGTGTGCGTGTGTGGGAGAGAGAGAGAGAGAGTGTGCGTGTGTGGGAGAGAGAGAGAGAGAGTGTGCGTGTGTGGGAGAGAGAGAGAGAGAGTGTGCGTGTGTGGGAGAGAGAGAGAGAGAGTGTGCGTGCGTGGGAGAGAGAGAGAGTGTGCGTGCGTGGGAGAGAGAGAGAGTGTGCGTGCGTGGGAGAGAGAGAGAGTGTGCGTGCGTGGGAGAGAGAGAGAGTGTGCGTGCGTGGGAGAGAGAGAGAGTGTGCGTGCGTGGGAGAGAGAGAGAGAGTGTGCGTGCGTGGCGGAGAGAGAGAGAATGTGCGTGCGGGGGAGAGGGAGAGTGAGACTGTGTGCCTGCGTGGGACAGAGAGAGAGTGTGCGTGCGTGCGGACGAGAGAGAGAGTGTGCCTGCGTGGGAGAGAGAGAGAGAGAGTATGCGTGCGGACGAGAGAGAGATTATGTGCGTGTGTGGGAGAGAGAGAGAGAGAGAGAGAGAGTGCATGCATGGGAGAGAGAGAGACAGAGTGTGTGCGTGTGTGGGAGAGAGAGAGAGAGTGTGCGTGTGTGGGGGAGAGAGAGAGAGAGTGTGTGTGCGTGGGAGAGGGAGAGTGAGACTGTGTTCCTGCGTGGGACAGAGAGAGAGAGTGTGTGTGTGTGCATGTTGAAGAGAGAGAGAGTGTGCGCGTGTGGACGTGAGAGAGAGAGAGTGTGCGTGCGTGGGAGAGTGTGAGACAGAGAGAGAGAGTGTGCGTGCGTGGGAGAGTGTGAGACAGAGAGAGACTGTGTGCATGCGTGGGAGAGAGAGAGAGAGTGTGCGTGCGGACGAGAGAGAGAGTGTGCACGTGCGGACGAGAGAGAGATTATGTGCGTGTGTGGGAGAGAGAGAGAGAGAGTGTGTGTGCGTGAGAGAGGGAGAGTGAGACTGTGTGCCTGCGTGGGACAGACAGAGACAGTGTGTGTGTTCACGTTGGAGAGAGAGAGAGTGTGTGCGTGCGGACGAGAGAGAGAGAGTGTGTGCGTGCGGACGAGAGAGAGAGAGTGTGCGCATGCGGATGAGAGAGAGAGAGCGTGTGCGTGCGTGGGAGAGAGAGAGAGCGTGTATGTGCGTGGGAGAGAGAGAGAGAGTGTGCATGTGCGGATGAGAGAGAGAGAGCATGTGCGTGGGTGGGAGAGAGATAGAGAGAGAGCGTCTGTGTGCGTGGGAGAGTGTGCGCGTGTGGACGAGAGTGAGTGTATGTGCGCACGTGGTAGAGAGAGAGTGTGTGCATGCGTGGGGGGGAGAGAGAGAGACTGTGTGCGTGCGTGTGTGAGAGAGTGTTCGCGTGCTTGAGAGGGAGAGAGTGTGTGCGTGCGTGGGAGACAGACTGTGTGCTTGCATTGGAGAGAGAGTGTGTGCGCGTGGGTGCGGACGAGAGGTAGAGTGTGTACGTGCGGACGAGAGAGAGAGAGCGTGCATGGGAGAGAGAGAGAGAGAGAGTGTGTGCGGGCGTGGGAGAGAGAGAGAGTGTGTGCGTGCATGGGAGAGAGAGAGTGTGTGCATGCGTGGGGGGGAGAGAGAGAGACTGTGTGCGTGCGTGTGTGAGAGAGTGTTCGCGTGCTTGAGAGGGAGAGAGTGTGTGCGTGCGTGGGAGACAGACTGTGTGCTTGCATTGGAGAGAGAGTGTGTGCGCGTGGGTGCGGACGAGAGGTAGAGTGTGTACGTGCGGACGAGAGAGAGAGAGAGAGAGCGTGCATGGGAGAGAGAGAGAGAGAGAGTGTGTGCGGGCGTGGGAGAGAGAGAGAGTGTGTGCGTGCATGGGAGAGAGAGAGAGAGTGTGAGACAATTTGCGTGCATGGGAGAGAGAAAGTGTGTGTGGGCCGATGAGAGAGAGAGTGTGCGTGCGTGGGAGAGAGAGAGAGTGTGCGTGCGTGGGAGAGAGAGAGAGTGTGCGTGCGTGGGAGAGAGAGAGAGTGTGCGTGCGTGGGAGAGAGAGAGAGTGTGCGTGCGTGGCGGAGAGAGAGAGAGTGTGCGTGCGTGGGAGAGAGAGAGAGTGTGCGTGCGTGGCGGAGAGAGAGAGAGTGTGCGTGCGGGGGAGAGGGAGAGTGAGACTGTGTGCCTGCGTGGGACAGAGAGAGAGTGTGCGTGCGTGCGGACGAGAGAGAGAGTGTGCGTGCGTGGGAGAGAGAGAGACAGAGTGCATGCGTGGGAGAGAGAGAGAGAGAGAGCGTCTGTGTGCGTGGGAGAGTGCGTGCGTGCGGACGAGAGAGAGTGTGCGCGCGTGCGGACGAGAGAGAGTGTGCGCGCGTGCGGACGAGAGAGAGTGTGCGCGCGTGCGGACGAGAGAGAGTGTGCGCGCGTGCGGACGAGAGAGAGTGTGCGCGCGTGCGGACGAGAGAGACAGAGAGAGTGTGTGCGTGCGTGGGAGAGAGAGAGGGAGAGAGAGTGTGTGCGTGCGTGGGAGAGAGAGAGGGAGAGAGAGTGTGTGCGTGCGTGGGAGAGAGAGAGGGAGAGAGAGTGTGTGCGTGCGTGGGAGAGAGAGAGGGAGAGAGAGTGTGTGCGTGCGTGGGAGAGAGAGAGAGGGAGAGAAAGAGAGAGAGAGAGAGAGTGAGACAATTTGCATGCATGGGAGAGAGAGAGAGTGTGTGTGCGGGCCGATG